>NC_090436.1:12510486-13110486 GCF_031143425.1 Pleurodeles waltl | reverse complement strand
ATGCAGGAAAGACACAAACCAACAATGCAACAACGATGGATTTCCAATCTAGGGTACCTGTGGAACAAGGGGACCAAGTCCAAAAGTCACAAGCAAGTCGGAGATGGGCAAATGCCCAGGAAATGCCAGCTGTGGGTGCAAAGGAGCTTCTACTGGACAGAAGAAGCAAAGGTTTCTGCAGGAAAGAAAAGGTCTAGAGACTTCCCCTTTGGTGGACGGATCCCTCTCGCCGTGGAGAGTTGTGCAAAAGTGTTTTTCCGCCGAAAGAATGCCAACAAGCCTTGCTAGCTGCAAATCGTGCGGTTAGCGTTTTTGGACGCTGCTGTGGCCCAGGATGGACCAGGAGGTCGCAAATTGGACCAGGAGGAAGAGGGGACGTCGAGCAAGACAAGGAGCCCTCTCAGCAGCAGGTAGCACCCGGAGAAGTGCCAGAAACAGGCACTACAAGGATGCGTGAAACGGTGCTCGCCGAAGTTGCACAAAGGAGTCCCACGTCGCCGGAGACCAACTTAGAAAGTCGTGCAATGCAGGTTAGAGTGCCCTAGACCTAGGCTTGGCTGTGCACAAAGGATTTCCGCAGGAAGTGCACAGGGGCCAGAGAAGTTGCAAAAGTCGCGGTTACCAACAATGCAGTCTGGAGTGGGGAGGCAAGGACTTACCTCCACCAAACTTGGACTGAAGAGTCACTGGACTGTGGGAGTCACTTGGACAGAGTTGCTGGATTCAAGGGACCTCGCTCGATGTGCTGAGAGGAGACCCAAGGGACCGGTAATGCAGCTTTTTGGTGCCTGCGGTTGCAGGGGGAAGATTCTGTCGACCCACGGGAGATTTCTTCGGAGCTTCTGGTGCAGAGAGGAGGCAGACTACCCCCACAGCATGCACAAGCAGGAAAACAGTCGAGAAGGCGGCAGGATCAGCGTTACAGAGTTGCAGTAGTCGTCTTTGCTACTATGTTGCAGGTTTGCAGGCTTCCAGCGCGGTCAGCAGTCGATTCCTTATCAGAAGGTGAAGAGAGAGATGCAGAGGAACTCTGATGAGCTCTTGCATTTGTTATCTAAAGTTTCCCCAGAGACAGAGACCCTAAATAGCCAGAAAAGAGGGTTTGGCTACCTAGGAGAGAGGATAGGCTACTAACACCTGAAGGAGCCTATCAAAAGGAGTCTCTGACGTCACCTGGTGGCACTGGCCACTCAGAGCAGTCCAGTGTGCCAGCAGCACCTCTGTTTCCAAGATGGCAGAGGTCTGGAGCACACTGGAGGAGCTCTGGACACCTCCCAGGGGAGGTGCAGGTCAGGGGAGTGGTCACTCCCCTTTCCTTTGTCCAGTTTCGCGCCAGAGCAGGGGCTAAGGGGTCCCTGAACCGGTGTAGACTGGCTTATGCAGAATTAGGCACATCTGTGCCCAAGAAAGCATTTCCAGAGGCTGGGGGAGGCTACCCCTCCCCTGCCTTCACACCATTTTCCAAAGGGAGAGGGTGTAACACCCTCTCTCACAGGAAGTCCTTTGTTCTGCCATCCTGGGACAAGCCTGGCTTGACCCCAGGGGGGCAGAAACCTGTCTGAGGGGTTGGCAGCAGCAGCAGCTGCAGTGAAACCCCAGGAAAGGCAGTTTGGCAGTACCAGGGTCTGTGCTACAGACCACTGGGATCATGGAATTGTGCCAACAATGCCAGGATGGCATAGAGGGGGCAATTCCATGATCTTAGACATGTTACATGGCCATATTCGGAGTTACCATTGTGAAGCTACATATAGGTGGTGACCTATATGCAGTGCACGCGTGTAATGGTGTCCCCGCACTCACAAAGTTCAGGGAATTGGCCCTGAACAATGTGGGGGCACCTTGGCTAGTGCCAGGGTGCCCTCACACTAAGTAACTTTGCACCTAACCTTTACCAGGTAAAGGTTAGACATATAGGTGACTTATAAGTTACTTAAGTGCAGTGTAAAATGGCTGTGAAATAACGTTGACGTTATTTCACTCAGGCTGCAGTGGCAGGCCTGTGTAAGAATTGTCAGAGCTCCCTATGGGTGGCAAAAGAAATGCTGCAGCCCATAGGGATCTCCTGGAACCCCAATACCCTGGGTACCTCAGTACCATATACTAGGGAATTATAAGGGTGTTCCAGTAAGCCAATGTAAATTGGTAAAATTGGTCACTAGCCTGTTAGTGACAATTTGAAAGAAATGAGAGAGCATAACCACTGAGGTTCTGATTAGCAGAGCCTCAGTGAGACAGTTAGTCACTACACAGGTAACACATTCAGGCACACTTATGAGCACTGGGGCCCTGGAGAACAGGGTCCCAGTGACACATACAACTAAAACAACATATATATAGTGAAAAATGGGGGTAACATGCCAGGCAAGATGGTACTTTCCTACACCTCCCATCTCTTACAGCAGTGGGTGCTCCGTCTGTGGTAGACCCCCAGGGTCTGGACTTCCTTGGCGATGGCACACCAAATATCTTTTTTCTGGTGGGCGCTGACCTACATGAATTGTACAGGGGGAAGAGAAACTTATTACCAACTGCACCATCACAGTCATTGGCCCCCATCCCTACCCTTGCCATGATGCACATGCACTCACTATCATTTCATGCACGCCGCAATCTCCCCCCTTCTTACATCCACCCCACTCCACACAGGCATAGCCCATACAGCATGCCCCCAGTGTACTTACCTGTTTGTCTGGAGGACCGTAGAGTAGCGTGTACTGGGGGAGGACCCCGTCCAAGAGTTTCTCCAACTCCTCCGATGTGAAGGCAGGGGCCCTTTCCTAAGACACTCGAGCCATTGTCTCTTCCAGACCGAGGTCACAGCAGCACTTGCAGTGTAGGTCCTCTCCTGTCGAAGATCAGGTATCGAGTGATTGAACAGATAGAAAATGGCAGTCACGTCCGCGGAGGTGCGTACCGTCACCGCCGGCGTACATCGTCTTTGGCTCATGGGACCCATAGGGTCCAATGTTAACCAATGCAGCATTGCGCCGCAGTCTTCGACCGCCTACCGCGACGGTGTACAACACCAGCGCAGTTACCTCACATCCTATTGTCCTACTTTAGAGGTCAGGCAGCCGCCATTTCAGGGGCCCACATGGCTTCATTTTTAACTGCGTCACACATACCTAGGCCTAGACTCAACACACATACATGCCACTTTTCGGATTATGATTCGTGTTCTGTGTAAGCTGTGAGTACGTACCTCTGAGTTGGTTGACTCTGTGCTCGCTGTTGTCCTTCATAGGCACCGTCCACTGGGACATGTGAGGAGATGGCGGCATCCTCCAGTGTACCGACCGCTGGTGGACCTGTTGACAATGGAAGAAAGACATGTGATCATCACATACAGGCTTGACCGTGACACAATCCATGAACTGTGTGCCCAGCTGGAGTCAGACCTGATGTCAGCTATTCGCCATCCCACAGGAATCCCCCATCAAGTGCAGGCGCTGTCAGTACTCCATTTCCTTGCAAGTGGGTCATTTCAAACAACAGTGGCCATAGAATCAGGGATGTCCCAGCCTATGTTTTCCAACGTGTTGTCCAGAGAGTTGTCTGCCCTGCTGAAACACATGCGGAGCTCGTTTTCCCTCAGGGGGAGGATTTGCCTACAGTGAAAGGAGACTTCTATGCCCTGGGACATATCCCCAACATCATAGGTGCCATTGATTGGACCCATGTGGCTTTGGTCCCCCCGCAGGAGTGAACAGGTGTACAGAAACCGGAAGAGTTATCATTCCATGAATGTTCAGATTGTATGTTTGGCCAACCAGTACATCTCCCATGTTAATGCCAAGTTCCCTGGCTCAGTGCATGACGCCTACATCCTGCGGAATAGCAGCATCCCTTATGTGATGGGTCAACTCCAGAGGCACCATGTGTGGCTATTAGGTGAGCACCTGGAAGCAAGACAGTGGGAATGGTTGTCTGGGTCTGGGGTTATCCCTACAGGTTAGCGTGTGTCTAACATTTGTCCCTCGCCATTTGTAGGTGACTCTGGTTACCCCAACCTGTCATGGCTAATGACCCCAGTGAGGAATCCCAGGAAAAGGGCAGAGGAACGCTACAATGAGGCCCATGGGCGAACACGGCGGATAATCTAGCGGACCTTTGGCCTCCTGAAGGCCAGGTTCAGGTGCCTCCATATGACAGGTGGATCCCTATTCTACTCACCAAAGAAGGTGTGCCAGATCATCGTGGCCTGCTGTATGCTTCACAACTTAGCTTTGCGACGACAGGTGCCTTTTCTACAGGAGGATGGTCCAGATGGCGGTGTTGTTGCAACTGTGGAGCCTGTGGACAGTGAAGACGAGGAAGCAGAAGAAGAAGACATGGACAACAGGGACTCAGTGATCCAGCAATATTTCCAGTGAGACACAGGTAAGAATACAAACCTGCCTACTACATGTACTTTAACACTACTACCTCTCTACTGTCTGTCGTTTTCACCCAGTGTATGGTCACTGAGTTGTCACTTTCCCTTATGATTTCACAAATGTGGGTCCCACAGTGTGACATCTGCTTTGATTCCTCATGGGCTAGAGCTGTGTGACATAGGTATGTTGACATTACCAATGAAAGAGCTTTTTGACGCTGTAATTGCTAATACACTATTCCGAAATCACAGACTGACTCCAGATTGTTTTGTGCTTCAAGGGTGTTTATTTAAGTGCAAAATATTGGAGGGGTAGCAAAATGGTGAGGGGTGATGGTGGAGGAATGTCCATGGCAGAGTCCAGCCTATTAGTCTCACAGGTGCATTGCCCAAATGGGCATAGGCAGTGGAGCTGGGGCAGTTTAAGGATGGACAGGGTGACAAAGTGGGACAGTAGGATGACATTCAGGGTGGTCTCATTTCTTGGCGGGGGTCTTAGCATCGTTCTCTGTCTTTGTCCTGGATCTCAGGGACCGTTTGCGGGGTGGTTCTCCCTCTGCAGGGAGTGGGGTGCTGGTGTGGTGGTCCTGTGGCGGTGCCTCCTGTCCACTAGCACCGGCGGAGGTGGTGGGCAGTTCATTGTCCATGCAAGTGTCAGGGGCCCCTTGTTGTGCCACAGTGTCCCTCCTGGTGTTGAGTACTTCCTTCAGCACCCCTATGATGGTGCCCAGGGTGGAATTGATGGGTCTGAGTTCCTCCCTGAAGCCCAAATACTGTTCCTCCTGCAGCCGCTGGGTCTCCTGAAACTTGGCCAGTACCGTTGCCATCGTCTCCTGGGAGTGGTGGTAGGCTCCCATGATGGAGGAGAGGGCCTCGTGGAGAGTGGGTTCCCTGGGCCTGTCCTCCCCCTGTCGCTCAGCAGCCCTCCCAGTTCCCCTGTGTTCCTGGGCCTCCGTCCCCTGGACCGTGTGCCCACTACCACTGCCCCCAGGTCCCGGTTGTTGTTGGGGTGGTGGGTTAGCCTGGGTTCCCTGTAGTGGTGGACACACTGCTGATTGACGTGTCCTGGGGACGGAGGTATGGGCCTGCTGGGTGGGTGCTGTGCTGGTGTTTCCAGAGGGGGGATGCTCTGTAGTGGCCTGTGACTGTGTGATGGGAACTGACTGTCCCGAGGTCCCCGATGGGCCGGGCTGGTCATCTAGATCCAGATGGACAGAGGTGCTGTCATCACTGTGGGCCTCTTCTGTTGGTGGTGTGGACATGTGTGGACCCTCCTGTCCGGTGACGTTGGGTAGGGGTCCTGCAGGGGTATAAAAGGATGTTTATTACATCTGTGTGTGGCATGGTGGGCAATGGGTGGGTGACCGTGTACCCCAGTGCTTGCATTCCTGTGTGGGACCTTGTGTGATGATGGTTTAGGAGGGTGTATGGGTATGTGCAGTGGCCATGCTTTAGTGATGGGTATCCATGCTTTGTTGTTGCATGCAGGGCTTGGAGTTGGGATGTGCGGGTTGTGATAGTGGAACATTTGTGAGGAGTAGGAGTGATGGGGGTGAGGGTGGGGGTATGTGATGGCATGCAGGTAGGGTGGGGGATGTAATAGTTAAGATTTGACTTACCAGAGTCCATTCCTCCTGCTACTCCTGCGAGGCTCTCAGGATGCAGAATCGCCAAGACCTGCTCCTCCCATGTTGTTAATTGTGGGGGAGAAGGTGGGGTTCTGCCGCCAGTCCGCTGAACCGCAAGGTGGTGTCTTGAGACCACGGAACGCACCTTCCCCGTAGGTCGTTCAACCTCTTCCTGATGTTATCCCGATTCCTTGGGTGCTGTCCCACTGCATTGACCCTGTCCACTATTCTTCGCCATAGCTCCATCTTCCTTGCAATGGAGGTGTGCTGCATCTGTGATCCGAATAGCTGTGGCTCTACCCGGACGATTTCCTCCACCATGACCCTGAGCTCCTCCTCCGAGAACCTGGGGTGTCTTTGCCGTGCCATGGGGTGGTGTGGGTGATGTGTGGGGTGGGGTGTGTGGTGATAAGTGTGCTGATATGTAGTGGGGTGTTGTGTGAGGTGCGTGGAAGTTATGTGGGTGATGGTGTTGTGTGCCTGTGGATGCTAGTATTGTTGATGGTGGTGTCTCTCTCTGTGCTTCTTTCTCAATTGTGGTCGTAGGGGTTTGTGGGTGATGTGGGTGTGTGTTTTATATTGTATTGGGTGTGTGGGAGTGGTGTGTGTATGTGTATCAGGTGTGTGTATTTTGAATTGTCCAATGTGGCTGTGTTTTGTATTTTGAGCGTGACGGTGTGTACCGCCAATGGAATACTGCGGTTGAAAGACCGCTGCGTGGATTTGTGTGTCGTGATAGTGTGGGCGTAGTATTTCTGTTGGGGTGACGGTGGAGGTTTTGTTTTCGCCAGTTTATCACTGACCTTTGGTGTGGAGGACATGAGTGGGTGTCTGAATTTTGGCGGTTTCCGTGCTGTGGGTCATAATGGCTGTGGCGGATTTCCACGGCCACGGCGGTGTGTTGGCGGTCTTCTGCACGGTGGTAAGCGGCTTTTACCACCAATGTTGTAATGACCGCCTAAATCTTAATAAGGTACTTAGAAACACAATAGCTCCAACTGGAGCTATCATCGCGTCTTGATGGAGTTTTCCCCAACAGTCTGACGCCACTCGGGAGAGAACGAAAATGATAAGGAAACAAAGATGTTTCACGGAGTTGGGGAGGTAGAATGTCGCTGGAGCAGGTGAGGCATTGGTTCCTTACTGCTAAGCAGAGGAGATGGGCATCAGTTCCTTACGGTTGCAGGGGTGGTGATGCAGCATCGGTACAGAGGCATTACTTCCTTACAACCTGGAGGGGTCATTAAATCCAGCGGGTGAAACGCGAGGCATTGACTTCCCGGTTCACAATCATATCAAGGGGACACATTTGCTGTGGCGGGGTCAGAGTCAGGTGCCACGGGCGTCGGTGACATGGTACTCAGGACTACGCTGTGACTGGACTTCGGAGGTGCTGCAGTGGCGTCAGTCCTGTGGCGTCAGACGTGGTACTGAGCAGGGCCACAGCTGCAGTGCAGGCAGCGGTGCTGAGTCAGACAGCAGAGATGGTTCCGAAGTCGCTTTGGAGTCAATCTACATGGTTTCTTCTTGGTTGCACCAGAACTCACTCCCAAGGGCCCAGGAACTGGAATTGGTACCACTTGGCAAGTCAGGACTCTCAGCAAGAGAGCCCAGGTACTGCTAGATGAAGTCTTTGATGTCCCTGAGACTTCATAACAGAAGGAAACCTAAGTCCAAGCCCTTGGAGAACCTTTGGGAGCAGGATGCAGAAAGCAAAGTCCAGTCCATTCACTCCCAGCATAGAAGAAGAAAGCAGCAGGCCAGCCCAGCAAAGCAACAAGTAGAGTGGCAGTCCCTCCTACAGCATTCAGCTCTTCTTACTGGCAGAATGTTCTCAGTCCAGAAGGATTCTAACTTTGTGGAGTCGGAGGTTCAGTACTTATACCCATTTCTGACTTTGAAGTAAGCAAAGTTTAAAGAAAAGTCTTTGTAATGCACAAGACCCTGCCTTTCCTTGCCTTGGCCACAGACGCACTCCAGGGGGTTGGAGACTGCTTTGTGTAAGGACAGGCAAGCCCTATTCAGGTGCAAGTGTCAGCTCCTCCCATCACACTAGCCCAAGAAGACCAAACAGGATATGCAGGACACACCTCAAATCCCTCTGTGTAATTGTCCAGAGTGAATTCACAAACAGCTGAACTGTCATCCTGACACAGACATGTATTCTGTATTCCACAGCCAGGCAGAAGCACAGAATGGTTAAGTAAGAAAATTTCCCTCTTTCTAAACGTGGTATTTTCAAATTTGTAATTTAAAAACCAAGTTCACCAAAGGATGCTGTTTTTAAATTGTGAGCTCAGAGACCTCAAATTCAAAATCTCTATCTGCTCCCAACAGAAAATTACACTTGAGAGATATTTCAAGGCAATCCCAATGTTAACCTTTGGGAGAGCTAGGCCTTGCAATAGTGAAAACTGAATTTAGCAGGACATGTAAAGCACACGCCCTACCTTATAAATACACTGCACCCTGCCCATGGGGCGGCCTTGGGCCTACCTTAGGGGTGACTTACACTTAGTAAAAGGAAAGGTTTGGGCCTGGTAAGTGGGTGCCCTTGCCAGGTTGAACTGGCAGTAAAAACTGCACACACAGACAATGCAGTGGCAGGTCTGAGACAAGCTTATAGGGGTACTCTTGTGGGTGGCACAATCAGTGCTGCAGACCAACGAGTGAAATTTGATTTACAGGCCCTGAGCATACACCGTGCACTGTACTAGGGACTTACTAGTAAATCAAATATGCCAATCATGGATAAACCAATCATCAATACTATTTAGACAGAGAGCATATGCTCTTTAACACTGGTCAGTAGTGGTAAAGAGCCCAGAGTCCTAAAGCCAACAAAAACAGATCAGGAAAAATAGGAGAAAGAAGGCAAAAGGTTTGCGAATGACTCAGCAAAAAGAGCCGGGTCCAAAGGTTCTCTTTGTGTAATTTCCGATAAAAGAGGCAACATCTTTGGTCTCGTCGAAAAAGGCACTAGGCCTGGCTTCAGGAATGGTTAATTAAAAAGATAATATTACAAGCACATGCCTGGATCGGAAAGAAGAGTATACATGCTGCAGCTTCGTCTCCATATGCTTCTTATTAATATTTAAAATAAAATAAAAAACTTTGCATATAATTTAAATTTTACAGGTGCTTGCAACCAGGCAGGTATACTTAGATCAGGCATAGAAACTCTTTTTAGTGTTAATCGCAGGAAGATATAATTCTGATTGTTGCAAGCTGCACCCCACTGTAGAGGTCTTGGCCTGCTTGTGCTCTCATCCAGAGAGTGCCTGGCATGGCAGGTTGACCTGGGCTGTTCGACCCAACATAGGCCTATATCAAATGGACCATTCTTCGAAAAAATATTTGACAGGAGAATGACTGAATTAAGCTGGTAAATGGATATAGAAACCTTAAACAGAAGGAGGTAACCTGCTAAATCATAGGGAGAGCCCACTCTCAAGGTGCTGACAACAAGAAAGCGGAAGGGGGCCCGGAAACTAACACTGAAATATGCCCTCCTCTTCTCTGCCAAGCTGAAGGTGGTGGATGGTGGCACGGTTTACTTCTTCTCAATGTCTGGTGATGCCTGGACTTGGTTGCCTGCCAAGGATCTGGCAAGTCCCCCAGCAAAGCACCAAGAAAGTGGTGAGTGGGTGATGCTGTGACTGTGGTGCCGGAGGTGGGCGGGGACTCCCACGCCTCCATGACACAAGCATCTAGAGAGCAGGCGCAGGTGGTGGAGGTAGTGCTGCTCCATTGCCAGAACTCTTTGGAAGCCCTGAGAGCTGACACTGGGTTGGACACTGCTGGTTCATTGACCTCAGCCTGAGATGACTCCAGGGGGCTGGAGCTGATGCCACAGTTGGTGGACAATCTGTTGTGAGGAGATGGGCCTGGCCTGCACCCTGTGGTGTGGTCCAGGGGTTGTAAATGAATGCCCCCTGGGGGGACCGCTAGAAGGGTGCAGAGGAGAAGCTGGACTCTTAGATTGCTTTCCAGGGCCCGTGCGCCTGTGAGCCCTGTCTTTTGGCTGGACAGGTTCCCACTAATCACCGACTAGGACATGTTCTTCCTTTTTTGCCTTTTAATAGTTGTTGGTTATTTTTAATTGTTTCTGCCTGGATGCTCGGTCCAGTGCCAGCCTGGGAGGAGGGGCCATACAAGATCTTTCCCGTTTTTTTCCTTTTTGCACAAGTGGAGTCTACTATATAGGTGTATGAGGCCTTGTATTGACATGCACCAGGCATTCGCTTGGCATTAGGGTCACTGGGGGAGAGGGGGGAGTGCTCCTCTCATAGGGGTTGGTTTGTTATCCCCCAGGCTATTGCATTTGTGATTACCGACACATCTGATGGGTACACCTTCTAGCAACACCACCCCACACTATAACCCGATGACGTGGAACATGAGGGGCATAGCCACTCCTGTGAAGAGATATCAGGTCTGCGCTCAAACCCCGTCATGCGCACATTGCGTTTTTGCAGGGGTGACAGCAACTCGCTCTACAAAGGATAGATTGATTGATTGATTGTGGTATCCTTTATCTATGCCATGTTGGTGCCAGAATTGATATGCTCCATGACTTTCACTTCCCATTGTGGTTTTCTCCCATTTGTTTTTTATGTGATAAAATCAATAAAGAAATTAAAAAGGAAGGGGGCAGTAGATTCTGTGGGGTACTAAAAACTCCTGGAATTGTGTTAGTGTGGTTGCAAGAAAGATGAAAGTACTCTGGTGAGTTAACAAATGCTGGTGGTCAACAGGGTCAGACAGATTCAGAAATACCAAAACTACTGAGTGACCTTCATCCATCGTAGCTCCTCAAGGTTTGAGGCTATCAAGACTTGTGCCCTCATTTACGAGGCGCTTGCGGCACACTGCTCCACCAGAGCGTAATGTTTTTTACGCCCCCATGGCGCAGTGTGCCGACCCATATTTACAAGGTTACCCAAAGCCACCTTGCGTGGTTTTCCATGTCCTTGTAAATATGGACCTCTTTCACACATAACACTACATAAAAGGGGTGTTCCATGGGTGTTGCTTGGGGTGTTCCCACGCAACACCCATGAAACCTGAAGGAGTCTGACGCATTCCCACATTTACAAGTCTGAATGTGTCAGGTTCCTACCCCACCTCATGGGTGCATTCTGCAGCACACATAGAAAGAGGAAAACACCTCTTGTGATTGTTTTTTGTGCAGGAAGGTGTCCCTTCCTGCACAAAAACAATCATCCCTGCAATGGTGCAAGGGTGGCTGTGTTGGTGGTAGGCAACATTTTGTGCACTAGCGCAGTGGGCCATATGTGCCATATCTTGTAAATACAGTGCATTTCTGCCCTTTCCCGGTGGTGCAGGGTGGCCCGCGTAGGCACTTGCTGTGCCGACTGCACCACAGGCCTCAGTGCTAGGGCAGAACACCAGCCATCATTCTTGCAGCTGGTTCAAACTGTCTTCTCCAGGGTTTTACAGATATCTGGAAGCTGGAGAACAGAGTCTGGCAGAGCCTCAGGGGCAAGTGTCAGCTTGTTTAGAAGAAGGACCAAGGCCGCTGTTTAGAAGAGGTCAGCAGACTATCCTGGTCATGGGAGGACCTGATGATGTTCTATTCGGCCATTTTGGGCTGTCACCCACCATTTTGTGGTAGCTGACTTGGTGGCAGCCATGTCAGCATAGCACAGTTCTGCAAAGGTGACGCTTGACTGGGGAGCTGAATATGCTGCTGGGATAAAGAGCAGGCTGAGTCGGTTTGATTAACGCCTCGTCTTTTGCCTCTATATTTTGAATGTTGCTTTTGCATCAAAGCCAGTGCATTTTTTTTACAAATAACTATTTGTGAAACCATTTACTCTTAGAGCTCTTTTTTGTCAGAAAACGAACAAAAGAAATGTTTCTGGGCACCTCAACTAGTGCCAAGTGAGATGGCTACTGACTTCCAGGAGCTGAAATAGCTCACAATCCTGCCTTCTGGGTGGGACAATACCACTGCACCACACTGACCCCAGTGAGAGGCATCCTACGTGCTGAGCATGTCTCAAGGGGTTGCATATGTTAGTCCGCGTCACTCGATCACTGAAGGAACTACACTGACTCCGCCTCCAAGTCCACGTTATCCTCGAGACACGTTGCATCCTACACGAGCCCACCAGATATGGCAGACCTGGATATCTACCACAAACGCATCACGACGCGGCAACTTCAATTGCTGTGTCATGATGTGTTTGTGATAGTTTACTTGAGGCAGATGCAGGGTTTGCCTTAACCTAGTTTTTTTCCCCAAGTGTTATAGAGACCAGTGGGGTAACTAAACTTGAGGGGGCCCCTTGCAAAGTGTTGTGTTTAAGTATAATAGACATTGTATATCAATAGTTATTGTCTACCAAGGTCATGTACCCTTAAGCTTCAGTGCTCTTGTTTGTATGTTCTAGAGTGCTTAGGGGCTGCGGCACAGTGGGGTTCTCTCTGCAGGCAGTTGTCTGTTGGCTGGAGAGGGGACACCAACTGCAGTCACCCATGTATTGAATAAACTACGTATTAAACCCTCATTGATCCGTGAGTGATTCACCATACGAGCTTTGGCGACGATATCTAGCCATGAAGAAGTTACTGGGGGACTGAGTGAACAATTGGTTGCATGATGTGAAAAAACTCACAGCAAAAGAGGAGAAGCTTGAGGTGCCTCAGGAACTGAGCAGATATTAGTGGAACGAATATTGAGGAGCACTGCAAGTTCCTTTGTTATGTGACTTTGAACGCGTTTAAAGAACTTTACAGATTCACTTGCCAGTGAACGTTACTACTCGTGCTGTCAGGAGTGGCACAGGCACGTGTAGACTGCTTGTTCCCAGGCGACAGGGAACGGCGACTTTTCCTTGCGCTTGCATCTTACCTCATGTTGATGAGCGCATTTGGGCTGTGTTGGAAAAAAAGAATATAAGGAAGTTGTAGGTTGTACCGAGGTACATGAATCTTGGGGAAACAAGCCCCACTCCCTTTCGAAAATGGATGTAAAGCAGCGTATGAGCACCCTTCTTAGGATATTGAGAAGCGCACAATACATTCTTGTGGAAAGTAAGGTGATGTGTTAGTACAGTGACAAGAAACCTCCTTCTTCACATTTCCTCATATTGACTTAAGAGAGACATAGGTGTACACAGTCAATGAATGTGAACAATGCAGTGATGGAGTGCTGCAACTCAGTGCCTAATGTCATCCAGTGTCAACGTAAAGTTGTACGGTGATAGGCACACCTTGGACTTGAAGGCCTCTTACTAAATAAATAAATAGTGGTGATAGGCACACCATTTCAAGTTTACAAAATAAATGATCTACGGTGATAGGTACACCCGGAAGTGTGCCTGTTGAACTATTGTTTTACGGTGATAGGCAGACACTATAATTGAAGGCCTATTATTAAATAAATAAATAGCCTTGATAGGCACACCATTTCAGTCTACAGAATAAATCAAATACTGGGCTAGGCACACCTGGGAGTGTGTCTGTCGAAACATTGGTATATGGTACAGAGTAAGTATACGACAATTGATGCGTCAATCATTCCTCCTCCATTGCTTTTAAACCAACCTAGGACCCCCCCAATCGAATGGAAGGAATGGATCGAGATATTTAGAAAAATATATTGAAGCTTTAGATGGGAGGGAGTGTAGAGCACCAAGGAAAAAAGCCTTGTTACTGAGTACATTGGGAAAAGAAGGCCAACATGTTTTCAAGTATTTGCCTATGGCAGTGGATAATGACGGTCATCCTATTGCTAATGAATACTTAGACGCTAACGCTACACTAGAGAAAGATTTGCTGAGCAAGGTTAATATAGTAATGTGTAGACACCAGTTTTATACTCAACCACAAAAAGATGATGAAACGATAGATCAATTTGTAATAACATTGCATGAATGACTACTAAAATGTCATTTTGGGGCCATGAGGGATCACATGATCCGGGACCATCTGATAGTGCAGTGTAACAACAAGGAAATGCAAGAGAGACTTTGGGCAGCTAAATATCCAACGTTGCACAATGCTATAGGAATAGCAAAAGGTGTAGAATAATCTGAACGTTGTATGAGGGAAATGGAAAAGAAAAATAGCCAATGTATTCTGTGTTCAACAAGAGAAGACTGAAGTACTTAGCACAGAGAAAGGGAACATGAGTAATGTCAAGAAATGAGTGTTCAATAAGAAAAACACAGAAAATGCGGTTAAGTGGCCAGAATTTGCTAAACAGAGAAAAAGTGCACCAGGTGTAACAGAGAAAAAGTGCACCAGGTGTGGAGGTGATTTCCATACTGCTGACTTAAAACATTGTTATGCCTTAGGTAAAGAATGCAGACAATGCGGACGTATGGGGCATTTTGTTGGCATGTGCAAGGTCAATAAAAATAGCAGTTGTACAGAAAAGTACACAGAATGAAGCTATAGACAGAATTATGTGTAGAGATGAACAGGACAGTATTGAGACGAGAACTAGACCAGAGCCACTTTTACTATAAAGGGGGGAACTGTTCAACTTATGGTGGATTCAGGGTCGTTTTACACAATTATACCTAAAGAAATGTTTGTACAACATTGGCCGAAGGTTTGTTTTCTTCCTTAGGGTATCATCCCAGGAGCACATCAGGGGGAGAAGATAGATTTACTGCGTTACATGTTGATGGATATAAGTTTTCAAGACAGGCGTGTGAAGGGAAAGGTGTATGTAGCACAAAATGGACCTCTCATTCTAGGCTGGTAGCACCAATATGATCTACATGTAATCAAAATCCCCAGGGCAACCAGTCATGTCATCGTGATGGATGAGGTTAAAGTAGAGGAGATTGTGGAGGTAGCGAAGAAGGTGTTTTCAGAAGAGGTTGGTGAACATAAAAAATATGCACATAAAATAAAAGTGACGCTTGGTGCAGCACAAAGTACGCAAGGTTCACATTGCTGCTAGACATGAGGCAAAAAAAATGGGAATAATTGAACCTATAAAGACCTCCAGTTGGATCTCTCCACTTGTGATAACAAGTAAATCTGATAGCAGTTTCTGTTTCTGTGTGGACTTACGCACCCTGAAAGACAATACCATACTAGACAATTACCCTCTTCCAAATATCAATGAATTAGTATTATTGTTGAGTCAAGGTAGGTTTTTCTCCAAACTGAATTTAAGAAGTGCTTACTACTAGATTAGGCTACACCCAGAATCAAAACATCCCACAGCATTTGTAGGAGGCTGGCCTGGCTTATAGTGGGTACCTGATGGTACTTACACCTTGTGCCAGGTCCAGTTATCCCTTATTAGTAGATTAGTAGTGTTCTAGCAGCTTAGGCTGATAGAGGTAGCTATAGCAGAGCAGCTTAGGCTGAACTAGGAGGCATGCAAAGCTCCTACCTTACCATTTATATCATATAGCACCATATCATAAGAAACACAATACTCAGAGTTACTAAAAATAAAGGTACTTTATTTTAGTGACAATGTGCCAAAAATATCTCAGAGGATATACTCCCTCAGGAGGTAAGTAAAATACACAACATACACACGCAAACCAAAATCAGGTAAGTAAACGGAAAAGTAGTGCAAACACTGTAGAATACAATAGGATGCAATAGGCCTAGGGGCAACACAAACACTATCCTAAGAAAGTGGAATGCGAACCACTTAGGGGCCCCTGGCTTAGTGTAGTGTGTAGAGGGTTGTTGGGAGTGTAAGAAAACACTAAGGGTGTCCAGGATACCCCACCCCAAGACCCTGAAAAGTAGGAGTAAAGTGACCCTACTTCCCCAGAAACACACTAAAGTTGTGATAGGAGATTCTGCAAAGACCACAACAGACTGCAAAGCACTGCAGATGGATTCCTGGACCTGAGAACATGTAAAGGAAGGGGACCAAGTCCAAAAGTCACAAAAGTGTCCAGGGGGGGCAGGAGCCCACTAAACCCCGGATGAAGGTGCAAAATGGCTGCCTCCGGGTGGAAGAAGCTGAAGATTCTGCAACAACGGAAGGTGCCAGGAACTTCTCCTTTGCACAGAAGATGTCCCACGGCGTGCTGGAGGATGCAGAGTTGTTTCCACGCAGAAAGACTGCAAACAAGCCTTGCTAGCTGCAAGGGTCGCATTTAAAGAAAATGGGTGCTATCTGGGCCCAGGAAAGACCAGGAAGTCGCCACTTGGACGAGGAGACAGAGGAGGCACTCTGCAACACAGAGAGCTCACGCAGAAGCAGGCAGCACCCGCAGAAGTACTTGAACAGGCATTAAAGCAATATGAGCACAGCGGTCGTCTCAACACTACAAAGGAGGGTCTCACGAAGCCGGTGGTCAACTTAGCAATTTGAGCAATGCAGTACGGAGTGCTGGGGACCTGGGCTGTGCTGTGCACGAAGGAGTCCTTGCAAAAGTGCACAGAAGTCCTAGCAGCTGCAGCTAACGCAGTAGACAGGATTACTGTCTGGTGTGGGGAGGCAAGGACTTACCTCCACCAAATTTGGACAGAAGGACCACTCTACTGTCGGGGTCACTTGGATCCAGCTCCTGTGTTCCAAGGCGCACGCTCGTCGAGATGAGAGGGGACCCAGAGGACCGGCAATGCAAACGTTTGGTGCCTGCGTTAGCAGGGGGAAGATTCCATCAACCCACGGGAGATTTCTTCTTGGCTTCCAGTGCAGGGTGAAGGCAGACAGCCCTCAGAGCATGCACCCCCAGGAAACAGTTGAGAAAGGCGGCAGGATAAGGAGCTACAATGTTGCTGGAAGCCTTCTTGTTACTTTGTTGTGGTTTTGCAGGCATCCTGGAGCAGTCAGAGGTCGATCCTTGGCAGAAGTCGAAGAGGGAGATGCAGAGGAACTCTGGTGAGCTCTTTCATTCGTAATCTGAAGAGAAACCGAGAGGAGAGACCCTAAATAGCCCTCAGAGGAGGATTGGCCACCTAACCAGGTAAGCACCTATCAGGAGGGGTCTCTGACGTCACCTGCTGGCACTGGCCACTCAGAGGTCTCCATTGTGCCCTCACACCTCTGCATTCAAGATGGCAGAGGTCTGGGACACACTGGAGGAGCTCTGGGCCCCACCCTGGGGTGATGATGGAAAGGGAAGTGGTCACTCCCCTTTCCTTTGTCCAGTTTTGCGCCAGAGCAGGGGCTGGGGGTATACCTGAACCGGTGTTGACTGGCTTATGCAAGGAGGGCACCATCTGTGCCCTTCAAAGCATTCCCAGAGGCCAGGAGAGGCTACTCCTCTCAGGCCCTTGACACCTATTTCCAAAGGGAGAGGGTGTAACACCCTCTCTCAGAGGAAATCCTTTGTTCTGCCTTCCTGGGACTGGGCTGCCCAGACCCCAGGAGGGCAGAAGCCTGTCTGTGGGTTGGCAGCAGCGGTAGCTGCAAAGAAAACCCCAGAGAGCTAGTTTGGCAGTACCAAGGGTCCATAGTGGAGCCCCGGGGGTGCATGGAATTGGCACTCCAATACCAGATTTTGCATGGGGGGACAATTCCATGATCTTAGACATGTTACATGGCCATATTCGGAGTTACCATTGTGAAGCTACATATAGGTATTGACCTATATGTAGTGCATGCGTGTAATGGTGTCCCCGCACTCACAAAGTCCAGGGAAATTGCCCTGAACAATGTAGGGGCACCTTGGCTAGTGCCAGGGTGCCCTCACACTTAGTAACTTTGCACCTAACCTTCACCAAGTGAGGGTTAGACATATAGGTGACTTATATGTTACTTAAGTGCAGTGTAAAATGCCTGTGAAATAACGTGGACTTTATTTCACTCAGGCTGCAGTGGCAGTCCTGTGTAAGAATGGTCTGAGCTCCCTATGGGTGGCAAAAGAAATTCTGCAGGCCATAGGGATCTCCTGGAACCCCAATACCCTGGGTACCTAGGTCCCATATACTAGGGAATTACAAGGGTGTTCCAGTGTGCCAATCAGGATTGGTAAACATGGTCACTAGCCTGCAGTGACAATTTTAAAAACAGAGAGAGCATAACCACTGAGGTTCTGGATAGCAGAGCCTCAGTGAGACAGTTAGGCACCACACAGGGAACACATTCAGGCCACAAACTATGAGCACTCGGGTCCTGGCTAGCAGGATCCCAGTGAGATAGGCAAAAACAAACTGACACACAAGTAAAAATGGGGGTAACATGCCAGGCAAGATGGTACTTTCCTACAGCATTTATTACAAAAATGACGTTTGGCCTCTTGTAAGGGCGCAGTGTTTTTCAGAGGATGATTGAGTAGATTTCGAAAGGAGTAGATGGTTGTAGGAAAGTACCATCTTGCCTGGCATGTTACCCCCATATTTCACTGTATATATGTTGTTTTAGTTGTATGTGTCACTGGGACCCTGCCAGCCAGGGCCCCAGTGCTCATAAGTGTGCCCTGTAGGTGTTACCTGTGTAGTGACTAACTGTCTCACTGAGGCTCTGCTAATCAGAACCTCAGTGGTTATGCTCTCTCATTTCTTTCCAAATTGTCACTAACAGGCTAGTGACCAATTTCACCAATTTACATTGGCATACTGGAACACCCTTATAATTCCCTAGTATATGGTACTGAGGTACCCAGGGTATTGGGGTTCCAGGAGACCCCTATGGGCTGCAGCATTTCTTGTGCCACCCATAGGGAGATCTGACAATTCTTACACAGGCCTGCCAGTGCAGCCTGAGTGAAATAACGTCCACGTTATTTCACAGCCATTTACCACTGCACTTAAGTAACTTATAAGTCACCTATATGTCTAACCTTTACCTGGTAAAGGTTGGGTGCTAAGTTACTTAGTGTGTGGGCACCCTGGCACTAGCCAAGGTGCCCCCACATTGTTCAGGGCAAATTCCACGGACTTTATGAGTGCGGGGACACCAATACACGCGTGCACTATACATATGTCACTACATATGTATAGCGTCACAATGGTAACTCCGAACATGGCCATGTAACATGTCTAAGATCATGGAATTGTCACCCCAATGCCATTCTGCCATTGGGGAGACAATTCCATGATTCCCCCAAGTCTCTATCACAGACCCGGGTACTGCCAAACTACTTTTCCCGGGGTTTCACTGCAGCTGCTGCTGCTGCCAACCCCTCAGACAGGTTTCTGCCCTCCTGGGGTCCAGCCATGCTTGGCCGAGGAAGGCCGAACAAAGGACTTCCTCAGAGAGAGGGTGTTACACCCTCTCCCTTTGGAATAAGGTGTCAGGGCTGGGGAGGAGTAGCCTCCCCCCCAGCCTCTGGAAATGCTTTGATGGGCACAGATGGTGCCCATCTCTGCATAAGCCAGTCTACACCGGTTCAGGGATCCCCCAGCCCTGCTCTGGCGCAAAACTGGACAAAGGAAAGGGGAGTGACCACTCCCCTGACCTCCCCTGGGAGGTGCCCAGAGCCCCTCCAGGGTGCTCCAGACCTCTGCCATCTTGGAAACAGAGGTGCTGCTGGCACACTGGACTGCTCTGAGTGGCCAGTGCCAGCAGGTGACGTCAGAGACTCCTTCTGATAGGCTCCTTCAGGTGTTGCTAGCCTATCCTCTCTCCTAAGTAGCCAAACCTCCTTTTCTGGCTATTTAGGGTCTCTGCTTTGGGGAATTCTTTAGATAACGAATGCAAGAGCTCATCAGAGTTCCTCTGAGTCTCTCTCTTCACCTTCTGCCAAGGAATCGACTGCTGACCGCGCTGGAAGCCTGCAAAACTGCAACAAAGTAGCAAAGACGACTACTCCGACCTTGTAACGCTGATCCTGCCGCCTTCTCAACTGTTTTCCTGGTGGTGCATGCTGTGGGGGTAGTCTGCCTCCTCTCTGCACTAGAAGCTCCGAAGAAATCTCCAGTGGGTCGACGGAATCTTCCCCCTGCAACCGCAGGCACCAAAGAACTGCATCACCGGTCCTCTGGGTCTCCTCTCAGCATGACGGGCGAGGTCCCTTGAACTCAGCAACTCTGTCCAAGTGACTCCCACAGTCCAGTGACTCTTCAGTCCAAGTTTGGTGGAGGTAAGTCCTTGCCTCCCCACGCTAGACTGCATTGCTGGGAACCGCGTGTTTTGCAGCTACTCCGGCTCCTGTGCACTCTTCCAGGATTTCCTTTGTGCACAGCCAAGCCTGGGTCCCCGGCACTCTAACCTGCAGCGCACGATCTCCTGAGTTGTCCTCTGGCGTCGTGGGACCCTCTTTTGTGACTTTGGGTGAGCTCCGGTTCACTCCACTTCGTAGTGCCTGTTCCGGCACTTCTGCGGGTGCTGCTTGCTTCTGAGAGGGCTCCTTGTCTTGCTGGGCGCCCCCTCTGTCCCCTCACGCAATTGGCGACATCCTGGTCCCTCCTGGGCCACAGCAGCAACCAAAAACCCTAACCGCTACCCTTGCAGCTAGCAAGGCTTGTTTGCGGTCTTTCTGCACGGAAACACCTCTGCACGACTCTTCACGACGTGGGACATCCATCCTCCATCCTCCATCTTTGATCGTTCTACCATCCGGTGGCAGCTTCTTTGCACCCACAGCTGGCCTTTCCTGGGCATCTGCCCACTCCCGACTTGATCGTGACTTTTGGACTTGGTCTGCTTGTTCCACAGGTACTCTCGTCAGGAAATCCATTGTTGTTGCATTGCTGGTGTTGGTCTTCCTTGCAGAATTCCCCTATCACGACTTTTGTGCTCTCTGGGGAACTTAGGCGCACTTTGCACCCACTTTTCAGGGTCTTGGGGTGGGCTATTTTTCTAACCCTCACTATTTTCTTACAGTCCCAGCAACCCTCTACAAGGTCACATAGGTTCGGGGTCCATTCGTGGTTCGCATTCCACTTCTAGAGTATATGGTTTGTGTTGCCCCTATCCCTATGTGCCCCCATTGCATTCTATTGTGACTATACATTGTTTGCATTGTTTTCTATTGCTATTACTGCATTTTTTGGTATTGTGTACATATATCTTGTGTATATTTGCTATCCTCATACTGAAGGTACTCACTGAGATACTTTGGCATATTGTCATAAAAATAAAGTACCTTTATTTTTAGTATATCTGTGTATTGTGTTTTCTTATGATATTGTGCATATGACACTAGTGGTACTGTAGGAGCTTCACTCGTCTCCTAGTTCAGCCTAAGCTGCTTTGCTAAGCTACCTTTTGCTATCAGCCTAAGCTGTTAGACACCCCTCTACACTAATGAGGGATACCTGGTGCAAGGTGTAAGTACCCCTTGGTACCCACTACAAGCCAGGCCAGCCTCCTACATTGATGGGGTAGTGTGCTTTCAAGAAGATATTTTGATTTTTGGAGAGACAAAAGAGGACCACAAAATGGTCCTCAAGAAAGTGTTGGGCAGAATTGCAGATGCTGGTTTAACACTCAAGAAAGGAAAATGTAAATTTTGTTTGGAAGAGGTGGATATACAATATCGGCTTCAGGGATTAGACCAAAGAAAGATCTCCTGGAGGCCATAAGGAAGGCACCTATTCCAAAAGACAAAGACCAGTTGAGATCTTTCCTCAGACTTGTTGAATGTTATGCAAAATTCATTGAGAACTTCACAGAAAAAACTGAACATATCAAGAAATTGTTGAGGAAGGGGTGCAAATATGTTTGGACAGAGGTTCAGTAGAAGTCCTTTATTAATATCAAAAGTGAAATCTGTCCAGCTAAGGTGTTAACACAATTTGATACCAGGCCTATGACTATACTTACTGTGGATGCCAGCACAGTGGGTGTAGGAGCAGTCCAGGCACAAGTACATAAGGATGGGGAGAAAACAGTAGCGTTTGCCTTTTGTACTCTAACTTAATCTGGGAGAAAATATTCTGTTATAGAAAGGGAGACATTAGCTCCTGTATGGGCAGCGGAATATTTCAGAGTGTATCTATGGGGGTTTTCCATCGTTCAGCGCACGGACCATAAACCTTTGCTTAAGATTTTGTCTTCAGGAGGAGCAGGAAAGGGATCCGCAAGGTTAGGTCATTTAGCAGTTCGTCTACAAGAATTCCAATATAAATTAGAGTATATTCCTGGATGAAAAAATGCTCAGGCTGATGCGCTTTCTAGATTACCGTTACCATGGCAAGAGGTGGGTGAAGAAAGGGTTGAAGTGCTTGGCAAAGAAGGTGCCGTGGCAAGTTTGAACGATCTATTGGAGATGAGTCAAGGTGCCACTGGGAAGGAACAGTGGATCCAAAGCATGAATCGAGATGAAGTGTTACAACAAGTAGCGAACTTGGTGGTGAAAGGGAGTAGGCGAGAACGTGCTGTACCCGTGGCTGTGAGACCGTTTCCTAAAATCTTTGAGGAATTGTCAGTATGTGAGAGTAAAATCACTAAAAGAGGGTAAAAATGTGTTCCTCCACAGGATTTAGGATATTAACTTTTCAAGTTGGCTCATGTAGGCCTCTCAGGGCAGACTTTGACAAAGAAAAGATTACAGGAAAACTTTTGGTGGCCAGGTTTGGATCAAGAGGTGTGTAAACTGCAAGGAGGGAGAAAAAAGATCAAAGATAGGTGAACAATCCATCAAAGGAGGAATAGAGGATCCAGGCTTGCCATGGCACACAGTGTGCCTAGATTTTATCGGGCCTTTGTGGGAAGTTGTCACGAAGTTGAGGTTTGCTTTTGTGATTGTCAATGTACATTCCACGTGGCTTGTAAATTTATGAGTGAAGTTACAACAAGAAATACCATCAAGGTGTTAGAAGGCATTTTTAGGGAAGAAGGATATCCAGTGAAAATCATCACTGATAATGAGACACAACTTCCATCGGAAGAAATGTCAAGATTTGTAAAGTGTTGTGGCATCTCACAATACCGCACATCATTTTATTACCCTCAAGATAATGATGTAGTTGAGAGGACTAATCGTGTGGTGAAGGGGGTGATTCAGATGCTGGTGGACTGGAGAGATAATGTCAAAAGGATGGTGAGTGACTTGGTGAGGGAATATTGCCTCACTGAGAATGGCGTCACAAAGGAAATTGCATTTAATGTGATGAGAGGTCGTAAGGCCAACACAAAAATGTTGCTCGCATGGATGAAGATGTTAACAAATTGAAAAGAGGAAATAAATGGAGAGGTGAGTGAAAATGTGTGGAATTGTGGAAGTAAAACAATGGGTGATTTGGTGACGGTAAAATCAGGGTGGGTAGGAAGTGGTCTCACGAAGTTCTGTGGTCCATGCAGAGTGAGAAGCATCCATGGTTTATCTGTTACCTTGGAGAAGGTTGAACAATGGAATATGAGGAGAGTGGCTTTGTACAAAAGAGCATCAAGTGATGGAATAAACACTGGAGAATGCAATTACAAGGAAAGCTTGGCAGTAGCTATAGGATGATGAATGATACTGAAGTGTAGGCTACCTAGACAAAGAATTCTACCTAAGTATCTGTAGGATAATGTGGGTGATAAAGCATAAACTTAGCACAAGTATGTGTTTATTTAAAAGTTTTATATTTGTGTATTTGCTTTCAAATTCATTCATTTGTAAAGGGAAGAGGATGTGTTGTGTTTAAGTGTAATAGTTATTGTATACCAATAGTTATTGTATCCCAAGGTTGTGTACCTTTAAGCTTCAGTGCTCTTGTTTGTACGTTCTAGTGTGTTGAGGTGCTGTGGCACAATGGGTTGTCTGTGGCTGGAGAGGGGGCACCAACTGCAGTCACCGATGTATTGAATAAACTACGTATTAGACCCTCATTGATCTGTGAGTGATTCTCCATACGAGGCACAGTACACAGAGGGCGCCCCCTCCAGACTGAGGAGCTCTAAGGCTGTGTTACTGTGCTGAGGGGGCCCTGGAACTCGGGGCCCCCCGGTACCACAGGGGTTGCAGGGGTATGTTACGCCTATGATAGGTACCTGGACACCTGGCAGAGAATCTAACCGTCTTGAGTGGGCAGCACCATACTGGGAGCCAAGACATCTCCTGACTGGAGTCCAAAAACTGCACAAAACAGAGCACCCCAGAAGGCTGGCCTTCTCCATCTGTGCACCCAGGATCTACAACAATATCACACTAGAAGTGCTCCAACCCTCCTGCAGTTCAGAGGATAACAAGGCCCTTGTCTTCGGACAACACACCCCATGAGGATGAAAAGAAACTTCCTTGAATGTCCTACCTCGCTGTAACCAACCGTGCACGAGGTTCTCCCTCTCTCTACCTCTCTCTCTCTCTCTTCTCCCTCCCTCCTTAAAAGACAGCAGCTCTGAAAACACAGGGGCCTACAATTCCTGTTAAAAGCCTGACTCTCGTTACCTTGTCACAGATGACTTCTAAGATCCTTAATTGTCTGAAATAAAGGAATGAAGTAGTTGCTCAATTGTAATAAATAATTACAGTCGAGTCTGGACCTCATGAGATGCCTATTGCCAGAGCAGCAGCCAAGGTGAAAGGCAGGTCACAGAGCAAAATGAAAGCTCCAGTTTTAAAAAACGAAAATGAAATGTGGTTTTCCTCCTTCTGCTTTGTTTTTCTAGACAAACAGCGATAAGCAACAAGTTTAGCGCAATGTAATCATGGCAACATGTTTTGTCCACACTTTACCTGATTATAGGAAAGGTAAAATCTCTGTGTGTTTCTACCCACTCTGAGCTATTGTGTTTTTTCAAATCTGAAATGCATTAAATTGTATTCTAATATCTTTTTGTAACAAAAAGATTTTGTTGTGTTTCATTTTCCACCTCAGATTCTATTTTTATTTTTCATGTTTAAAAAAATCCCTCATGTGAAAGAGCGCAGCTCCGAGGATGCGACTGGTTACGCTAAGGTGGCATTTTACCCTCGACAAATTTACAAAGTGGCACAACACGTGCACTGCGCGACTTTGGAACCTCTTGCACCACATTCTGCCTGCGCCAGGCATGATGTTTGCAAGGGGGGCGTTGCCCCGTGAGGGGGGCCGAAAAAATGGCACAAGGAAATCTATGAGATTTCCTTGTGCCATTTTGTTCCGGCACTTTTAACGCCTGCTTAGAGCAGGCGTTATAAGGGGGCATACTATTATCTATAATGGGGCGCTATGTAGAAAATGTTGGCACTACTCCTGCAGAGTACATCAATGGTGTAAAAAAAAAAAATGAAGGTATTGCCCCCTAGCCTGTGCCGTGGTGCGCTGTATTTTAAATACGGCGCACACATGGTGGCAGTAGGGGGGCACTATTCTTAAATCTGCCCCAAAGTACCCTCTGCCACACATTATACGGATATTGCAAGTCACCTCAGAGACGCCTCATTCCCTCTCTCTATCTGTCTCTAGCTCTCTCTCCAAATCTATATTGGTTTCCATGCGCAAATATGTTTGAAACTAAGGCCCAGATTTATGAAACGTGGTGTTGCACCCAATGCAGCGCCACTGTCCTTCAGCCCCCCTAACGCCACCGTGTGTGCGCCGTATTTAAAATACGTCACACCATGGCGGTAGGGGGACTAGCGTCATAATTGTTTACGCTAGTCCAGCGCCTTGCAGGAATCTCATAGATTTCTTTACGCCATTTTTATGTCCCCCTATCGCCGGAATGCCCCCCTTGCATACAGTATGCCTGGCGCAGGCAAAATGTGGAGCAAGGGGTTACAAAGTGGCGCAATGCGTGCCAGCATTTTTGGCCTTCCAGCACCACATTGGCGTTAACCATAAAACTGGGCCTAAGCATCCCAAAGTGTTCTCTAAAAGGATTCATTCTCATTGCTTTAATTGGAAATATAGAGTTGCAGGTGCTCACTGTTCAGGGTTCCTGTTTTGCTCCCAGGAAGTGTTGGTACCTACAATTACAATTAGTGAGGCAGTGCTGAGAAGTGCAGGTTCTCCCCCCTATAAATTAAGCACCTGCAAGTACTAGGAGCCGGACAGTGTCTGCACAAATAAAGCACTGACGCACCCTCAGGCAGACCTGCTCAGCAGACTTATTTTCCGAGACTTGTTCATGTTCCCTTTTTATGGTATTTCTATGATATATTTTTTAGTGAATGAAACATGACATCACAGCGCATTCCCAGGCTGTGTTTATCCGGTTGGTGGAGCCATCATTCCGCGGATGCTTTTCAAGGCCTGCTTAGTGTCGGCTCCTCAGAGGCTAATGAAAGGGGGTGCACATGTTCCGGCCTGGCCGACGCCCACATTCCTGAACAGAGGAATTCACAGATATGACAGAGAGGGAAGGAACAGCCTGGACTGTGCTAGCCATGGAGCAGACGATTCATCTGGCACATCTCAGGAAAGTGGCGGGTCCTGGGCAGCAGCCACATGAAAGTGATACTAGGCAGCTGCCTTAGGGCACCAGCACAAAGTTGCCGTTACAAGACAAACTAAAGTCTCAAAAAAGGCCCAGTAGGTATTGGGCGGGGAGCACCAAAACAGCAAAATGTCAATTTGCCAGGGGCTTTAACATTCCTTGGATCAGAGCTGGCCATGTGTCATGATGGTTGAAATATTCTATCACAAAAGAATGAATGAATGAATGTATGAATGAATGAGCAAGGCCCCTTGGTGTTGGAAAAGTAAACAGCGATGAGCGATCAGACAGCAGATTAGTGGATTACTTAACAGAGAAGGGGGGTCTTCAATTTTTTCACGAAAGATGAATGACACATGATGAATTTAATCTTTAAGGGAAGATTGTTCCACATCTTTGGACCGAGAGAGACCTGCCATTCACACTGGATTTCAAAATTTGGGAATTGAGGAGGGAAGCAGTGTGGGGGTGAAGTGCCTAGGACAGGATATAGAAAGCGAGAAGTGATTTCTCTGTGGCATAATAATCTTGTACATAAGACATAAGGTCTTAAAAACCAACAGGAAACAAATGGAGTGACCTGCTGGTCTTTGAGATATGTTCTGAAGTCTTTAAGCCACAGGTACCTCAAAGAGCAACATGTTGTATGCGCTGCAGTTGAATCAAGGGTGAGTCAGGAAACCACAGATACTGAATGTTACAATATTCCAATCTGGATAACCTGCTGCCAAGGTTGCTGAATGGGCTGAAAAGACAGTATTTTCTTCTGAATTCAAAGATGGAAAAACAAGCAAAGAAAGCCCATGTGATGTGTAATTTCAGGACAGATGAGAAGCCAACATGTCCCCTTGGAAGACAGGGATGCAGAGACATCCTCTGAGTCTGGCCAAGAAGCCTCCTGCCATCTCTCTACTCTAGTGTCAGCCAATAATATCTCAGTTTTGCTGATATTCTCCTGGAGGAAACTGCAAGACTTCATTATCTGGACAGGGAAGGGACAGTTTGTCACACTGCCAGCAGTATCTGCTGGTGACCCATCTAGCCGGATAATCGGCTGGGTTTCATCGGCATAGGAGATCAGACAGCAGCCAAGTGGACTTCTAGATTTAATAGTGGCCACGGTTTGATGTTCGCCAGGATGGGTGATAAGGAAGAACCTTGAGGGACTCTACAACCCTGTGCCACTCAGAGCCATCATTGAGAGGCCTCAGCAGCAAGCTTTGGTCTTCAGCTTGTCAACCCTGGCATCATCCTTGCAACCCCTATATTGTTACAATAACCAAAGCCAGTGCTTTAAATAGGCCAGGGCTGTCAGGTACTGAGGGCCATATGTACGAACACATTTTCCCATTGACACAGAATGGGAAAAACCCTTTGATACATCTGGCCCTGAGTGCCTTACTTCTCAGCAGAAGTGCAATGCTTTTAATTGGAAAGTACCAACACCTCTCAGAAGAAAGTAGGTTATCTGCTATGGGGTACTGGTATCTCAGTTTTTCCTGCAGTACAGAGACGGCTGGCACAAGCTCACGCTTAGGGGTGGGGTCTGCAACCCACGCGTGGACCGCTTCTCGGACGCCCTTCCACATATGCCCAGTGTGTCCAAGGAATGCAGAAAATGGCAGCCTCAACAGCCACACAGTTTCAAGGGCTCCATGAATGAGTAGGAAGCTAGCATTCACCAAGATATTATTAAACTGCATGGGGCGCCTGCTGAGACACAGTTGTGGAAAAACATTATTAGGAACTAGAGGTGGGCAAAACAACAAATTAACACGGAGACCTGAGCTAAGGTCTGGTTTGGCTCTAAGGGGCCGTGCATCACGAGACATTTTAAGCTGTGGGCAAAGTGGGCTGTAGCCCGGGGCCCCAACATTTCAGGGGCCCCTGATAGAGCCAGCTCAGTCCTGCAGAGAGTCTTCCCTGATGACCTTGAATAATTCCTAAACAGATTGTTTTAAATACCGTTTATCTGTAATTTGTTTTTAATGTGGGTGATGTGTGGGAGTCTATTACAGACATTTTGCAGTGAAATGTTGTGTTTGTTGCATGCATCTTCCATAAAAAAAGATTCTTTTGGATCAAAAAAGGGCCTCATGTATGAGAACTGGGAGGGGGTCACAGAGATTATTTGCAGTAATATTACTGAGCTGCTGCTGTGTTGCAATATTGCAAACACACCTCCCTATCTCTGAATATTAGATGTAGACACATTTAGAATGTGGGCCAGTGTGTCCTGTGCACTGTCAGTGACCTGGCCAAAAAAGGTATGAAAGAGCTGAAAGTTGATCATAAAATAAAAGCTGTACTCAACAGTGGCCCCCAAAATAACTTGGCCCTGAGCCCCCCAAATCCTTAAGATGTCCCTGCTGTGCACAAGTTGAGCCATGGAAGCATGCATGGAAATCCTTGCAACAAGCACATAACAATGAGAAAGACTCTAAATCAGATTAGATCTATGCCTTGAGAGGCATTTATTGAAAGGAATAGTTTTTAAACATGAATTTAGAACAATGTAAGCATCCCTTGCTTTTCCTGACGACAATGCCGTTTGTGAAAGAAGAAATAGGAGAACATTTTTTACAGTGATTTGGAGAAAGGGTGAGCAGAAGAGTGAATAGGAACTTTCAAAGCATAGAAATGCCAAATAAAAGGAACAAAACATGATCTGAGCAGTGAAGTGCTCTAGAATCAAGTGTCAGAAGGTTATAGTAGGAAAAAACTAAAATCCCAAATATTTTCATGAGAGCAATTGTCTGAACGCACCAATGAATTCTGGATTAAGGGGTGGAAAGTTTGGGAAGTTTTTCACCTTTTTACAGGTGCATGGACATTTTTGCAGCCATTCAGGGTGAATTAATTCCTTATTTATCGCTGACAAAATGGTTCCAGCTGAGTCAGATTTTACAGAAAATAGTACTGGCCTCCTTCTCTAAAAACGATTAGCCGGAGAAGGTTAGGTGTGACTACCTGAAGAGAGGGGACGATGGCCACTTTCTCTACAGCTAGAACTCTACACAAGTATAGGAACGTCTGGCAAAATTAAGCTTAGGAAGCTGTGAGCCAACTCCTACTAAATGCTGCATTCCCCCTGCCTGTGGAAGGACTGCCTTCAACCACGCGGCTTGAATATGGATGAAAAATTCATCCTTTTTCTCTGTTACACTCTTCTGTTCTCGCTAGCTTGTAATATTCACACCCTACACCCTACGGTAAGGTGGCGTCAAGGAGGCCTTTTCCCCGAGTCAGATTTACAAAGTGGCGCACTGCAAGCATTGCACCACTTTCTAACGCCCTGCACCACATTATGCTTGCACCAGGCATAATGTATGCAAGGGGGGCACTCCCCCATTAGGAGGCCCAGAAAAATGGCGCAGTGGAATTTATGAGATTTGACTGCACCATTGTTCCCGTCATTTTTAACGCCTGCCCAAGCTAGGCGTTAAAGTGATGCTCCCATTGTTCCCGATGGCCTCCCCGCGCATTGCTGGACTAGAGCCATCATTGTTGGTGCTAGTCGACCAATGCGTCACAGTAGCACCAAAAATTTTGATGCCAATTGTGCTAACGTGCGCCATGGTGAAGTTAGGGGAGGTGCAGGGGGCGCTTGAAAAGTGCACATCATAGCTGATGTGCCACTTTCTTGTAAATATGCCCCCAACCTTGCATTGGGTTTTCCGAATGGAAAGTTTTTTTTTTCAAAGCATAGTTGTTTAAAGCATATTAAAGTTCAATAAAGGGACAGTTGCTGCTTTAAAAAAAAAAAATCCCCATTTGTCAATAAATCTTGGAGAACATGCAGTATACCCCTGGCACACTGACTGCCTGCACTGAGGAAGTCTAACATATCTTCCATGGTAGAAGCTGTCCCCTGAGGGCAACCTTCTTGTTGCAAGCAGTTACCACCCGTTTGAGGTTTGTCAATGGTTCGCGACCGCAATTGTGGTCAATACCATTGTGAATCGCAATTAGGAAAGGTTGCCCCTTTCACACCCTCTTCTAGTTTTGATTCATAATGATTCGCAAAACCTTTTTTTGTGAGTCGAGAAGGCTTTTCTGACTCTCAAAACAGGTATAGTACTTGGCCCAACACCTTTTGGCGATTGTAAATCCTGGGATTTTGCAGAGTCCTGGGTTTGCCACTGCATGCACGATTGGTTAAGAGTTTCAGGGATGTCTTAAGACATTGTGGGGCATGGTTATAAGAATGTGACGCAGTGCTGCCATACAGGGAAAGGACAAGAGTGTGCTCATTATGGCTCATTCCTGCCTTTGTCCCCGCGCTGGCGCTATTTCTGCTGCCTAGTGCCAATGCAGCCATGGTGCAAGGGGGCATCCATTGCATACAGGATTGTTTTTGTGCAGGGAGAGGCCTTTCTCTCTTTTTATGTGTGCGGAGAGTGCATCAGACATGGAAACGGGAGGTAACAAGGAGAATTAAAGATATTTCCCCTCGTTACGCCTCACCTGCGCACGGGGGCGTACAATTCCCAGGGCTACCACTTCTGGAATGCGTCAAGATCCATGGGTTGTGCGTGGGAACACCCATGGAACACCTCCTGGGGGCAAGGTAATGTAACGCAGTGATTTGCGCTGCGCTGCATTATTCCAGATTTATGAAGCGACTCAGGGCCGCGTAAGGTGGCTTTGCATGGCTTCATAAATCGCATTTTGGGCTTGCGTCACGCACGCAGCATGTTAAGTGGTACAAGAGCGACGCTGCATTATTCCAGATTTATAAAGCCACTCAGGGCTGCACAAGGTGGCTTTGCATGGCTTCATAAATCACATTTTGGGCTTGCGTCACGCACGCAGCACGTTGCGTGGTACAAGAGCGACGCAACCCCAGTTATAAATCTGCCCCTCTACTCTTGAAACATCCAACTGAGGTTATTTTGTATCTTCCACCCCAGTCGCTTTCGGGGTTTTGGGGTGCCCTCTTACCCATTGATTAATACATTGTTAGTAATTGTTGACTTCTTAGGCACTGTGGGCCGTATTTATACTCCGTTTGCGCCGAATTTGCGTCGTTTTTTTCGACGCAAATTCGACGCTAAACTAACGCCAACTAACGCCATATTTATACTATGGCGTTAGAGGCGAATAGCGCCAAAGTTCCCGGAATGTGCGTCATTTTTTAGCGTGAACCCCTTCCTTGCGTTAATGATATGCAAGGGAGGCGTTCCCGTCTAAAAAATGACTCCCAGGCCTTTACGTGGTATTTATACTCCCGGGCAAAAGAGACGCCCGGGAGTGGGCGTGGCTAAAAACGGCGCATTTGCGCCGCTTTTTAACGCCTGGGTCAGGCATGGCGTTAAGGGACAAGTGGGCTCAAAATGAGCCCAGAGTGCCCTCCCCTGCTCCCAGGGACCCCCCCTGCCACCCTTGGCCACCCCAGGAGGACACCCAAGGCTGGAGGGACCCACCCCAGGGACATTCAGGTAAGTATTTTTTTTTTTTTTTTTAATAATTTTTTTTGGCATAGGGGGGCCTGATTTGTGCCCCCCTACATGCCACAATGCCCAATGACCATGCCCAGGGGACAGAAGTCCCCTGGGCATGGCCATTGGGCAAGGGGGCATGACTCCTATCTTTACAATGATAGGAGTCATGTTGATGGGGGATGGGCGTCGAAAATAAATGGCGCAAGTCGGGTTACGACGATTTTTTCGACGTAACCTGACTTGCCCCATTTTAAGACGCCCATGCGCCATTTTCCCCCTACGCCGGCGCTGCCTGGTGTACGTGGTTTTTCTCGCGCACACCAGGCAGCGCCGGTCTGCTTGCGCCGGCTAACGCCATTCAATAAATACGGCGCCCGCATGGCGCTTCAGAATGGCGTTAGCCGGCGCAAAACTTTTTGACGCTAAACTGCGTTAGCGCAGTTTAGCGTCAAAAAGTATAAATATGGGCCTGTATGTGATGTCTGCTCTTCCTGCGCCCCAGACCTTATATCGATTTTGTGGCATAGCAACTAGAGGGCCAAGGCCTCTAGGCGCACGTTTGGGATGCTCTTTTTCAATTACTTTATCGATCAGATGGTTTTGAAACGTCATCTTTAGAAAATATGACGAAGATATTTGTGTGATTAGTGTATGGTACGTAAATGTTTATTTTTTCGAAAATTATTTATCAAAGAATGACCTAAAATAAAAATACGTGTAGGATCGAGAGGCCCTGAGAGGCACAGGTTAAACATCAGGTTGTGCGTTGTAGAAGTGCCTAGAAGTATGTTTCGTTCCTTACAGGGGATCCCCAGATGGAAGCGGTTTTGTGAAGATTGGTTGAGTCCTGGGATGAGGAGGCAGGTTTAGAGGGGATGGAGCCCAGTTTGAGGACTATGAGAGTGGGGGAGAGACAACCACCAGAGCTCTCTGAAAGTGGGGAGACCCTTATAAACTGATGCTCACGGATGGTGCTCCTTAAGGGGTCGTTGTGTCCACGTAGACATTAGGAGCACATGAGTTAGCGCTTAGAATCTGCCACTACAACTAACAGCAGGGCTCAGTAACATGACTAACTTTTCTAACACATTCAGAAAAAGGCTTACAAAGCCCTCGTGCTTGATTGAATGTTTAAATGTACACATTCAAAATGATCAAAGAGACATTCTGCAATGGGTTCCAGACTGGACAGGATCGGAAGGTGTCTGACTTCACATTTCCAACATTAACACATGCACCTTTGCACACTCAGATGGTGTACAGAGGTCAGAGGAGGCAGGTACAGAGGTCAGAGGAGGCAGGTACACTCAGATGGTGTACAGAGGTCAGAGGAGGCAGGCACACTCAGATGGTGTACAGAGGTCAGAGGAGGCAGGCACACTCAGATGGTGTGCAGAGGTCAGAGGTAGACTCAGATGGTGTACAGAGGTCAGAGGTACACTCAGATGGTGTACAGAGGTCAGAGGAGGCAGGAACACTCAGATGGTGTACAGAGGTCAGAGGTACACTCAGATGGTGTACAGAGGTCAGAGGTACACTCAGATGGTGTTCAGAGGTCAGAGGAGGCAGGGACACTCAGATGGTGTACAGAGGTCAGAGGAGGCAGGCACACTCAGATGGTGTACAGAGGTCAGAGGAGGCAGGCACACTCAGATGGTGTGCAGAGGTCAGAGGTACACTCAGATGGTGTACAGAGGTCAGAGGAGGCAGGAACACTCAGATGGTGTACAGAGGTTAGAGGAGACAGGTACACTCAGATGGCGTACAGAGGTCAGAGGAGGCAGGTACACTCAGAGGAGGCAGGTACACTCAGATGGTGTACAGAGGTCAGAGGAGGCAGGTACACTCAGATGGTGTACAGAGGTCAGAGGAGGCAGGGACACTCAGATGGTGTACAGAGGTCAGATGAGGCAGGGAGGTCAGAGGAGGCAGGGACACTCAGATGGTGTACAGAGGTCAGAGGAGGCAGGTACACTCAAATGGTGTACAGAGGTCAGAGGAGGCAGGGACACTCAGATGGTGTACAGAGGTCAGAGGAGGCAGGGAGGTCAGAGGAGGCAGGGACACTCAGATGGTGTACAGAGGTCAGAGGAGACAGGTACACTCAGATGGTGTACAGAGGAGGCAGGCACACTCAGATGGTGTACAGAGGCCAGAGGAGGCAGGTACACTCAGATGGTGTACAGAGGTCAGAGGAGGCAGGTACAGAGGTCAGAGGAGGCAGGCACACTCAGATGGTGTACAGAGGTCAGAGGTACACTCAGATGGTGTACAGAGGTCAGAGGAGACAGGTACACTCAGAGGAGACAGGTACACTCAGATGGTGTATAGAGGAGGCAGGTACACTCAGATGGTGTACAGAGGTCAGAGGAGGCAGGCACACTCAGATGGTGTACAGAGGTCAGAGGAGGCAGGTACACTCAGATGGTGTACAGAGGTCAGAGGAGGCAGGCACACTCAGATGGTGTGCAGAGGTCAGAGTTACACTCAGATGGTGTACAGAGGTCAGAGGAGACAGGTACACTCAGATGGTGTACAGAGGTCAGAGGAGGCAGGTACACTCAGAGGAGGCAGGTACACTCAGATGGTGTACAGAGGTCAGAGGAGGCAGGTACACTCAGATGGTGTACAGAGGTCAGAGGAGGCAGGGACACTCAGATGGTGTACAGAGGTCAGAGGAGGAAGGGAGGTCAGAGGAGGCAGGGGCACTCAGATGCTTTACAGAGGTCAGAGGAGACAGGTACACTCAGATGGTGTACAGAGGTCAGAGGAGGCAGGTACACTCAGAGGAGGCAGGTACACTCAGATGGTGTACAGAGGTCAGAGGAGGCAGGGACACTCGGATGGTGTACAGAGGTCAGAGGAGGCAGGGAGGTCAGAGGAGGCAGGGACACTCAGATGGTGTACAGAGGTCAGAGGAGGCAGGTACACTCAGATGGTGTACAGAGGTCAGAGGAGGCAGGGACACTCGGATGGTGTACAGAGGTCAGAGGAGGCAGGGAGGTCAGAGGAGGCAGGGACACTCAGATGGTGTACAGAGGTCAGAGGAGACAGGTACACTCAGATGGTGTACAGAGGTCAGAGGAGGCAGGCACACTCAGATGGTGTACAGAGGCCAGAGGAGGCAGGTACACTCAGATGGTGTACAGAGATCAGAGGAGGCAGGTACAGAGGTCAGAGGAGGCAGGCACACTCAGATGGTGTACAGAGGTCAGAGGTACACTCAGATGGTGTACAGAGGTCAGAGGAGACAGGTACACTCAGAGGAGACAGGTACACTCAGATGGTGTATAGAGGAGGCAGGTACACTCAGATGGTGTACAGAGGTCAGAGGAGGCAGGCACACTCAGATGGTGTACAGAGGTCAGAGGAGGCAGGTACACTCAGATGGTGTACAGAGGTCAGAGAAGGCAGGCACACTCAGATGGTGTGCAGAGGTCAGAGGTATACTCAGATGGTGTACAGAGGTCAGAGGAGGCACGTACACTCAGATGGTGTACAGAGGTCAGAGGAGACAGGTACACTCAGATGGTGTACAGAGGTCAGAGGAGGCAGGTACACTCAGAGGAGGCAGGTACACTCAGATGGTGTACAGAGGTCAGAGGAGGCAGGTACACTCAGATGGTGTACAGAGGTCAGAGGAGGAAGGGAGGTCAGAGGAGGCAGGGACACTCAGATGGTGTACAGAGGTCAGAGGAGACAGGTACACTCAGATGGTGTACAGAGGTCAGAGGAGGCAGGGACACTCAGATGGTGTACAGAGGTCAGAGGAGGCAGGGAGGTCAGAGGAGGCAGGGACACTCAGATGGTGTACAGAGGTCAGAGGAGACAGGTACACTCAGATGGTGTACAGAGGTCAGAGGAGGCAGGCACACTCAGATGGTGTACAGAGGTCAGAGGAGGCAGGCACACTCAGAGGAGGCAGGCACACTCAGATGGTGTACAGAGGTCAGAGGAGACAGGTACACTCAGAGGAGGCAGGCACACTCAGATGGTGTACAGAGGTCAGAGGAGGCAGGTACACTCAGAGGAGGCAGGTACACTCAGATGGTGTACAGAGGTCAGAGGAGGCAGGTACACTCAGAGGAGGCAGGTACACTCAGATGGTGTACAGAGGTCAGAGGAGGCAGGTACACTCAGAGGAGGCAGGTACACTCAGATGGTGTACAGAGGTCAGAGGAGGCAGGGACACTCAGGTGGTGTACAGAGGCCAGAGGAGGCAGGTACAGAGGTCAGAGGAGGCAGGCACACTCAGCTGGTGTACAGAGGTCAGAGGAGACAGGTTCTTATGTCATGGAAGTCACCACAGAGGCGTTGGTCAAGAACAAGATGGACCCACGTAGGAGTTTGGTGGACAAGTTACTCTGTGGCGTTGATGGAGTATCCGGTTAGGCAAACTCGCGGTCTGCCACCCATCCCCACCCCAATTTTGAGTCGGTCACTCAGCCAGGTTCATACTGATAGAGTAAAATTTAGGGGCATATTTATGAGCCCCTAGTGCCACCTAGCGCCTCATTTGTGGCATTTATTTTGACGCAAATGTGGTGTTAAGGTGGTATTACCCATGTGCCATATTTACAAAGTGGCGCAATGCGTGCATTGCGCCACTTTGTAATGCCATGCGCCACATTATGCCTGTGCCAGGCATAATGTATGCAAGGGGGGGGCGTTCTGGCGCTGGGGGGGGGCGTAAATATGGACAAAGGAATCTATGCAATTCCTTTGCGCCATTTTTATCAGCATTTCTTAATGCCTGCTAAGTGCAGGTGTTAAAAAGAGCCTCCCATCGATTACAATGGGCCTCTGGGTGCTTTGCAGGATTAGCGTGATTAGTGACTCTAGTCCTGCAAAGCACCAGACTAGCGTCACAAATTATGATGCTAGTCACCCGAACTACCGCCATGGTGCGCCGTATTATAAATGCAGCGCTACCATGGTGGCGTTAGGGGGTGCTAAGAGGCGCCACGTTTCATAAATCTGCCCCTTAATCCTTCCTCTGATGGCCGAAGCTGTGAGGCCTGTTGGAGGTAAGCCATCCAAACATCTGCCCTAGTTCGAGTGGGGAGTCTGCCACTTTTGCGGCATATTTAAGAGCCCTAGAGCCATTCTAACGCCACATTAGCGTCTGATTGGTCGGTGTCCTCGCAGGTCAAGAACACATGGACTTTAAATCACATAAACCTTGATAGAAGTGAATCTGTTAAAAATTAAAATTGTGTCAAACCCAAGCCAAGGTGATCTTCGCAGGTAGCGAAGGCGGATTCGCTGATTAATGTTTCTATAACTGCCCTGAGACATTACTGCTGACTTTATCCTATTCCTTGGGCATCTTCACTCAGTGAGAGTGACATCACAACAAATTCCCAGGCGGTGTTTATCCAGTTGGCGGATCTCCAAGGATTCCGCGGATGTTTTTCAGCACCTGCCCAGTATTCACCTAATGTCGGTCCTGATGAAGGCCGGCTGCTGGTCTTCCGCTCTAGCCGACACCTGCATTCCTCGCGCAGTAGAATGTAGAGATATAGCCAAGGCTGAGGGAACAGCCTGTCAGTATCAGTCTAAATATGCACCACAGTGTTTGCTTGGAGCCCTCTATCTCAGGAGGATGCCATTTGCTGACGTACACAGGGTGTCAGCTACACCCTTGACCTCATCACACTCGAATTTACAAGGATTCTGGTGGTTGTGAACTGAGTCAAACTTAAGAATACATGGTGCATACATTATTACTGGTTGTGTACATTGTGCTAGAGGCTTGGACATTCCATGGCTTGCTTATGTTAAATGCACTTTTGTTGCATTGGACAAATCTAGTGTGTTTGATAATCTTCATCTATAGCTAAGGCTGATAAGACCACTGTGAAACAGTTGTTACTGGAGACATGTAATGAGAGGGAACGTTTGGAACCGAGTACACCTCTGGTACGAGTCCAGTCCCAAGACATGGCTGTTCGAGTAGTAGCAGCCCCCCCTCAGCGCCTTGAGACGCTCACGGGTGACTAGTGCGCTTTACAAATACTTTGATTGATTAATTGATTGATTCAGCCTCGACTTCCAACCCCTGAGCTCTTGCACTCAACAGTCGTACCTTGAGTCTCCGTCCAGCGGGATTGGTTGCCGAAGCGAGAAGTGGTGGTCGCCACAGGCGTCGACTCCTCTACAACCCACGAGTCCTTCAGGAGGATCAAAAACTCATGCGGAAGCTGTTGTACGTCACACAACACCTGTGTCTGTCTCACACTTCTGCCTCTGATGACAGCTCCCCAACATGACCCCACCTTTTACTATTGTAAGTGTATGCTGCCACAGACCTTCCACTGGGATCACCTTCAATTTATCACTGGTAATCCAAAACAATTATTTGACAAGAAGTTTGGAAGTCTTACAGAAAAGTTCATCATTTTTAGTAACCTGAGGTACATCAGACCTGGGTTTCAGGCTTGGATACAGACTGGTTTAAAACATGTTTTTTTCCGACTACTTATTGTGTAGTCCTTAGAACTCCTTCCTGGGAACATTTCTAAAAAAACTACATCACATTTCACCAAATTCAGTCTGCACAAAGAACTTACTTCAAACTGATGTATTCTTTAAAAACAGTGAAGCTGCTTTTAGGGAAAACATCTTTAATGACCACGTCACATACTGTAACTGTCACACATCACATGACATGTGCAGAAGTAAATGAAACTAGTAAGACATTGACTTACTTCACTATCCATTAATTGTTTATAGAGCCCAAACAATTGCAGATTTGTGCACAGTGTGTACACCATGGCATGGTCACTGTAGGAGGCTGGCCTGGCTTGTACTGGGTACCAAAGGTACTTACACCTTGTGCCAGGTCCAGTTATCCCTTATTAGTAGAATAGAGGTGTTTCTAGCAGCTTAGGCTGATAGAAGGTAGCTATGGCAAAGCAACTTAGGCTGAACTAGGAGACATGCAAAGCTCCTACTATACCACTTATATCATATAGCACAATATCACAAGAAAACACAATATTCAGAGTTACTTAAAATAAAGGTACTTTATTTTTATGACAATATGCCAAAAGTATCTCAGAGGATACCCTCCCTTAGGAGGTAAGTAATATACACAAGCCATATGTACACAAACCCAAAACAGGTAAGTAAGAGTAAGAAAAGTAGTGCAAACAGTGTAGGATTACAATAGGATGCAATAGGTGAACATAGGTCTAGGGGCAACACAAACCATATACTCCAAAAGTGGAATGCGAATCACGAATGGACCCCAGACCTGTGGGAGCTTGTAGAGGGTTGCTGGGACTGTAAGAAAACAGTTAGGGTGTCCAAGATACCCCACCCCAAGACCCTGAAAAGTAGGAGTAAAGTACACCTACTACCCCAATAGGACACAATAGTCGTGATAGGGGAATTCTGCAAGAACCACAAACACCAGCAAAGCACTGAAGACGGATTCCTGGACCTGAAGACCTGCAAGTCAAGGGGACCAAGTCCACGAGTCGCGATAGTGTCCGGGGGGGGGGGGGGGGGGGCAGGAGCCCAGGAAACCCCGGATGAAGGCGCAAGGAAGCTGCCTCTGGATGGAAGAAGCTTAGGATTCTGCAACAACGAAGAGGACTAGGAACTTCTCCTTTAGATGGAAGATGTCCCACGTCATGCTGAAGGTTGCAGAAGTCTTCCCACGCAGAAATACCACAAACAAGCCTTGCTAGCTGCAAGGGTCGCGGTAGAGGTTTTTGGGTGCTGCTAAGGACCAGGATGGACCAGGATGTTGCCACTTGGAGGAGGAGACAGAGGGGGCAGTCAGCAACTCAGAGAGCCCCCACAGAAGCAGGGAGCACCCGCAGAAGTACCAGAGCAGGCATTTAGAAGATTTGTGAACTGGAGTCAACGCAGAGTCACAAAGGAGGGTCCCACGACATCGGATTTCAACTCAGCGAGTTTAGCAATGCAGGACGGAGTGCTGGGTACCCAGGCTAGGCTGTGCACAGAGGAATCCTTGGAAAAGTGCACAGAACCCAGAGCAGCTGCAGATCACGCAGTACACAGGTTTGCAGTCTAGCGTGGGGAGGCAAGGACTTACCTCCACCAAACTTGGACTGAAGGATCACTGGACTGTGGGGGTCACAAGAATATAGCTCCTGTGTTCCAGGGACCACGCTCGTCGAGACCAGAGGGGACCCAGAGGACAGGTGATGCAGAAGTTTGGTGCCTGCGTTAGCAGGGGGAAGACTCCGTCAGCCCACAGGAGATTTCTTCGGGATTTCCAGTGCAGGGTGAAGGTAGACAGCCCTCAGAACATGCACCACCAGGAAGCAGTCGAGAAAGCCAGCAGAATTAGGCGCTACAATGTTGCTGGTAGTCGTCTTGCTACTTTGTTGCGGTTTTGCAGGCGTCCTGGAGGAGTCAGTGGTCGGTCCTTGGCAGAAGTCGAAGAGGGAAGTGCAGAGGAACTCTGGTGAGCTCTTGCATTCGTTATCTGAAGAATACCCCCAAGGAGAGACCCTAAATAGCCAGAAAAGGAGGTTTGGCTACCAAGAAAGGAGGATTGGCTACCAAGAAAGGTAAGAGCATATTAGAGGGGGTCTCTGACGTCACCTGTTGGCACTGGCCACTCAGAGCAGTCCAGTGTGCCCCCAACACCTCTGAATCCAAGATGGCAGAGGTCTGGGACACACTGGAGGAGCTCTGGGCACCTCCCCTGGGAGGTACTGGTCAGGGGAGTTGTCACTCCCCTTTCCTTTGTCCAGTTTTGTGCCAGAACAGGGCTGGGGGATCCCTGAACCGGTATAGACTGGCCTATGCAGAGATGGGCACCATCTGTGCCCATCAAAGCATTTCCAGAGGCTGGGGGAGGCTACTCCTCCCCAGCCCTTCACACCTATTTCCAAAGGGAGAGGGTGTAACATCCTCTCTCAGAGGAAATCCTTTGTTCTGCCTTCCTGGGCCAGGGCTGCCTGGACCCCAGGAGGGCAGAAACCTGTCTGAGGGGTTGGCAGCAGCAGCAGCTGCAGTGGAGACCCCGGAAAGGCAGTTTGGTAGTACCCGGGTTATCATGGAATTGTCCCCCCAATACCAGAATGGTATTGGGGTGACAATTCCATGATCTTAGACATGTTACATGGCCATGTTCGGAGTTACCATTGTGACGCTATACATAGGTAGTGACCTATGTATAGTGCACGTGTGTAATGGTGTTCCCGCACTCACAAAGTCCGGGGAATTTGCCCTGAACAATGTGGGGGCACCCTGGCTAGTGCCAGGGTGCCCACACACTAAGTAACTTGGCACCCAACCTTCACTAAGTGAAGGTTAGACATATAGGTGACTTATAAGTTACTTATGTGTAGTGAAAAATGGCTGTGAAATAACGTGGACGTTATTTCACTCAGGCTGCAGTGGAAGGCCTATGTAAGAATTGTCTGAGCTCCCTAGGGTGGCAAAAGAAATGCTGCAGCCCATAGGGATCTCCTGGTACCCTAATACCCTGGGTACCTTAGTACCATATACAAGGGGATTATATGGGTGTACCAGTGTGCCAATGAAAATTGGTAAATTCAGTCACTAGTCTGCAGTGACAAATTTAGAAAGCAGAGAGAGCATAAACACTGAGGTTCTGGTTAGCAGAGCCTCAGTGATACAGTTAGGCACCACACAGGGATCACATACAGGGCACATATTATGAGCACTGGGGTCCTGCTTGGCAGGATCTCAGTGACAAAAGGGCTAAAACAACATACATACAGTGAAAAATGGGGGTAACATGCCAGGCAAGATGGTAGTTTCCTACACCGCCCCCCCCCCACACACAAACGAAGGACAATAAGACTAGCCTTGTCCAGATGAGTCTTCATTGTCTAAGTGGAAATATCTGGAGAGTCCATCTGCATTGGAGTGGGTACTCCCAGGTCTATCTTCCACTGTATAGTCCATTCCCTGTAGAGATATGGACCACCTCAACAATTTAGGGTTTTCACCTTTCATTTGTTTTAGCCAAAGTAGAGGTTTGTGGTCTGTCTGAACAATAAAGTGAGTGTCAAACAGGAATTGGCCTAAACTTCTTCAGTGCCCAGACCACAGCAAAGGCCTCCCTCTCTATGGCAGACCAACGCTTTTCTCCAGGGGTCAACCTTCTGCTGATAAAAGCAACTTGTTGATCCTGGCCCTCAGAATTCAGTTGTGATAAGACTGCCTCCTACCCCTAATTCAGATGCATCAGTTTGAACAATGAATTTCTTAGAGTAACGTGGGCTTTTTAGGACAGGTGCAGAGCACATGGCCTGTTTGAGCTCCTCAAAAGCTTTCTGACAGCTAGCTATCCATAATACCTTTTTAGGCATTTTCTTGCTAGTGAGATCATTAAGAGGGGCTGCTATGGAGCCATAATTCTTGATGAATCTCCTATAGTCTCCTGGGGCCTAGAAAGGTTCTCGTCTGGGTCTGAGTTGTAGGGGGCACCCAATCCATGATAGTCTGGATTTTCCCCTGTAGTGGTGCTATCTGTTCTCCACCAACCAGGTGTCCCAGATAAACCACCTTCCCCTGCCCTATCTGGCACTTTGAGGCCTTGATAGTGAGGCCTGCCTTTTGCAGGGCCTCCAAAACTTTACATAGGTGGATCAGGTGATCATCCCAGGTTGAGCTAAAGACAGCAATATCATCTAGATATGCTGCACTGAAAGCCTCCACCCCTTGCAGGACTGTGTTCACCAACCTCTGAAAAGTGGCAGGTGCATTTTTCAAAGCAAAGGGCATTACTGTAGATTGGTAGTGCCCTCCTATAGTAGAAAATGCAGTCTTGGGTTTAGCATCTTCTGGCAATCTAATCTGCCAATACCCTGCTGTTAGATCAAAAGTGCTAAGATACTTGGCAGAAGCCAGTGTATCAATGAGCTCACCTGCCCTGGGTATAGGGTGAGCATCGATTTCTGTTACCTGATTGAGCCCTCTATAATCTACACAAAACCTCATCTCTCTCTTTCCATCTTTGGTGTGAGGTTTAGGTACAAGTCCCACTGGGTTAGCCCATGGGCTTTCAGAAGGTTCAATCACCCCTAAGTCCTTCATTTTCTGCACCTCTTGTTTAATGCAGTCCCTGACATGGTCAGGGTGCCTATAAATTTATTTTTTGACAGGCAGGCTGTCTCCAGAGTCAATTGTATGTTCACACCAGGATGTTGTACCTGGTACAAGTGAAAAGAGGTCTGAAAATTGGCTTAGGAGATTGATGCAGTTGTCTTTCTGTTCTGAAGTCAGACAATCTGCTAAAACTACTCCCTCCACCTAGGCACCTGCTTCAGTGGTGGAGAAGAGATCAGGGAGAGGGACACTCTCTTCTTCCTGTCTCTCATCTGTTGCCATGAGCAGGGTGAGATCAGCCCTGTCATAGTAGGGTTTCAGGCGGTTGACATGAATCACCCTAAGGGGACTCCTGGCAGTGCCCAGGTCTACCAAGTAGGTAACCTCACCCTTCTTCTCAACAATTAGATGCAGTACACTCCATTTTTCCTGGAGTGCTCTTGGGGCCACCGGCTCCAATACCCACACCTTCTGTCCTGGGTGGTACTGGATCAGAACAGCCTTCTGGTCATGCCATTGCTTTTGCAGCTCCTGGCTGGTCTGAATGTTATTACTGGCCTTTTTCATATACTCAGCCATTCTGGATCTTAGGACAAGAACATAGTCCACTATGTCCTGTTTGGGAGCTTTGAAAGGTTGTTCCCAACCCTCTTTCACAAGAGTAAGTGGACCTCTTACAGGGTGCCCAAAGAGAAGTTCAAAGGGGCTGAAGCACACTCCTTTCTGGGGTACCTCCCTGTAAGCAAAAATGAGGCAAGGTAACAGGACATCCCATCTCTTCTTCAGTTTTTCAGGGAGTCCCATTATCATGCCTTTGAGAGTTTTATTAAACCTCTCAGCCAGACCATTTGTTTGTGGATGGTAAGGGGTGGTGAACTTGTAGGTAACACCACACTCCTTGTACATTGCTTTGAGGTATGCAGACATGAAGTTGCTACCTCTGTCTGACACCACCTCTTTAGGAAAACCCACTCTGGAAAAGATTCCCAGGAGGGCCTTTGCCACTGCAGGAGCTGTAGTGGCCCTTAAAGGTATGGCTTCAGGATATCTTGTGACATGGTCCACTACCACCAAGATAAATCTATTGCCTGAAGCAGTAGGAGGGTCAAGGGGGCCAACTATGTCAACCCCTACCCTTTCAAAGGGCACCCCAACCACTGGAAGTGGAATTAGAGGGGCATTTGGAGTGCCACCAGTCTTGCCACTGGCTTGGCAGGTCACACAAGACTTGCAAAAATCGGTGGTGTCCTCTGACATATGAAGCCAGTGAAACAAGGGGACAAGTCTTTCCCAAGTTTTCGTCTGGCCCAAACGCCTAGCCAAAGGAACGTCATGTGCTAGAGTGAGAAGAAACTCTGTGTACTGCAGGGGAATGACCAATCTCCTGGCTGTTCCAGGTTTGGGGTCCCTTGACTCTGTGTACAAGAGGTTGTCTTCCCAGTATACTCTATGACTGTCATTGACATCCCCATTTTGCTGCTTGACAGCTTGCTGTCTGAGACCCTCTAATGTGGGACAGGTTTGCTGTGCCACACATAGCTCTTCCCTGGCAGCCCCCCCTCCACCCAAAAGCTCAGCAGTGTCTGCTGCCAGCTCCTCTGGTGTAGGTTCTGCACAGGGAGGAAATTCCTCTTCCTCAGAAGGGGAATCATCTGTAGAGGGAGGGATAGTGGGTAGGGATTTACCATTGCTACCCCTAGCTTTAGGGAGCACTTGGTCCATTGTTCCAGGAACCAAGTCACCCTGTCCTTTTTGCTTTTTGGCCTGAGCCCTGGTTAAAGCAAAAATATGCCCAGGAATGCCCAGCATTGCTGCATGAGCCTCCAACTCCACTTCTGCCCAAGCTGATGTCCCCAAATCATTCCCTAGTAGACAGTCTACAGGTAAATCTGTGGCTACCACAACTTTCTTTGGACCAATAACCCCCCCCCCCAGTTGAGATGAGATTCACAACAGCCATGGGGTGGCTAAGAGTGTTGTTATGAGCGTCTGTCACTTGGTACTGCTGACCAAGTAGGTGTTGTTCAGGGTGGACCAGTTTGTCTATCACCATAGTTACACTGGCTCCTGTGTCCCTGTAGGCCTGAACCTCAACACCATTTATTAGGGGAAGTTGCTTATACTTATCCATATTACGGGGACAAGCAACCAAGGTGGCAAAATCAATGCCACCATCAGAGACTAAAACAGCCTCTGTGGTCTCCCTAACAAGACCAACCCCAACTACATTGTCAATAGTGAGCCCAGCTACACCCTTGGATTGGCTAATAGTAGTAGATTTCCCACCACACCTGCTATTACTAGGGGCACTAGAATTTGCAGCAGGGGTTGTGGTGGTGGGAAGTTTGGTATTTTTCTTTGGGCAACTGGAATCAGTTGCCCAATGGCCTTTGACTTAACACAAATAACACCAAGGCTTTTTAGGTTGATTATTAGAAGAGCATTTGGACCCAGCACCCCAGAGGATTCTTGTGGGCCTGATGAAGACTCAGAATGTTTACTTTTGTCCACACCCTTCTCAGAAGACTTACCACCTTTCTTCTTGCTATCCTTGTCACCCCCTGTATGAACGTTTCTGTTCACCCTTGTTCTGTCCCATTTGTCTGCCTTCTTTCCCAATTCTTCGGGAGAGGTCAGATCAGAGTCCACTAGGTACTGGTGCAACAAGTCAGACACAATTGTTAAGAATATGCTTTCTCAGAATAAGATTATACAGGCTTTCATGGTCAGAAACATTACTGCCATGCAACCACCCTTCCAAGGCCTTCACTGAACAGTCCACAAAATCTGTCCAGTCTTGAGAAGACTCTTTTCTGGTGTCTCTGAACTTAATCCTGTATTGTTCAGTGGTTAAGCCAAATCCATCCAAGAGTGCATCTTTCGAAACTGTGTAGTTATTGGCTTCACTTTCTCTTACAGTAAGGAGCCTATCCCTACCCTTTCCAGTGAAAGATAGCCACAGAATAGCAGCCCACTGCCTTTGAGGGACCAACTGTACCATACAGGCCCTCTCAAGTGCAGCAAACCACTTCTTAATGTCATCCCCCTCCTTGTAAGGGGGGACTATCTTGTGCAGATTCCTGGAATCTTGCTCTCTAACAGGTTTGCTATCAGGAATACTGCTGCTGCCACCATGGGGAACTAACCCCAACCTCTGTCTTTCCCTCTCTATGTCTGGGATTCCCTATCTAAGGCCAGCTGTTGCTGTTTAAGCTTCAGTCTGGTCTCTTCAACCCTCAACCTTTTGAGTTCCCTTTCTAAGAAGTTATCCTCAGGGTGGGTGGGTTGGGAATGCTTTGACACAGAGTAAATGTGGGAAGTTTCAGAGGGGGACCTGTCCCTAACTGTCCGGACCCTAGTAACCTGGCCTGGGATAAAGGATGCCCTACTATTATGGGAGCCTCTATCACTACCAGCATCACTAGGTGCCCTGCTAGGGGGCAGACCCTTGTAAGAACCCTCCTCAGCTTCTCCAGGGGACTCCTCTAAATCTGACTGGGAAGCTTCTCCCTTTTCTAACCTCTCATGTGATGGTCCAGACTGGTTTTGGTCATCTACAACAAGCATGTTAAAGAGAAACTCTTTTGTAGGGTTCTTTCCTATACTCAAACCTCTATCCAGGCAGAGACCCCTTAAACTCTTGTAGTTTAAACTCTCATATGTTGCATTAACAGTTTTGGGAGTAGGCTCTACAACAGACATGATAGTATAGGTTTAAGGATAGTGAGAAAGAAAAAGTTTTTAGAACTTAGAAAGCACAGAGAAAAAACGTTTTCAAACTTTGTAAAACTTAAAAGTTTTAAGAAACTTTTCAGAACTTTGTAAAAAGTTTTAGAATAGAAAAGTAAACTTTTTTGGTTAAGTGCACATACACTGAACTATTTGGTATATGATTATCTTATGAAAAGTACCAAATGACAAAGTGGTAAACCAGTTACAAGTACTTATCCCACCGCTGCACCACCAATGTAGGAGGCTGGCCTGGCTTATAGTGAGTACCAAGTGGTACTTACACCCTGTGCCAGGTCCAGTTATCCCTTATTAGTAGAATAGAGGTGTTTCTAGCAGCTTAGGCTGATAGAGGTAGCTATAGCAGAGCAGCTTAGGCTGAACTAGGAGACATGCAAAGCTCCTACTATACCACTTATATCATATAGCACAATATCATAGGAAAACACAATACTCAGAGTTACTAAAAATAAAGGTACTTTATTTTTATGACAATATGCCAAAAGTATCTCAGTGAGTACCCTCAGTTAGAAGGTAAGTAATATACACAAGATATATGTACACAAACCCAAAACAGGTAAGTAAGAGTAAGAAAAGTAATGTAAACAGTGTAGGATTACAATAGGATGCAATAGGTGAACATAGGTCTAGGGGCAACACAGTGCAAACCCTGGAAAGTCTGTTTGGCAGTACCCGGGTTCTGTGCTAGAGACCCGGGGGATCATGGAAATGCAATTCCATGATCTTAGACATGTTACATGGCCATGTTCGGAGTTACCATTGTGACGCCATACATAGGTAGTGACCTATGTATAGTGCACGCGTGTAATGGTGTCCCCGCACTCAAACAGTCCGGGGAATTTGCCCTGAACAATAATGACCACCTTGGCTAGTGTCAGGGTGCCCACACACTAAGTAACTTGGCACCCAACCTTCACTAAGTGAAGGTTAGACATATAGGTGACATATAAGTTACTTAAGTGCAGTGAAAGATGGCTGTGAAATAACGTGGACGTTATTTCATTCAGGCTGCAGTGGCAGGCCTGTGTAACAATTGTCTGAGCCCCCTATGGGTGGCAAAAGAAATGCTTCAGCCCATAGGGATCTCCTGGTACCCTAATACCCTGGGTACCTTAGTACCATATACAAGGGGATTATATGGGTGTACCAGTGTGCCAATAAGAATTGGTAAATTTAGTCACTAGCCTGCAGTGACAAATTTAGAAAGCAGAGAGACCATAAACACTGAGGTTCAGGTTAGCAGAGCCTCAGTGATACAGTTAGGCACCACACAGGGAACACATACAGGGCACATACTTATGAGCACTGGGGTCCTGCCTGGCAGGATCCCAGTGACACAAAGGCTAAAACAACATACATACAGTGAAAAATGGGGGTAACATGCCAGGCAAGATGGTACTTTCCTATAGGCACAGGGTTGGCATTAGCGCTGGTGGCGCCTAGTGCGACAATCTTTTTTGGTGCCCCCTCCCCAGTTAACTCCATCTCCACAGATTCTCTCTCACTACCACCCTCCAACATTGCCCCTCATCTGGTCGTAGCACTCTCTCATGTGTATTTCATGTAGCACTGTCTCATGTGTATTTCATTTGTTTTATAGGGCTACTCATACCAGAGTATGGTGTCAGAGCGCTTCACATCACACACACATTATACAGAGACAATGAATCATACTTGTGTAAATCAATGCATAGGTCATGCTACATAAGACAATGAGGGCTACAAGATATGGGAGTCACAAGTCATCCATACTTGTAGGCAGTCTGTTTTAAGAGCATTTGTTCAGGAGAAGCACATTTCAGGATTTAAAACGTAGTAAAGTGGTTCTGTTGGCTTTACTAATAAGAATCTGTATCTACCCAAAGAACTCGTTTTAGCAATGTTATGATTATAAAAGACTGGGTAAAAAACAATAAAGCTGTAACCTTAAAACTGCAGCTCTTTGATGACAGCTTGTAAGTCACTGTGTTATATCAGTATTGTAACTTAGGAACTGCAAGTAACAAAAGGATGTCTGTGACAAAAGCAGTAACCCACTGAGCTATCCACATGAAATTGAGGGCCTAATTTACAAGAATTGATGCATTAGCATCAATGCATCAGATTTCTTGTGCCTGCCGCAAATGCCCTAATGACGCCATGGATGAGGTGTATTTGCGATACTGAGCTCCATGGTGTAAGTTTTCACTCATGCATCAGAAATTCTGACGCATCTGTTGGCACTAAAGTGGCACATGATGAAGTTGGTCGTAAGACCGAGGCAACTCCAGTAAACACTGGGGGTCATCACAACCCTGGCGGACGGTGTTAAAGGTGCGGTAATACACCAAACAGGCCGGCGGGAAAAAAAAGGGAATTATGACTGTAGCGGAAACCGCCAACATAGACAGCCACTTTAACACACCGCCTGCCACGGCGGTACAGACAAGCAGCGCGGCGGTCACCGCCAACAGACAGGCGGAAGACAATGTACCGCCCACAGTATCACAACCCGCCAATCCGCCACCTTTTCCGGGGCGGATTCACCGTGGATAAAAACACGGCGGAAACAGCTTTTGCAATGGGAAAACGCTCACCTCAACATACTCCACGAGGAAGGAGGACACCATGAGCCGGAATTACAAATACTCCCTGCCCTTGTCTTCCTGCTCATTTATGAACACCAGCAATCGCGGCGGCGAAGACAACAGTGAGTACTGCACCTACGACATAGGGGAGGGGGGAGGCAAAAGTCAGGGACACACACACGCAACACCCCCACCCCCACCCTCGCACATTACAACACACACACGAATGCATTTCCAAACATCACAGTAACAACCCACAACCCCCCCGGAAGAATGCAAAGACAAAACAAAATCAGTTCAAACATTGTAATGTATCAAAATACAGTTCCAAATATATACAGATATATATACACATTCAAAATTATATACATTACGAGAAGTAGTGCAGGTATGCACATATCAATGTCCGTGCACCACTGGTCCAAAAATGCATGGGCGAGGCCCACACTAGATATCTGTCCACAAACGGAGAGAACACTGCCGGGGCATCAGATAGAAATACAACAGGCTCATCAGGGGGAAGGGAAGGGGGGGGCACCTCAGCCGGATTACAGCACCACGCCAGATCCACGACGGGGCTCCATGCCCATTGATGTATCCTGGGGAGTGCAAAGCCACAGTCTCTCAAGTCTCTACAGTGGGTGGGTTGCCCACTGTAACATCCTGGGGAGTGCAAAGCCACAGTCTCTCAAGTCTCTACAGTGGGTGGGTTGCCCACTGTACCATCCTGGGGAGTGCAAAGCCACAGTCTCTCAAGTCTCTACAGTGGGTGGGTTGCCCACTGTAACATCCTGGGGAGTGCAAAGCCACAGTCTCTCAAGTGGATAACAGTCTCCACTGGTTCTGGCGGGGGAATGGTGCCCAGACTGTATCAGGCTCCCTGTGACGGTTCCTGTTCCGTCACTGTCCCAGCTGCACATGGGATAACGATGCTTGATGTGGCAGTGTTTTCCTTGTTCAGCGGTGCTTTGCCCTGTTCAGCGGTGCTTTGCCATGGCGGTCTCTGACCTGTTCAGCGGTGCTTTGCCATGGCGGTCTCTGACCTGTTCAGCGGTGCTTTGCCATGGCGGTCTCTGACCTGTTCAGCTGTGCTTTGCCATGGCGGTCTCTGACCTGTTCAGCGGTGCTTTGCCATGGCGGTCTCTGACCTGTTCAGCGATGCTTTGCCCTGTGCAGAGGTGCTTTGCCATGGCGGTCTCTGACCTGTTCAGCGGTGCTTTGCCACGGCGGTCTCTGACCTGTTCAGCGGTGCTTTGCGATGGCGGTCTCTGACCTGTTCAGCGGTGCTTTGCCATGGCGGTGTTTTCCTTGTGCAGTGGTGCTTTGCCATGGCGGGCTCTGACCTGTGCATTGGTGTGTGGCATGACGGTCCGTCATTGCCTAGCGGGGCTGTGGCTGCCGGGGCCCTCCTGGGCACTGACTCTGGCGGTGGTCTCCTGACCAGTGACGATACTGCTGCCCTCCTGGGCACTGACTCTGTCGGTGGTCTCCTGACCAGTGACGATACTGCTGCCCTCCTGGACACTGACTCCGGCGGTGGTCTCCTGACCAGTGACGACAGTGCTGGCGGTGGCGTCCCGGCCGCCGGGGAGAATGGCGCCCTTGTCCGCCGTGCTGCTCTTCCCAGACTGTGCAGATGTCTTCTGGCCCCTCACCACCATTGGAGGAGTCACAGCTGACTCTGCAATCCCCCTGGGACCCTTGTGAGAAGTTTTGCCGCCAGGAGTCTTCACCCTGTCCCGTCGGCCACTTTCCTACTTTAGGTGCTTTACAGGGGGTGGACTGGCAGTGCTTTGGCTCCGTCTCACACTGGCTGCCCTGGTGGCTGGTGCACTCCACACACCTTGAACACGCACCACAGGTCCTGGAGTTTTTTTGGCTGAGATGCTACTACAGGACTTATGAATTGGAGGGGTGGGGGCAAAGAGGTCAACGTTGCTGAGGAAGAGTTGCTGACGAAGACTGGGATGGGTAGCTGGAGGGGGTCTGGGAGTGGAGGAAGAGGAGGTGGTTGTAGGAGGTGTAACTTTAGGTGTTTTGGGTGCAGGTGCAGGTACTGGAGGCTGTCGTGAGGTGGATGGATGTTGGGTGAGTGATTGCCGGCGTTTGTGTACTTTGGGAGGGGGCGTCACAGACACACTGGGAGAGGACACAGGGGACGTGTAAATGGGAGTGGAGGTGGTGAGTGCAGGTGAGCGGCTTGTGGTGCTGGGTGTCCTGGTGCGAGTCCTAGTGCCTGTAGATGTGGTGCATGCAGGTGTGTGTGTAGACGAGACTGGGAGGGAGGAGGGAGAAGAGGAGGAGGGGGACACAGTGGAGACAGTGGATGTTGCTGTGTCTGTATGTGGGTGAGGCTTGCATGAGTGCCTGTGGTGTGTGTGGTGCCTATGTTTGCTTGAGCTACTTGTGTGTGTTGACTTGTGTGCATGCTGGTCTGTAGGTGTGTTTGGGATGGGCTGGGGTACAGGGGATTGGGTTTGGGTGGAGGAAGTTGGAGGGGGGAGGCTAGACACAGGGACAATGGCTGCCATCAGTGCTGAGGCCAGAGATTGCAGGGTTCGATGAAGGGCAGCCTGACCAGAATGAATGCCCTCCAGGAATGCATTACCGTTTTGCAACTCCCCTTCTACACCCTGGATGGCATTCACAATGGTAGGCTGCCCAACAGTGAGTGACCTGAGGAGGTCAATGGCCTCCTCACTGAGGGCAGCAGGGGTGACAGGGGCAGGGGCTGAGGTGCCTGGGGCAAAGGTGATGCCCACCCTCCTGGGTGAGCGGGCACGGGGCGAACGCTGAGGGGCTGCTGGGAGGGCGGTGCTGGTAGGGGAGGTGGCGGCTGTACCTGTAGAAGTGGGGGGCTCAGATGGTGCCGCCACCACAAGGGAGCTCCCATCGGCGGACGAGTCCGTGTCGCTGGTTGGTGATCCGGTGACCGACGTGAAGCTCCCCTTGCCCTCTGTCCCACTGGTGTATTCGGAGTCCGTGGTGTGGCCCTCCATGGCCATGTGGGATGTAGCTCCCTCGTGCTCCGGTGCCACTGTACCTCCGCCTGATGATGCTGATGCACAAAAGAACAGGGAGAGCAGAAAAGGGGGGGGGGAGACAGAAGAAAGGCAGGTTGAGTGCATGGCTTACCGCTACAGTTGGCGGACAATACAGACACAGCAGCCCCCTGCACTACGCCGTGCTCTTGGCCACTACAGATGCAATTCCTGGGATCTGGCCTACATGGCTATGGTGGACATCAGCACACATGGATGCCACAGGGGCATGTATACCTGTACTTGGCCCTCTACTGAGGTGGGGTGGAGTGGCACATGGCCTTCATTACGGAGGGGCCTAGCCTACGGAACTCGCCCTGGCCTAGGGAAACCCACATCCCTCCTCCCCCACCCAGACCCCACCACTGCGCAAAGTCAGCAGAATGAGAGTGTACTCACCCCCTTATGTCTGCTGTGATGCACCGCCAGGATCCTGCACATCAGGGGGGGTAATGGTGCGACGGGCACCCCTCCCATGTTGGGAGGCCATCCCCAGCTGAGCCTCCGCCGTCTTCCTGCTCCAGCGGCGATTGTCCTCCCATCTTTTCCGGCAGTGGGTGCCCCGTCTCTGGTGGACCCCCAGGGTCCGGACGTCCTTGGCGATGGCATGCCAAATGTCCTTCTTCTGGTGGGCGCTGACCTACATGACATGCACTGGGGAAGAAGAAAAGTCATTACCAACTGCACCGTCGATGTGAGTGGCCCCATCCCTACCCTTGCCATGTGGCACTTGCATTCACAGTCCTTCATGTTCCCTGAACTCTGCTCCCTTCCTTCTTACAACCAGCCCTCTCCACCCAGGCATAGCCCATACAACGTGCTCCCTTGGTACGTACCTGTTGGTCTGGAGGACCGTAGAGTAGCGTGTACTGGGGGAGGACCCCGTCCACGAGCTTCTCCAACTCCTGAGCAGTGAAGGCAGGGGCCCTTTCCCCAGACACAGCAGCCATTGTCTCTTCCAGACCGAGGTCACAGCAGCACTTGCAGTGTAGGTCCTCTCCTGTCGAAGATCAGGTATCGAGTGATTGAACAGATAGAAAATGGTGGTCACGTCCGCAGCGGTGACGTCCGCGGTGGCGCGTATCATCACCGCCGGCGCACTTCATCATTGGCTCCTGGGACCCATAGGGTCCAATGTTAACCAATGCAGCATTGCGCCGCGGTCTACGATCGCCTACCGTGACGGGGTACAACGCCAGCGCAGATACCTCACATCCCATTGTCCCAGTTTAGAGGTCAGGCAGCCGCCATTTCAGGGGCCCACATGGCTTCATTTACTACTGCGTCACACATACCTAGGCCTACACTCAACACACATACAGGAAGAGTTTTGTGTTTGGTGTCGTGTTCTGTGTATCTGTGGGTACATACCTGGAAATTTGTTGACTCTGTGGTCGCTGTTGTCCTTCCTTGGCACCGTCAGCTTGGACATTTGAGAAGATGGCGGAATCCTCCGGTGTACCGACCGCTGGTGGACCTGTTGACAATGGAGGAGCGACATTTAATCATCACCTACAGGTTTCACCGTGCCACTATCCAGTAATTATGTAGCCAGTTGGAGCCAGACCTGATGTCACCAATCCGCCATCCCACTGGAATCCCCCCTGACTTGCAGGTGCTGTCAGTGCTCCATTTCCTTGCAAGTGGGTCTTTTCAGACAACAGTGGCCATGGCATCAGGGATGTCCCAGCCTATGTTTTCCAACGTGTTGTCCAGAGTGTTGTCTGCCCTGCTGAAATACGTAAGGAGCTACATCGTTTTCCCTCAGGTGGAGGATTTGGCTACAGTTAAAGGTGACTTCTATGCCCTTGGACATATCCCTAACATCATAGGTGCTATTGATGGCACCCATGTAGCTCTGCCCCCCCCCCCCCACAGGAGTGAACAGGTGTACAGGAACCGTAAGAGTTATCATTCGATGAATGCACAGATGGTATGTTTGGCAGACCAGTACATCTCTCAGGTAAATGCTATGTTCCCTGGCTCTGTGCATGACGCCTACATCCTGCGGAATAGCAGCATCCCGTATGTGATGGGTCAACTCCAGAGGCACCGTGTGTGGCTATTAGTGGACTCTGGTTACCCCAACCTGTCCTGGCTATTGACCCCAGTGAGGAATCCCAGGGCAGAGGAACGCTACAATGAGGCCCATGGGCGGACTAGGAGGGTGATCGAACGCACCTTCGGCTTCCTAATGGCCAGGTTCAGGTGCCTCCATATGACAGGTGGTTCCCTATACTACTCACCGAAGAAGGTGTGCCAGATCATCATCGCCTGCTCGATGCTTCACAACTTGGCTTTGCGACGACAGGTGCCTTTTCTGCAGGAGGATGGTCCAGATGGCAGTGTTGTGGCATCTGTGGAGCCTGTGGACAGTGATGAGGAGGAAGCTGAGGAAGAAGACATAGACAACAGGGAGTCAGTCATACAGCAATATTTCCAGTGACACACAGGTGAGAACATTTCTTTTTTACAATTACATTCACACTTCTACCTCAATCATGTCTGTCATTCCATAGCACTATTTGGACACTGAGTTGTACCTTTCTATTACGGTTTCACAGGTGTGGTTACCAACGTGTGTCATCTGCTTAGACGGTATGCTCCAATGATGGAGGAGAGGGCCTCGTGGAGAGTGGGTTCCCTTGGCCTGTCCGCCCCCTGTCGCACAGCAGCCCTACCAGTTCCCCTGTGTTCCTGTGCCTCCGTCCCCTGGACCGTGTGCCCACTACCACTGCCCCCAGGTCCCTGTTGTTGTTGGGGTGGTGGGTTATCCTGGGTTCCCTGTAGTGGTGGACACACCGGTGATTGATGTGTCCTGGGTACGGAGGTATGGGCCCGCTGGGTGGGTGCTGTGCTTGTGTTACCAGAGGGTGGAAGGTCAGTGTTGGGCTGTGCCTGTGCAAGGGGAACCGACTGTCCCGAGGCCCACAATGGTCCGGGCTGGTCATCAGGATCCAGTAGGACAGAGCTGCTGTCGTCACTGTGGGCCTCTTCTGTGGGTAGAGTGGAGATGTCTGGACCCTCCGGTGTGGTGACGTTCCTTAGTGGTCCTGCAGGGATATGAGAGCATGATTATTGCATGTGTGTGTGTAATGGTGTGCAATGGGTGGGTGTGCGTGTACCCCAGTGCAAGTATTCCTGTGTGTGGGTTTGTGTGATGATGGTTAGGGGGTTGTTCTGGGTATGTGCAGTGAGCATGCTTTGGTGAGGGGTGACCATGCTTAGTTGTGTCATGCAGGGCTTAGTGTTGGGATGAGTGGTTTGTGTTATTAGTACGTTAGTGAGGATTTGGGGTGATAGGGGAGGGGGGGAGGGTGTTGGTGTGTGATAGCATGCAGGTAGGGTGGGGGATATGATAGTTAAGATTTGACTTACCAGTGTCCATTCCTCCACCAACTCCTCCGAGGCCCTCTGGATGCATGATGGTCAAGACTTGCTCCTCCCATGTTGTTAGTTGTGGGGGAGGAGGTGGGGGTCCGCCGCCAGTCCGCTGTACCGCGATGTTGTGCCTGGACACCACAGAACGCACCTTCCCCCGTAGGTCGTTCCACCTCTTCCTGATGTACTCCCGATTTCTTGGATGCTGTCCCACAGCATTGACCCTGTCCACGATTCTGCGCCATAGCTCCATCTTCCTGGCTATGGAGGTGTGCTGCACCTGTGAGACAAATAGTTGAGGCTCTACCTGTAGGATTTCCTCCACCATGACCCTGAGCTCCTCCTCGGAAAACCGGGGGTGTCTTTGGCGTGACATGGGGTGGTGGGGGTGATGTGTGGGGTGGTGTAAGTGTTGATGTGTGTGGTGATGTGTAGTGGTGTGTGGTGTTTTGTGCGTGGAATGTTGTATGGGTGATGGTGTTGTGTGCCTCTGTGTGGTGGGGTTCTCTATTGCTGTGCTCTCTGTCTGTCGCCGTCGTCTATTGCTGTGCTCTCTGTCTCTCTGGCCTTCTTTCGGAATTTTTGGTAGTAGGGGTTTGTGGGTGATGTGGGTGTGTGTTTTATATTCTGTTGGGTGTGTGGGAGTGGTGTGTGTATGTGTATCAGGTGTGTGTCTTTCGAATTGTCCAATGTGGCGGTGTTTTGGAGATGTGTGTGTATTTTGAGCGCGGCGGTGTGTACCGCCAATGGAATACCGCGGTTGAAAGACCGCTGCGTGGATTCGTGGGTCGTGATGGCATGGGCGTGTTTCTGTTGGCGTGACGGTGGAGGAATTGTTTTCACCAGTTTATCACTGACCTTTGGTGTGGCGGAGTTGTGTGAGTGTCTGATTTTCAGCGGATTCCGAGATGTGGGTCATAATAGCTGTGGCGGATTTCCGCGGCCGCAGTGGTGTATTGGCGGTCTTCTGCACGGTGGTAAGCGGCTTTTACTGCCAATGTTGTAATGACCACCACTGTGTCAATCCTTAAGCCTGCTCTGAGGCGTAAGGATTTTGACGCAGTCAAGTCGCAGAGTGACGCACTGAAAAGCTGTGTTGGACCTGGCCCTTTGTGCTAACCAGTGCTAAAGTGCATATGCTCTCTGTGTAAATTGTACTATTGATTGGTTTATCCATGAATGGCATATTTGATTTACTAGTAAGTCCCTAGTAAAGTGCACCAGAGGTGCCCAGCACCTGTTAATCAAAGGCTACTAGCGGGCCTGCAGCACTGGTTGTGCCACCCACATAAGTAGCCCTGTAATCATGTCTCAGACCTGCCACTGCAGCGTCTGTGTGTGCAGTTTTAAACTGTAAATTCGACTTGGCAAGTGTACCCACTTGCCAGGCCTAACCCTTCCCTTTCCCTACATATAAGACACCCCTAAGGTAGGCCCTAGGTAGCCCCATGGGCAGGGTGCAGTGTATGGTTATGGTAGGACATATAGGGGGTCATTCCGACCCTGGCAGTCCATGACCGCCAGGGCGGAGGGCAGCGGAAGCACCGCCAACAGGCTGGCGGTGCTTCCCGGGCGATTCTGACTGCGGCGGTAAAGCCGCGGTCAGAAAAGGGGAACCGGAGGTTTCCCGCCGGTTTTCCCCTGGCCCAGGGAATCCTCCATGGCGGCGCTGCAAGGATTCCGACCCCCTTCCCGCCACCCTGTTTCTGGCGGTGTTTACCGCCAGGAACAGGATGGTGGGAACGGGTGTCGTGGGGCCCCTGGGGGCCCCTGCACTGCCCATGCCACTGGCATGGGCAGTGCAGGGGAGCCCTAACAGGGCCCCACAAAGATTTTCACTGTCTGCTATGCAGACAGTGAAAATCGCGACGGGTGCCACTGCACCCGTCGCACCCCTACAACTCCGCCGGCTCCATTCGGAGCCGGCTTCATTGTTGCAGGGGTTTTCCCGCTGGGCCGGCGGGCGACCTTTTGGCGGTCGCCCGCCAGCCCAGCGGGAAAGCCGGAATGGCCGCCGCGGTCTTTTGACCACGGAGCGGTCATTCGGCGGTAACCTGCCCGCCGCGGTTGGAATGACCGCCATAGTAATGTGTTTTATACGTCCTGACAGTGAAATACTGCCAAATTCAGTATTCACTGTTGCAAGGCCTATCTCTCTCATAGGTTAACCTGGGGGCTGCCTCTAAACATGATTAAAGCATAGATTCCCCATGGGAGCAGATAGACATGTGGAATTTGGGACCTCTGAACTCACAATTTAAAAATACATCTTTTAGTAAACTTGGTTTTGAGATTGTGTGTTTGAAAATGCCACTTTTAGAAAGTGGGCATTTTCTAGCTTGAACCATTTTTGTGACTCTGCCTGCCTGTGGATTTCCTGTCTGGGTTAGTTTGACAGTTGGGCTGTTTGCACCTCTCTCTAGACAGTGACGCAAGGGGGGCTGGGGTGTAGCCCTCATAGTCTGATGCGCCATCTGTGCTAGGAGGGTGGAAAGGAGTGGTCACTCGCCCCTGGTGTGTATCTGAGGCTTTGCCTGGGCAAGGCAGGATTTCACAAACAAGTGAGACTTTCCTTTGAAGTAAGCCTACTTAAAAGGCCAAAATGGGAATAATAAGAGGACTCAAAACCACAGACTTTAGACACTTCTTGGGGTAGACACTCTACCTCACAGACACTTCCTGGATAAGAAACTGGAACCAGAACCTGCATCCTGCCAAGAAGAACTGCCTGGCTGCCCAAGGGACTCACCTGACTGCTTTCTGTGAAGGACTGCCTTGCTGCTCTCTGGCTGTGGTGAAGAAGTGCTCTCCAAGGGCTTGGATAGAGCTTCCCTCCTGTTCCCTAAAGTCTCAGGACCAAAAAGACTTAGGGCCTCATTATGACCCTGGCGGCCGGCGGTACAGTGGTGGTAACACAGCCAACAGGCTGGCGGTGTTCCGCCAGTGTACTATGACCGTGGCGCATTAGCCACGGCCATACCGCTGGCCCCTCCACTTGATCTCCAGGCTTCTGCCAGGTGGTCATAATCCCCAACTGCCAGCCTGTCCATGGCGGTAAACACCACCATGGAAAGGCTGGCGGTAAGGGGGACTCGGAGTGACCCTTGGGGCCCCTGCACTGCACTGCCTCTGCCCTGCACTAACTCTGGAAACCAAGGTGTGGTTGCCTTGACCCCCCTGCACAGTGTACCTAGTTTTGCACACTACATAAAGGGCCAGCCTCCTACAGAGTCAGGGGACCAGAGGGAGATTCAGGGCACCAGAAGGAAAGTCATGGGACCAGAGGAAGAGTCAGGGAACCAGAAGGAGAGTAACAGCACCAGATGGAGAGTCAAGGGACCAGAGGGAGAGTCAGGGATACAGAGGGAGAGTCATGGCACCAGAGGGAGAGACAAAGAACCAGAGGGAGAGTCACGGCACCAGATGGAGAGTCAAGGGACCAGAGGGAGAGTCAGGGATACAGAGGGAGAGTCATGGCACCAGATGGAGAGACAGGGAACTAGAGGGTGAGTCATGGAAGTAGAGGCAGAGCTTGTGGCACCAGAGGGAGTGCCAGCGAACCAAAGGGAGAGTTAGGGAACCAGAGTGAGAGTCAGGGATGAGAGGGGAAATAATGGGACCAGAGAGAGTGTCAGGGCACCAGAGGGGAAGTCAGGGAACCAGAGGGAGAGTTAGGGAACCAGGGGGAGTGTCAGGGAACCAGAGGGAGGGTCATGGCACCAGAGACAGAGCTGGTGGCACCAGAGGGAGAGTCAGGGGACCAGAGGGAGAATCATGGAACCAGAGGGAGAGTCTGGGGTGGCAGCTGGTGCATATGTCATTTAAAGAGCTATTTTGAGGCCTGCATGGACATCGGGCCTCACTCATTCAGCTGTTCTGGGGACTTTAGAGGAGACAGAACTAGTAAACCAGGACATTTGTAGTCATTGGTATTCCAGCACTCCAGCTTAGGTGCTGCTGAGATGCAACCGAAGGGGAACAACTCCTGGGAACTAGATGGAAACCACACAGACTTCTTTTTGAGTTTGTAAAATGGGTCCTTTCATGTGGGGGAAGTACAGAACCCACACTTTGTATCATAGCACACCTGGCCATACACACTTCTATGTCCCTGTGGTTAAACCAAAACATAACAGTAACTATAAAGCCCCCCCATCTTCCCAGACCTTCTGGACATGTGCCAGGCATGTGGCCCGCTGTTTAGTTCTCACCGTTCAGCTTGCAGGTGTCTGTTTTCCAAAGGCCCATTGCGGACAATACGAATATTTATAATGGGCTTTGGGTCAACCCTTTGCTTATCCTTAGTTAGGTTTCATATCAGCATCATTTGCTCGCCTCTTATTCCATGGCTTTCCTTTCTCTTGTGTTTGTCCTTCTCCTGGAGCACAGCTTCTTTGCCATATTTTACCATTCTTTTGATTGGACAACTTGAATTCTTCTACTGCTCACAATCAGCGAACTGCATTTTTCCATTTTGCTTTTATCATTCCATGGGAGTGCATGTGTTTTCTTACTCTCTCTCCCATGAGTTTCTTTGCTCCTCACATCCTTACCCCACCAGAGCTAGTTGTGGTGTCCCCCTCAAGCTCACCTCAACCCTTTGTTCTACACACTTTGATCTGTGTTGCAGCCCGGTATGGTGTTGCACTTTTTAATACACTTTCTATCTCACCTACCTGGAGCCGCACTCCGGCTTTCGCCAGGGCCACACAAATTTGGGTGAGAAGATAGTCCTCTGTAAGACAATCCGTTGAGTAAGACATATGTCAATGCATCCATCTTTGTTGGATGCTGCCCATGAAGGGCTGGCTTTAGTACAGTGCGACCGGTGCAGCAGGGCAGAGGGGGCTGTATTTAAAAGTAACTTATGAGTTTAAAAAGAGCCTACTGCAGAGTTCCTTGTGTGTTCTGAAGTTTTCAGGCAACAATAAAAATGTCAAGGTTATTCCAGTGATTAAGTTTCCTGTTGGAGAGAGATTTGGTCTAGTGGCAGTTTTGACTCATCATAAAGTAGTTCAGATGGTTAATGTGCCTGCTGCAAATAACATGTGCCCTGCAGATCACAGAACTCTGGGCATCATTTACAAGGAGCTTGCACCACCGTTGCTTCATTGTTTTTGACACAGTGACGGCAAAATCAGTACTCCACACTGCTCCATATCTACAAACTTACGCATTGGGCACAATGCGTCATTTTTTAGAGGTCTGAATCACATTATCCCTGCACAAGGCATAATGTATGTAGGGTAGGTGTTCCCATGTTAAAAGCCACGGAGAACTGATGCAGTGAAATTTACAGCTTGTTAGAAATGGGGTCTTTTGTTGGCAGTCAGGTTACCCCCTGTCCAAGCAAGGACCCTCACTCTAGTCAGGGTAAGTCACACACAATCCAAATTATCCTGTGCCCACCCTCTGGTAGCTTGGCACTGAGCAGTCAGGGTTAACTTAGAAGGCAATGTGTAAATTATTTGTGCAATAAATCATGCAATAACACCATATAGCACCACAACAATACACCACACAGTGTTCAGACAAATATATAATATTTATCTGGATAAATGCAGGTCAAAACGATTAAAGATGCAATAAGTAAATGTTGAGATATCACTGAAAAGTGATATAAAGGGCCTGATTACAACTTTGGAGGAGGTGTTAATCCGTCCCAAAAGTGACGGTAAAGTGACGGATATACCACTAGCCGTATTACGAGTTCCATAGGATATAATGGACTCGTAATACTGCTGGTGGTATATCCGTCACTTTACCGTCACTTTTGGGACGGATTAACACCTCCTCCAAAGTTGTAATCAGGCCCAAAGTGTCCTAAGTCTTTTAAAAGCAAACAAAGGGCCTGATTCCGACCTTGGCGGACGGACGGCGGAGGTACCGCCGTGAAATGACCGCACCGCGGTCAAAAGACCGCGGCGGCCATTCCAACATTTCCTCTGGGCCGGCGGGCGCTCTCCAAAAGAGCGCCCGCCGGCCCAGAGGAAATGCCCCTGCAACGAGGACGCCGGCTCAGAATTGAGCCGGCGTAGCGGCTCAGAATTGAGCCGGCGTAGTTGCAGGGGTGCGACGGGTGCAGTTGCACTCGTCGCGTATTTCAGTGTCTGCAAAGCAGACACTGAAATACTTTTTGGGGACCTCTTACGGGGGCCCCTGCAGTGCCCATGCCATTGGCATGGGCACTGCAGGGGCCCCCAGGGGCCCCGCGGCACCCCCTACCGCCATCCTGTTCATGGCGGGTTTCCCGCCATGAACAGGATGGCGGTAGGGGGTGTCAGAATCCTCATGGCGGCGGAGCGCGCTCCGCCGCCATGAAGGATTCCCCCGAGCAGCGGTAAGTCGGCGGGAGACCGCCGACTTGCCGCTTCTGACCGCGGCTGAACCGCCGCGGTAAGAATGCTCGTGGGAGCACCGCCAGCCTGTTGGCGGTGCTCCCGTGGTCGGTGGCCCTGGCGGCTGACCCCCAAAGTCTCTTTCAAGCACAAAGTACCTGGTTTGCGTGAGAAATCTCTGCAAAGAACCGCAGAGGAGGAGATGCGTGGAATCAAAGGGGTGTGCGTTGATTTCCAGGCCGCACACGGCGATGCATCATTTAGTTTTCACGCAGGGACGGCTGTGCGTCGATTTCCGGTGCTCGGTTGTGGATCCTCTTCGGTTTGCGGGGTTTTCGGACTCCCCGGGGACGATGCGTGGATTTCCTGCGCTGGCAGGACAAAGTCACAGGAGCTGCGTCGATCCGGTGGGTGTTGTGTCGGATTTTCTACTGCATGTCAGGCACTGCGTTGATTCCTCTCTGGAAGTCAGGCTGCGTTGTTCCGGCTCGGCTGTGCGTCGATCCAGTGGGCCACGCGTCAAATTTCCAGTCACTACAATGGCGCTGTGTCAATCTTCGGCGTGCCGTGACATTTTCACCACTGTGCAGTAAGTGCGTCGTTTCTGGCAGGCTGTGTGTCGAATTTCGCCACACAAGGAGTCCCTCTTGCAGAGATTAAGGCCCTCATTACTACTTCAGCAATCTTTCATAAAGCCCGCGAAGCCACGGGTGCCACTATACCGCCAGTGCTGGCGGTAATGGTGGCTCCCTATTATGACTTTTCCGCTGGGCCAGTGGACGGAAACAGCGTTTCCGTCTGCTGGCCCAGCAAAAAAAGTCACATCAACATTGCAGCCAGCTCCTAATAGAGCTGGCAGCAATGTTGATGTGCAGCAGGTGCAGCAGCACCCGTCGCGCATTTCTCTGCCCAAAATTCGGGCAGTGAAGTGCGCGATGGGGCTGCGCCTGGGGGCCCCTGCACTGCCCATGCCAAGTTAAAAGTCAGATCACCTAACACTCCAATTTCTGAGGTAGCTGGTCAAGCAGTTAGGCTAATCTAGGAGATGTGCTATGTATGTGCTGTGCTCACAAATCCAATCATGCACCACACATACTCAATGAATAACTCAACACTTCAGATTTTTATATAATTTTTAAGACCAAAATGATTAAGATCCGTTAAGTACTTTTTGAGTGATGATTTTTCAAAGTTTTAATAAAGTTAGTCTTTTTGTGCGTAATTACGCACCATAGGAATCAATGGAAGGCCATCTGTAAAAATGCATATAAAATCACACAGTTGAGTTACCAGTCTTTTCTTTTGCAGGATGGTGGATGAGGGTGGTGGGCACACTGTGCCAGCTGGAGAGCCTCGGGCAGCTCCTGGTTCCCGCAGGAACAGAGCTGGAAAGTTCTTGTCACAGGGCCGCCTGTAAAAGGAACTGGTTTGCAGAATTAAAGGTGGTGCTTCAGGGTCCCATTAGGCTGTTGAGGTCACAAGGGGTTAGGGACAGTGGCATACAGCTGGTTCCATGATGCAGGGATCCTGGCGGCCGGATGCAGAGCGAGTTGAAGGTCTTGGAGGCTGTGCGCAATGGAACCCTTTGGAGCTGGAGGTAAGTCTTCTTCTGGGGGCCTTGCAGGATGTCTAGGGCACTCTGATGGGAGGTCTGGAGTGTTCTTGAAGTGGAGGGCACAGTGCCACCAAAGTTGTCACACTTCTAGGTCTCATCCGAACTGTCATTGGCGTGTTGTCGGGTCTGGCTGTGACTTACGGTTGCAGAGATATCGGCCAGTCGGTGAAGTGACCCTCACTGGTTTGCTGGTACTTTGCAGGTTTCTTTTGGTTCTTGAGTTTTGCGTCCACTTAAGAGGGAGATCTCGGGCTATTTGCAAAGCCTGGAGGTCCTCTACGTCTTCTGAGGTTGGTCCAGTGGTCAGCTCCTCCACAGCAGCGATTGTCGGGACTCTGATGCAGCAAGCAGGGGTCTTGGAGCCTCTTCTGGTGCAGCAGGACCTCTGTTCTCGTGATGTCTGACTCTTTGTGCTGTCTTCTTTTCTTCTTAATTAATCTGATTTCTTGGTCCAAGGGAACCCACTAAATACTGAATTAAGTGGGCATTTTAGAGGGAACCTTGTAGTGTCCAATGGGACACTTACCCTTGGGTGGCTACACCCACTATAGTGACCACTTCCTGTGGAACGGGTCACTACCCTAAACCTAATTGGCTATTTTCCTGCCATCCAACGTGGAGGAAAATAAAATGGAGGGTCCACTTTGCCTGCAAGTCCTTAGGGGTAGTGCATGCTCAGTGAGACCCCTCCTCATATATTTTGTGTGGTTTTCCACCTTTGCTCCTGCCAAAAGTGGGGGCTGGCAAATGGGGAAGCCATTTGCTGCTAGCAGCAGACCTGGGGGCTCGAGTTTCAAGGGCAGTAGCTCTTTGAAACTCACCACCAGGGGAATGCACATTCCCGAGGGAGGGGGTGTTAGCTTCTCCACCCAGGAAGGGCATTGTCTTACAAACCAGAGAGCCAGGGCTCTCCCCCAAGGTCTGAATATTGGTTGTCTGGAGGTGGCATGCTGGATGGAACCAGTCGGCAACCATGCCAGTTAGGTTAGCTTACCTCCACCTTCAAAGGGTTCCATTGCGCACAGCCTCCAAGACCTCCAATTCGCCATGCATCCGACCGCCCTGATCCCTGCATCACTACAAATGTGACCTCAACAGCCCAAGGGGACCCTGAAAAACCACCTTTAACTCTGAAAACCAGCTCCTTTTCCAGGAGGCCCATCTAAGTGGCCCTGTGCCTGTGCCAAGAGGCTTTCCAGCACTGCTCCCGCCAGAACCGGGAGCTGCCCAAGGCTCTCCAGCTGGCCCAGTGTGTACACCAACCTCATCGACTATCCTGAAAAAGAAGAGACTGGTAACTCACCTGTGTGATTTTATATGCATTTTTATAGGTGGCCTTCCATTGATTTCTATGGTGCGTAATTACGCAAAGAAAGACTAACTTTATTAAAACTTTAAAAACTCATTACTCAAAAAGTACTTAACGTAACTTAACTAACTTGGTCTTAAAAATTATATAAAAATCTGAAGTATTTTTATAAATTTGGTCTCGAGTTATTCATTGAGTGTGTGTGGATGCATGATTGATACTGTGAGTACAACAAATGCTTGGCACATCTCCTGGATTAGCCTTATTGCTCGAACAGCTACCTCAAATATTGGGGCATTAGGTAATCTAATTTTTAAAACCAACGTGTGGTTGCCTGGACCCCCTTCACAGTGTGCCTAGTTTTGCCCACAACATAGAGGGCCAGCCTCCTACAGCCAGGGTATTTGCACATTCCTGAGGGAGGGGGTGTTAGCTCCTCCACCCAGTATGGGCATTTTCTTACAAATCAGAGAGACAGGGCTCTCCACAGGGCTCTCCCCCAATGTTTGTATATTGGCTGTCTGGAGGTGGCATGCTGGATGGAACCAGTCAGCTACCATGCCAGTTAGGTTAGCTTTTGCAGGGGGCACCTCTAAGGTGACACCTGGGAACATTTAGGGAGAAGTCCAATACTGGTACCAGTTTGGATTTATCATCTAGAATTGTTTGCTACCAAACAACCCAGGGTGCAGAAAGGCCATCATGTAGCTGGGGAACTCGTGTTTGACCAGTGTCCAGTACATGTACTTAAAATGGCTGCTCTGTTCACTCACTATGTCCCAGGTTTGGCAAGGACACAGTGGGGGCATATTTCTCATGTAGGTATGCCCTCACATATAGTATGATGCAACCCTGCTTAGGGCTGGAAGGCCTGCTAGAAGGGTAACTTACCCATAACATGCAGTGTAGGGTGGACAGAGCACACAGGGAGTGTGCCAAGTCAAATTGGTCTTTTTTGGTTTGATCCAGAACACTCAACCTGCAATGGCAGTGGTGGGTGTATCTGGATCCAGGGCCCTAGAGGGTGGCACAATCAGTGCTGCTGTCCCTAGGGGCCTACCCTTAATATCCCATGCCCTAGGTACAGGTGTACCCATTTACTAGGGACTTACAGTGATATTTAAGAGTGTATCCAATTGAGCCAGGCATCACAACAGATTTAGGGAAAGAGCTCTGGCCCAGGGTACCTGGTTAGGAGGGGCCCTGGGCACTACAACGCCTAGGACACATCAACATCAACATCAGGCAAAAAGTGGGGGGCTAACCATGCATAAAGAGGCCTCCTCTCACACTACCCCCTCCAAATGAAAGAGGATGAGACTACCCTTTCCCTAGTGAGTCTTCATCTTCTAAGTGGAAGAACCAGGAGAGGCCATCTGCATTGGCTGGGCAGTCCCAGGTCTGTGTTCCACTTTAAAGTCCATCACCTGTAGGAAAACCGACCACCTACGCAGTTTGGGGTTCTCACCTTTCATTTGTTGTAGCCATCTGAGAGGCCTGTGTTCAGTCTGAACAGTGAACTGAGAGCCAAACAAGTATGGCCTCAACCTATTCAGGGCCCAAGCCACAGCAAAGGCCTCCCTCTCTATAACACAAATTTATTTTTCCTAGGGAGTAACTTTTTGCTAATGAAAGCAGCAGGCTGGTCATGTCCATCATCATTCCTTTGGGAAAGGACCACTTCTATCCCCATTTCTGAAGCATCTGTCTGGACTATGAATTCCCAGAGGTAGTCTGGTGCTTGTAGAACTGGAGCAGAGCACATAGCTTTCTTCAGAGTGTCAAAGACCTTTTGACAACTCACTGTCCAGTTGATTTTTCTGGGCATCTTCTTGGAGGTAAGCTATGTGAGGGGGGCAAATATTGTGCCATAATTCTTCACAAACCTCCTGTAATACTCAGTTAAGCCAAGGAATGCCCTGACTTGTGTCTGGGTTGTGGGAGCTTCCTAAGCCAGAATAGTCGGAATCTTGGGTTGGAGAGGTTGTATCAGGCAAAACGTGGGGGGCCAACTATGCAAACCATGCAAAAAGAGGTCTCCTCTCACAGACTCTCCCTCTGGTCCCCTGACTCTCCCTCCGGTTCCCTGACTCTCCCTCCGGTCCCCTGACTCTCCCTCTGGTCTCCTGACTCTCCCTCTGGTCCCCTGACTCTCCCTCTGGTCTCATGACTCTCCCTCAGGTTCCCTGACTCTCCCTCTGGTCTCCTGACTCTCCCTCTGGTGCCCAGACTCACCCTCTGGTCTCCTGACTCTCCCTCTGCTGCCCAGACTCACCCTCTGGTCTCCTGACTCTCCCTCTTCTCGTTGGACTCTCCCTCTGGTGCCCAGACTCTCCCTCTGGTGCCATGACTCTCCCTCTGGTCCCCTGACTCTCCCTCTGGCCCCCTGACTCTCCTTCCAGTGCTCTGACTCTCCCTCTGGTCCCCTGACTCTACTTCTGGTCCCCTGACTCTCCCTCTGGTCCCCTGACTCTACTTCTGGTGCCCTGACTCTCCCTCTGGTCCCATGACTCTACTTCTGGTCCTCTGACTCTCCCTCTGGTCCCCTGACTCTACTTCTGGTGCCCTGACTCTCCCTCTGGTCCCCTGACTCTTCCTCTGGTCCCCTGACTCTCCCTCTGGTTCTCTGACTCTCCCTCTGGTCCCCTGACTCTCCCTCTGGAACCCTGACTCTACTTCTGGTCCCCTGAGCCTCCCTCTGGTCCCCTGACTCTCCCTCTGGAACCCTGACTCTACTTCTGGTGCCCTGACTCTCCCTCTGGTCCCCTGACTCTTCCTCTGGTTCCCTGACTCTGCCCCTGGTCCCCTGACTCTCCCTCTGGTCCCCTGACTCTTCCTCTGGTCCCCTGACTCTACTTCTGGTCTCCTGATTCTCCCTCTGGTCCCCTCACTCTCCCTCTGGTTCTCTGACTCTCTCTCTGGTCCCCTGACTCTCCCTCTGGTCTCCTGACTCTCCCTCTGGTCCCCTGACTCTCCCTCTGGTGCCTAGACTTTCCCTCTGGTCTCCTGACTCTCCCTCTGGTTCCCTGACTCTCCCTCTGGTGCCACCAGCTCTTCCTCTGGTCCCCCGATTCTCCCTCTCTTTCAGTGACTCTCCCTCTGGTCCCCTGACTCTCTCTCTGGTCCCCTGACTCTCCCTCTCTTCCGGTGACTCTCCCTCTGGTTCCCTGACTCTCCCTCCGGTCCCCTGACTCTACCTCTGGTGCCACCAGCTCTTCCTCTGGTCCTGACTCTCCCTCTGGTCCCCTGACTCTCCCTCTGGTCTCCTGACTCTCCCTCTGGTCCCCTGACTCTCCCTCTGGTGCCTAGACTTTCCCTCTGGTCTCCTGACTCTCCCTCTGGTCCCTTGACTCTGCCTCTGGTCACCTGACTCTCCCTCTGGTCCCCTGACTCTGCCTCTGGTCACCTGACTCTCCCTCTGGTCCCCTGACTCTCCCTCTGGTCCTCTGACTCTCCCTCTGGTCTCCTGACTCTCCCTCTGGTGCCCAGACTCTCCCTGTGGTCTCCTGTCTCTACATCTGGTCCCCTGAGTCTCCCTCTGGTCTCCTGACTCTCCCTCTGGTCCACTGACTCTCCCTCTGGGCCTCTGCCTCTCCCTCTGGCCCCTTGATACTCCCTCTGGTCCCCTGACTCTCCTTCTCTTACTGTGACTCTCCGCTGGTCCCCTGACTCTCCCTCTGGGCCTCTGACTCTCCCTCTCTTTCATTGGCTCTCTCTCTGGTCCCCTGACTCTCCCTCTGGTCCCTTCACTCTCTCTCTCTGGTCCCCTGACTCTCCCTCTGGTTCCACCAGCTCTTCCTGTGACCCCCTGGTCTCTGGAGTCATGAGGCAGGAAGAGAAAGTTCAAACAGCCTTCCCTACTTTCCTTAGTGTCCACCCTATGCTCTCCCCAAGCCCCTCAGCAGCAAGTAGCAGACTAGGCAGCTAACCCTGGAGCTAGAGGTCAACATTGTGATTTCATCAGAGGTCAAAGGTTGCATGATCATGAGCCATTTATGCTCACACACAGGCGGCTTCCTTCAGATTTCATGGGACTGCCAATCAAGCCTCATTAAATATCTAAGTTTCTTTCATACACACCAATGCTGCAGCATGAAAGTTTACATAAATGTTACTAAATCTTCCCAAATATTTTGTTGCTAAAAGCCTCTGTGGTGTGATCTTTGAGTGCATCAATTGGCTTGGTATCTGTGCTTATCTGGAGCAGGTATGCTTGCCTATTTTAGTGCACATTCTTTCTAAAAGCAAATTTATTTAAATATTTTTTAGCAATGGCAGGCTCTGTAAATATTCACACCCTGAGGTGATCCAGGTGTATACCGTGAGTAAATATTCCATCCCATCTCCTAGATATTAGTGTCTCATGTTTAACATATTTCTTAGTTATTTTTACTCACTGAATATGACATCACAACAAATTCCCAGGCGGTGTTTATCCAGTTGGCGGATCTCGAAGGATTCCGCAGATGCTTTTCAGCACCTGCCCAGGGTTTACCTAATGTCCGTCCTGATGAAGGCCGGCTGCTGGTCTTCCGCTCTGGCCGACACCTGCATTCCTAGAGCGGAGGGATGTGGTGCTATGGCACAGCCTGAGAGTATCTGTCTAATTATAGAGCACAATATTTGTCTGGAACCCTCAATCTAGAGAGCCTGCCATCTACTGATGCCATCTGGACCTCACACAACTGACCTTAATGACGTGAGCACATTCAACGTTGTTTGGACCAGCATTCTAGCTTTTTTGGTCTAAAAGTTGGGAGCTGTGTCCAACTTAAGAAGATATTATAAATAAATTTAACTCCATATGAGGGCTGTATGTCATTCAGGGGCATATTTATCATTGAGTTGCGTCACCCTTGCGCCCCCTAAGTCTTATTTATCAATTCACGCAAAGCCACCTTGCGTGGCTCTGCCTGGCTTGATGAATCTAGAGTAAAGCAGAACAAATCGCTGCGCTGCATTACTCTGTCCAGCGTGGTGTTCCGTGGGTGGAGCGTGCATGTTTCCAAGCATGCACCAATTAATTTTGCCGCACTCCCAGATTACTGTTACTGGTAGACTTGTGAATCTGTCAAAATGCTACCCCTCCCCAGGTGAGGTGTAACGCGGAGCAAAATCTTTATTTTTCCTCATTGTTTTGTCTTTGCTGCAGAAAATGCCTCTGAGGAATGTTTTTTGGTGGAAGGTGACCATTCCTGCACAAAAAAAATCCTGCCTGCAATGCAAGCATCCTTGCACCACAGCTCACGGGTGCCTGCGTTGGCGCTAGGCAGCCAAAAGGGCACCAGTGCAAGGAAAGGACATTAATGTGCTGTATAATGTTAAATATGGCACATTCCTGCCTTTTCTTGCAGGGTAGCAAGGTGACTTGGGTGTGAATCGTATAGTGAGATCACAATGACACTCACAACATGCCAATGGGCATGTTGAAATAGGCACCAAGGCTACAGAATCGAGGTGGCCGGTGGGGGAGGTCAGGCAGGAACAGGCAGTGAGAAGTGAGAAGGTATCCTGTTAAACACAAAGCTTGCTGATTGCGACACGGAGGCACCAACCCTCTGATATGAGTGCTAAGAGCAGGCTCCTGATGAAGGGCTGCCCTCTCCAAACACCAAGAGGTGTCAAAACATTGGTAAAGCAGGACTGGGCAGCGTAGAGCGGTGGTTGCAACAGTGCATCAGTCTAGGCAGCTGTATTGATTTCCATCTTTCATTTAGTAATGTTTTCAGGTGCATAGCATAATGATAATAATTAGTATTGTTCATATGTGATCTGTATTTAAATTTGAGAATATGCACCAATTACTTTCACTAATAATATTAGCATCATCCATATCTTTAAATGCATTCCTTTCTTTTTGGTTTCTGATGTATTCAATCAGCAATGATTGATTGTCTGATTTCCTTGTCTGTGTTCTCCTCTCCATTCCATTACTTCACCTCTATGTGGAGTTAGTACCACTTGAGTTGGGTAACACACGTTTGTTGTCCCACGCCAAGATTCCCCAATGGCTGATCATCGCATTACAAATACAGTTCATTAATCAATCAGGATTTACAACGCACGGCAAATCACCCGTGAAGGTCTCAAGGTGCTGGCGTTGCTAGCTGCTTCGCAGTGCTACGTTCATTCGAACAGAAATGTCTTGAGTCCTTTCCTGAATTCCCGGAGCGAAGCAGCGTTCCTGAAGCGCAGGGGAAGTTCGTTCCAAGCTTTGTCCACCAGGTGGGAGAAGGAGCGTCCTCCGCTGTTGGATCTGCAGATCCAGGGGTTCTGCAAAGAAGAGGGAGGCAGATCGAAAGTGTCTGGTTGGTTGGTAGAAGGTCACTCATTTGTTTGCCCCATCTAGCTCCTCCCATTCCCTGCCAAAATCTGGAAACGGCCATCAACCACCAGCTCACTCACTACCTCGAAGACAACAACATGCTCGACTCTCCCAATGCGGCTTCCGCCCCAATCACAGCACCAAGACCACCTTGATGGCAACAACCAATGACATCAGATGCCTCCTCGACCTAGGGGGAACAGCAGCCCTCGTCCTTATCCACTTATCTGCAGCATTCGGCACCCTCTCTCCCCACACTCTCATCAACAGAGTCCACAGCATTGGCATCCAAGAAAACGCACTCCTCTTTCCTCCATCCCTTCGTCTCCGCACCCAAATACATCAACAGTGGTGTCCCCCAGGGCTCCTCCCTCAAGCCCACCCTCTTCAACACCTACATGATTCCACTGGCAGACATCGCACACACCGCCACCACAAGAACCAACTTCCAAAACACCATGACCGACATCGCCACATGGATGAGGACCAACTCAGACAAGATGGAGATCCTCATCTTCGGGAACAAGGCCTCCCCCTGGGATGACACATGGCGGCCTACTCCCCTTGGTCCTCACCCACACCCACTGGCCATGCAACTTCGGGACTAAATATAACTATATGTAATTCACCTGGTGTATCTCCACAGGCTTGTTCTTTTCAAGATCTAAAATTATAATGATTGAGTTTTTAAGATCTCTCTAACCCGTTGACCATTTCTAAGATCCATAAAAAGAATTCAGGAGCTTCCATGCATCATAACATGAGGACAAACCCTCACTCTCCCTAGGCTTTGCTATAGCGCTTTAGACCAAAGCGCTAATATAAATATGAAAAATAAATAAATAAGTAAGAGAACCACCATTCTATAAGCTGCATTTGCTCCCATCCCATGACATTCTCACACCGATTGCAGAAAATAGTGCAACTTAACACAACAAATTCCTTCGCTAGAGGCAGGAAATGGTTGTAATCGCAATCGAGGAGACATTGAGACGACGGAAACACGATCAAGGCGCAAGCAGGAACCAATGGAATTGGGTCAAGCTCTGCTTTAGTTTCTGAAGCTATTGCTATCAGCAGTCCTCCCTCTAACAAATTTTGTTGGCTTGAGTGATAAGCACTCCCTATAGCTCCCCCAAGATCTGGTCCATCTACAGTGCATGTGCCCTGCAGACTAATTTACTTGAAATCCATCTAGAGCAGTGGTCTTTAAACTTTTAAATGCCATGCCACCCAGTGCAAAAAAAGTCATTTGAGCCCCTCTCTGAATTTTTCACAATTATTATTTTACATTGGCAATGTTTAAGTGTGTCTAGACTTATGTCAACATTGTAGTAACGTTCTGTTACTGTTTTAAAAATGTAATCAAATACCCGATACCAACCATACTATTCTGGTCGGGCAGGCATTACTAACCTGCATAAGTATCCAAAGTGTGATTATTAGAAGTGCGGTGGTTTGAAGAGTATTTAGCGCACACTCCCAGCTTGGATATAAGTGACAAAACATGTCAGTGATGGTCCATTACAGACCAGACTACTGCTGATCATTTTTTCAGCTCAAAACAAAGCCCTGTTATCAGCATAATGCTTCTTTTTGCCAGAGCCTGCTTCCCCATCACCTGAGGCCCGTCTAGGGGGCCCGTCCCCCAGTTTGAAGGCCCTTGACCTGGAGGTTGCTCTGTGGCACAAAAGGTACATGTCTGTCCTACCTGGCTGACACCTGTGCAACATTATCAGACCTTTTCCTATTGTTAATATGCGTAAATGTTAATTATACTGGCACACGCACCACACTACAGGTTAGGATGCATGGCGCATGTCATGAAAGCTCACCAAATGTAGACCTGCTGGGCCACATTAAAGGAAGTGACCCCAGGGTGCAACGGGCATGTGCGGTCACTTTGTGCGTCCCCGGGCACTTTGGTATTAGAGAAGGGGCCACAGACGCTTGTGCAGCCGTTTCTGTAATGCCCATAGCACTGGTGCACATATAGCGCCAGAGCTATCATTATAGGGCTTTAGGGCTTTCACTTATTTACACGGAGGCGTGGCCTCGTGCAAACGAGGGAATCCCTTTGCCTCTTCGCCCGCACTATTTGATGGACATGGACACAGAGGCAAACATTCCTTTAGGAGGCACTCTGAAGGACCTCTTGACATCCTTCTGCCGGGGGTGCAGTCAGTCACTGAACCCACCTGCCAGGGGATCTCTCTCCCCTCTTGACTCCCGCCTGCACAGTGAAACAGGGAGCGGCTTCACCTTGAATGCGGTGCCTCTGGGGAAGCACAACTCTGCATCTGCCCTGGGGGCAGTGCGTTCATGGTAATATGGTGCACCTTCCCCGTTTGCACGGGGCACACCTATTTACCAACATCCCAAGCATACACAGAACCAGATCAGGAGGACAAGCGTTGTCTTACAGCACTCCTAAAGCGTGGAACGCCCTCCCACTCCACATCAGAGCCTCGTCCTCTCTTCTTGAATTCCACAGGAAGCTGAGGACCTGGCTTTTCAATTACCCACCCTATCACAGGTAGAGCTAGGCACACTCCTGATCAGTGCCAGGATACTCTCGTGTGTGAGAGGCACGTAATAAAGACACATGACACAATATAACATTTGCCCATGTTTTGCCAACTGCATGGCTTTGGAGTTGGCTTGTGCGCATGATAGTGGGGGGTTTCAGTCCAGCACGCGCTAGTTCAGCGTGGCCATTTGTAGGGGGCATTGGAATGGCAGTGTGTGGTCTCTCTGTTGACTACAGAGTACCTTTGTGTGCCTGATTAAAGCCCAAATATGGGTTATCAGAGATGTGTAGGTTCCGTGTGGTAAGGTCTGCCTTTAAATCATTGAATGTGGTGAGTGCGAAGGAGTAAAGTAGTCCGTCGCCCTCATGGAGTACCCGTCTGCAAATTTAGAAATGCTCGTCAGTCCCACAGTTATTTCGACCATTCACAAGAGCCACTATCAAGCAGGTTCCTTGAATGTATTGGAACTTTACCATACAGCTCCATGAAACACGGCGTAGCCATACGGTAAAGTTTCAAACCTTTTATTATTTTCAAAAACCAAAACCCACACTGGGTTTTTGTTTTTAAAAATAAAAAAAATAAAAAGCAATGGCCATGGGGGCACATCTAGTTTTTGCAGCATTTTACCGCCAGGGCATTCCAGGCGGTGACAGGTAGTGAAATAAATAAAATAAAACACCTTTATGTCAACCCATCTAAATCAGTCAAACAATGTTTATAAAGCGAGGCTACTCACCCGTTAGGGTCTCAAGGCGCTATCTAAATTGGGCGGCAGACATATAACCCTTTCTCTGATGGCCCCTACTCCGTAAGGTCATCTGAGAATTTTGACCATGGCAGACACGCCGTAGTCACCGCTGTTGCCAGCCTACGGTGTGCCCGCATCTAATTTCGGTGGGCGGACCATTACATTGCTGGGAGGAGACTGTGTCGCTGTTGCAATGGAGTACACTTACCGCCAATATGTAAATTAGGCCCTACATTAATAAACTGAGGAGTTTAATCTCTCTGTGAGGATGTACTAGAGACAGGAAATGTAGGCAGGTGTACCTGTAGGAAGGACCACAAAGGAACATTTTATGTTGAAAACTACCACCCAGGGAAAGCTGGCTACCACCTAGGGAGTAGGTGAGTCGTGGAAGGGAGCAGGGTCACTTCCCCCTCCAGATGTGGCGGTACCAATGCAGCCCTGCCAAGTGTTCCAGGTCAATACGTGATGTGCTGCTCCAGCCTAGGTTTTTCCTTTGAATTCTGGGACTTGTAGTTTTGTTTATTCCATTATGAAACCAGGACTACAAGTCCCAGATTTCAAAGGAACTGACCTGGACTGGAGCAGCACATCACGCATGGACCTAGAAACATTGGCAGCTATGGAGATAGCCAGATTTTAAGTACACGGCAGCCAGTCCACAGATGTATCTCCGGCCCGGAAGACCACCCATCCCTCTCCCTTGACGACATACCGCCTGGAGGCCGGTGTCGGATGGACCAGGCGCTTGGACGCCAGCGCGCAGCCGCCCATCGCTCCCCCGACATTCCAGGCCGCGTCAGGAGCTCAGCAACGCACAGAAATATCTATAAACTCCCAGCAATGTGCCAACGTCCTGGCAGCTCAGGGTATAACAAACTGTGTGCAGACAAGGACACTATTTATAGACCAGCAGAAGACATGTGCAGATGTGAAAGTGATGTATTCAACTTCCGCTTTACATAGGTGTCCGGCCAAAACCTGCTAATGCTCTAAAGTATTATATATGGGGCACAATACCCCATTTACAAGTTTTAAAGATATTGCACGTCACCGAGGCCTTCTGTGAGCCATCGGCCCCTTCCCTTCATGACACTACGGGCTGTGCTCCGATTCCTGCCTTCTGGGGGCTTCAAGGCACACCAGCAGCAGTCCGCATACCTGACACAGCCCGATTCCAAAGGTGCTGAACCTGGCACCAGAATGTACCATACTGGTAACTGAGCATCAAACAGGTAACGAATGTGTACTTGTGTAACGTAACTGGTGCACACGTAAAGCGCTCCGATGCCTTCGGGTCGAGATGGCGCTATACGAAACTTCAAAAAATAAATAAATGGTGGACATAATCTGCTCTCCTTGGTACATACCACACGGGTACATACCACACGGGTTATGTGTGACAGCCAGGGTGTGTGTCACAGTTCTAAGTCCTCGTGCACACACCGAAGACCACCACGCGCACGGTTATAGCGCTGGTTTACACATGCTCGAGAGATGAGGAATGCACGCAGGAATTGTTCGCACAACAGTTTGTAACTTCACTTTATGAACTATGGCCTGTATTTATGAAAAATGGCGCACAACTGTGCTAGTGCAGTTGTGTGTCACTTTTTTTAACGTGAGCTAACACCATCCGTGCACCATATTTAAGAAATTACGCACAATGGCGCTCAAGATTGGCTAGCGTCTCAGAAAAAGACCGAGGGATCGTGTTAGGGGAAACGGCACTAGTGGGTCCAAAAAAACGGTAGGCTGATTAACGGCAAAAATTCTGCCGCTAGACAGCCTAGCGTCATTTTTTTACACACAAGCAGCCAAAAAATGACTCCTGTCTAGGTATAGACAGGAGTCATTACCACTAACCCAATGCCTGGGACCAGAGTCCCCAGGGCAAACCCAACATACCCAGTGCCAGGCAGGGGGCCGCACACATACACTTACCTGCAACTTACCTGAGATGGGCTTCCTCCTCCTATAAGGACACTACAAGAGGAGGGAGCCCATCCTGTGGTGTGGGTGGTGGCCCCCAGGGCAAACCCAACATACCCAGTGCCAGGCAGGGGGCCCCATGTAAGGGACCCCCAGTGGCACACCACACACATACACTTACCTGCAACTTACCTGGGATGGGCTCCCTCCTCCTGTAGGGACACTACAAGAGGAGTGAGCCCATCCTGTGGTGTGGGTTGTGGTGATGCTGGGGGTCGGGGTGGGCATCTATATGCCCATTCCATTGTGTTTCCCCATGGAAATGGGCACCTGCATTTTAATGCCTGGTCTGAAAGAGGTGTTAAATAATTATGCTAATCGGGCTTAGCACCATTATTTAGGCCCACCTCCTAGTTGCGCGTCATTTCAGTGTTGGATGTTAAATATGGAGCTGGGGGGCTAGCGTAATTTTTATGAAGGGAATGCCTACTTTGCATCTCATTGACGCAAGGTGGGTTGGCGCATCATAGAAATGGCGTTAACTCCAATATTTTGACGCTAGGTAGGTCTAGTGTGAAAAAAAACTTTAGCACTGGTATAGCGTCAAAATAAATGACGCTAAGGCGATGCTAACTTTCCATAAATATGTCCCTAAGGACTTCATTTGCAAGACCTTTGCGCCACTGCTGCGTCATTTGTTTTTTTGACGCAGCTGCAGAGCAATCAGTGCTCTACACTTCTCCGTATCTACAAACTGACACGTTGGGCCCAATGCTTCAGTTTGTAAAGGACTGTGTCACATAATACCTGCACCAGGCATAATAGATGCCGGGCTGGTGTTTTCACAGAAAAAGCCAGCGGAACTGATGCAGTGAAATTTACAACACTCTGCGACTTGACTGCGTCAAAATCCTTACCCCTGGCCAGACCAGGTGTAAGGATTGATGCAGGGCTTTTAACATAGGACTCTCCTCTGTGTTTTGGCGCGCTGCTGGAGTTGAGTCCGTTTTATGACTCAACTCCAGCAATGCGTCACTTTAGTGCCAACAGATGCGTCAGAATTTCTGACGCATCCGTGAAAACGTGCGCCATGGAGCTCTGTATTGTAAATCCATCTATAAAAACGGGATAGCCTTGATTCAGATCAACAAAAGGACCTTAGCAGAATGCAACTTTCTGTTTCATCCCCTAAATATTCACAAGACTAGTTTAAAGAACGTTTCCCTCTATAGTCATCCACTGTCCTCCACCAAGCACCTGATGACTCCACCTGCCTACTCATGCCAGGAGTATGAGAAAACTCGGATGGCCCAATAAATCCTACAATCAGCTCTGCTGCCTTTCTTGGCAGAAAGGTGCCCACAGTCTGATGTACTCCTTTAGATAAGCACCCATCAGTGGTCCACCTACTTCAGCATTCCCAACTGCAGTGAACCCCATCCAAGAAGGCTCCATGGAAAAACTGTTTCAAATGAGACAGTTTGCATCATGAATTTATCTTGATATGCTGATCCAAAACATTACGAAGAAGTGTACACTGGAGCAAAACTGGAATGGTGGACCTCCTGAGGAATCCAGGGTCCATCTCAACTCAGCCAAAGGCAACCTTCATTATCACTGGTGGAGCCCAACCTTGGGCCAGTTCACTTCTCTGTGAGACACTCACTGGACCAGGACAACTGCACAACCAGAACTCTCCAAGGCTAAGATGAACCCAGTTAAGATACAGATGTCAACAGAGCTCTCTAGATGATGATGCTGACCTACTGAAGAAAGGAAACTATTGCTTAGAGCTCCCAGAGAACTCCATCTTGGAGTTCAAAGAGCTCCACCAACAAGGATACAGAACAGGGACAGAGACAGAAATTCAAAGCAAAAGGAGGAGTTGAGATCATCCAGAAGCGTAATGGCGCCCATAAGGTTGCCTCATGCGAATTGTACACCTCATTCAAACCTGTGAATCCCTGGTTTCCAGTAAGATATCACTAGCCAGACTCTTCCTGATTTATCGACCTCATCCTGATGGGGGTGATCCTCAAACTGGCCCTGGCTTTCATAATTTAAACCCACGAACCGTCATGAACAATGACTTTAAACTAGGGGTGGGCAGAACTAGTGGAGTTTCACTCCCTGGAATTCCGCAGGGTTCCATTAAAACTTCACAAAATTCCACAGAATTCCACGAGTGACGGAATTTGGCATATTGTCCTGCTTGCACTGATTTTTAGCGCCAGGAACTTGTTCAGCACTGTAAAATCAGCGCAAACAGCACCACGAGGCACACCAGAGGGAGCTGCTTCTCTCTGTTACTTCAGTAGATTTTCTGCTCGAGCAGCAGCTTCCTCAATGCTAACGGCAGCGAGCTGCTGCGACTGCCTGCATCGAGAAATCTCACTGGGCAGCGATCTAGAGCTCAATTTTCATGTTCGCCAACTTAACGTTGGAGAGCCATGCGCAAGAAAAAATTCTGCCATGAGGCGGTTGGTGGAATTTTTCTGGAATTCCGTGCTCCAAGTGGAGCGAGGGGTGGGCAAAATTCAGCCGGTGGAGCAGAGTTTACCCCCTACCCCCACTTTACACTGTGGGCTTGGTCACGAAAACACAGTAACCTTGTGCAAGATGGACACCCTGACAGGGTAGGGAGTCACACAACTAATGAGCCCTTCCACCCAATGAACAGACCATGCAATAGATTTAGAGATTGATTTAGAGTTTAGCGTATGGGTTACTCTGTCGCACACGTGATGGACATCCTGCCCACCAGATTAAGATGCCCATAGGATACAATGGACCCGTAAAGCAGTGAACGGGGTATCTGTCACATTTGTGACGAAGCAACCCTCTCTGCCAAACTCTAAATTAGGCCCTTAGTGGAGAGCCATAATATTGTAGTCAGAATCTTATTTGATATAAATATTATGCCCTAATATAATTTGTAAATTTATCTCCATCACTGGAGTTAATAACAGAAGATCTACACCCACTGTAATAATATTTTTGTAGACAATATTTAGGACCCAATTTTTACATCTGACTATGTTGTTGTGTAGCAGATTCTGACCTCAGTCGTGGCAGTGAGCTGCTTCAGCACTTTCAATATTCCAAATGTCTGCTTCTCTGCCTAGCTGAAGAGTTTCGGCATAACCAATAAAAGTGCAACGATGTGTATGCGTCATCGCGCATGCACACATACGTGACATCAAGCTGTGGCAGCCTAGTGTCATGACGTCTGCATTTGCACATGGCACCACAGGGTTTTTTGTATGTTTTTTATTTAATAAACAAAAATGGTGGACAGCAATCTTGGAGCGGTAAATAAAATAAAAATACATAAAAGCGTGTTTTTAAAAATGAGCAGCCCCGTGGCAAGTTGCAGCTGTTTGGCCCTCTAAAAAATGGAAGCATTTGTTTTTAACAACAAGGGCAGGGGCTGGAGAAGGGTTGGGGAGTAAATGATACGGAGCTGTAATACGAACATGGTAAACAAGGTGCAATGGGGGCGAGGGTGGTAAAAATGTTTTAAAAATACAAAAAAATGCGAGAGGTGGGAGGACCAAATGAGGAGCTTTCGGAGTGTGCAATGTGAGGGGGAAAGCAGCACATGGTGAGAGATCAAGAACACACATGCACCCCCATGGAGTTCTAAAGGCAAAATAAAAAAGGAGTTCCCTGAATGTGAGCAATGGAAGGATACGAGTCATCCAGTCAAAAGGATGGTAAAGAAGGTTTGTTCCAGGGAAGGGACACACCAAGAAGAGAAAGCAAATAAGAAATTAGCAAATGAGATTTGATGACAAAAGCAACAAACAGTATGCAGTGGACTGACCAAAATACATGTTCCAAGGCAGACAGCTAAAAATGTTGGGACTTAAAATTGACTATGACACAGCAATATTAAATTCCCTTCTTTGACCCAAATTTGATTAGAATCAAACCAAAGAACCATGGCTTCTGGCTAGAAAACAACCCAAAGCAGGCACCTCATTAGAAGTGTCCATCTAAGTACAAGGCAGCACAATTTGTAACTTTTTGGATGCACAATGGAAAGCCTAACCTAGTTGGTCTCCTTCAAAAGCCTGAAAAGTGTCCTGTTCAGTAAAAACCTCAGCAAATGACATACCTATACCAAGCACCCAAGAGGTGATGGAAGGAGTGCTTACAAATAATCTAAACCACTGACAATCCATCTGAGTAGCATTCTGCGCCAGTAGTGGCTTCTTCACCAGAGTGGGCGAGCGTTGCACCCCTGCCCACTGCAAGACGCGCAGGAAAAAATAAAGTGGCAATGAAAATATTTCATTGCTATTTTATTTTCACCTATATGAGCAGTGCAGCAGCCCCGAGTCAGAGACATGCGCGGCATGTCCCCTGTTACTAATTGGCAGAATGGAGGACTGAAGCAGGGCTGAATGGATGCTCCAAAGTGTGCATGTCACTTTGGCAGCTGTCTTGCGTCAAGCCGAGTGACATGCACACTTTGAAGTCCTCCGTCTGTGCTGTCCGAGACAGCTAGGCGGAGATCAAATACAGGCCTCCAGGGCCTGAAGGGGCATCCAGTCAGCCCGCTCCATCCAATCTGGGTGCTTCTCTCATGTTGGTTTTCAGCAGAGAGCAGTGTCTTGATTGGTTGGGGGAACTCTTCATGCATCGGACAGAAGAAGAACACAGAGTAGGACGTGAAGCCCGTGGGTAAGTACAATTTTTTATTTTGTTTTATTTTTATTTTTATAGCGTTATTGACAGTTTTTGACAGTTAGTACATTCATGCAAACAATTAACGTCAATAACGTTTCGTCTCCCCTTCTGCTCCATCTGGTCCCACCCACAAACATCTTTAGTCCAGGAATATATGTTTCCTTTATTGCCATTCTTGCCATGCTATCTGGTTCTATACTGTTTAAGATCGGAGCCGCGCCTCTGTTTCAAGTCTGTGTTCTTTCATATTTCCATTTCCCATCCTCCCCATATTTTTTATATTTCTTCATACATCCTCTGCTCTTGTACATTTCTGTTTCTACAATCCTACATTATTCCATTCCTATTTCCCAGTTCTGATATCTCAGGGCGTGGCCAGGCCCCATCTCTTGGCCACCATGCAACCCGCGTTGATGAGCGTTTGTTGATAACGTGTGTAGTCTGAGGTCTCCCATATGCCCAGTAACGCTATTCTTGGTGTCAGACTTAAGGCCTCCCCTATTGCAGCCGCCAGTGCAGTTTGCACCTTCCCCAGTACCCCTGAACGTGTGTGCACCTCCATAGAACATGCAGAAGGGAGCCCTCCATTCCGCAGTCCCTCATGCAGCCCGTACCGCCTAGCCATCCAACCTTATGTTAAAAGGTCCGTGTGTAGTACACCCGGTGTAATATTTTAAGCTGGATAAGCTGGAAGCTTGCTTTTATTGCCACTTTTTGGGGAATTCTAGTGCCTCCGCCCAATCGTCATACTCTAGGTTCCCTGTGTCTAATTCCCACCTATCTCGCAGTTTCGTCAGTGAACCTTGTGTGTCCCTCATCAAAGTGTCATAGGTCAGTGATACCAGTTTTTTCTCAACTCTCCCACTCAGCAACCTGTTTTCTAGTGGGGAAATGCCATCCCACCCTTTGAATCCCTGCAGTGACGAGACCTCTTTTAATCTTGTACCTCCCCATAGTGGGGTTTTGGGGGTTAGTGTCCCACTCCAGCCCATCTCCTTCGTCAGATTCCTCCAGATATCGATTACCCTGTATGTTGCTTGGTGCATTTTCGGAGGAGTTCTTCCTCTGTTTAATGCATGCAGGTAGCTATGTATCCCCATCCCTGTTTTATCTCTCCAAAACGCCGGGTTATAGGCCTCTGAATATGCCCAGGCATTTACTACACTGACTTGCACTGCTTCGTAGTACTTCCGCACACTAGGCAGTGCAATTCCGGCCTCGAACCTGGACCTCTGCAGTGTTTTCAGAGATATTCTGGGTTGCCCTCTCGCCGATAACAGCTTTCTTAACAGGCCATCTATCGTAGTGAAAAACCTATCTGGTATTCTATATGGTGTATTTTGTAGAATGTACAGCATTCTGGGGACCGCCATAATTTTGAACATGACTGCTTTCCCTAGCAGGGAGATTGGCAGCGAATGCCAATATTCCACGTCTTGCTCTAAGCGCTGCAGAAGGGGCGCCATATTTGCCTCATAGTATTCAACATCAGTGTGTTATCCATATCCCTAAGTATTTGAATTTGGTTTGCTCCATCCGGAGTGGCAATCTAAGGTGGGTATTTATCAGATTGTCATCCAATGGGAATACCAGTGATTTATCCCAGTTAACTGCGAAGCCTTAATGTCTGCCAAATGTGTCAAATATCTGTTGGAGCCTCATGTTGGTTAAATACAGTATGATATAATCGGCATATAACGAGATGCAGACCTCTTGCCCCTGTCCACCTGGCCAACGCCAAATTTGTGTGTCCTCTCTTATCCAAGCTGCCAGATCTTCGATATCCAATGCAAGCAGCATTGGTGACAGTGGGCAGCCCTGCCTGGTACCTCTCATGATCTCAAACTTCCTAGAGAGATGGCCATTGACCTGTACACTAGCTAAGGGACAGTCCTGGAGGAGTCTGACCCATTGTCTTAATTTTGGCCAAAATCCCATCCCTTCTGAGATTCCAAACAGACATCTCCATTCCACCGCATCAAATGCTTTGTTAGCATCTAGGGAGACAATTAGTTTGCCTGCCGGTCACTCCTGGGCCGGAGCTGCTATTGTGTAGGTGTCTGAGGTTCAGACTGGTCGAACGACCTGGCATGAATCCGTTTTGGACCTGGTGTACTAACTCTAAAATCACCATTTTAACCTATTTGCCAATACCTTTGCCAGTATTTTTATGTCCCCGTTGATCAGTGATATGGGCCTATAGGAGTCACATCAGTCTGGCGATTTCGCTGCCTTTGGGATTAATATCACTGTCGCTGTGCGCATATCCTCTGACAATTTACCTGTTCTACGCGCTTCCTTCAGGGCCTTATGAAGTGGGACATTCACTTGTGTTCGTAGTCTTTTGAATAGTTCGTTTCGGAGTCCGTTTGGTCCAGGAGCTTTACCTGTTTGCATCTAACCCAATGCCTGTGCAATCTCCTCTACTGTAATGTCTTCTTTTTGGTTTTCGCTCAGTCTCTTTATTGGGCAGTCATCAATGAACGCTCAAATTTCTATTTCGGGGGCTGTTATGTGAGAGTCATAAAAGCGTTCCAAATATGTGGCAAATTCTTCAGCTATATCTCCTCTTGTGCGTACCGGATTCCCTAATGTTTGGCAAATTTTTTTAATGGTCATTTTGTCCCTTTCCTTTCTTCCCAGCCGTGCCAGTAGCTTCCCTGTTTTATTCCCTCCTTCATATATTCTTTCTTGCTTTCCTATGTAGGAGGTTTTTGCCTAATTTTTTTCTAGCACATGGTATTCAACTTTTTTCAATCCAGCTGCTCTCTCACTGGTATGATCCCCCTTCTCCACATATGTCTCATCCAGGTGTCTGACTTCTTCCTCCAATTTAACTAGTGCTGCTCTCCTTTCCTTTGTATCATGTATTTCCTCAGAGATAATTGCACCCCTTATCGTTGCTTTATATGCCTCCCATAATATCATTGCGCTTTGCACTGTGTTTCTGTTTTCAACAAAGTATAGCTCCGAGGCCGTAGTCAAGCATTTGACCTCTTGCTTGTTAGCCAGACACCATGTTTCCATTCTGCATGGTTGTTTGGGCCTTTGGGTTTGGAGGTCGAGCGATGTCCACAGTGGGGAGTGGTCGCTTATTCCTTTACCCAAATATTTCGCCTCTCTAAACCTGCTGAGTGCTCCCCCGGTGGTGAAAAAGCAATCTAATCGCTAGTGCATTGAGTGTGCCCCTGAGTAGAAGGAGTGGCATGTTTCCTCTGGGTGTAGGCTTCCCCATATGTCACACAGACCTAGTGCTTGTGGAAACCCTCCTAGTCCTCCTCTAGTCCCGCCTCCCTCTAGACGAGAGCTATTTCTATCTCTACTGGTATCCATTACCAGGTTGAAATCGCCTCCCGGCACTACCAAGGCACATTGGGCCTCTAATAGTATTTCTCGCAACATTTTAAGAGCTCATTTTGAAGACCTGGTGGGGAATACACATTTGCTAACATTATATCCTCTCCTTCCAATTCCCCCAATACAGCCGTGTATGTTCCCTGCCTGTCTGTCCAGGTTTGTTTTTCGTGAAATGGTAGTGATCTCTTGATCAAAATTGCCACTCCTCTCGACCCAGAGGTGAATTGCACCCAGCTGCCCACTCTATCTCCCCCTGCCATGCACTGATGCTGTCGAACTATCAGGTGAGTCTCCTGTAGGAACACGATATCCGTTTTTTGTTTATTGAGCGCTCTTTGAATGAGGCTCCGTTTTATCCTGTTGCCCAGCCCGTTAACGTTCCATGTTAGTATTCATGTACTTTGTAACCGCATCATGGTGGATGTATCATGTGCGTGTTTGCGCATCCTCCTCTGTGTTTTGGTTTTCGCACATGTTCGCTTCTTTGTGAGTCTCTGTAAACTGACCCCCCTTGTAACTTATCCCTCTCCCTACCTTACCGTACAGTGATTCATGAGCTAACCACCCCCCAAACTTACGGTATGTGTCCCCAACCTTAAACCCTAACAAACCTTTTGTGCATTCATCACCTGGGTGTGGTGACCTTCCTTTGGAGTCATGCCTGTGAGGAGTAGCCCTCAGCTCTCCCATTCCGTATCAAATGTCTATGTGTTACAGCAGCTCCTCCGCTGGGAGATCTGGTCCCGAGGCTTGATATGACCCTTTCCAACCTTTCCAGCCCTTGTCTATTTTCACCTCAAGTGTTCTGATTTCATAGGTGTCACTTCTACCTCTTCTGTTTCCTGGACTATTTCCGTACAATCAGAGTCACTTTCATTCTGCTCTAGCAATAGAGCTCTCCATTTGTTGTTCGTTTGGGTGAGCATGTGTTGCTGCAATTCTTTAATTACCTTAATTCTGCGTCTCTTTTATCTGCTCTTTAGTTGGTGTTGCGGTGCTCTTCCTGTATTTTTTGTTCCGGCGTCTGACTGTTGTGTGATTCCTCCTTTACTCCCGTGTTGTCCTCAGTGACAAGCCCGTCCCTAATCCCTGGTCTTCTAGCCATGTCCAGGCGTCCTGTGCAGATTGTAGAAAATATGTTTTCTCTTTTAGTTCCACTCGTAGTGTTGCTGGGTGTAGGAAAGTACCATCTTGCCTGGCATGTTACCCCCATTTTTCACTGTATATATGTTGTTTTAGTTGTATGTGTCACTGGGACCCTGGTAACCCAGGGCCCCAGTGCTCATAAGTGTGCCTGAATGTGTTACCTGTGTAGTGACTAACTGTCTCACTGAGGCTCTGCTAATCAGAACCCCAGTGGTTATGCTCTCTCATTTCTTTCCAAATTGTCACTAACAGGCTAGTGACCAATTTACCAATTTACATTGGCTTACTGGAACACCCTTATAATTCCCTAGTATATGGTACTGAGGTACCCAGGGTATTGGGGTTCCAGGAGATCCCTATAGGCTGCAGCATTTCTTTTACCACCCATAGGGAGCTCTGACAATTCTTACACAGGCCTGCCACTGCAGCCTGAGTGAAATAACGTCCACGTTATTTCACAGCCATTTACCACTGCACTTAAGTAACTTATAAGTCACCTATATGTCTAACCTTTACCTGGTAAAGGTTAGGTGCAAAGTTACTTAGTGTGAGGGCACCCTGGCACTAGCCAAGGTGTCCCCACATTGTTCAGGGCAAATTCCCCGGACTTTGTGAGTGCGGGGACACCATTACACGCGTGCACAACACATAGGTCACTACCTATGTGTAGCTTCACAATGATAACTCCGAATATGGCCATGTAACATGTCTATGATCATGGAATTGCCCCCTCTATGCCATCCTGGCATAGTTGGCACAATCCCATGATCCCAGTGGTTTGTAGCACAGACCCTGGTACTGCCAAACTGCCTTTTCAGGGGTTTCACTACAGCTGCTGCTGCTGCCAACCCCTCAGACAGGCTTCTGCCCCCCTGGGGTCCAGCCAGGCCTGGCCCAGGATGGCAGAACAAAGGACTTCCTCTGAGAGAGGGTGTTACACCCTCTCCCTTTGGAAAATGGTGTGAAGGCAGGGGAGGAGTAGCCTCCCCCAGCCTCTGGAAATGCTTTCATGGGCACAGATGGTGCCCATTTCTGCATAAGCCAGTCTACACCGGTTCAGGGTCCCCTTAGCCCTGCTCTGGCGCGAAACTGGACGAAGGAAAGGGGAGTGACCACTCCCCTGACCTGCACCTCCCCTGGGAGGTGTCCAGAGCTCCTCCAGTGTGCTCCAGACCTCTGCCATCTTGGAAACAGAGGTGCTGCTGGCACACTGGACTGCTCTGAGTGGCCAGTGCCACCAGGTGACGTCAGAGACTCCTTCTGATAGGCTCCTTCAGGTGTTGCTAGCCTATCCTCTCTCCTAAGTAACCAAACCCTCTTTTCTGGCTATTTAGGGTCTCTGTCTCTGGGGATTCCTTAGATAACGAATGCAAGAGCTCATCAGAGTTCCTCTGCATCTCTCTCTTCACCTTCTGCCAAGGAATCGACTGCTGACCGCGCTGGAAGCCTGCAAAACTGCAACAAAGTAGCAAAGAAGACTACTGCAACTCTGTAACGCTGATCCTGCCGCCTTCTCGACTGTTTTCCTGGTGGTGCATGCTGTGGGGGTAGTCTGCCTCCTCTCTGCACTAGAAGCTCCGAAGAAATCTCCCGTGGGTCGACGGAATCTTCCCCCTGCTACCGCAGGCACCAAAGAACTGCATCACCGGTCCCCTGGGTCTCCTCTCAGCACGACGAGCGAGGTCCCTTGAATCCAGCAACTGTGTCCAAGTGACTCCCACAGTCCAGTGACTCTTCAGTCCGACTTTGGTGGAGGTAAGTCCTTGCCTCCCCACGCCAGACTGCATTGCTGGGAACCGCGACTTTTGCAGCTACTCCGGCCTCTGTGCACTTTCGGCTGAAATCCTTTGTGCACAGCCAAGCCTGGGTCCACGGCACTCTAACCTGCATTGCACGACTTTCTAAGTTGGTCTCCGGCGACGTGGGACTCCTTTGTGCAACTTCGGGTGAGCACTGTTTCACTCTTCTTCGTAGTGCCTGTTCCGGCACTTCTGCGGGTGCTGCCTGCTTCTGAGAGGGCTCCATGTCTTGCTCGACGCCCCCTCTGTCCCCAGACGCAATTGGCGACATCCTGGTCCCTCTTGGGCCACAGCAGCATCCAAAAACGCTAACCGCACGACTTGCAGCTAGCAAGGCTTGTTGGCAGTCTTTTGGCGGGAAAACACTTCTGCACGACTCTCCACGGCGTGGGGGATCCATCCTCCAAAGGGGAAGTGTAGGAAAGTACCATCTTGCCTGGCATGTTACCCCCATTTTTCACTGTATATATGTTGTTTTAGTTGTATGTGTCACTGGGACCCTGTTCTCCAGGGCCCCAGTGCTCATAAGTGTGCCTGAATGTGTTACCTGTGTAGTGACTAACTGTCTCACTGAGGCTCTGCTAATCAGAACCTCAGTGGTTATGCTCTCTCATTTCTTTCAAATTGTCACTAACAGGCTAGTGACCAATTTTACCAATTTACATTGGCTTTCTGGAACACCCTTATAATTCCCTAGTATATGGTACTGAGGTACTCAGGGTATTGGGGTTCCAGGAGATCCCTAAGGGCTGCAGCATTTCTTTTGCCACCCATAGGGAGCTCTGACAATTCTTACACAGGCCTGCCACTGCAGCCTGAGTGAAATAATGTCCACGTTATTTCACAGCCATTTTACACTGCACTTAAGTAACTTATAAGTCACCTATATGTCTAACCTTTACCTGGTAAAGGTTAGGTGCAAAGTTACTAAGTGTGAGGGCACCCTGGCACTAGCCAAGGTGCCCCCACATTGTTCAGAGCCAATTCCCTGAACTTTGTGAGTGCGGGGACACCATTACACGTGCAAACTACATATAGGTCACTACCTATATGTAGCTTCACAATGGTAACTCCGAATATGGCCATGTAACATGTCTAAGATCATGGAATGGCCCCCTCTATGCCATCCTGGCATTATTGGGACAATTCCATGATCCCAGTGGTCTGTAGCACAGACCCTGGTACTGCCAAACTGCCTTTCCTGGGGTTTCATTGCAGCTGCTGCTGCCAACCCCTCAGACAGGTTTCTGCCCTCCTGGGGTCAAGCCAGGCTTGTCCCAGGATGGCAGAACAAAGGACTTCCTCTGAGAGAGGGTGTTACACCCTCTCCCTTTGGAAAATGGTGTGAAGGCAGGGGAGGAGTAGCCTCCCCCAGCCTCTGGAAATGCTTTCTTGGGCACAGATGTGCCCAATTCTGCATAAGCCAGTCTACACCGGTTCAGGGACCCCTTAGCCCCTGCTCTGGCGCGAAACTGGACAAAGGAAAGGGGAGTGACCACTCCCCTGACCTGCACCTCCCCTGGGAGGTGTCCAGAGCTCCTCCAGTGTGCTCCAGACCTCTGCCATCTTGGAAACAGAGGTGCTGCTGGGACACTGGACTGCTCTGAGTGGCCAGTGCCACCAGGTGACGTCAGAGACTCCTTGTGATAGGCTCCTTCAGGTGTTAGTAGCCTCTCCTCTCTCCTAGGTAGCCAAACCCTCTTTTCTGGCTATTTAGGGTATCTGTCTCTGGGGAAACTTTAGATAACGAATGCAAGAGCTCATCCGAATTCCTCTGCATCTCTCTCTTCACCTTCTGATAAGGAACTGACTGCTGACCGCGCTGGAAGCCTGCAAACCTGCAACATAGTAGCAAAGACGACTACTGCAACTCTGTAACGCTGATCCTGCCGCCTTCTCGACTGTTTTCCTGCTTGTGCATGCTGTGGGGGTAGTCTGCCTCCTCTCTGCACCCGAAGCTCAGAAGAAATCTCCCGTGGGTCGACGGAATCTTCCCCCTGCAACCGCAGGCACCAAAAAGCTGCATTACCGGTCCCTTGGGTCTCCTCTCAGCACGACGAGCGAGGTCCCTTGAATCCAGCAACTCTGTCCAAGTGACTGCCACAGTCCAGTGACTCTTCAGTCCAAGTTTGGTGGAGGTAAGTCCTTGCCTCCCCACTCCAGACTGCATTGTTGGTAACCGCGACTTTTGCAACTTCTCCGGCCCCTGTGCACTTCCGGCGGAAATCCTTTATGCACAGCCAAGCCTGGGTCCACGGCACTCTAACCTGCATTGCACGACTTTCTAAGTTGGTCTCCGGCGACGTGGGACTCCTTTGTGCAACTTCGGCGAGCACCGTTTCACGCATCCTTGTAGTGCCTGTTTCTGGCACTTCTCTGGGTGCTACCTGCTTCAGAGAGGGCTCCTTGTCTTGCTCGACGTCCCCTCTCTCTTCAGCTCCAATTTGCGACCTCCTGGTCCTTCCTGGGCCTCAGCAGCGTCCAAAAACGCCAACCGCACGATTTGCAGCTAGCAAGGCTTGTTGGCGTCCTTTCGGCGGGAAAAGACTTCTGCACGACTCTCCAAGGCGAGAGGGATCCGTCCACCAAAGGGGAAGTCTCTAGCCCTTTTCGTTCCTGCAGAAACCTTTGCTTCTTCTGTCCAGTAGAAGCTCCTTTTACACCCACAGCTGGCATTTCCTGGGCATTTGCCCATCTCCGACTTGCTTGTGACTTTTGGACTTGGTCCCCTTGTTCCACAGGTACCCTAGATTGGAAATCCACAGTTGTTGCATTGTTGGTTTGTGTCTTTCCTGCATTATTCCTCTATCACGACTTCTTTGTCTTTTGAGGAACTTCAGTGCACTTTGCACTCACTTTTCAGGGTCTTGGGGAGGGCTAATTTTCTAACTCTCACTATTTTCTAATAGTCCCAGTGACCCTCTACAAGGTCACATAGGTTTGGGGTCCATTCGTGGTTCGCATTCCACTTTTGGAGTATATGGTTTGTGTTGCCCCTATCCCTATGTGTCTCCATTGCATCCTATTGTAACTATACATTGTTTGCACTGTTTTCTAGGACTATACTGCATATTTTTAGTACTGTGTACATATAACTTGTGTATATTTGCTATCCTCACTCTGAGGGTACACTCTGAGATACTGTGACATATTGTCATAAAAATAAAGTACCTTTATTTTTAGTATAACTGTGTATTGTGTTTTCTTATGATATTGTGCAAGTGGCACTTGTGGTACTGTAGTAGCTTCACACGTCTCCTAGTTCAGCCTAAGCTGCTCTGTTAAGCTACCATTATCTATCAGCCTAAGCTGCTAGACACACTATACACTAATAAGGGATACCTGGGCCTGGTGCAAGGTGTAAGTACCCCTTGGTACTCACTACAAGCCAGTCCAGCCTCCTACAGGAAGTCTCTAGCCCTTGTCGTTCCGGCAGAATCCTCAGCTTCTACTGTCCAGTAGCAGCTTCTTTGCACCCACAGCTGGCATTTCCTGGGCATCTGCCCATCTCCGACTTGCTTGTGACTTTTGGACTTGGTCCCCTTGTTCCACAGGTACCCTCGACTGGAAATCCATCGTTGTTGCATTGCTGGTTTGTGTCTTTCCTGCAGAATTCCCCTATCACGACTTCTTTGTCCTTTGGGGAACTTTATGCACTTTGCACTCACTTTTCAGGGTCTTGGGGTGGGCTATTTTTCTAACCCTCACTATTTTCTAATAGTCCCAGCGACCCTCTACAAGGTCACATAGGTTTGGGGTCCATTCGTGGTTTGCATTCCACTTTTGGAATATATGGTTTGTGTTGCCCCTATCCCTATGTGTCCCCATTGCATCCTATTGTAACTATACATTGTTTGCACTGTTTTCTAAGACTATACTGCATATTTTTGGTATTGTGTACATATATCTTGTGTATATTTGCTATCCTCATACTGAGGGTACACTCTGAGATACTTTGGCATATTGTCATAAAAATAAAGTACCTTTATTTTTAGTATATCTGTGTATTGTGTTTTCTTATGATATTGCGCAAATGACACTAGTGGTACTGTAGGAGCTTCACTCGTCTCCTAGTTCAGCCTAAGCTGCTCTGCTAAGCTACCATTATCTATCAGCCTATGCTGCTAGACACCCTATACACTAATAAGGGATAACTGGGCCTGGTGCAAGGTGCAAGTACCCCTTGGTACTCACTACAAGCCAGTCCAGCCTCCTACATTGGTTGTGCAGCGGTGGGATAAGTGCTTTGAGACTACTTACCACTCTTGTCATTGTACTTTTCATAAGAGAAAAATATACAAAACAAGTTCAGTGTGTGTACACATAACTAAAAAGTTTAGCATTTCCTCTTTTCACTCTTTTCTAAGTGCTGAAAAGTACATCTAAACTTTCTAAAAGTTCTAAAAAGTTGTAAAAGTTTTTTTTTCTGTCTTTCTAAAAGTTTTGAAAAACTTTTTCTTCACTTTTTCTATCACTTAAACTCTTTCTAAAATGTCTGGCACAGGCCAAAATGTTGATCTGTCCAAACTTGCAAATGACCACCTTAGCTGGAAAGGAGCAAGGAGTCTCTGTATAGAAAGAGGTTTGAGTGTAGGGAAGAATCCTTCCTTGGAATTGTTACTTAACATGCTTAGAGAACAGGATAAGGCCAAAAGGGCCCCATCTGTTGAAAAAGTAGCTAATGGTTCCCAATCTGATCCAGGGACTCCCCTAGGAAAAGATTCAGGATAGAAACTTCCCAGCCTGCCCATTACTAGACAGTCTAGCATAGTTGGTACTGATGTGGAGTCACACCATACAGATGGTGGTGTCTCACATCATAGCAAGAGTATTCCTTCTCACCACAGTAGAAGTGATGTTTCTGTTAACCAAGCTGTTAGGGTGCCTTCTGTAAGGGACAGGTCTCCTTCTGTCCATTCTCACCACACTTCTGTTTCAAGGCATGTCCCTCCCACCCACCCTGATGACAGAATGTTAGAAAGGGAGCTCAATAGATTGAGAGTGGAACACACCAGACTGAAGCTCAAGAAGCAACAGCTGGATTTGGATAGACAGACCTTAGAAGTAGAGAAGGAAAGACAGAAGTTGGGTTTAGAAACCCATGGTGGCAGCAGCAGTATTCCCCATAGTCATCCTGCAAAAGAGCATGATTCCAGGAATCTGCACAAGATAGTTCCCCCTTATAAGGAGGGGGATGACATTAACAAGTGGTTTGCTGCACTTGAGAGGGCCTGTGCTGTACAGTATGTCCCTCAAAGGCAGTGGGCTGCTATCCTTTGGCTATCATTTAGTGGAAAAGGTAGGGATAGGCTCCTTACTGTGAAAGAAAATGAAGCCAATGATTACACAGTTCTTAAGAATGCACTCCTGGATGGTTATGGCTTAACCACTGAACAGTACAGGATAAAGTTCAGAGAGACCAAAAAGGAGTCTTCACAAGACTGGGTTGATTTTGTTGACCATTCAGTGAAGGCCTTGGAGGGGTGTTTACATGGCAGTAAAGTTACTGATTATGAAAGCCTGTATAACTTGATCCTGAGAGAGCATATTCTTAATAATTGTGTGTCTGATTTGTTGCACCAGTACTTGGTGGACTCTGATCTGACCTCTCCCCAAGAATTGGGAAAGAAGGCAGACAAATGGGTCAAAACAAGGGTGAACAGAAGAGTTCATACAGGGGGTGACAAAGATGGCAACAAGAAGAAGGATGGTAAGTCTTCTGACAAGGGTGGGGACAAATCTAAAAATGAGTCTTCATCAGGCCCACAAAAACACTCTGGTGGGGGTGGTGGGCCCAAATCCTCTTCTAATCAAAACAAATAAAAGAAACCATGGTGCTATTTATGTAAAATAAAAGGCCATTGGACAACAGATCCCAGTTGTCCAAAGAAAAGCACCAAGCCTCCTACCACTACAACCCCTACTGCTACACCTAGTGTCCCTAGTAATAGCAGTGGTGGTGGGAGCAAACCTACTAATAGCCAATCTAAGGGAGTAGCTGGGCTCACCTTTGGTAACTTAGTTGGGGTTAGTCTGATTAGGGAGACCACAGAGGCTGTGTTAGTCTCTGAGGGGGCTATTGATTTAGCCACCTTGGTTGCTTGTCCCCTTAACATGGATAAGTACAAGCAACTACCCCTAATAAATGGTGTTGAGGTTCAGGCCTATAGGGACACAGGTGCCAGTGTCACAATGGTGATAGAGAAACTGGTCCACCCTGAACAACACCACCTTGGTCACCAGTACCAAGTAACCGATGCTCACAACAACACACTTAGCCACCCCATGGCTGTTGTAAATCTCAACTGGGGGGGGGGGGTTACTGGTCCAAAGAAAGTTTTGGTAGCCTCAAATTTACCTGTAGACTGTCTACTAGGAAATGATTTGGAGACATCAGCTTGGTCAGATGTGGAGTTGGAGGCTCATGCAGCAATGCTGGGCATTCCAGGGCATATTTTTGCTTTGACAAGTGCTCCGGCCAAAAAGCAAAAAGGACAGGGAAGCTTGGATCCTGGAACAATGGACCAAGTGCTCCCTAAAGCTAGGGCTAGTAGAAGTAAAGCACTACCTACTATCCCTCCCTCTACAGTGGATTCTACTTCTGAGGAAGAAGAATTTCCACCCTGTGCAGAACCTACACCAGAGGAGCTGGAAGCAGATACTGCTGAGCTTTTGGGTGAAGGGGTCCTGCCAGGGAGGAGCTGAGTGTGGCACAGCAAACCTGCCCCCCACTAGAGGGTCTAAGACAGCAAGCTGTCAAACAGGCTAATGGGGATGTCAGTGACTCTCACAGAGTTTACTGGGAGGACAACCTCTTGTACACTGAAGCAAGGGATCCAAAACCTGGAGCTGCCAGGAGATTGTTGATTCCTCAGGAGTACAGAAAGTTCCTCCTAACTCTTGCTCACGACATTCCCCTTGCTGGACATTTGGGGCAAACGAAAACTTGGGACAGGCTTGTTCCCTTGTTGCATTGGCATAGAATGTCTGAGGACACAAAAGATTTTTGTAAGTCCTGTGAAACCTGTCAAGCCAGTGGCAAGACAGGTGGCACCCCAAAAGCACCCCTTATTCCACTGCCTGTGGTTGGGGTTCCCTTTGAAAGGGTAGGGGTTGACATAGTTGGCCCCCTTGACCCTCCTACTGCTTCAGGCAATAGGTTTATCTTGGTGGTACTGGACCATGCCACCAGATATCCTGAAGCAATTCCTCTAAGGACCACCACAGCTCCTGCAGTGGCAAAGGCGTTCCTGGGAATCTTTTCCAGGGTGGGCTTCCCAAAAGAGGTAGTTTCAGACAGAGGAAGCAATTTCATGTCTGCTTACTTGAAGGCCATGTGGAAGGAGTGTGGGGTGACATACAAGTTCACCACACCCTATCATCCACAAACAAATGGACTGGTGGAGAGATTTAATAAAACTCTCAAAGGCATGATTATGGGTCTCCCTGAAAAACTCCGCAGGAGATGGGATATCCTGTTACCATGCCTCCTTTTTGCCTACAGGGAGGTACCCCAGAAAGGAGTGGGCTTCAGCCCCTTTGAACTCCTCTTTGGACACCCTGTTAGGGGTCCACTAACACTTGTCAAGGAGGGTTGGGAACAACCTTTAAAAGGTCCAAAGCAAGATATTGTGGATTATGTACTTGGCCTCAGATCAAGGATGGCTGAGTACATGAAAAAGGCCAGTAAAGACCTTCAGGCCAGCCAAGATCTCCAGAAGCAATGGCATGACCAGAAGGCTGTTTTGGTTCAGTACCAACCAGGGCAGAAAGTGTGGGTCTTGGAGCCTGTGGCCCCAAGAGCACTCCAAGATAAATGGAGTGGACCCCACACAATTGTTGAGAAAAAGGGTGAAGTCACCTATTTAGTTGACTTAGGCACTGCCAGGAGTCCCCTTAGGGTGCTCCATGTCAATCGCCTGAAACCCTACTATGACAGGGCTGATCTCACCCTGCTCATGGCAACTGATGAGGGACAGGAAGAAGACAGTGATCCCCTTCCTGATCTCTTATCTTCCACAGAACAAGATGCTCTGGTGGAAGGTGTAGTTTTGGCTGATTGTCTTACTGCTGAGCAGAAAGACCATTGCATAAATCTCCTGGGTCAGTTTTCTGAACTCTTCTCTACTGTGCCAGGTACCACTTCTTGGTGTGAGCACACTATAGATACTGGAGACAGCTTGCCTGTCAAAAGTAAGATCTATAGGCAGCCTGACCATGTCAGAGACTGCATAAAGCAAGAGGTGCAGAAAATGTTAGAACTGGGAGTGGTTGAGCACTCTGAAAGTCCATGGGCTTCTCCTGTGGTACTTGTACCAAAGCCCCATTCCAAAGATGGAAAGAAGGAAATGCGGTTTTGTGTAGACTACAGAGGTCTCAACCAGGTAACCAAAACTGATGCTCACCCTATACCCAGGGCAGATGAGCTCATAGATACACTGGCATCTGCCAAGTATCTAAGCACTTTTGATTTGACTGCAGGGTATTGGCAGATCAAATTATCAGAAGATGCTAAACCTAAGACTGCATTTTCTACCATTGGAGGACATTACCAGTTTACTGTAATGCCTTTTGGTTTGAAAAATGCACCTGCCACTTTTCAGAGGTTGGTGAACACAGTCCTGCAAGGGCTGGAAGCTTTCAGTGCAGCATATTTGGACGATATAGCTGTCTTTAGCTCCAGCTGGGATGATCACCTGGTCCACCTATGGAAAGTTTTGGAGGCCCTGCAAAAGGCAGGCCTCACTATCAAGGCTTCAAAGTGCCAGATAGGGCAGGGTAAGGTGGTTTATCTGGGACACCTTGTTGGTGGGGAACAGATTGCACCACTACAGGGGAAAATCCAAACAATTATTGATTGGATTCCCCCTACTACTCAAATCAAATCAAATCAAATCAAATCATTAACATTTATAAAGCGCGCTACTCACCCGTGCGGGTCTCAAGGCGCTAGGGGGGAAAGGGGGGGTTATCGCTGCTCGAACAGCCAAGTCTTTAGGAGTCTCCGGAAAGCGGAGTGGTCCTGGGTGGTCCTGAGGCTGGTGGGGAGGGAGTTCCAGGTCTTGGCCGCCAGGAAGGAGAAAGATCTCCCACCCGCCGTGGAGCGGCGGGTGCGAGGGACGGCAGCAAGTGCGAGGCCAGCGGAGCAGAGGGGGCGGGTGGGGACGTAGAAGCTGAGGCGTCTGTTGAGGTATTCCGGTCCCTTGTTGTGGAGGGCTTTGTGTGCGTGGGTGAGAAGACGGAAGGTGATCCTTTTGCTGACTGGGAGCCAATGCAGGTGTCTCAGGTGTGCGGAGATGTGGCTGTTGCGGGGTACGTCGAGGATGAGGCGGGCCGAGGCGTTTTGGATGCGTTGCAGGCGGTTTTGGAGTTTGGCTGTGGTCCCGGCGTAGAGGGTGTTGCCGTAGTCCAGGCGGCTCGTGACGAGGGCGTGGGTCACGGTTTTTCTGGTGTCGGCGGGGATCCAGCGGAAGATCTTACGGAGCATGCGGAGAGTGAGGAAGCAGGCGGAGGAAACGGCGTTGACTTGCTTGGTCATGGTGAGAAGAGGGTCCAAGATGAAGCCGAGGTTGCGGGCGTGGTCTGCGGGGGTCGGTGCGGTGCCGAGGGCCGTGGGCCACCAGGAGTCGTCCCAGGCGGACGGGGTATTGCCGAGGATGAGGACTTCCGTTTTTTCAGAGTTCAGCTTTAGGCGGCTGAGCCTCATCCAATCTGCGACGTCCTTCATACCCTCTTGTAGGTTGGTCTTGGCGCTGGCGGGGTCCTTGGTGAGGGAGAGTACAAGTTGGGTGTCGTCGGCGTAGGAGGTGATGATGATGTCGTGCTTGCGTACGATGTCGGCGAGGGGGCTCATGTAGACATTGAAGAGTGTCGGGCTGAGCGATGAGCCTTGAGGTACGCCGCAGATGATCTTGGTGGGTTCTGAGCGAAACGGAGGGAGGTAAACTCTTTGGGAGCGGTTAGCGAGGAAGGAGGCGATCCAGTCCAGGGCCTGGCCTTGGATCCCGGTGGAGCGTAGGCGGGTGATTAGGGTGCGGTGACAGACGGTGTCAAAGGCAGCCGAGAGGTCGAGGAGAATGAGGGCGACTGTTTCACCGTTGTCCATCAGGGTTCTGATGTCGTCTGTGACTGAGATGAGGGCGGTTTCCGTGCTGTGGTTGGTTCGGAATCCGGTTTGTGAAGGGTCGAGCAGGTTGTTGTCTTCCAGGAAGGTGGTCAGCTGTTTGTTGACGGTCTTTTCTATTACCTTGGCTGGGAAAGGTAGACGAGAGATGGGGCGGAAGTTTTTCAGGTCGCTTGGGTCAGCCGTAGGTTTCTTTAGTAGGGCGTTGACTTCAGCGTGCTTCCAGCATTCGGGGAAGGTAGCAGAAGAAAAGGAAGAGTTGATGACGGTCTGGAGGTGCGGGGCGATGATGTCGTCGGCTTTGTTAAAGATGAAGTGCGGGCAGGGGTCCGAAGGGGCGCCGGAGTGGATAGAGTTCATGATGGATTTGGTTTCTTCCGTGTTGATGTGGGTCCAGTTGTTGAGGGTGATGTCCGGGGAAGCGGGTTCAGTGGTGTATGGTTGGGTCTGGTGTCCGAAGCTGTCGTGGAGGTCGCTGATCTTGCGATGGAAGAAAGTGGCGAGGGATTCGCACAAATCCTGTGAGGGCGTGACGGCTTTGGCGCTGGCGCTGGGGTTGGAGAACTCTTTGACGATGCTGAAGAGTTCTCTGCTGTTGTGGCTGTTTTTGTCTAGTCTGTCGGTGAAAAAGTTCCTTTTGGCAGTGCGGATCAGGTGGTGGTGTTCGCGTGTAGCGTTCTTGAGGGCGGTCATGTTGTCAGCGGTGTGGTCCTTGCGCCAGGCCTTCTCAAGGGCACGACAAGTTTTCTTTGATTCTTTGAGGGTGTCAGAGAACCAGAGAGGTTTTTTGGTGTTGGTCTGTTGATGCGTGCGTTTGAGGGGAGCAAGGTTGTCAGCGCAGTTGGAGATCCAGTTTGTGAGGTTGAGAGCTGCGTCGTTGGGGTCGGTGGTGAGGGTGGGTTGGTTGGCGGCGAGAGCGGAGAAGAGTTGCTCTTCAGGGATCTTGTTCCACTGTCGATGAGGGATGGGTTGAGTGCGGAGGTGGGAGGTCTCGCGTCGGAATGTGAAGTGGACGCAGCTGTGGTCGGTCCAGTGTAGGGCAGAGGTGTGGCTGAAGAAGACGTGTTTGCTGGCGGAGAAGATAGGGTCGAGCGTGTGTCCGGCGATGTGGGTGGCGGTGTTCACCAGTTGTTTGAGGCCGAGGTTGGCGAGGTTGTCGAGCAGGGTGGTGGTGTTGGGGTCGTTGTTTTGTTCCAGATGGAAGTTGAGGTCGCCTAGGAGGATGTAGTCCGGTGAGGCGAGGGCGTGCGGGGAGATGAAGTCGGCGATGGCGTCGCTGAAAGAGGCGCGAGGTCCGGGAGGACGGTAGACGAGGGATCCTCTGAGGGTGGTCCTTGGGTCGGTGCGAATCTGAAAATGCAGGTGTTCAGCGGCGAGGGGGGGGTCTTCGGTGGAGGTGGTGACGCTGATGGAGTCTTTGAAGATGATGGCGACACCTCCTCCTACTTGGTTGGTGCGGTCTTTTCTGGAGATCTTGTAGCCTTCGGGGATGGCGGTAGCGATGTCTGGAGCAGAGGAGGCGTTCATCCATGTCTCCGTGATGAAGGCGACGTCCGGGGCTGTGGAGTCCAGGAGGTCCCAAAGTTCAACGGCGTGCTTGTGGACGGAACGAGCGTTGATCAGGATGCACTTGAGGTGGTTGATGGCGCGTGGGCTTGTGGTCGTGGTAGTTGCGTGGTGGAAGATGCGTTTGCAGGAGTTGCAGGCGAAGGGTCCATGGGTGCGTTTGGGGTGAGCTAGGAAGCAGGTTTTGGAGCGCCCTGGGTTGAGGGCGTGGAGGGTGGTGGGGTCGTAGCGGATCAGCGGGGCTTGGGGGAGCTGGGGACCAGGGGTCGTGGCGCTGGGCGCGGGCCAGGCGCGGACGGGCGCAGACGGGCTTGCCTCTGGCGCCATAAGAGGTAGGAGGGGGGGGGAGGGGTCAGCTGGGGGCGAATGGGAGCTGGGGGGCGGGGGCGTGCAGGAGGTCGCGGCGGGAAAGCGCGAGGGAGGGGGGGGACAGGTAGAGTGAGAGGAGCTGGGGGAGGGGGTTTAGGGTGGAGGAGGGTGAGTGTTAGGAGGTTTGGAGGTTAGGGAGAGAGATAGGAGTAGGGTTGTGAAGATAGGGGAGGGGGGGTTGTAGAGGTGGGTGAGGGAGAGAGGTAGAGTGAGAGGATAGGGAGATAGGTAGTAGAGGGGGTGGCGGGAGGGGGGGAGAGATAGAGAAATAGATAGAGAAAATAGATAGAGAAGTCGATAGATAGGGAAATAGATAGATAGACAGATAGGTAGGAGGAGGTGGAGAGTGGGGGAGTTAGATAGTGAGATAGGGAGCTAGAGAGATAGGAAGATAGGAGGAGTGAGGGAGGTAGATAGCGAACGGGTTAGCTAGGGGTGAGAGAGGGGGAGGCGAGTGAGGGAGGGGGATGAGGAAGGAGCAGGAGGGCAGGCTCGGGGGAAGAAGACGGAGGAGGTAGAAGAGCCGAAGACAGGAGAACAGAAGACAGAAGAACAGAAGACAGAAGCACAGAAGATCGGAAGAGCAGAAGAACAGAGAAGAACAGAGAAGAACACAGAAGAACCGAGAAGAAGAACACAGAAGCACCGAGAAGAACAGAGAAGAAGAACACAGAAGACCGGAAGAACACAGAAGAACAGAAGGGAAGAACAGAAGAACAGAAGAGAAGAAGAGAAGAACACAGAAGAAGATTGCAGAGGGGGGGCGAGGAGGAAGAGACAGAGAGGAGGAAAAGAAGCAGGAGCAGGAGAGAAGGTGAGTGGCGCGGGGCAGGGCGAGGGGCTGGGAGGAGGGGGGTACTTACAGTTAGGTGGGTCTCAGGAACACAGGAACTCGGGAACTTGGAGGAGCTGCAGCGGCAGGGGGAGCGACCTACCCTTGGGTCAAGGGTCGCTACCACTGTCGCGCAGCGGCCGCCATAAGAGGTAGGAGGGGGAGGGAGGGGTCAGCTGGGGGCGAATGGGAGCTGGGGGGCGGGGGCGTGCAGGAGGTCGCGGCGGGAAAGCGCGAGGGAGGGGGGGGGACAGGTAGAGTGAGAGGAGCTGGGGGAGGGGGTTTAGGGTGGAGGAGGGTGAGTGTTAGGAGGTTTGGAGGTTAGGGAGAGAGATAGGAGTAGGGTTGTGAAGATAGGGGAGGGGTGAGACTCAGGACTCAGGTGAGAGCCTTCCTAGGCCTCACTGGGTATTACAGGAGGTTCATTAAGAACTATGGCTCCATTGCAGCCCCTCTTAATGACCTCACATCCAAGAAAATGCCTAAAAAGGTATTATGGACAGCAAATGTCAGAAAGCTTTTGAGGAGCTGAAGCAGGCCATGTGCTCTGCACCTGTCCTGAAAAGCCCTTGTTACTCTAAAAAATTCTATGTCCAAACTGATGCATCTGAATTAGGAGTAGGGGCAGTCCTATCACAACTTAATTCTGAGGGCCAGGATCAACCTGTTGCTTTTATTAGTAGGAGGTTGACCCCTAGAGAAAAGCGTTGGTCTGCCATTGAGAGGGAGGCCTTTGCTGTGGTCTGGGCACTGAAGAAGTTGAGGCCATACCTGTTTGGCACTCACTTCATTGTTCAGACAGACCACAAACCTCTACTTTGGGTGAAACAAATGAAAGGTGAAAATCCAAAATTGTTGAAGTGGTCCATATCCCTACAGGGAATGGACTATACAGTGGAACATAGACCTGGGAGTAGCCACTCCAATGCAGATGGACTCTCCAGATATTTCCACTTAGACAATGAAGACTCATCTGGACAAGGCTAGTCTTATTGTCCTTCGTTTGGGGGGGGGTTGTGTAGGAAAGTACCATCTTGCCTGGCATGTTACCCCCATTTTTCACTGTATATATGTTGTTTTAGTTGTATGTGTCACTGGGACCCTGCCGGCCAGGGCCCCAGTGCTCATAAGTGTGCCTGAATGTGTTACCTGTGTAGTGACTAACTGTCTCACTGAGGCTCTGCTATCCAGAACCTCAGTGGTTATGCTCTCTCATTTCTTTCAAATTGTCACTAACAGGCTAGTGACCAATTTACCAATTTACATTGGCTTACTGGAACACCCTTATAATTCCCTAGTATATGGTACTGAGGTAAACAGGGTATTGGGGTTCCAGGAGATCCCTATGGGCTGCAGCATTTCTTTTGCCACCCATAGGGAGCTCTGACAATTCTTACACAGGCCTGCCACTGCAGCCTGAGTGAAATAACGTTCACGTTATTTCACAGCCATTTACCACTGCACTTAAGTAACATATAAGTCACCTATATGTCTAACCTTTACCTGGTAAAGGTTAGGTGCAAAGTTACTTAGTGTGAGGGCACCCTGGCACTAGCCAAGGTGTCCCCACATTGTTCAGGGCAAATTCCCCGGACTTTGTGAGTGCGGGGACACCATTACACGCGTGCACAACACATGGGTCACCACCTATGTGTAGCTTCACAATGGTAACTCCGAATATGGCCATGTAACATGTCTATGATCATGGAATTGCCCCCTCTATGCCATCCTGGCATAGTTGGCACAATCCCATGATCCCAGTGGTCTGTAGCACAGACCCTGGTACTGCCAAACTGCCTTTTCAGGGGTTTCACTGCAGCTGCTGCTGCTGCTGCCAACCACTCAGACAGACTTCTGCCCCCCTGGGGTCCAGCCAGGCCTGGCCCAGGATGGCAGAACAAAGGACTTCCTCTGAGAGAGGGTGTTACACCCTCTCCCTTTGGAAAATGGTGTGAAGGCAGGGGAGGAGTAGCCTCCCCCAGCCTCTGGAAATGCTTTCATGGGCACAGATGGTGCCCATTTCTGCATAAGCCAGTCTACACCGGTTCAGGGACCCCTTAGCCCTGCTCTGGCGCGAAACTGGACAAAGGAAAGGGGAGTGGCCACTCCCCTGACCTGCACCTCCCCTGGGAGGTGTCCAGAGCTCCTCCAGTGTGCTCCAGACCTCTGCCATCTTGGAAACAGAGGTGCTGCTGGCACACTGGACTGCTCTGAGTGGCCAGTGCCACCAGGTGACGTCAGAGACTCCTTCTGATAGGCTCCTTCAGGTGTTGCTAGCCTATCCTCTCTCCTAAGTAGCCAAACCCTCTTTTCTGGCTATTTAGGGTCTCTGTCTCTGGGGATTCCTTAGATAACGAATGCAAGAGCTCATCAGAGTTCCTCTGCATCTCTCTCTTCACCTTCTGCCAAGGAATCGACTGCTGACCGCGCTGGAAGCCTGCAAAACTGCAACAAAGTAACAAAGAAGACTACTGCAACTCTGTAACGCTGATCCTGCCGCCTTCTCGACTGTTTTCCTGGTGGTGCATGCTGTGGGGATAGTCTGCCTCCTCTCTGCACTAGAATCTCCGAAGAAATCTCCAGTGGGTCGACGGAATCTTCCCCCTGCTACCGCAGGCACCAAAGAACTGCATCACCGGTCCCCTGGGTCTCCTCTCAGCACGACGAGCGAGGTCCCTTGAATCCAGCAACTGTGTCCAAGTGACTCCCACAGTCCAGTGACTCTTCAGTCCGAGTTTGGTGGAGGTAAGTCCTTGCCTCCCCACGCCAGACTGCATTGCTGAGAACCGCGACTTTTGCAGCTACTCCGGCCTCTGTGCACTTCCGGCGGAAATCCTTTGTGCACAGCCAAGCCTGGGTCCACGGCACTCTAACCTGCATTGCATGACTTTCTAAGTTGTCCTCCGGCGGCTTGGGACTCCTTTGTGCAACTTCGGGTGAGCACTGTTTCACTCTTCTTCGTAGTGCCTGTTCCGGCACTTCTGCGGGTGCTGCCTGCTTCTGAGAGGGCTCCTTGTCTTGCTCAACGCCCCCTCTGTCCCCAGACGCAATTGGCGACATCCTTGTCCCTCCTGGGCCACAGCAGCATCCAAAAACGCTAACCGCATGACTTGCAGCTAGCAAGGCTTGTTGGCAGTCTTTTGGCGGGAAAACACTTCTGCACGACTCTCCACGGCGTGGGGGATCCATCCTCCAAAGGAGAAGTCTCTAGCCCTTGTCGTTCCTGCAGAATCCTCAGCTTCTACTATCCAGTAGCAGCTTCTTTGAACTCACAGCTGGCATTTCCTGGGCATCTGCCCATCTCCGACTTGCTTGTGACTTTTGGACTTGGCCCCCTTGTTCCACAGGTACCCTCGACTAGAAAATCCATCATTGTTGCATTGCTGGTTTGTGTCTTTCCTGCAGAATTCCCCTATCACGACTTCTTTGTCCTTTGGGGAACTTTAGTGCACTTTGCACTCACTTTTCAGGGTCTTGGGGTGGGCTATTTTTCTAACCCTCACTATTTTCTAATAGTCCCAGCGACCCTCTACAAGGTCACATAGGTTTGGGGTCCATTTGTGGTTCGCATTCCACTTTTGGAGTATATGGTTTGTGTTGCCCCTATCCCTATGTGTCCCCATTGCATCCTATTGTAACTATACATTGTTTGCACTGTTTTCTAAGACTATACTGCATATTTTTGGTATTGTGTACATATATCGTGTGTATATTTGCTATCCTCATACTGAGGGTACACTCTGAGATACTTTGGCATATTGTCATAAAAATAAAGTACCTTTATTTTTAGTATATCTGTGTATTGTGTTTTCTTATGATATTGTGCAAATGACACTAGTGGTACTGTAGGAGCTTCACTCGTCTCCTAGTTCAGCCTAAGCTGCTCTGCTAAGCTACCATTATCTATCAGCTTATGCTGCTAGACACCCTATACACTAATAAGGGATAACTGGGCCTGGTGCAAGGTGCAAGTACCCCTTGGTACTCACTACAAGCCAGTCCAGCCTCCTACACTGGGTAGATAAGTGAATATTTTATTCTTTGTTGCCGCAGTACTTTCCTAATTGGTACATATACTCCTCTTTGGCGTTCTACCAGGTTTGTTTAATCCGGATATATGTGGATTTCAGCATTTTCAATTAACCAGGGGCCATGTTTTCTCGCCATCTGAAGGATGACGTCTCTGAAGTTCATCAGTCTTACTATTATTGGGGGAGCTCCTGGTTGCATAGCATGGGTTGGAATTCTATGAGCTCTTTCTACTGAAAAGAATTTGAATGGCTTGCCTTGTAGTACATTGTTTATTAGTCAGACTTCCAAATACAACTTGGTATTATGCCCTTCTGCTTTTTCCGGCACCCCCACTAGTCTCACATTATGGCGTCTTGACCGCCCCTCTGCATCTTCCAGTCTGTTTGTCACCTGTTGTAACCCTATCTCCAGTCCTTTACTTGGGGTATGGTCGTCTCTATTTGCGCCTCCGTTTCTTTGACATGATCCGTTAATTTCCAGTGGTCATCCCGTAGCAGTTACACTTCGTTCGCCACTGCTGCAAATGGGTCTCCAAGGATTGTTTTGTGTCTTTAATCGCTTGTAAAATAGTCGCTGTGTGGATTTCCATTGCCCCTGGTTCCTTCTAAATATCAGTCCCGTCTGCTCCCTGTGGGATGCTTTTCCCTCCTATGCGGGGTCTCACCATTTCATTGGGTGTCTTAGCGCTCGCTATTCATGTATACCAGTTCCGGGAGGGGGGGGGGGGAATCGCGCATCTGTGTATTCACCCTGCTGCTTAGGCCACTTTGCTATGTTGCGCTCTGTTGTCCAGTGGCCTTCTTTCCTCTACCATCGGGGTGTATCAGGCCTTCTCGTATGCACTATAGTCCTCCCACTTAGGCCGCTGCTCATCACTGGGACCACTTCCGGATGTTCAGTGTCCTCCACCGTCCGAAGCAGCGAGCATTCCGCGCTCCCACCATGGGTGAGCCCCGTAGCTCTCATGACACCGCATTGGCGGGAGGCGCTCAATTCTCTTTCTCTGCCCCTCTGGGGTGCCCCCAGTCTGTCCCACTAGGGTGCTCCCACCTCTGTTCTCTCCCCCGATTCCAGGAGCGCCACTCCCCCCCCTCACTGTGAGCTGGGAGTCTGCAGGGGGAGGGGGATCACTTCCCGGCCACCGGGGTCGAGTTCTCCCCGCTTCGTGGCCTTCTTGCCCGCTGGACGCGTCTTCAGCACCTTCCCTTGACCTCATGTGCTGATCCGCTCTTTGCCTCGACTCTTCACCCTTCGGGCATGCAGCACCTTCTGGGTCTCTCTCCTCCGGTCGCTTTCTGTCAGGAATTATGACCGCCTCCATCTCACGCACATCCGCTCTGTCTGTCTTCTCCTTAGTTTCTTATGACGACCGCCATTTTGGTTTCACCATGCCGCTTGCCTCCGGATTTATCTTCTCGTTTTCCCCAGCCCTCTGCTCTTCTCCCCGGCACCACCGCACCTCTGTTTAGGCAGCGTGCTTCAAGAGACCAGATCTGTGCGCCTTGGGGTCTAATCACCCGTCTTTGCAGGATTAATGAGCTTTGGGCCTCCGTCTCTCCACGGAGCTACGATAGCTGCGTGCTACGCCATGCACGGCCAAGCCACGCCCCAGTAAGTACCATTTTATTTTATTTGATATGTGTAATGTATATAAGTGTAGTGGTTATGTTTTATTTTGTAGCTATTGGTTATGTTTTTATAGGTGCTTTTGGAGTGGGGGGTATTTTATTTGGGGCTTTTGGAGGGAGGGGATATTTTATTTGGGCTTTTGGAGGGAGGGGTAGTTTACTTTGAGGTTCTGGAGAGAGGGGATGTTTTATTTTGTTTTTTGGGAAGCGGTGGGGCACTTCACTCACCCCACCACTTTCAAAGGGTCCTAGCTGCCCCTGTCAAGCCCATTGTTTTTCACCCACTGCGCTAATCTAGACTGAGGCCCGCCTTGTGCAAATCAGTACTGCTCATGCTCTTTATGGGACCATACGTTCCCGAACTAATGGGCTTCGTCCGCTCCAGAAGGGAATATGAGCGACCCCAGAATGCTTCTGGAAGGAAGTCACCTGGTGGTTCATGAGGAGCAGGGTCAGTACTGAGTTGCATAAGGTGGGCCTTTGTCTAGAGTGGCACGGTGGGAGAAAAACAATCTGTTGGAATGTTACCCTGAGCCAATGCCAGTGGTTAGACTATTTACAAGCATTCCTCCCATCACTATTTGTGCCAATTATCTGCCCCACTCCATTCCTTATCACCTTCTAATACTAATCTATGTCCAGGCATGTCCTGGTCATGTGGAAGAAATCCGCTGGAGAGTATAGGCAGCGGGTACATCATGGTTTGGGCCGAAGACCTGCTCGAAACAATCCGTCAGTGGTGAGGTAAGCACAGTGCAGGTCAAGGTGTCCCGCCAGTCCTCGTCCTCCAGGGATCAGAGCCATGCCTCCCATCAGGACCTAAGAGCATGGAGATCCTCAGAAGTATTCAGTTGGACAGAGCTGCATATCTGGGAGACCCCTCCCTAGCCCAGGGTCCCCATCATCACCTTAGCCTCCATGGGACTCAATTTGGGTACAGGGGTGTCTGGGGGAATGCGTACCCTCAACGTGTGGGGCAATTGTAGGAATTTATGAAATTTCATGTTGGACATAGCGAAGGCCTGCTGTGGTTTCTGCAAAAATGTCATGTTCATGTCTGACATATGTCTCCAACTAGGGGTATACTCATGGCATCCCAGCGGGAAACAACTTCAAGAGTGTTCATGTCCCGTAGCCAAGTCCCATGCTACAAGGGATATGATGAGTGATTTTCTCCCACTACCCCGTGTGTCGCAACTCTGCTCTCCAACTATAAAACACCACCCTGGTGACTGCTGGGATGTTGACAGAGATGGGGCCACCGTACAGCAGTTCCATCACACAGGGGAAGCCCAACAGAGTGAGTTCCTGTCGACAGAGCAGTCCCCGGTGAGCCAATCATTAATGACCAAGATCTGAGACACCAGGTAGCATTAGTACAGGTTGGACATGCCCAGCCCCCCCTTTAGAAATGGTGCATTGACAGGTACACAGACCAAGCGTTGTCCATTACTATGCCAGAGGAAGGTGCCATCTAATGAGGGTATCTCTCCGAACCAATGCTTGGGGATATTAAGTGGAAAGATTTGGAACAAGTATAGGAAACGTGGCAGTATCATCATCTTATATAGTGCAATACGTCCCGTGACATTTAGTGGCACTGATTGCCATTTTTTGAGGTCTGTTTTGAATTATCAGTGTTATGTTGAGAGACCAGGTCAGGGACGGGTCGAGGGCTACAGTGATACCTAAGTGGCGAAAGCTAAGATACCGGACTGGTATGCTTGTTTGCCAGTCCGCGGCGTCTTGGGTGCCAGTCAAGGGAACCAAAAGTGACTAAGCCAGGTTCACGGTCAGACCAGAGGCCTCTGCAAATATCTGCAATAGATGAAGACATCGAGGACCATTGTGCACGGCGACTGAGAAATAGCAATACATCATCAGCGTAAAGTACGATTCGGTCTTCATGGTCCGTGTCCCATCTCCATCCTTCAATCTCGGCATGCAGCGCACAAGTTGTGCGACAGGCTCTATGGCCAACGCAAAGAGGAGGGGAGATAGTGGGCAGCCCTGTCGGGTGCCACGCCATATGGGGTCCAGTCCACCATATCAAACCTGCCTATATTTTATAATACTTTATTTTGTACATATTTGTAATTTTATATCGGTTTCTAGTATAAGTGCACTTCAGTAGACCTGTAATGGTTATAGAAGTCAAACAATGACAAAGGTAATAGGCCTCACTGGTTATATGTGAAAAGTCATGTCAGACTCCATAGGTTTGATCTGTTTATTCTGAAACATTCTGAGAGAACCAGCGGACCTGAGGTACTTACTGCGTAAAGTATGCATTAGAGGTGATGGGCTTTCAAGGACGGATTGTTCTTACACCGTGCTAAAGCCTACAGGCAGGTGTTTTGTTAGATCGAACTGCACATAATAACACAGTACACAATGATTAACTGCTGGTGGCCACTGGAACGAACCATGGGCTTGGAGGATTTGCACAATGGCCTATTTACGTGGGATTGTATATTGTTCTGACAACTGTAAATATGTACACATTTGACTTATTATGATGGGATGCCCAGGGCCACTGGAATTATGTGGCAGGTGAGGACCAAATTATGCGGTAGGGTTCACTAAAATATTCCGCAAGTAAAGGGAAAATATGTGGCAAAATGCGGCACATTTTGTGACAGTACTGCTTCAATATTTTGTCATGTTTATACTTTTTTAACACAATCTGGTCACAGGTTTCACCTCATTCGTGTCAATTTAATATTCAATAAGCAACAGCAAGGTGTGAGTTCAACACCCTGACCTAAGGAGTAATCTATTCAGGTATCTGTGTGAATTAGAAATAAAATGTGTTTGTGTATCAGCTAAAACCAGGTTTGTTGCTGACAGCTGCAGTGATCTGCAGGTCAAAGGTCGTGTCTCCAAGCAAGACCAACTGTGCCTTTCATCCTTCAGAGGTCGATACGTCGAGTTCCGTTAAACTGGGTAGTATGAAATGGAAAATACTATGGCAGAGTAGTGCTATATAAAATGCAAATTATTATAATGAGAAAAGTCTCCACGAAATGCGAGAGAAACACAAAAATCTATGTGATTTAGAAACGAAATGTGTATGTGTACTAGCTAATAAGCAGGTTTGTTGCTGACAGCTGCAGTTATCTGCAGGTGAGAGGCCGTGTTTTAGAGCAAGGCCAACTGTGCCTTTCATCCTTCAGAGGTCGATACCTTGAGTACTGATACACAGTGAGAAAAAGCAAATTCTAGGAAGAGAAGGGCCTTGTAAGAGACACATTATTATAATGAGAAAAGTCTCCATGAAACACGAGAGAAACAAACATTTAAAGTGAAGAACATAGCTCAGTTCCTCTCCTTTAGTTCCTCTGGAGTGGATTCGGGGCATCTCACCCCAGCAGGTCTTGCGCCCCCCAATCCCCACCTTGAGAGGCCGGATGTAGCAGGAGCCCCCGGAGAGGGCTCTTAGCTCCTGGCGCGGGAGTTGGTGCTGTTTTTAGTACAGTATTAATGGTTTGGGGGGTGGCAACTCCTGCCCAGGTAGAGGAATGTGGGGTGGACCGACGCCCCCACAAACACAGCACGGCGGCCCGAGTGAACTGTGAAGATGGATGGAGCGTTGAACAAGCAGGAATGGAGGAGGTGGGGTGCAAAAGCGCCTGAGGGGGGAGTAACAGAAGAACAGGGGAGAGGATGTGGCGTCAGGGCCAGAGCTGCCAAGGTGGGAAGCCACGCTCGAGTCTCGACGTCGGCTCAACATCCTGTGATCCTGGGCAAATCACTTCATCTCCCTCCTGTCTACCAAAGATGATTGTGTCCTTGTGTAAAGTAACTGGTGTTCATGTAAAGCGCTCTGATACCTTCGGACCGGGCTCGCGCTACATAAAACTGCATATATATATATGTATATATATATATATATATATATATATATATATATATATATATATATATATATATATATATATATATATATATATATATATATATATATATTTATAAAGAGGGGGTTGTAAGAAAATTGAAGGGAGAAGACGTGGACAATGAGAGAAAATATGAAGCCCTTATATAGTGCCTAGCACAGGGAAATGTGTTTTGCCACTAGACCAATATATTATTTGCATTACACTGTACAATTATCCCCTTTAAAAACGGAAATCCCAAGTGTGCGCTGTCAGGGCTCATGATGTCATTTGCAACTAACTCACAGATATACGACACAGCAGGTGCGAAACCCTAGCGCTATCTCACCAATGACCTCAAAGAGGACACAGGCACTTGTAGGGAGAGGGATGGGGGAGCAGATCCCTTCCTCCTAATATGTAGACCACCACCACCCAGCAATGCAAACCTTAAATATTCCTTACCAGAAACAGTCATCATCCACATGGACCACCCAACACAAAACATTCTAGGAGACCTTCACATATGGTTTAACAAGAAGAACCCACCCAACATCACCGTGAGCACAACCAACCTTCAAGCCTTCAGCCCGCAACAAGATGTTGGCCCAACTCAGTCTGGTGGACAGACGCTAGAGGCCACATTTGCACCCTTAGGACAAGCTAAAGTTACAGACAACTACCCCGTAACCAGGAGGGACCACAGCATCATCACCTTCAAGATCCACACACTCATCAAGGACAACACCTCAAAGACACCAACAATAGCACATGCTCGCTCAGAAAATGGAAAAAAACTAGATATCCACCAACTTAACAACTTAAAAGAAACTCAATAACCACTCAGCCAAATCACATACACACCTTGTGCACTGGACAAACAGATAAGAACAGAAAACACATCCATTTTTAACCACAAAAAGAACACCACATGGGTTAATGACAACATCAAAAGAATAGAATCACAACTCAACACACTATAACACAAATGAGAAAATCGAGAGACAAAAACAGACAAAAGTACACTGCGGCGCTATAAAAGAGCTTTCAGAAGAGGCATCAGAACCACATAAGGACATCACTCTCCACACGCATAACTGAAGCAGAACTACATACAGTACTAACATTTACAAAGAGACGCAATGCTTGCATTGTGCCACTTTGTGACCCCGTGCGCCACATTATGCCTGCGCCAGGCATAATGTGTGCAAGGGGGGCGTTCTGGCGCAGGGAGGTCTGAAAAAATGGAGCAAAGAAATGTACAAAATTTCACTGCGCCAATTTTTCCATCATTTTTGAACGCCTGCTCAGAGCAGACGTTAAAATGACGCACCCATTATATTCAATGGGCCTCCCTGTGCTTTGCTGCAGAATGTGCCACAATAGCGTATAAAAAGTTGACGCTATTGTGCTAACGACCGCCATTGTGTGCCGTATTGTAAATAGTGCACAACCATGCTCTTGTTAGGGGCTGGTAGTGACAAAGACAGAAACTTCCCTTAAGGAGTAAGCAGCAACATCACACCAACACGTGACCTAACCACCACTGAAAGAGATTAAAGTAATTGTCTTCATCCTTTCAATACCCTCTCAGAGAAAGTTTTCCTTGAAATTATCTTTGCAAACATACCATCAGGATCGCCTTCAGACCCAGCACCTTCAAAAAAATGTAAAGATATCCTATGCAGAACCTGTGCAAGGGAGGTAGCTAGATGCTCACTGTAGGAAAGTGCCCCTCTTTGACATGGCCACCCCAATTGTTGCCTGGTATAAAATGCAATTTTTACCTAAACCAGGTCCTCAGTGCCAGATCTCTTTCCATAAAACTGTACACTTGCTTCCCACTTGGCAATACCCTTTGTCCCTCTGTAGGTCCCTAGTAAATGACAGCCCTGTTACCTACGCCATGGGTACCAAAGAGGGTCACCCAGGGTGGCAGCATGAATTGTGCCACCCTCATCTAGCACATGCAGACTCCATTGCAGGCTGCGTGTCTTGGTGCAGCTGAAAGTGAAAACACAACATGGCACACAGCCTGTGGCCATGTCCCCTAACACTGCGTGCAATGTATGTAAGTCACCCCTACAGCACGCCGTACAGCTCTAAGGCAGGCTGCATTACATTGCATGTCAGGGCATGTCGCAGGAGCAGATATGCCACAGCTATGTCTTTGTTGATTCTTAGACATAGTGAGTGAACAGGGAAGCAGTTTACGCACATATGCTGGAAACTGGTCAATACGAGTTCCCCAGCTTGTAGAAATCTGCAATCTTGCTGTTGGCAGATTTAGGAACTCTGGGACAGGATTATGACCCATTCCCCCAAAAAGTGGTTATATAGGGGGCGTAGTGACCCCAGGGGTAAGTAGCCCACTGGCTACTGCTCTTCACTCCCCGAAACTCCCCTAAATGTAGTATTTAGGGGAGCCCCTGGCACCAAGAAATCAGATTCCTGACGACAAAAGAAGAGGGACACTGAAGAGCCACAAAAGCAAAGGATGAAACAACTGACCTGGACCCATCCCTGCTAGCCTGTCCGTTGCTCCTGCTGAACTGCACCAACATTGACTCGTCCTGCAGCTGTTGTGCCTCCAAAGCCTGGGAGGACTGCCTGCCCTTCAACAAAGACCCAGCAACTCCCGTGGAGCAGCGGAACTGCTTCCCTGATTTTTGCAGGCACCCCAAGACAAACTGCGAGGACTCCGGACTGCCAAAAACCCAACACTAGAAAGCACCACTGCACCCGTGCTAGACAGCCGGAGTTGAAGTGAACCAGTGGTGCCAGTGTGGTTCCCCAGCCCTCCAGAGACTAAGCCCACCTTGAACTTGCCCACTGTGAACCCCCAAACATCACCAGCAGCCTCTGCTTGCAGGTTCCCTCAACCACAAGTGCTATGGTGGAGACAAATGGATGCCTCAAAACACCTCTGCACCCATTGCAGTGGCTTGTGGAGAAGAGAACCCGAGGTGTCCCCACTTCCCCAGACATCTCACGATTGGAACTCACTTGTTGGTTCCTCCTGACTGGATCCCCAGTCCCCATCTGCAGCAACTTTTAGACCAGACTGATCTCCATTGAGTAACCCTGGGGACCCGATGACACACTACACCCCTGCAGCCTGCCACCCAGTGCCACCTGATGTGACCTTTTGGTGTGGTCCTGACCCATGACCAGTACTTACCAACAATCCATGACACTGGCCCTGTAAGTTGCTCTACTATACCTGAATGCAGTGCTTTTTGTTCCTGTGATAAGATAACATTGCCACTCTGACAAATGCACTAGGTGTCTGGTGCAAAGATTCCACTTGCAAAAATGTACTTACCCGATCATAATGATTCTGGCACCAAAACATATATAAAGATACTTGTTATTTTTTTAAATTGGTGTGGATCTCCTTCGTGAGTCATGTGTCTCATTTATTGACTGTGTGTTTTTACAAATGTGTCACACTCCTCTCTGATAAGCCTAAGGCTGCTCGACCACACTACCCCCTAAGAGAGCACCTTGGGATTGCTAGAGCAAGCCCTTGTCCACAAGTAAGCGATCCCTTGGGCTCTTTGCACCATATATCTCATTTTGATGTATCACATAAAGAGCCGGCTTCCTACACTCATTCCCTGGAACTAGGTTAATTTCCATCTGAGCTAAAAACACCCTATGTCAGACCACTCCTCGAGAACAAAAACCTCTACCCATCTGACCCAGTGAAGTAGAGGCCTCTATCAAACGGAGCAGTGTTTACACAACTTTCAGATTTTACAGAACAGAGTGACATATTGTAAGACTAAGAGTCTGGCCTCAGACCAGGCAGAGGCACAGAGTCAGCCACCATATCCATCTGCAATGACCCAAAACTCTCAGTGGGCAAGAACGGAGTGGGCGTCCGATTGCTTCTGGATTTATCAGCTCCATTTGACATTGTCCACTACCACCCCCTACTGCAAGGGTTCCATCATCTCGGACTAGGTGAAAATGCCCTAAAATGGATTGCTTCTCATCTCAGACGCAAAAAGTAGTTTACCTACCACCTTTCACATCAGCTCCTAACACCCAACACTGTGGCTTCCCTCCGGGGCCCGTCATATCCCCTCTGTTATTCAACGTCTACACTTGCTTACTATAGGAAAATACTGGATACTCCAACGCAAACTGGACTTGGTCCCCTTCCTTTGCAGGCCCTCTTCTGGGAGGGTCAACCTTTGGGTTCTTCCAGTCTTGTCTGGGTCTTGCACAATCATTTTCCAAAGTTTACCTGTGGGTTTCGGGAAAACCAGGTACTTACCTCTTCTCTCCTGGTCGCTAAGGGGGCATCTTGGTACTTATCTCTTGGGGTTTCTGTTTCCTCCAGCTCCCCTCTACTGATTCCACTTCTTTGGGTGGGGGACTGCCCTCACATTCCAGCTTCATAGTATATGGCTTGGTCTCCCCCTAGGGCTCTCACTATTTGCTATTGCTTTTACCAATGCCTATTGCTTTCTATGCTATTTACTGATTTCTAATGTGTACATAATAGTGTGTTTACTTACCTCCAGTTGGGGCATTGCCTATACAGTATTTTAGTATTTGTGTTACTATAAAAAAGTACCTTTATTTTTGTAAAACTGTGTGGTTCTTTCATGTGCGTGTGAGTGCTGTGTGACTACAGTGGCATTGCACGAGCTTTGCATGTCTCCTACATAAGTCTTGGCTGCTCATCCACAGCTACGTCTAGAGAGCCTGGCTTCTAGACACTGTCTACACCTCACTAATAGGGGATACCTGGACCTGGTATAAGGTGGTAACACCATAGGTGCTCACCACACACCAGGCCAGCTTCCCACACTTACCAAACCTCGAGGCCCCTCCAACAACATGAAGAGAAGTTAGGAACCTAGGAGTAACCATGGATTCAGACCTTTCCTTGATACCGCATTTTAACAGCGTCACAGAGAGTAGCCTCTACACAATGACAGCAGCGTCACATTCTCCTATACCAAGGATACAAACGTAAGCTGTAAGCCGTCCTCACACTTGTAATCTCTAAGCTCACTATGCCAACAGCCCATGCCTTGGCGCACCCGCATTTGTTAGACTCAAAATACAATTCATACAAAATGCTGCAGCAAGACTTCTCCATCCAAGAGAACATGTGACTCTGGTCATACAATCACTCCACTGGCTACCTGTGGGTAGAAAGACAATGTTCAAGGCACTCTGCATTGTCCACAGAGCTTCCCAAGAAAAAGGACAGGTGTACCTGCAAATTACATTCAAACAGCACAGACAAAACAGGACACTGCACACCAGGCGCCACTCGTCATCATATAAACTTATTATAAGAAATCCATAGGCGGTGCTGCTTTCTCAGTACAAGCCGACAAGCCCTGTAACTCAGTTCCAGCCAGCTTCAGAAGCACCCAGAAGCATATATACTTCTGCAGACAGTTAAAGACAAGGCTGTTCCAAGATAACAACATCATCCACATGTCAGGGATAGAACCCGGAAAGACAGTCACACCTTCTAGCTCAATCTTAAGCTTACAACCTACGGTTTGCAAACAACCCAACCAGCAAACTACTTTCTATATACAGGTAATTTAGGAAGGGCAGATCTATCGATCACCTGGGTATTTTTAGTTATGTCCGTTCTTAAATGATTCTTCTGGCCCACACTAATGCTAATACCATAACGCCCAGCAGTTGGCATCGAACTGTAACTTACACCTCTTACACTCACGTAAGACAACATCTGCCACAGGGCGTGCCCATCACCAGCATATTACCAGCCAATACACCAGCCATCATCAAATGGACAGGGGTGGAATAGCTAAAGAGGTCTGCCACACACTGCGGGTCAATCGGAGGACTTTAATCTCGCCCACCACTGCAGGTCCCAAATAACTGCACACAATGACCGCTCCTTTACATCTGACACTAACTCCCGGATATGGGATGATAGTAACGCACCCCACCCCAGCAGATCCCTCCACCTTTTCTCTATGTCCAACCACGCAAGCGCAGGACCAAAACTATAAATACAAGTTTGGGTTAGAGAACACAGTGCAGTAACCAGATAAGTAGACTATAATCACAAAAAATATATTATAAAGGGACCTGCAGTGCTGTTTCAAAGCTGCCAGGTACTGGAAACCACAAAATGCATGCCTGTGTCTCTCACACTTCATCATCCAACATACTGCTACATGCTGCCACGTGCTGCTACGTGCTGCTACATGCTGCTACTGCTACGTGCTGCTATGTGCTGCTAAATACTGCTACATGCTGCTGCTACATACTGCTACATGCTGCTACATGCTGCTACGTGCTGCTACATACTGCTACGTGCTGCTACATACTGCTACATATTGCCACATGCTGCTACGTGCTGCCACATACTGCCACGTGCTGCTGCTACATGCTGCTACATACTGCTATGTGCTGCTACGTGCTGCTACAGGCTGCTACGTGCTGCTACATACTGCTACGTGCTGCTACATGCTTCTACATCCTCCTACATACTGCTACATGCTGCTACATGCTGCTATACTGCTATGTGCTTTTATATACTGCTACATGCTGCTACGTGCTGCTATGTGCTTCTACTTGCTGCTATGTGCTGCTACGTACTGCTACATGCTGCTACATACTGCTACACGCTAATACATGCTGCTACATATTGCCAACTGCTGCTACGTGCTGCTACGTGCTGCTACATGCTGCTACATGCTGCTACGTGCTGGTACATACCGCTACGTGCTGCTACATGCTGCTACGTACTGCTACATGCTGCTACGTACTGCTACATGCTGTTACATACTGCTACGTGCTGCTACGTCCTGCTACCTGCTGCTACATCCTGCTACCTGCTGCTACATGCTGGTACATCCTTCTACATACTGCTACGTGCTGCTATGTGCTGCTACATGCTGCTACATGCTGCTACGTGCTGCTACATGCTTCCACATGCCACTACATTCTGCTACATACTGCCACATGCTGCTACCTACTGGTACATGCTGTTACGTACTGCTATGTGCTGCTACGTGCTGCTAAATGCTGCTACGTGATGCTATGTGCTGCTAAATGCTGCTACGTGCTGCTACATATTGCTACGTGCTGATACGTACTGCTACGTGCTGCTACTGCAAAATGCTGCTTCATCTTGCTATATGCTGCTACATACTTCTACATGCTGATACATGCGGCTACATCTAGCTACATGCTGCTCATACTGCTACATACTGCTACATGCTGCTACGTACTGCTACATACTGTCATGTGCTGCTAGATGCTGCTACATACTGCTACAGGCTGCTACATGCTGCTACATACTGCTACGTGCTGCTACATGCTGTTACATGCTGCAACATGCTGCTACGTAGTGCTACATGCTGCTACATACTGGTACGTGCTGCTATATGCTGCTACATACTGCTACATACTGCTACCTGCTGCTACATGCTGCGACATGCTGCGACATGCTGCATTCCATAACACGATAACAGCATCTCGGTGGTCATCACCCATGACATGCAGACACTTCTCACACAGAATCACAAAACAAAGACAAACACACACCCTACATTGCACAGCTTGTTGCCCATTTAGGTACGAGCATCAGTGTCCACAGAGAGATAATATGCTCTATGTAAATGCTACAGTCCAATAAATACAAGACAGTGAAAGAGAGGGTCTACTGCTGTGCTGAGCAGCTTAGGAAGGGCTGGGGTTGAGATCAGCATATTTATGCAATATCAGGGATACTTTTCATATCCAGGCCTGGTGAACTGCATTGTGGGACTTGTATGTTTGCTTTTACAGGACTACAAGTTCTAGAATGCACAGAGCTTCAACTGAATTATTTATAGTTGAGTGATGGAGGACAACCTGGCATGTCAGTGATAGAGATGTAGATATGAATACAATGACTGGTCCAGATAGCAGCAAAAGACAGGATGAGAAAGAGAGAATATGTGTGTGAAGTGCCAATGAAGTTCACCTATCTAACCCACCACCCACCACCCATCACACCACTTACACACCTACTCACTGCCTCACTTAGAGAAAAACGAGCAGGACATGTGACCATGCTCGATGAAGAAGTTACAAATGAAGTTTCATTTTTTAAGAGTAGCCAGTAGTCCCTTGGACTAATGTCTGGTGTAAAAAATATTTTTTCAACCATTCTCAAAGGGGAAGGGATCATTTGGGGACCCCGTCCCACTTGCGAATAGGTTACCACCAATTTTCAATTGGTGGTAAAATGCAATTGTTTTGTGACCATAATTCGGTCATAAAACCTTTGTACATTCAATTCCAACTCGGTATTAGAAAGGGACACCCTCAACACGCCCCTTCCAAATACCGAATCACAAAACCCAATGTGTGATTCGGTAGCAAGTTACTGAATCGCAATGTGGGCTTTTTACATTCCAAAAAGCATTTTTGTGGTCCCAAATGGCATGATTCTGCGAATCGGACAGTTTGCAACCGTAAAATTGCCTTGTACATCTAGTCCCAAGTTCCCTACATGGCTGGGTTCTGCAGTTGAGGTTTTTTCTATGCATGCTGGGACTTGCAGTCTTGTTTATGCTTTAGAAAAAAACAGGAATACATGACCCAGAAGGCTAAAAAAAACCTGGACTGGAGCATCCAGTCATGCATAGGCCTGAGAAACCTGGAAGGAATGCTCCATCTGCAGAGACACATCCACCCTCCTCGAGCTAGGGGGTAATGACTTTGAGCAGTGGGAGAGAAGTCATCTTCAGAAATCCAGGCAAAATGACTTTCTTTGTTTATGGGAAGTCACTTTTCTAACAACATGTGGTGAACAGTGCATTTCAAAGCGCACAGGGTCTGAGCAGACAGGACTCAGCCTTTACAGGGAGCTAACAGTTCAGGGACTGCCAGAAGAATGAATGGCAAATGCAGCTTTAAACTAACTTGGCGTCAGTAGAAATGGTAAAATGTGGACAATCTGTGGCAAACGTGCACACTTTAACACACACTAGGCCTGTGCAATGGCTGCAACGTAATAGGCCTGAAAATGAAAACTTTTAGAAGATATGTGCGCGGCCTTCCCAATAAAGTTTGAGAAGTTTAGCTGCAAAAGATGCATTGAGGGCAGATTTCTTTATCTCTTCTTCTATTCATGAAGCAATTGCTACCCTTGTGATGTTTGCAGGGTTGTCTGTTAGTGTCGCAGACAACCCTCTTGATGTCATGGGGTTTAATGCTACATACTCAACCTCCATAGCACAAAGAATGCGAATCCTGTACTCCAGGCACTACATGGTAACCCCGAGCTGCAGCTGCCAAAATATATTTTTCCTTTTTATGTGCCTAGAAACGCTTTCCGCTTGACGTGCAACGGGAATTGGAATATGTAGGCCGTAAAATAACACAAAGCACAAAATCTGAGGCCCACACGCACTAGGCCCTTGTGTTGAGCGTGAGTTGCTGCTCTGCGTTGCTCTACGCCAAAGAAGGTTGTAGGGTAGTAAACCTGGGACTGCATCAAAGTCCCATGCCATCCCAACAGAGGCGTGATGAGGAAAATATGTTCACTTCTCCTCGTTGATTCCTCTTTCTATGTGCTCTGCATTCTACCATTGCTGAGAGAGAGCGGAGATGCGCCATAGCTTGGAAACGTGGCAGATTGCTGCTCTTGCATCGGATGCAGTTCAGCGCAGGAAGTTGTCTTGCTGCGTTGCATCAAATGTTAGTAAATCCAGGAGCGGCTCGCGGTGCTAAAAGGGGTGAGGCAACACACACGCGGGTAGAGGGGTGGAATTAATAATAAAAAAAAATACCTGAATCGTCGTGGGCGACACTGTCACCACCGCGCTGTTCCTCTCCTGCGCAGACAGGGTGCAGGCGCAGACTCCCAGTCCAGCCAGGGCGCTCCCAGACAAACTGGGAGCCTGTGCCTGCTCTCTCCAGCCGGCAACAGAGTGTGGAGAGTGAGCCTACTGCACATGAATGTTTGGCTGGCCCGAGACGGCCTGCCAAACATACATGTGAGGAACCAGGAAAGGTTAGACCCCCACCCAGGGTCTCTTTCCCAGCGGTGGAGGGACACCCTTTATGTCCTCAGGGTCAATTTAGCAGAGAGTTCACAAATCAGACGGAGTCACCAACTGGAGGAATAAAGAGAAGTTTATTACATGGATTATAGCTCGAGCTAATACAGAGTCCCAGGACAGTCAAGTGACTATCCTACGGAGGCTGCCCCTTCACTCTGGGGCACCCAACCTTATATACACACAAAACTGCTTAGTCAGAGGACAACTCCACTCCTAGCGTATTCAAGGTCCTCTGCGGCCTTCAGAATATTTCACGGATACACGTGTGGTGGGAGAAGGTACAGATGCAGCTGGCAGGAGGTGGCAATGACCTGTACAAACTTGTTCTGGCAGTTACTGATTAAGCACGACAATTCTCTGAACTGTAATTGGAAAAAGTAATATGGCAGCGATAAGCAGATTGCAGCCCAAGGCTGCGAGCACAAGGTCAATCATCAAAGTTCAAGAGGTTTGTCGAGCACATGGCAACATAATAAAGATATACAGATGCCTAGCAGCTATGGTGTATGATTAACTTTATGTACATTTTCTCAATTCAATTCCATTCAATTCAAAGAAGCTTTATTGCGGCTACAAGAGCCAAAAAAGCGCGAGCAGTAATAAATATAAATAAATACACATAATAAAATTACAGGTAAATATAATGATAAAAGGGAGTAAAAGATAAGATAAAATGGAAAAAGTGAAATAAAAATGGAATAAAAATGGAATAAAATGAAATAAAATAAAATGGGACAGTCTTATTTGGAGTCTTTGTCCAGAAGAGTTTTCCCTCTGACAAGCCAACTAGCTCCGAGGAATTTGGCGATAGCGATCACTAGCGTTGGCCTGGTGTCTGATCTGAGGATTCGCAGGGCTAGCGCAGAGCAGCGTACTCCCAGTAGTCTGCATGCCGGGGCCAGCCATTTCCTACGGGGGCGGTGAACGCGGGGCAGGCAAAAAGGAGGTGAGGGAGATTCTCGACGGGGGCTTTGCAAGCAGGGCATGCGGTGGATTGATTGTGTGACCAGCTGCTGGTGAAAAGTCTTAATGGGAGTGTTCCAATGCGGAGCTGGAAGTACAGTTTCCTTTCCATTGGGGCCGTGATTAGGTCCCAAAAAGCTTCGTACTTGCATGACTCTTTCAGATTGGCAAAGTCACAAGATAATGTAGTGTGGAGTGCAGCCCTTGTGTCTTCGTAGTTGGCCATTTGCCAGTATAGTTTCTTTAGTTCGCTTTTCGAGGGAAAGACTGACGTGGCTGGTGAGTTCCAGAGATCATCGAGCCCGAGTGAGTATAGTAAATCCTTGATGCATCGTAGCCAGGGGATTCTGTGAAGATGGTCGGCTTTTAGGATGACCTGTAGAGCTTCAGTGAAGATGTCGAGCTCCGGAGTGGTCCAGAGACGCCGCCAGTACAGCAGAGGTCGCAGGCGGGCTTTGTGACCAATGCGTTTGATGCCGAGATCCTTGAAAAGAGGGAACAGTGGGGTGCTTAGCGGAAGGGATACAAGGTTTCTTAGGAAGTTGTTTTCAGCTGTGGTTAGGTCTTGAGTTTTGGTATGGCCCCAAAGTTCAGCCCCGTAAAGCGCTGAGGAAACGGCCTGGGCTTCGTATAACTGTAATGCTGGGCGAATTGGTTTTGTGTGTGAGAGGTGGAAGTTTTTTAGTAGAGCCCCAGTTGTTTGTCTTAATTTAAGGGCTTGTTTTCCTATGTGTGGCTTCCAGGACATGTTGTCAGTGAGTGTTATGCCCAGGTAGCTGAAAATGCCCACCTTCTCAAGTGAGGAGCCCTCTAAAGTAAACTTCCCTTTGAAAGATCTGTGGGGATTAAGGGTCATTAGTTTTGTTTTCGAGGCGTTTATTTCGAGTCCCTGTGATGAGCAGAAATGCTCGAAGCACGCAAGGAGTTTCCTTAGACCACTGGGGGTCTTGGATATCAAAAGAGTGTCATCGGCAAAAAGTAAGACTGGGATTTTTTGTGTGCCAAGTGAAGGTGCGTCAGCCTGCAGTCTGAGGAGGGAGGGGACAATTTCATTGATATACAGGGAAAAGAGGGTCGGGGCAAGTACGCAACCTTGCCGCACACCCCGGGAAACGTGGATTCTGTCAGTTAGTTGGCCCTTGTTGCCCCACCTGACTTGTGCGTAGTTGCCCTCGTGGAGTCGTATCAAAATGGCAAGGATGTGCTCCGGGATTCCCATCCGAGAGAGAGTGACCCAAAGTTTGTTGCGAGGTACTAGGTCAAAAGCAGATTTGAGGTCCACAAAAGCTACATAGAGGCTGCCTTTACCAATGAACACTGTTTTCCAATATAATAATAGGAATCTGAGGGCTTGATCGGTGGTGGAAATCTTCTTTCGGAAACCGGCTTGGAGGGGGCTAAGGATATCGTGGTCAGTCATCCATTCTTCGATCTTTCCTAGGAGGCAGTGGCAGAAGACTTTTTGGACACAGTCAATTAGACTAATAGGTCTATAGTTACAGGGAAGAGATCTGTCGCCCTTTTTAAAGATTGGAATAACAATAGCCGCTTTCCAAGAGTCGGGAATTGGCGCCCCAGATGCTATTGCGTTAGCTAGAATGGTGAGGTATCTTGACCAGGATGCTAGGTCTGTTGAGAATAGGTCTGCTGGGAAGCAGTCTGATCCAGGGGCCCTGCCGCGTTTTAAAGTGCTTAGTGAGTAGGTTATATCACTTTGATGGAACAGCAGGGGAGCTGCGGTGGTGGGTGCTAATGAGTGAATTAGGAGGGGGCCCGTACAAACAGAGGTGGGGCTATCATGATCAGGGGAGTACAGACTACTAAAGTGAACTATCCAGTCTCTTGGGGCAATGTTGGTTGTAATGACCAAACCACTAGTTTCTGGGCCTCGCGCTGCCAAGGACCAGAACAGACTATAATTCCTCTCGCGCACAGTATCGCTGAGTGCTGTCCACCATTTGATATCTTGATCACGCTTGGCTATGCGTATTGCAGATTTATAGGACTTCCTAGCTACGCGGATGGCGGTGGGGTCCTTGGATTTAATGGCTTGAACTAGGCGCTTGTTTAGGGACCGACACGTTTTGTTGAACCAGCGGTGCCTGCCTTTGGGTCGTTTGTCGTCGTGGGCAGGGGGTACTGAGAAGTGAGCTGCGATATCCCTAAAGCAGGAGGTGTGGATTGAGCTTATTTCCTAGTGGGGAGTTGCAGAACCTGCCTCTAGGTCCATTAGTGTGGATTTTAGGGTGTTATTGGCAGCGTTGATGAGTGCGGGCCGAGCCACGATCTTGTCCCATTTTAGGTGTCTTTTATTGTTGGCCAGGCTAATACCCTCGGGTGCTACTGCTGCGGAGTTAGACGTGGCTGGGAGGTTACCTAGGGCTAATGTTTGGACAGAGAGAGGGTTGTGATCACTTTCAGTCCTTTCGATGATCGTCATATCAATGACTAGAGGCCATAATCTTATATCGAATAGGCAATAATCGATTCTGCTGGTGTGGTTGGTTTTGTTGTACGTGTGACTACAATTGGTGTCTGAATTGGTTCTGCCATTTAGCGCCCTGAGCCCAAACTCCATGGTCAGTGATTTGACCTGAATAGCGACCGACGTCCATCTCTTGATGGGTGGGATTGACAGGGCGGGGATAGACCAGGCTTGATCTTCCTCGTGGGTGGACCTGAGATCGTCCCAGTCAAGGGGTTTGAATGTGACGTTGAAGTCCCCAGCCACAATGGTTTTGTGATGGCGGGGATAAGTTTGTAAAAGGGCTACGAGGGTGCAAAGGGTTTTGGAGACTTGACCCCCCCTGACCCCTCGTGTAGATATTAAAGATGTTCACCACAGAGTCAGTCCCAAAGGATAGACGAAGGCCTAACAGGTCGGGAGAGACGGTAGGTAGCTGTGATATGTGGCAGCTAAGTGATGTTTTGATCCAGATTGTCAGGCCCCCTGAGGGCCTGCCTCTCGTACTGGCCACAGCGGGGATGTGGAAATTTGTGTAGCCTGTTCGGAAAAGTGGATCGAGTGACCATGTTTCCTAGAGGAGACATATGTCATGTTCGTCAATAAAGGAGGAGAAGGATGGGAGGGGAAGAATAGATTTCAGACCTGCCACGTTCCATGAAACAAGTCGTACCCCAGATTGTGGCTGAGTTATCCTGTCTAAATGCCTGGGGTTTGTAAGGTTGGCTGTCAGGGGTTGGTCTGGCAGATGTGGTTGAGTGAGAAGAGATGGGTTGATACCAATGTTTGCCCGTGAGGCTTGCGGTGGTTGGTGATGTTCCTCTGATGGAACTGGCCTGGTCCTGGTCCAGGAAGTGCTTGCAGGCCTAGGCAGCAGCACTTGGTTTGGTGGGCAATGTGCCTGCAAGATGGAAGGAGCGTCGTTGTCATGATTGTTCAGTGGACCGAAAGTGGTCTCGGTGTCATGGGTGGTGGAGAAAGTACAAGGACAGACAGCGGTGGGGTGAAAGGAGGATCTGGGGGTGGTAGATGTTAGAAGGTTGCAAGGTTTGCCTGCGCAGAATTTAGGGGAGGCTGTGAGTCAATCATATTTACCAAGAGAGGATAGGTTTTCTGCTGGGTGGTAACTCGAGCACTCCTCGTGGAGCATGGGTGGCCTGGGGTGTTTAAACTGGATGCGTGAGTGTGCTGGTGGGCTTGTTCTTGCCTCTAGGGCCACCAAATTGTTCACCATGGTCCTGTTCTTGAGTGTCAGTTTCAGGATATCAAAGTGAGTTCCCGGGTCTGGCCATCGTACTACATTAATTAAGTCCTCGCGTATTATGGATTGGCAGCCTCTAACATGGCGAATCCAATGGATTGCCTTGTTTTTGATAGAGTCTCCCCCTTCCTTGCGTGTCATTGTGGTTAACTTGGGAACGTTAACCATTAGAACTATATTACCTAAATGGGACTGATCAGTGGCAGGTTGTGCAGAATATTTTGAGGCAGTGTTGCTCATGGGTTTGGGGGTTTTATGATAGATGTCTAGTGGGTTTCCTATGCCTGAATTGTAGAAAGAGGGTGTCTGGTAAGAGTTCGTGGTCTTTTCTCCGATGGGGTGAGGACCGACGTAGCTAGAAGCTGAGGAGTTGGGCGGGTTTGTTGTGATGCCTGATAGGGTTGGGTTTTGGGCAAGGTTAGTGGTGGTCGTGTTATTTGCGTGGGTTAGCTGTTTTACTATTGCAAGTAGGGAGTTAACCATATGCTTGAGTTCTGTGACTTCCTTCCTTAGAACATGTATGCATTCAATATGCTGTGGGGTTACAAGAGGAAAGTGCACATTGGTTGCTGCTGGCCCATCTGCCAGGGTGTCTGGGTTGGTGTTGTCGTGTGATTCGGGGATGTTGGTTAAGGGATTGAAACGGTTACTGAGCTGGATGGAATCATTGGTGGCAAGTGGTGGGTCTTCTGCAGGAGAGGGGGCGGTATGGGTGATAACATTCCTACTTTCGCCCACCCCTGTAGTGTCACTGACTTGTTGCCCACGTTTCACGAAGATCTCAGCGATTTTCGTGGGACCGTCCTTCCTGTTAATTGAAGGGGCCCTCCCCCCAGTTTCAATAGAAATGTTTCCCTGGGGGCTAGTTAGTATTCCATTGCATTCACCCAGGAGAGAGTCGATTCTATCCATGACGCAGTTTCTAGCTGCATGCTTATGCCTTTTTCGCTTGGCTTTTAGCACTACCCCGGCCCCTGCCTCTATTGCTTTCCTTTTGCCCATCTGGTGTTGGTGTAGGTGCAAGGTTGAACGATAAGGTGTCAGATTTAGTGGAGCAGCTGACTGGGACACAGAGTTGACAATAGCAAATGGGACTAAGTCCAATATGGCCTTCTTGGGTGATAGATGTCAGGGGGGTGGCCCAGCCCAGCCTCTGTCGGCCACTGACGGGCGCAGGATGGGCCCGCCCTTGGCCCGGGCTTTGCCCGGACGCCGCCCGCGCGCGTCCCGTGCGGCGGGAGCGCGAAAGTGTTTTTAAAGGGCTCCTGCCCCTCCACTGGCCTCACAGCGCTTCCCGCGACGGCAGGAGTGCGAAGACGATTTAAAGGGCTCCTGCCCCTCCACTGGCCTCACAGCGCTTCCCGCGACGGCGGGAGCGCGAAGATGATTTAAAGGGCTCCTGCCCCTCCACTGGCCTCACAGCGCTTCCCGCGACGGCGGGAGCGCGAAAGTGTTTTTAAAGGGCTCCTGCCCCTCCACTGGCCTCACAGCGCTTCCCGCGACGGCTGGAGCGCGAAAGTGTTTTTAAAGGGCTCCTGCCCCTCCACTGGCCTCACAGCGCATCCCGCGACGGCGGGAGCGCGAAGACAATTTAAAGGGCTCCTGCCCCTCCACTGGCCTCACAGCGCTTCCCGCGACGGCGGGAGTGCGAAGACGATTTAAAGGGCTCCTGCCCCTCCACTGGGCGCGAAAGTGTTTTTAAAGGGCTCCTGCCCCTCCACTGGCCTCACAGCGCTTCCCGCGACGGCGGGAGCGCGAAAGTGTTTTTAAAGGGCTCCTGCCCCTCCACTGGCCTCACAGCGCTTCCCGCGACGGCGGGAGCGCGAAGACGATTTAAAGGGCTCCTGCCCCTCCACTGGCCTCACAGCGCTTCCCGCGACGGCGGAAGCGCGAAAGCGTTTTTAAAGGGCTCCTGCCTCTCCACTGGCCTCACTGCGCTTCCCGCGACGGCAGGAGCGCGAAGACGATTTAAAGGGCTCCTGCCCCTCCACTGGCCTCACAGCGCTTCCCGCGACGGCGGGAGCGCGAAGACGATTTAAAGGGCTCCTGCCCCTCCACTGGCCTCACAGCGCTTCCCGCGACGGCGGGAGCGCGAAAGTGTTTTTAAAGGGCTCCTGCCCCTCCACTGGCCTCACAGCGCTTCCCGCGACGGCAGGAGTGCGAAGACGATTTAAAGGGCTCCTGCCCCTCCACTGGCCTCACAGCGCTTCCCGCGACGGCGGGAGCGCGAAAGTGTTTTTAAAGGGCTCCTGCCCCTCCACTGGCCTCACAGCGCTTCCCGCGACGGCGGGAGCGCGAAGACGATTTAAAGGGCTCCTGCCCCTCCACTGGCCTCACAGCGCTTCCCGCGACGGCGGGAGCGCGAAAGTGTTTTTAAAGGGCTCCTGCCCCTCCACTGGCCTCACAGCGCTTCCCGCGACGGCAGGAGCGCGAAGACGATTTAAAGGGCTCCTGCCCCTCCACTGGCCTCACAGCGCTTCCCGCGACGGCGGGAGCGCGAAGACGATTTAAAGGGCTCCTGCCCCTCCACTGGCCTCACAGCGCTTCCCGCGACGGCGGGAGCGCGAAAGTGTTTTTAAAGGGCTCCTGCCCCTCCACTGGCCTCACAGCGCTTCCCGCGACGGCGGGAGGGCGAAGACGATTTAAAGGGCTCCTGCCCCTCCACTGGCCTCACAGCGCTTCCCGCGACGGCGGGATCGCGAAAGTGTTTTTAAAGGGCTCCTGCCCCTCCACTGGCCTCACAGCGCTTCCCGCGACGGCGGGAGCGCGAAGACGATTTAAAGGGCTCCTGCCCCTCCACTGGCCTCACAGCGCTTCCCGCGACGGTGGGAGCGCGAAGATGATTTAAAGGGCTCCTGCCCCTCCACTTGCGCTCACAGCGCTTCCCGCGACGGTGGGAGCGCGAAGACGATTTAAAGGGCACCTGCCCCTGCACTGGCCTCACAGCGCTTCCCGCGACGGCTGGAGCGCGAAAGTGTTTTTAAAGGGCTCCTGCCCCTCCACTGGCCTCACAGCGCTTCCCGCGACGGCGGGAGCGCGAAGACGATTTAAAGGGCTCCTGCCCCTCCACTGGCCTCACAGCGCTTCCCGCGACGGCGGGAGCGCAAAGACGATTTAAAGGGCTCCTGCCCCTCCACTGGGCGCGAAAGTGTTTATAAAGCGCTCCTGCCCCTCCACTGGCCTCACAGCGCTTCCCGCGACGGCGGGAGCGCGAAAGTGTTTTTAAAGGGCTCCTGCCCCTCCACTGGCCTCACAGCGCTTCCCGCGACGGCGGGAGCGCGAAGACGATTTAAAGGGCTCCTGCCCCTCCACTGGCCTCACAGCGCTTCCTGCGACGGCGGGAGCGCGAAGACGATTTAAAGGGCTCCTGCCCCTCCACTGGCCTCACAGCGCTTCCCGCGACGGCTGGAGCACGATTTAAAGGGCTCCTGCCCCTCCACTGGCCTCACAGCGCTTCCCGCAACGGCGGGAGCGCGAAGACGATTTAAAGGGCTCCTGCCCCTCCACTGGGCGCGAAAGTGTTTATAAAGGGCTCCTGCCCCTCCACTGGCCTCACAGCGCTTCCCGCGACGGCGGGAGCGCGAAAGTGTTTTTAAAGGGCTCCTGCCCCTCCACTGGCCTCACAGCGCTTCCCGCGACGGCGGGAGCGCGAAGACGATTTAAAGGGCTCCTGCCCATCCACTGGCCTCACAGCGCTTCCCGCGACGGCGGGAGCGCGAAAGTGTTTTTAAAGGGCTCCTGCCCCTCCACTGGCCTCACAGCGCTTCCCGCGACGGCAGGAGCGCGAAGACGATTTAAAAGGCTCCTGCACTTCCACTGGCCTCACAGCGCTTCCCGCGACGGCGGGAGCGCGAAGACGATTTAAAGGGCTCCTGCCCCTCCACTGGCCTCACAGCGCTTCCCGCGACGGCGGGAGCGCGAAAGTGTTTTTAAAGGGCTCCTGCCCCTCCACTGGCCTCACAGCGCTTCCCACGACGGCGGGAGTGCGAAGACGATTTAAAGGGCTCCTGCCCCTCCACTGGCCTCACAGCGCTTCCCGCGACGGCGGGAGCGCGAAAGTGTTTTTAAAGGGCTCCTGCCCCTCTACTGGCCTCACAGCGCTTCCCGCGACGGCGGGAGCGCGAAGACGATTTAAAGGGCTCCTGCCCCTCCACTGGCCTCACAGCGTTTCCCGCGACGGCGGAAGCGCGAAAGTGTTTTTAAAGGGCTCCTGCCCCTCCACTGGCCTCACAGCGCTTCCCGCGACGGCAGGAGCGCGAAGACGATTTATCCCTCCTTTTGCCATTGTGAGGCAAGTTTGAACGTCATTCAGTGTCTATGTTAATGGACATAAGGTCTTTTATCTCCTGCTCAAGGGACAGCATAGCCGTGTGTTGAGGAGGGCGAACAGGATGCCATACAGCAACCGCACAAAGCAGGTAGGCACTGTACACAAAGACAACAGGTGAGTAATACAGCAGCAAGCACAAAAAGGAACATTAGTATCTTCCAGCCCCATTGGGAAATCAAGCCCCAAAACCAGTCGGTCAAGGACCATGTTCCTTTGTCTTGGTGTATTGTGGAAGCTATCGTATGCAACCTTTGAATAGCTTTATACACTGAAGGGGCATTGTCTGGTATATAAACGCAGCAGGTCGATCCGATCAAAGTACAAACTCCACCACGGTCTGCCAAGATAATGTCAAGAACCATTCTGTTTTGAAGAGTAACAAGGCGGTCAGCAGCGAGCTCTGCAGTGATGTTACTCAGAGCTCCTGCTGTTTCATTTATTGTTGATTCCACGACTCGTGTGAGATGTCTGATATTCCTATTGTTCATCATAGGGCCCCAAAATGGAAGGACTCCTTTAAAGTAGTCCAATGCTTCTTGTGCTGAGGTATCCTATGCAGACATTACCCCTCTCCGAGTCCTGTGGTATTGAGGGCCAGCTGTGTAAGTTGGTGGTAGTAACCAAGCAATGTAACACGTGCCGGTCCAGCTGGGTACCAAGGAGGTGTAGGCATTATTACCACAAACAAAATACGAGTTTCGTGATGGTATCATGGTAGGCCAATTAGTTCCATTCAATATTACTGTAGCATTACAGTTACTGGCACCTACACTTCTATTACCACTTTTCTGAAAACAAAGTGGAGCCTTGACCTGTGTTACAAAAAATCTTCAGCCAATCCGGGGTGTGGTATTAAAGGATAAAAAAGATATGTCAGTAGACCTATTTCGTCGGTCAGCATATTCTGACTTTTCTTCCTTTGTTCCATAAACTCTCGTTCCAGTGGGCCAGCATAACCGGTATAGGTGGGTGACCAATAGTCCGGAATTAGTAGCATACATTGAGGTAGTCCAAATGGCTGATAGTTCATACCAGGCGCTGCAGGAGCCATCAAAAGAAAAAGGGAATGAAATATATGGCAACCTTCTTTGCACGGAACTCGGTAGCAAGCCACATATCCAACAATTTGTTCTATTTACAGCCAGCTGATGTTGATGTAACATAGATATGAAGGTATTGTTTTCATATTCCTTACGTCGTCCTTCCTCATGGGGTGGTAAGGAAACATGGCTGTGTTCTGGAGGCGGTGGCGTAGTTGGTGAGACCTCTGAGTCAGAATCATGTATTACCCACCCAATGCAGGATAGAAGTACCAAAAATAGTATTGTTATGGTGAGACAAGCGATACGTGGGCCTAATAGTCTTTTTAAATTACTTATTTTCTTCTTTTTCCTCTTGTCTTCTTCTATAACACCCATTTCTCTTTATTGCTTGTCCCACTAGCAGTTCAGTCCAACCTAGGTGCTGCCCGTGACTGGTGGTTGCTACACTGTAGGGTGATTCCAGCAGTCCTATTGACACACTCTGGTCCGCCCCGACAGTCAAAATCACGGCCATGCAGCTATCGTCAGACTTAGTACAGGGGACAAGCAATCAGTTCATTGTTCATTTTCTTATTTTCGTGGGCGGAAATCGTATCTTGTGGACTGTGGTATGGTATGGTCAGGAAACAATTGTTCAGTGTGACCTAAATCTGAGGGAACCTCCTGCAGCACACTGTTGTTCTGTTTTTTTATCACTCCGCGTAGTGTTGCTGAAATGGTCCTCAGTTGTCGGGTGGTCACCACTTTTTATTTCATCAGAGGGTACGAGTAGGGGTACTTTCTTACTGTGGGATGCATGTATCCAATTCTTAGCTCCCTCGACTTTAACTGCTGTTCGAGTAGCAAGGAGGACTTGTCGCGGACCTTTCCATCGAGGTTCGAGACTCTTTTTCCGCTGGAAATTCTTTGTGAGGACCCAGTCTCCAGGTAGTATCTTGTGGCCTGGATCAGTGGATACAGATGGAAGTGCTTCACACACCTGTTGGTGAATAGAACGCAAAGAATTAGTGAGTTCATTTAAATAGTCCATCAAAACAGGATGTTCTAGTTCTGAGTGCTTGTGAGGTCGAGGGACCCCCCAGACATTTGCTGGCCTACCCATCACTATCTCATGGGGTGACAACCCTGATCTAGAGTGAGGCGTCATCCTGACAGACATTAAAGCCGGGGGCAACGCGTCCGGCCACCGTATACTGCGTTCTGCGCATATTTTTTACATCTGCAATTTAAGTGTGCCATTATATTTTTCAACTAGTCCTGCTGACTGGGGGTGGTTAGCTGCATGAAACTTCTGGCGGAGGCCCAACCCTTCACACACCCTTTTCATCACCTGCCCTACAAAATGACTCCCATTATCTGACCAGACACACCTTGGGACCCCAAACCGTGGGAAGAACTCCTTCAGAAGTACCTTTGCGGTGGTAAGGGCAGTATTATCTTTAGTAGGGTAAGCTTCTACCCACTTACTAAACATACAGACCACAACTAGGACATATTTCAAGTTGTTACACCTTTCCATCTCAATATAATCCATTTGTAGTACTTCAAAGGGATACGTTGGTGGGGAAAAATGCCCAGCGGGGACTGAGGCACCCTTCCCTATGTTATGTTGTAAACAAATCATGCAGGATTGAACCAGTTGGTCAGCTACTCTTCTGATATTTTTATGAGACCAAACCGGATCAAGCAAATCACAAATGCTTTTGGCACTAACGTGTGCAGGACCATGGGCCATAGTCACTACTGGCAGCACGAATGCATCAGGTAACATCCATCTTTCCCTCTGTGACAGATCTGTCAAGCACAGCGTATTTTCATCTAACTTGGCCTTCCCTTCTTCCCATTCCTTTCTCTCCTGTTCAGTTGCCTCATCCTGTATCTTCCTGACACTCTCTACTGTGTTCCCAAATATTTCATGGGGACGAACCTTCTCTGTACTATCTACCACATACATGTGTCCTGTCTTTGCATACGCTGTATCTTTTGCTGTCTGATCGGCTAGGGCGTTGCCCCGTCCAGTTTCATCTGTCACCTTTTTGTGTGCACTACACTTCATGATAGCCACTGTTTTGGGCAACGCCAGGGCAGAAAGTAAGTTAGTTATAAGGGTCCCATGTTGAATACGTGTCCCATGTGAAGTGAGGAATTATCGTTCTGCCCATAAGCGACCAAAATTGTGTGCTACGCCAAATGCATACTGGCTGTCCGTGTAAACATTCACATTAAGTCCTTTACTTAACTCACAGGCTCGTGTTAGAACTATTAATTCTGCGGCCTGAGCAGAGTTATGTGGTATTCTAGCTGTTTCAACTACAGTGGTAGCTGTTGTAACTGCATAGGCTGCAGAGGTAGTGCCATCGGGTAGCTTGATGCATGAGCCATCTACGTATAATATGCCATCAGGGTCTCTCAGTGGAGTGTCCTGTAAGTCCACTCTCCCTTTTGTTTCATCCTCCGTCCGGAGAATGCAGTCATGTATGTCATCATAAGAATCTTCCGTTTTTTCAGTAATTGGCAATAAAGTGGCAGGATTGAGCGTGTTGCACCTTTTAAATGTTATATGACTAGCTAAAAGTGTCAGTTCATAAGTAGTTAATCGTGTAAGATGCTGTGTTTTTGTTTTGTTTAATAGTGCGTCAACAGTGTGTGGGACCAACAGGGTGAGGGGTGAATCCATGACTATCCCGGCCGACTGGCGCACTGCGACAGCTGCAGCGGCTACTGCCCGTAGACAGCTCGGGAGTGCACAGGCCACTGGATCCAGTAGGGCCGAAAAATAAGCACAGGGGCGTTGTTTGCCGCCATGCTCTTGGGTTAACACTGATAGTGAACATCCATTTCTCTCGCTCACACATAACTGAAAATCTTTACGATAATCAGGCGTACCCAGTACAGGTGCTGTGCAGAGTGTATTTTTCAATTCATCAAAACCAGACTGAAAATCATCATTCCATTCAATTTTTTCAGGACAATCTTTGTGGGTGAGTTGCAAAAACGGTTTTATCAAAAGAGAATAATTAGGAATCCATTGACGACAGAAGGAGGTAATACCTATAAAGGCCCTAACGTCTCTCTGTGTCCTTGGAACCGGTATGTCTCGTATAGCTTGTATTCTCTCAGCCGTCAACGTACGTCCCTCCTTAGACAGGAGGTGTCCTAGGTATATAACCTCCTGTCTACAATATTGCAATTTGGAGAGGGAGACCTTATGGTTATAGTGTGCAAGATGTTTCAATAAGGCTACAGTATCTGTTTTACAATTTTGCTCTGAAGTGGATGCTATTAAAAGGTCATCCACATATTGAACCAGCATCGAGGAGCAAGGAAAAACAAGGGCATCTAATTGACCCTTGAGGGCCTGGCTAAAAATGCTAGGCGATTCAGTATAGCCTTGTGGAGCGTGACAGAACCGGAAACTGCGACCACCCAGTGAAAACCCAAAGATGTGTCTACTATCTGGATGAATGGGAATGCTAAAGAATGCATTCTTAAGATCGATAATAGAGAACCAAGTAGCGGAGGCAGGTATCATTGTTAATAATGTCGTAATGTCAGGAACAACAGGGAACTGGGTTATTACAATCTTATTGACCGCCCGTAAATCAATAACAAATCTGAGTCCTGGAGACGCGGTGCCATTAGATAATTTTTTATGAACAGGAAGGACAGGACTGTTACAATCATTACCACGCATTTCTTCAATGACACCCAAATCAATCAACTGGGTCACAATAGTTTTGAGTTTTTGTTCAATGTGTTGGGATAATTTGTATTGGGGAAGACGAGGTAATTTGGCATTGGCTTTCAAGCGTATGACATACGGTGGTATGTCCAGACATCCAACATCGTCCTTATGTGTGGCCCATAAAATGTCTGGCAAATCTCGAAGTTCAGGTGGAAGTGCTTTTGACAAAAATTGTGCCTGGGAAATATTTGGACCTAGAGTGACATGAACTCCATCCGGAGAGCAATAAATGGTGGCGTACAATTTCTTTAATAAGTCCAAACCCAATAAATTCTCACTACAGGCCGAAGTAAGAATGAGAGGGGAGCTAATGGTGTAAGGAACTATAGCAACATGCAGTGGTTGGGAGACGGGGTTAGCCACCGGAACACCAGAAAAACCCATAGAGACGTTAATATTGCCAGACAGAGGGACCCCTTGGACCTCTTCCTGTTTAACAGAACTTTTGGTGGCCCCAGTATCTACCAAAAAATCATGTGGAGTACCGTCTAATTGTACCTCAACGTGAGGGCCATTCTGCCTAACAGGAATAGAAACTGGTCCCACCCCCCTCTTTTGAAGGCTGTCCTAGTCAAAGGAGGACCCCTGACCTTCATACGTATCATAGTCGTCATTAAAATATTGACGCTGGGATGAAGTATCAAAATAATTCGGGCTGGGGTACTGTGGGACCGTGAAGGGGCCTGCTGGCGGGGTCTGTCTGCAGGACCAGACCTACAGCGTGGTCTGTAGTCCTGTTGCGGTGGGGGCATGGGGCGGCCTGTGGAGTTGTCCTTATTGGGGCAGTCATTCTTCCAGTGGCCCTCCTGCTTGCAATAGGCGCACTGAGTGTAGGAGAGGGAAGAACGGGGAGGGCGTTGGGACTGCCTTCTGTCATTGGGAGGTCCTTGTGACCTTGATCTGGACTGCTGTTGACGGGGCTGAGGGTAGGCCTGCTGAAATAACGCCTTCGTTTTCAACTCCTTCGTTTTTTTTCTCGTTCTTTTCTTGTTCTTCTATCTTCCTGTTCTCATAATATTGGGCCATTGTCAGTATTCCAGTGGCAGTAGAGACTGCCCACGTACTCTCACACAATTTCAATTTTCCCTTTATGTCTGGTAATAAATTGTCCACGAATTTGTCAACAAAGAGTCTTATCCCCCCTTCAGTAGTCATGTCTTGGCCGCTGTAATCAAAAAAGACACCCTCAAACCTTGTATAAAAGTCTGAAACACCCTCGTTCTTTTCTGTTTACAGGAGGCCAATTTATCCCAATTTATCCTGTGTGGTGCAAGTATGGTCTTCATTAAATCCAAAATACGCAGTGGGAGAGCCAATATAAGTGGGTCTGGTTTTGCTCCCCCAGCCCTGTCTCTTTCTGCTGCTTGCAATTGGTCCCACGTGCCCCCTAGTTCAGCATGGTCGTGCCTCCGTACTTTTGACCATACTTCCTGCGGGACTACTGCTGCCATTAACATGTCAATATCGGACAACGTCATAGTACATGATTAAAGAATTTGTTGCAATTCTTTATAATATCCTGCAGGGTTCTTAAGGGGGTCAGGTAAGGCAGCTTTTAGGGTATATGTTTCAGATCTTTTCCATGGGGTGTGTACCCACATTTGTTGAAAATGCCCTGCAGTAATAACTTGGCCAGCGTCATCCGTCACCGGTTCTCGCCAAACCAGCGGAACCTCTCTCATGGGAAACATGGATGCCCTTATAGAAGGGCTACATGTCCACATGTGGTCCCTATATACAAGAAGAGTAACAACATAATCATGTAGACCAGAACCAAACGGCAGTCCAGTAGAGGTGCGTTTTCGGAGGTCCACCAGTCCCGCGGGAGCTGAGGAACCATCATCCTCATATTCTTGTATTATAATGTTGCACATAAGGGTGGCTGCATGTAACTGAACTAAACTATCCCATTGTTTCATAGTGTGGACAATGTCCCTGACCCCATAGTCATTCCAATTAGTCATCCACCTCCGTGTCATTTCTTCAATGACATCTTCCTCTTGTGAATTAGAGAACAAGTGTCCGCGCAGGGTGCGCTTTCGCGGGGTCATGGGACGGGGGTATGTGTGGTGTCTAAACAGGAGTCAGGGGTGGGCCAAACGGGGGCCAGTCGAGGGGTGGGTACAGTCGGGCGGGATGTATCCTCTATAGGTCTGGTGACAGGAGGGGTGGTGGTGGGTGGCGGAGCACTCGCCTGAGATCCAACCGGGGGTGGCACAATAGGGTTACCTGGTGCAGGTTGAGGATGTAGTGTAGGATATATTGGTGGACTATATAACAGGGGTTTATCTAACATATCGTTTAAAAGGGGGTCTTCCTCTTGTGGTTTATCCACTACTGTCCTGGAAGGGTAACACTTATCAGTTTGTAAGTGAAGCCTTCAGTCATGTTCTAAAATTTTCTGTTGATGTTCAGCTATGTCAGAGTCATATACCTTTTCAGTCACCGTCCTGGTCTTATGTCTCTGTAATTCTTTCTCTGCCTTCCTACGTCTTTGGTCTGCTTCTTTCTGCCAAGTCCGTAGTGAATCAAACATCCCTGGTCTACTTTTTGTCACAAACAAACGTTCCTGTAAATAGTCTAATTTATCTTTATCAAATGTCCTGTGAATAGGCCATTGCAAATCAGAACTACCTTTGGTTCTTTTTCTCCATATATCAGACCAGATAATCGGACCTATGCCATATTTAACATATATATCATAATTCGGAGTCCCGGCCGGAGGAGTGGGGCATGTTTCCTCCAGGCGGGAGTCCCTACTGCAAAGACAACAACACAATTTCCTGAAACAACTGAACGCTGGCATTCTTCCAGTATATTTAAAAATATATATATATATTACATCAGTGGTTTGAATACACCAAATGAGTGGCAAATATGCCTTTTGCTTCCTATATACTTAAATGACAACAGAGGTCAGTCTTACCACTGACATCGGTCTTTGCAAAGAGCGATAGAAACCGTACAATACTCACAGACCTATTTTTAGACAGGAATCTTTCAATTCCCGTCCTTACCTGACACTTCTGTTATAGTCCAACAGTTGGGGACTCCAGTAGTTCACAGGAAACAGATACCCGAATTCAGACAGCGCCAGGAGAAGTCGAGACGGCTGGAAGACACACAGTGGAGATCCGCAGGTCCACGACAGAGAACGAAGCTCAGAATCTGGTGTGGGGCGCCTCCCTTGGAAATCCAATCGTGAGTCCTCCGTCACCTGGTCGGTCCCCTGGATGCCTGACTCGGGTCCCTGTTCTGGCGCCAACTGAGGAACCAGGAAAGATAGAATCCCCACCCGGGGTCTTCTTCCCAGCGGTGGAGGGACACCCTTTATGTCCTCAGGGTCAATTTAGCAGAGAGTTCACAAATCAGACGGAGTCACCAACTGGAGGAATAAAGAGAAGTTTATTATATGGATAATAGCTCGAGCTAATACAGAGTCCCAGGACAGTCAAGTGACTATCCTATGGAGGCTGCCCCTTCACTCTGGGGCACCCAACCTTATATACACACAAAACTGCTTAGTCAGAGGACAACTCCACCCCTATCGTATTCAAGGTCCTCTGCGGCCTTCAGAATATTTCAGGGATACACGTGTGGTGGGAGAAGGTACAGATGCAGCTGGCAGGAGGTGGCAACGACCTGTGCAAACCTGTTCTAGCAGTTACTGATTAAGCACGACAATTCTCTGAACTGTAATTGGAAAAAGTAATATGGCAGCGATAAGCAGATTGCAGCCCAAGGCTGCAAGCACAAGGTCAATCATCAAAGTTCAAGAGATTTGTCGAGCACATGGCAACATAATAAAGATAAACAGATGCCTAGCAGCTATGGTGTATGATTAACTTTATGTACATTTTCTCACATGCGCAGTGATGGGGAGTGCTATGCATCACAGTCTGTGGCCCCGCCCCTTTTACCAAAAAACAATAATAGGTTTGCAGTTGCTGCTGCTGCTGGCGGGGGCGACCCTCCTACGCCCTAGCAGAGGAGCCGCGCCTGAGTAAATCTGGGCCTGAGTATTCATGGCGCCTCCACAGTACTGAACCGGTACCCAAACTTGCAAGATATCCATGGACACTGGTGTCAGCAGGATACTAAAAAGAATTACCATTTCTGAAGCTATCAGGCAACAATGCATGAGGAGTAGCTCAGCTGGAAGGCTTTGAGGTTTTTACATGAGCTCCCTCCGAAAGCGTTGAATTCTACTGCAACATGGAAGGACCATGAAATAACAGTTTTTGGGAGAATGCTGAGCAGTAGACGCCTAACACAATCCTTGCAGAAAGAATGGTAAAAGTACAAAACTTTGAACACGAGTAGCAGGAAAGGTCCAGCCTGGCTTCTCCTCGTGAATAGTGAATGCCAGAAGTGGTGCCATTTAAAATCCCAAGTGCTTTCAACAGACTTCAAAGTGTGCAGGGCCTGGAGGAACATCTTCGTAACTTTTGAGGGAAAGTTGTGCCACCTAACGGTGATGTGGGGTATAACAATTCTAGTGAATGGGTTTAACTTTAGAGCTATCGATGTGAACACTGGATGTCCAGAAGAACAGTACTTGTGCCAGAGAAGGAACAGCTCCTTATGCTCCATTCCACCCCAGACTTCAGAGCTTCCTATTGGATGCAACTCTGAATAAAAAATACATTTAAAGGCCCGCCTTGAGACGTAGCACCAGTGTTACAGACAGATGCAGGTTAAATGCCTGTCCGGTGAATATTCAGTCCTAGAAGTACCATCCCACCTGAACTCTTGTCAGTATGTCAGGGGGCACACAGGCATGTTAGAGTGCAGCCAGGAGTGCTGCTCGGTTCCAGGGCACGGACAGATGCAAGCTTTGGGGGTGGGAGGATGGTGCTGGTCGACAGGCGAGATACTTCTAATGGTGCTAAAGGTTCAGCTTTGTGTACAAGGAAAGCTGTTCAAAAATGTACATAGAGTACTGCTCACTGTGCCTGAGTGCTGCTCACTGTGCCCGACTACCGCTGAATGTGCCTGAGTACTGCTCACTGTGCCTGAGTACTGCTAAATGTGCCTGAACTGCTGTTTAATGTGCCAGAGTACTGCTCGCTGTGCCTAAGTACTGCTCGCTGTGCCTGAGTACTGCTCAATGTGCCTGAGTACTGCTCAATGTGCCTGACTACTGCTTACTGTGTTTGGAGTGTTGTTCAGTGTGCCAGAGGACCTGCTTCCTATGCTTGAATACTGCTCAATGTGCCTGGAGTGCTGTTCAATGTGCCAGAGTACTGCTCACTGTGCCAGAGTACCACTCACTATACTTGAGTACTGCTCAATGTGCCTGAATTTCTGTTCAGTGTGGCAGAGTACTGCTCACTGCGCCTGAGGTTTGCTCAATGTGCCTGAAGTGATGTTAAATGTGGCAGAGTACTGCTCGCTGTACCTGAGTACTGCTCAATGTGCCTGAACTGCTGTTCAATGTGCCAGAGTACTGCTCACTGTGCCTGAGTATTGCTCACTGTGCCCGAGTGCTGCTCACTGTGCATGAGTACTGCTCTATGTGCCACAGTAATGCTCACTGTGCCACAGTACTGCTCACTGTGCTTGAATACTGCTCAATGCACCTGACTACTAGTCACTTGTACTGAGTACTACTCAATGTGCCTGAGTACTGCTTAGTGTGCCTGAGTACTGCTCAAAGTGCCTGACTACCGGGCATTTTCCCTGAGTACTGCTCAGTGTGCCTGATTACTGTTAATTGAGTTGTAGTACTTTTCACTGTGCCTAAATACTGCTCAATATGCCTGAGTACTACTCAGTGTGCATAGAGTGCTGTTCAATGTGCCCGACTACCCGCTCACTGTGCCAGAGTTCTGGTAAATTTGCCTAAGTACTGCTCACTGTGCCTGAGTGCTGCTCACTATGCTTGAAGTGCTTTTCACTGTGCCTGAATACTACTCACTGTGTCTAAGTACCACTCACCATGCCTGAGTATTGTTCAATACTTCTGAGTTCCTCTCAATATGCCAGAGGTCTGCTCAATGTGCCTGAAGATCTGTTCATTTTGCCAGAGCTCACCGTGGCTATGTATCGCTCAGTGTGCCTGATTAATGCTCACTGTGCCTGACTACTGCATACTGTGATTGGAGTGCTGTTCGGTGTGCCAGAGGGCCTGCTCACTATGCCTGAATACTGCTCAATGTGCCTGGAGTGCTGTTCAGTGTGTCAGAGGACCTGCTTACTATGCTTGAATACTGCTCACTGTGCCAGAGTACCACTCACCATACTTGAGATACTGCTCAATGTGCCAGAGTACTGCTCAATGTGCCAGAGTACTGCTCACTGTGCCTGAGTACCGCTTAATGTGCCTGACTACTGGTCACTTTCCCGGAGTACTGTTCAATTTTCCTGAGTACTGCTCAATGTGCTTTAGTACTTCTCATTGTGCATGAGTACTCCTCATTGTGCCTAAAATGATGCTGAATACACAAGTAGAACCTCTCAGTCTGCACGTTCAGTGTGCTATGGGGCTGCTCGCTGGGCCAGTTAAACTTCTCAATGTGCCAGGAGAACTCCGCAATGTGCTACTAGAGCTCCTATTGGGCCAAGAGTGCTAATGAGTGTGCCAGAAGCACTGCCCAATATGCCCGGAGCACTGGTCAACGTGCCAGTACTGCTCAATGAGCCAAAGATCTGCTCACTGTGCCAGAGTTCTGCTCACTGTGCCTGAGTACTGCTCACGGTGCCAGAGTACTGCTCGCTGTGCCAGAGTACTGCTCGCTGTGCCAGAGTTCTGCTCACTGTGCCAAAGTACTGCTCGCTGTGCCAGAGTACTGCTCGCTGTGCCTGAGTACTTCTCAATGTGCCAGAGTACTGCTCACTGTGCCAGGGTACTGCTCACTGTGCCTGAGTACTGCTCAATGTGCCAGAGTACTGCTCGCTGTGCCTGAGTACTGCTCAATGTGCCAGAGTACTGCTCAATGTGCCAGAGTACTGCTCACTGTGCCAGGGTACTGCTCTGTGCCAGAGTACTGCTCACTGTGCCAGAGTACTGCTCACTGTGCCAGGGTACTGCTCACTGTGCCCGAGTATTGCTCGCTGTGCCAGAGTACTGCTCAATGTGCCAGAGTACTGCTCACTGTGCCAGAGTACTGCTTACTGTGCCAGGGTACTGCTCACTGTGCCAGAGTACTGCTCACTGTGCCAAGGTACTGCTCACTGTGCCCGAGTATTGCTCAATGTGCAAGGAGCATTGCTTGACTATGAACCCACTGATATGTGTGTTGACTATTTCAATGAACAAACGCAGCCTGGGACACCACAACGGAAGACAGAGAAGAATAGCCTCTGTTGTGCCTGTGTATGGGCTCTGTGGGTCTGGGTGTTTGAAGAATGAGTGAGGATGGGGTGTATAGTAATGTGCGTATGAGTGTGAGACAGTATTAATGAGTGGGGGGTATGACAACTTAAGAGTTCTTTGTGGTATTGTACATTTTTTCATTATGTATTTATTGTAGTGGATTTGTGGTTTAAAGTATTCATTATAAGTATCCTGTGTATGTAAAACTATTTTTGAGAAAGTGAAATGAAAATGAAATGAAATGAGAAGTTTTGTGAAAACTTTTAGAAAGTAAACCATGTGTCAAAATAAACGAATATGTAAGATTCTTCTATGCTTCTGCCCACCCGGGATTCAATTCTGCTGAAGATGTACATAGGTTAAGTGGGATGTTTGTATATGTTTTGAACCCTGAAGCACTCCTCTAAAACCTTTGAGAATTCCTGTTTATTTACTCGTGTGGGAGTTGAGTATGTCACTGTGTGTTACCTTACAGTTACTTCAGAGTTCGACAACAGACAGTGTGGTAAACAGACAGGGCAGCTGAACCCAATAGGAATAATGGAGTCCATATGCCACATTCGCCGGTCGCACACTGTAGGTAGTGTACAGTTTTGCGTGTGAAAATGTCTCACTTGAGTGCAACTGCAATTCAAAACTTTTTCCCCCCCAAATGAGAAATCCGTTGCTTTCCTTATTGCTCCAGGAATATTAAAAGTTTTGTTTCCAATTCTCACCCTGGACAAAAAATGCACACCTTCCTGCTGGCTTAAATCTGTATTTCATAGGTGGACATGGGCAGAAAACTGAATTTATGTTTGGTTAGTAAGTGAGGGGGCACAAAGTTTTGCTCAAAATCCCCCAGAAGGCAGAAGAGAATGTCAGGCCCCAAACAGTAAAGCTGCCTATTCCTGGTTCTCCTTCATGCCTCTTTAATCCCCTACCAGGCACATTCTGTGGCATATTTACAAGCCCCCAGCGCCACTTTTCGCCATCCGAGCGTCATTTTTTTAATGCTAAGGCGGTGTTTAAGGGGGCCTTTCCCCCGCACCAGACTTACAAAGTGGTGCAATGCAAGCAATGCACCACTTTGCAACCCCTTGTGCCACATTATGCCTGCGCCAGGCATAATGTATGCAAGGGGTGCATTCCCCTGTTAGGAGGTCCAGAAAAATGGCGCAGTGACATTTACGAGATTTCACTGCACCATTTTCCCCATTATTTCTAACACCTGCCAAGGCAGGCGTTAAACGGACGCTCCAATGTTTCCAATGGGCCTCCCCACGCACTGCTGGACTAGAGCCATCATTTTGGGCGCTAGTCGATCAATGAGCCATAGTAGCACCAAAAATGTTGATGCTATTGCTCTAACGTGCACCATGGTGCGCCGAATTGTAAATACGGTGCTACCATGATGATGTAAGAGGGGCATGGGGGGCGGAAGAAAAGTGGCGCATCGTAGCTGGTGCGCCACTTTCTTGTAAATGTGCCCCTCAGTATCTCTATTTCACTCTTGCAGGTTCTTCTTCATCCCCGCTGTAGGAACGTGGGGTATTATGCAGTGAGGCTGGTTAGGCTTCAATATGCAATACCTTCACGTTACCCCAAATGTTTCCATTGGATTCACGCTCTTAAACCCCAAGCTCAGTCCTGGTGGTGTGGCACAGAGCAGGCAGGCTTAACCAGAGAAGCATGTGTTAAGCATTACAGAGCACCAATATCTACAAATTAATTGACACGACTTGAAAGATATCTGCCACGATTTATAACAACAAGCATTTACAATGCAATAGTTCTCCCATTTGCTTGAGTTAGAGCTATTGCTGTTGTAAATTCATAACTGGACTTATCTTGATACATATATTGGTCAACCCTACCTCATAATTTGGCCTCTTCCTGCCACATATTTCCAGTGGACCTGCAAATAACTAAAACACTTCCATTTACCTTTTTCCTCTATCTGCAGCTAAAAATGAAAATGTTGCCATTTAGCATCCTAGTTTAAATCTGCCATGCCTATTCCAATAAAATACCACTTACCCCACCCCACCATCGGAGCTGCTGGCCGGCTAACACAATTTCCAAAATAAAGATTCAAGACAGCCACGGGGGAGGGACAAGAGACATAAACTAGAAGGGTCACTCAAACATATCAAGAGTGTTCAAACAGTCATGGTGTAATAAGGATGTTAAATTGGCCTGAATCATGAACATAATTGCAAAGAGGAGAGATTAGTAAAACATATATAATTATCATATAAACCCAATAAAAACTTTTTTCAGAAATAACCTTTTGGCATTAGACTGTAATTACGAATCAAGCACTGCGAGCTAAACGGGTTAAAAGTGGCTTTTACATATATTAAAAATGCCCGAGATGGCTTTAGAATAATGGTGCCTCAGTACTCACATTGAACTGCAAAAGCTGTGCATTGGAAAATAAAGCTTTGGTTATCTGCACATGATTATTTACAAATTAAGCACTGAGTGAGGGTAGTTAAAAGAGGCTGTACATATATTAAAAATGGCAGAAATGGCTTTAGAATAATGGTGCCTTACTATTCACATTGAACTGGAACAGCCACGCGTTGCAAAGGAATGCTTTAGGCACCGGCACATGATTATTTACAAATTAAGCACTGCGCTGAAAGGGTTAAAAGTGGCTTTTACATATATTAAAAATGCCCGAGATGGATTTAGAACAACGCTGCCTCAGTATTCACATTGAACTGGAGCAGCCGTGCATTGCAAAGAAAAGCTGTAGGCACCTGCACATGATTATTTACAAATTAAGCACTGCAAGTGAGCCAAAGGGGTTAAAGGTGGCTGTACATATATTACAAATGCCCAAGATGGCTTTAGAATAATGCTGCTTTGGTACTTAAATTGAACTGCAGCAGCCACACGTTGCAAAGAAAAGCTTTAAGCACCGGCACGCGGATGTTACAGAATAAGCACTGCGCTAAAGGGGTTAAAAGTGGCTGCACATTTATTTCAAATGCCCGAATGGCTTTAGATTAATGGTGCCTCAGTATTCACATTGAACTGCAACAGCCGCGCATTGTAAAGGAGAGCATTAGGCAGCAGCACATTATTATTTACAAATTAAGCACTGCACTATAGTGGGTAAAAGTGACTGTGCATATATTAAAAATGCCCGAGATAGCTTTACAATAACGCTGCCTCAGTATTCACATTGAACTGTGCAGCCTTGCGTTGCAAAGGAAAGCTTTAGGCACCGGCATGTGATTATTTACAAATTAAGCAATGCGAGCTAAAGGGGTTAAAAGTTGCAGCAAAGAAGAGCGACACTGGACTAAACCAATGGGTATTAGGAGTGTGGGTGCTAGTAGCCAATGGGCTACTAGTCCCAGTGACTAATCTGCCAGAGGTGGCCAGTTCTAGAGGAGTGTGGCACCTTTCCTACCCAGAAGGCTCTAGTCTGCCACTTTTAAAAAGGGGAGAACACATCTGCGGCTGTACTGACCAGATAGCCCACCCTAAGGGTGTGGCTAGCTTTCTTGGGGTGCATGCCTCCTGACATCCTAAGTTTCCCACTTGCCCGGGTTGCAAATGTGCCTGAGATGGGAGTTGGCTTTTTCCTCCTCTTGGAAGCAGCCTACTTGCATATCAGAGGCGGTGTTCGGATCGAACCTCACCGCTCTGATATGCCACTTCACTAGCCATCCTGTCAGGAAAGGAGGTGACACCTCCCGGTGAGCCAGGCCTTTGTTTCTGACGCCTGGGAGAGTTGACCCCTCCTAGCAAGGGGCCAGAGTCCTGTCTTGGTGGCAGCAGCTGCAGGCTGTCAGCCAGGGGACAGGAAAGCCTGGGGCAATCAGGTGGGCAACCTCCAAGGTAGGCACCTGGGTGCATGCCACACCAAATCCGTCCGACAATGGAAACAAGTTGAGTTTAATGAGACAAGCTGTTTAATACCAAATGTGACAATTTTAAGCGGGACCATAATGGAGCTGGCAACCTCAGGATGCCCAGGTGCCAGTCTATGTTATCCTATGGCCTCCTAAACACTTTAAGTAGCCCTTAGTGGAAAAATGCTAGTATAGGGACATGTAAGCTTGCACTTATATGTCCACACTTTTACTATAATGCACCCTGCCTCCTGGGCTCAGGAAGCCTATCTTAGAGGTGACTAGTATATATTAAAAATAGTGCTGTGACCTTGCCACTCATGTTGAGGACAAAGGTGAGTTGCAGCAGTTTGCGCAGCTCAGTTTACAGGGACCTATAAGGGGGTTAAAGTCCTTGCTAACTGTGGTTACCAACTCACAGGCATCATATTTTAGGGAGAGAGCACTGGGGCCTGGTTTAGCAACTCACACACACTCACCCAGCAACTGGTAGTTCAAATGGGGGTAAAACGTGGGGGAACCTGCAAAAAGCCAGTTTCCTTACATCTTATTTCTTCCTTTGTCACTTTTTTCCATCTTTCTCTTTTCTCTGGGTCAAATTCTGAAAAAATTAGTAACAGTTTCCAAAAGTGAGTACCGCAGACAGCAAAGAAACACTAGATGTCAGGATGAAGAGGCTGACACACCCATGACTTAGGTACCCTTTTTGTTTGAAGAGGTTGTGGTTTGCAACAATGTTTGTGGCATACTCACCACACACATTCAGATAAAGGAAATGATAATGTATTAAATACACAAATTACACAGCAGTTGGTAAAATGGGACTTCTTGACTGGCCTTCTGCTGTCAATAGCTAAACCTCTGTTTATTTACTTCCGGGTGAATCCATGCATGTATGAGGTGCACCACCCACGCTCTGTGAAGTGCACATCTCTCAAACACATGTACTATGAGATGTGGACACTTGGTTGTGCCAATAAAACATTCAGGGAACGCTCTCGCCCATCTGCCTGCTGGCATGTCGAGGCAGGACCTCCTTCCGCCTGTCCCCAGCTGAACCCTGCTCCACAAAGGCTCTCTTCAGAGAAGCCCCTTTCTTTGGGCCATTCCTGAGCTGGACCACAAGGCAAGCCACAGAGCGGAATAACGAGCGAGAAACTGTGGGAGCGCAGGGCCCAGACCCGGCCGCCATTGTGGGAACTCGGCTTCGAGTCCTTCCCGCCAAATACAACGTCTTCAATCAAGTGCATTCTTCCATGTGAATAATAAGGTAACTTTCATGTCCAAAGTCACTGAAAGAAGAAAAATATAGTGTTTGGAAAAGTGATTTTGAGGTTCAAAGGTTAAACTCCTGTCGAGGCCAACTCAGCCTTTCATCATTCCTAAGTGAATCAATTAAAATTATAATTAGAAATGGTAACATTTGTTATTTTCAGTATTAAGAAATCACAAACTGTGGTAGGAACCACTGTATACAAAACATGTTAAGATTAGAGCATTATGTGCCCTCCCTTTCTGGAAATGGGATTTCAATATGTGCCAGCAAGCATCTGAAAAACAATAACATTAGAAATAGCCATAATGATGTTTGAGGCAGAGGCCTCAAGGCATGTGGGCCCAATTATAATATTTTTGTGGTGATACTGGAGTGATAAGGCACACACAAATAATATGCCTATGTGTACATTTATGTCTGTATCTTGTGTGCTTTGGTATGAATGTCTGTGTGTGTTTGTCACTATGGCCCTCATTACAACCCTGTCGGTCGGTGTTAAAGTGGCGGTAATACCGCCAACAGGCCGGAGGTAAAAAAAATGAGATCACGACCATGGCGGAAACCGCCAACATAGACAGCCACATTAACACTCCGACCGCCACGGCGGTAGAAACAAACACCGCGGCGGTAACCTCCAACAGACAGGCGGAAGACAAGGTTCCGCCCACTGTATTACAAGAGGCCTATCCGCCACCTTTTCTGGGGCGGTACCAACGCCATCAAAAGCACAGCGGAAACAGTACTTGGAAGGGAAACCACTCACCTTCCAACACCCAACGAGGACCCAGGACGCCATGGAGCCCGAGTTACAGGTCCTGCCCATGTTGCTTTACCTCCTCTTGTATCAGGAGAAGCAAAGACGCCGTCGACGACCACGGTGAGTACTGCACGTAGCACACAGGGGAGGGGAGGAGGGAAAAGAGAGTGACACACACATGCAACACCCCACCCTCACCCACAACACCATACACACGAATACATGCAGCAACATCACATATACACCCCGTCACCCCCTGGAAGAACGCAAGGACAAAATGAAATGATTGTAACAAGTGTAATCATTGAAAAATCAGATAGGCCAAATTAAAATCTCAGTATATACAAATGTGTACACCAACTACACACGTCCGGATATTAATGAAATCATTGTCCGTGGACCAGTGGTCCCAAAATGCATGGGCGAAGCCAACACAAGATACCTGACTCGAAACAGAGAGAACACTGCAGGGGCATCAGATCGAAAATAAACAGGCACCTCAGGGGGAGGGGGCACCTCAGCCGGATGAATGGACAACGCCACTGCTCCACAAGGGGCTCCATGCCCACAGTTTGGTCCTGGGGAGTGCAAAGCCACAGTCTTTCAAGTCCCTCAAGTGGGTGGTTTGCCCACTACTTTATCCTGGGGAGTGCAAAGCCACAGTCTCTCAAGTCTCTCAAGTGGGTGGTTTGCCCACTGCTTTATCCTGGGGAGTGCAAAGCCACAGTCTCTCAAGTGGATGTGATTCTCCACTGGTTCTGGAGGGGGCATTGTGCCCAGAGTGTTTCATCCTGCCAAGGACTGAGGTAGTGGATGTGATTCTCCACTGGTTCTGGAGGGGGCATTGTGCCCAGAGTGTTTCATCCTGCCAAGGACTGAGGTAGTGGATGTGATTCTCCACTGGTTCTGGAGGGGGCACTGTGCCCAGAGTGCTTCACATGCAGTGTGGCAGGTCCCATTCCCTCTCCTGGGTGTGTGTGCCACGAGATTGCCTTGAAACAGGTAGCATGATACTCCATGGAGGCAGAGACACATTCCACCCTGCTGTGACTTCGCCTGCCACATGCAGGTACAAACAGTGCTGGGTGTCGTGCCTCATGTACACCGTGCAGGGTCCAGGAACTCTCCTGCAGCCTCGGACTGCTGCCCACTGGGGATGATAGCCATGTCAGCTGTGGTGGCACTGTCTGAGCACATCGAAGGGCTGGTGGCGGTGGTTGCGGCAGTGTCAGTGGCGGAGGTGCTAGCAGTGGTGTATGTGTCAGCACCTGTGGAGGGACACAGCAGGGCGTCTCCTGCAGCCTCGGACGGCTGCCCACTGGGGATAATGCTGGGGACTGTTGCTGAGGCAGCAGACGTGCAGGTGGCCGTGCAGGTGGCAGTGTCCACTGCCGTACAGGTTGATGTTCTGGTTGCCAGAAGGGGTGACTCTGGTCCCTCAGCCGGAGCCTCCGTGCCCTGTCCTGACTTGCTCTTCACCTTGTGTCCCTTCCCCACCTTTGATGTCGCTGCTGGTCCCTTGGCACTGTCCCCTTTTGGCTTGGAAGAGCCCTTGCTTGGTGGTTGGTGCGGCTTCTCCCTCCGGCATGTGGGCACCTTCTTCACCTTGGCAGGTGGCAGAATGGGCTGATCCTTGGCCTCGCTAGGTGACACACTGGCAGCCCTGATGGGTGCCGCCCGCGATGTTACCGGACTTGCTGAGACCACTGTGCTTGATGATTTGGTGGCTGAGGTGCTGGGCTGGGACCTGGACAGCCTGGCCCTAGGGGAAAGACGGGGGGAGAGGTGTAGGGAAGAGGTCAATTTTAGCCAGGAAGAGTTTCTTAGATACACTGGGACGGGAAGAAGGAGGGGATTTGGGACTGGAGGAAGAGGTAGTGGTTGTAGGAGGTGTATGTCTGCTGAATTTGGGTGAAGGTGCATGGGCCGGAGGCTTTTGTGAGGTGGATGGCTGTTGGGTGGGTGTGTGCCTGCGTTTGTGTTGTTTGGGAGGAGGGCTCACAGACACACTGGGAGAGGACACAGGGGATGTGTGCATGGTAGTGGGGGTGGTGATTGCACGTGAGCGGTGTGTGGTGATGGGCGTGCTGGTGATGGAGGTAGTGGATGAAGATGTAGTGCATGCAGGAGTGAGTGGAGAAGAGACAGGGAGGAAGGAGGAGAACGTGTAGGAGGGGGCACAGTGGAGGCAGTGGATGTTGGTGTGTCTGCATTGGGATGGTGTAGGAAAGTACCATCTTGCCTGGCATGTTACCCCCATATTTCACTGTATATATGTTGTTTTAGTTGTATGTGTCACTGGGACCCTGCCAGCCAGGGCCCCAGTGCTCATAAGTGTGCCCTGTATGTGTTACCTGTGTTATGACTGTAGGAGGCTGGACTGGCTTGTAGTGAGTACCAAGGGGTACTTACACCTTGCACCAGGCCCAGTTATCCCTTATTAGTGTATAGGGTGTCTAGCAGCTTAGGCTGATAGATAATGGTAGCTTAGCAGAGCAGCTTAGGCTGAACTAGGAGACGAGTGAAGCTCCTACAGTACCACTAGTGTCATATGCACAATATCATAAGAAAACACAATACACAGATATACTAAAAATAAAGGTACTTTATTTTTATGACAATATGCCAAAAGTATCTCAGTGAGTACCCTCAGTATGAGGATAGCAAATATACACAAGATATATGTACACAATACCAAAATATGCAGTAATAGTATTAGGAAACAGTGCAAACAATGTATAGTTACAATAGGATGCAATGGGGACACATAGGGATAGGGGCAACACAAACCATATACTCCAAAAGTGGAATGCGAACCACGAATGGACCCCAAACCTATGTGACCTTGTAGAGGGTCGCTGTGACTATTAGAAAATAGTAAGGGTTAGAAAAATAGCCCACCCCAAGACCCTGAAAAGTGAGTGCAAAGTGCACTAAAGTTCCCCAAAGGACATAGAAGTCGTGATAGGGGAATTCTGCAGGAAAGACACAAACCAGCAATGCAACAACGATGGATTTCCAGTCGAGGGTACCTGTGGAACAAGGGGACCAAGTCCAAAAGTCACAAGCAAGTCGGAGGTGGGCAGATGCCCAGGAAATACCAGCTGTGGGTGCAAAGAAGCTGCTACTGGACAGTAGAAGCTGAAGGTTCTGCAGGAACGACAAGGGCTAGAGACTTCCCCTTTGGAGGATGGATCCCCCACGCCGTGGAGAGTTGTGCAGAAGTGTTTTCCTGAAGAAAAACCGCCAACAAGCCTTGCTAGCTGCAAATCGTGTGGTTAGGGTTTTTGGATGCTGCTGTGGCCCAGGAGGGACCAGGACGTCGGCAATTGCGTCTGGGGACAGAGGGGGCATCGAGCAAGACCAGGAGACCTCTCAGAAGCAGGCAGCACCCGCAGAAGTGCCGGTACAGGCACTATGAAGTGGAGTGAAACGGTGCTCACCCGAAGTTGCACAAAGGATTCCCACGCCGCCGGAGGACAACTTAGGAGGTCGTGCAATGCAGGTTAGAGTGCCGTGGACCCAGGCTGGACTGTGCACAAATGATTTCCGCCGGAACTGCACGGAGGACGGAGTAGCTGCAAAAGTCGCGGTTCCCAGCAATGCAGTCTGGCGTGGGGAGGCAAGGACTTACCTCCACCAAACTTGGACTGAAGAGTCACTGGACTGTGGGAGTCACTTGGACAGAGTTGCTGGATTCAAGGGACCTCGCTCGTCGTGCTGAGAGGAGACCCAGGGTACCGGTGATGCAGTTCTATGGTGCCTGCGGTTGCAGGGGGACGATTCCGTCGACCCACGGGAGATTTCTTCTGAGCTTCTAGTGCAGAGAGGAGGCAGACTACCCCCACAGCATGCACCACCAGGAAAACAGTCGAGAAGGCGGCAGGATCAGCGTTACAGAGTTGCAGTAGTCGTCTTCGCTACTTTGTTGCAGTTTTGCAGGCTTCCAGCGCGGTCAGCAGTCGATTCCTTGGCAGAAGGTGAAGAGAGAGATGCAGAGGAACTCGGATGAGCTCTTGCATTCGCTATCTAAGGAAATCCCCAAAGCAGAGACCCTAAATAGCCAGAAAAGAGGGTTTGGCTACTTAGGAGAGAAGATAGGCTAGCAACACCTGAAGGAGCCTATCAGAAGGAGTCTCTGACGTCACCTGGTGGCACTGGCCACTCAGAGCAGTCCAGTGTGCCAGCAGCACCTCTGTTTCCAAGATGGCAGAGGTCTGGAGCACACTGGAGGAGCTCTGGGCACCTCCCAGGGGAGGTGGAGGTCAGGGGAGTGGTCACTCCCCTTTCCTTTGTCCAGTTTCGCGCCAGAGCAGGGCTAAGGGGTCCCTGAACCGGTGTAGACTGGCTTATGCAGAAATGGGCACCATGTGTGCCCATGAAAGCATTTCCAGAGGCTGGGGGAGGCTACTCCTCCCCTGCCTTCACACCATTTTCCAAAGGGAGAGGGTGTAACACCCTCTCTCAGAGGAAGTCCTTTGTTCCGCCATCCTGGGCCAAGCCTGGCTGGACCCCAGGAGGGCAGAAACCTGTCTGAGGGGTTGGCAGCAGCAGCAGCTGCAGTGAAACCCCGGGAAAGGCAGTTTGGCAGTACCCAGGTCTGAGCTACACACCTGTGGGATCATGGGATTGTGCCAACTATGCCAGGATGGCATAGAGGGGGCAATTCCATGATCATAGACATGTTACATGGCCATATTCGGAGTTACCATTGTGAAGCTACATATAGGTAGTGACCTATATGTAGTGCACGCGTGTAATGGTGTCCCCGCACTCACAAAGTCCGGGGAATTGGCCCTGAACAATGTGGGGGCACCTTGGCTAGTGCCAGGGTGCCCACACACTAAGTAACTTGGCACCCAACCTTCACCAGGTAAAGGTTAGACATATAGGTGACTTATAAGTTACTTAAGTGCAGTGTAAAATGGCTGTGAAATAACGTGGACGTTATTTCACTCAGGCTGCAGTGGCAGGCCTGTGTAAGAATTGTCAGAGCTCCCTATGGGTGGCAAAAGAAATGCTGCAGCCCATAGGGATCTCCTGGAACCCCAATACCCTGGGTACCTTAGTACTATATACTAGGGAATTATAAGGGTGTTCCAGTAAGCCAATGTAAATTGGTAAAATTGGTCACTAGCCTGTTAGTGACAATTTGAAAGAAATGAGAGAGCATAACCACTGAGGTTCTGATTAGCAGAGCCTCAGTGAGACAGTTAGTCATAACACAGGTAACACATTCAGGCACACTTATGAGCACTGGGGCCCTGGCTGGCAGGGTCCCAGTGACACATACAACTAAAACAACATATATACAGCGAAAAATGGGGGTAACATGCTAGGCAAGATGGTACTTTCCTACACAACCCCCCCCCCCAAACGAAGGACAATAAGACTAGCCATGACCTGATGAGTCTTCATTGTCTAAGTGGAAATATCTGGAGAGTCCATCTGCATTGGAATGGCTACTCCCAGGTCTATGTTCCACTGTATAGTCCATTCCCTGTAGGGATATGGACCACCTCAACAATTTAGGATTTTCACCTTTCATTTGTTTTAGCCAAAGTAGAGGTTTGTGGTCTGTCTGAACAATGAAGTGAGTGCCAAACAGGTATGGCCTCAACTTCTTCAGTGCCCAGACCACAGCAAAGGCCTCCCTCTCAATGGCAGACCAACGCTTTTCTCTAGGGGTCAACCTCCTACTAATAAAAGCAACAGGTTGATCCTGGCCCTCAGAATTAAGTTGTGATAGGACTGCCCCTAGTCCTAATTCAGATGCATCAGTTTGGACATAGAATCTTTTAGAGTAACATGGGCTTTTCAGGACAGGTGCAGAGCACATGGCCTGCTTCAGCTCCTCAAAAGCTTTCTGACAGTTTGCTGTCCATAATACCTTTTTAGGCATTTTCTTGGATGTGAGGTCATTAAGAGGGGCTGCAATGGAGCCATAGTTCTTAATGAACCTCCTGTAATACCCTGTGAGGCCTAGGAAGGCTCTCACCTGGGTCTGAGTAGTAGGGGGAACCCAATCTATAATAGTTTGGATTTTCCCCTGAAGTGGTGCAATCTGTTCCCCACCAACAAGGTGTCCCAGATAAACCACCTTTCCCTGCCCTATCTGGCACTTTGAAGCCTTGATAGTGAGGCCTGCCTTTTGCAGGGCCTCCAAAACTTTCCATAGGTGGACCAGGTGATCATCCCAGCTGGAGCTAAAGACAGCTATATCATCTAGATATGCTGCACTAAAAGCTTCCAGCCCTTGCAGGACTGTGTTCAACAACCTCTGAAAAGTGGCAGGTGCATTTTTCTATCCAAAAGGCATTACTGTGAATTGGTAATGGCCTCCAATGGTTGAAAGTGCAGTTTTAGGTTTAGCATCTTCTGATAATTTGATCTGCCAATACCCTGCAGTCAAATCAAAAGTGCTTAGATACTTGGCAGATGCCAGTGTATCTATGAGCTCATCTGCCCTGGGTATAGGGTGAGCATCAGTTTTGGTTACCTGGTTGAGACCTCTGTAGTCTACACAAAACCGCATTTCCTTCTTTCCATCCTTGGAATGAGGTTTTGGTACAAGTACCACAGGAGAAGCCCATGGACTTTCAGAGTGCTCAACCACTCCTAGTTCTAACATTTTCTGCACCTCTTCCTTTATGCAGTCTCTGACATGGTCAGGCTGCCTATAGATCTTAATTTTTTACAGGCAAGCTGTCTCCAGTATCTATAGTGTGCTCACACCAAGAAGTGGTACCTGGCACAGTAGAGAAGAGTTCAGAAAACTGACCCAGGAGATTTATGCAATGGTCTTTCTGCTCAGCAGTAAGACAATCAGCCAAAACTACACCTTCCACTAGAGCATCTTGTTCTGTGGAAGAAAAGAGATCAGGTAGAGGATCACTGTCTTCTTCCTGTCCCTCATCAGTTGCCATGAGCAGGGTGAGATCAGCCCTGTCATAGTAGGGTTTCAGGCGATTGACATGGAGCACCCTAAGGGGACTCCTGGCAGTGCCTAAGTCAACTAAGTAGGTGACTTCACCCTTTTTCTCAACAATTGTGTGGGGTCCACTCCATTTATCTTGGAGTGCTCTTGGGGCCACAGGCTCCAAGACCCACACTTTCTGCCCTGGTTTGTACTGAACCAAAACAGCCTTCTGGTCATGCCATTGCTTTTGGAGCTCTTGGGTGGCCTGAAGGTTTTTACTGGCCTTTTTCGTGTACTCAGCCATCCTTGATCTGAGGCCAAGTACATAATCCACAATATCTTGTTTTGGAGCTTTTAAAGGTTGTTCCCACCCCTCCTTGACAAGTGTTAGTGGACCCCTAACAGGGTGTCCAAAGAGGAGTTCAAAGGGGCTGAAGCCCACTCCTTTCTGGGGTACCTCCCTGTAGGCAAAAAAGGAGGCATGGTAAAAGGATATCCCATCTCCTGCGGAGTTTTTCAGGGAGTCCCATAATCATGCCTTTTAGAGTTTTGTTAAATCTCTCCACCAGTCCATTTGTTTGTGGATGATAGGGTGTAGTTGTAGGAAAGTACCATCTTGCCTGGCATGTTACCCCCATTTTTCACTGTATATATGTTGTTTTAGTTGTATGTGTCACTGGGACCCTGTCACCCAGGGCCCCAGTGCTCATAAGTGTGCCTAATTGTGTTACCTGTGTAGTGACTAACTGTCTCACTGAGGCTCTGCTAATCAGAACCTCAGTGGTTATGCTCTCTCATTTCTTTCAAATTGTCACTAACAGGCTAGTGACCAATTTTACCAACTTACATTGGCTTACTGGAACACCCTTATAATTCCCTAGTATATGGTACTGAGGTACCCAGGGTATTGGGGTTCCAGGAGATCCCTATGGGCTGCAGCATTTCTTTTGCCACCCATAGGGAGCTCTGACAATTCTTACACAGGCCTGCCACTGCAGCCTGAGTGAAATAACGTCCACGTTATTTCACAGCCATTTTACACTGCACTTAAGTAACTTATAAGTCACCTGTATGTCTAACCTTTACCTGGTAAAGGTTGGGTGCTAAGTTACTTAGTGTGAGGGCACCCTGGCACTAGCCAAGGTGCCCCCACATTGTTCAGGGCCAATTCCCCGGACTTTGTGAGTGCGGGGACACCATTACACGCGTACACTACATATAGGTCACTACCTATATGTAGCTTCACAATGGTAACTCCGAATATGACCATGTAACATGTCTATGATCATGGAATTGCCCCCTCTATACCATCGTGGCATAGTTGGCACAATACCATGATCCCAGTGGTCTGTAGCACAGACCCTGGTACTGCCAAACTGCCTTTTCAGGGGTTTCACTGCAGCTGCTGCTGCTGCCAACCCCTCAGACAGGCTTCTGCCCTCCTGGGATCCAGCCAGGCCTGGCCCAGGATGGCAGAACAAAGGACTTCCTCTGAGAGAGGGTGTTACACCCTCTCCCTTTGGAAAATGGTGTGAAGGCAGGGGAGGAGTAGCCTCCCCCAGCCTCTGGAAATGCTTTCATGGGCACATTTGGTGCCCATTTCTGCATAAGCCAGTCTACACCGGTTCAGGGACCCCTTAGCCCTGCTCTGGGGCGAAACTGGACAAAGGAAAGGGGAGCGACCACTCCCCTGACCTGCACCTCCCCTGGGAGGTGTCCAGAGCTCCTCCAGTGTGCTCCAGACCTCTGCCATCTTGGAAACAGAGGTGCTGCTGGCACACTGGACTGCTCTGAGTGGCCAGTGCCACCAGGTGACGTCAGAGACTCCTTCTGATAGGCTCCTTCAGGTGTTGCTAGCCTATCCTCTCTCCTAGGTAGCCAAACCCTCTTTTCTGGCTATTTAGGGTCTCTGTCTCTGGGGAAACTTTAGATAACGAATGCAAGAGCTCATCCGAGTTCCTCTGCATCTCTCTCTTCACCTTCTGCCAAGGAATCGACTGCTGACCGCGCTGGAAGCCTGCAAAACTGCAACATAGTAGCAAAGACGACTACTGCAACTCTGTAACGCTGATCCTGCCGCCTTCTCGACTGTTTTCCTGGTGGTGCATGCTGTGGGGGTAGTCTGCCTCCTCTCTGCACTAGAAGCTCCGAAGAAATCTCCCGTGGGTCGACGGAATCTTCCCCCTGCTACCGCAGGCACCAAAGAACTGCATCACCGGTCCCCTGGGTCTCCTCTCAGCACGACGAGCGAGGTCCCTTGAATCCAGCAACTCTGTCCAAGTGACTCCCACAGTCCAGTGACTCTTCAGTCCAAGTTTGGTGGAGGTAAGTCCTTGCCTCCCCACGCCAGACTGCATTGCTGGGAACCGCGACTTTTGCAGCTACTCCGGCCTCCGTGCACTTCCGGCGGAAATCCTTTGTGCACAGTCCAGCCTGGGTCCACGGCACTCTAACCTGCATTGCACGACCTCCTAAGTTGTTCTCCGGCGACGTGGGACTCCTTTGTGCGACTTCGGGTGAGCACCGTTTCACGCATCCTCGTAGTGCCTGTTTCTGGCACTTCTCCGGGTGCTACCTGCTGCTGAGAGGGCTCCTTGTCTTGCTCCATGTCTCCTCTGTCTCCTGACGCAATTTGCGACATCCTGGTCCCTCCTGGGCCACAGCAGCGTCCAAAAACCCTTACAGCACGATTTGCAGCTAGCAAGGCTTGTTGGCGGTCTTTCGGCGGGAAAACACTTCTGCACAACTCTCCACGGCGTGGGGGATCCGTCCTCCAAAGAGGAAGTCTCTAGCCCTTGTCGTTCCTGCAGAAACCTAAGCTTCTACTGTCCAGTAGCAGCTTCTTTGCACCCACAGCTGGCATTTCCTGGGCATCTGTCCATCTCCGACTTGCTTGTGACTTTTGGACTTGGTCCCCTTGTTCCACAGGTACCCACGACTGGAAATACATCGTTGTTGCATTGTTGGTTTGTGTCTTTCCTGCAGAATTCCCCTATCACGACTTCTATGTCCTTTGGGGAACTTTAGTGCACTTTGCACTCACTTTTCAGGTCTTGGGGTGGGCTATTTTTCTAACCCTTACTATTTTCTAATAGTCCCAGCGACCCTCTACAAGGTCACATAGGTTTGGGGTCCATTCGTGGTTCGCATTCCACTTTTGGAGTATATGGTTTGTGTTGCCCCTATCCCTATGTGTCCCCATTACATCCCATTGTAACTATACATTGTTTGCACTGTTTTCTAAGACTATACTGCATATTTTTGGTATTGTGTACATATATCTTGTGTATATTTACTATCCTCATACTGAGGGTACTCACTGAGATACTTTTGGCATATTGTCATAAAAATAAAGTACCTTTATTTTTAGTATAACTGTGTATTGTGTTTTCTTATGATATTGTGCATATGACACTAAGTGGTACTGTAGGAGCTTCACTCGTCTCCTAGTTCAGCCTAAGCTGCTCTGCTAAGCTACCATTATCTATCAGCCTATGCTGCTAGACACCCTATACACTAATAAGGGATAACTGGGACTGGTGCAAGTACCCCTAGGTACTCACTACAAGCCAGTCCAGCCTCCTACATTGGTTGTGCAGCGGTGGGATAAGTGCTTTGAGACTACTTACCACTCTTGTCATTGTACTTTTCATGAGAGAAAAATATACAAAACAAGTTCAGTGTATGTACACATAACCAAAAAGTTTTGCATTTCCTCTTTTCACTCTTTTCTAAAGTGCTGAAAAGTACTTCTAAACTTTCAAAAAGTTCTTAAAAAGTTTTAAAAGTTTTTTTTTGTCTTTCAAAAAGTTCTAAAAACTTTTTCTCACTTTTTCTGTCACTTAAACTCTTTCTAAAATGTCTGGCACAGGCCAAAATGTTGATCTGTCCAAACTTGCATATGACCACCTTAGCTGGAAAGGAGCAAGGAGTCTCTGTATAGAAAGAGGTTTGAGTGTAGGGAAGAATCCTTCCTTGGAATTATTGCTTAACATGCTTAGAGAACAAGATAAGGCCAGAAGGGCCCCATCTGTTGAAAAAGCAGCTAATGGTTCCCAATCTGATCCAGGGACCCCCCTAGGAAAAGATTTAGGAAAGAAACTTCAGAGCCTGCCCATTACTAGACAGTCTAGCATAGTTGGTACTGATGTAGAGTCACACCATACAGATAGTGTTGTCTCACATCATAGCAAGAGCATTCATTCTCACCACAGTAGAACTGATGTTTCTGTTAACCAAGCTGTTAGGGTGCCCTCTGTCCATCCTCATCATACTTCTGTTTCAAGACATGTCCCTCCCACCCACCCTGATGACAGATTGTTAGAAAGGGAGCTCAATAGATTGAGAGTGGAACAAACCAGACTGAAGCTCAAGAAGCAACAGCTGGATTTGGAGAGACAGACTTTAGAAGTAGAGAAGGAGAGACAGAAACTGGGTTTAGAAACCCATGGTGGCAGCAGCAGTATTCCCCATAGTCATCCTGCAAAAGAGCATGATTCCAGGAATCTGCACAAGATAGTTCCCCCTTATAAGGAGGGGGATGACATTAACAAGTGGTTTGCTGCACTGGAGAGGGCCTGTGCTGTACAGGATGTCCCTCAAAGGCAGTGGGCTGCTATCCTATGGCTATCATTTAGTGGAAAAGGTAGGGATAGGCTCCTTACTGTGAAAGAAAATGAAGCTAATGATTACAAAGTTCTTAAGAATGCACTCCTGGATGGTTATGGCTTAACCACTGAACAATACAGGATAAAGTTCAGAGAGACCAAAAAGGAGTCTTCACAAGACTGGGTTGATTTCATTGACCATTCAGTGAAGGCCTTGGAGGGGTGGTTACATGGCACTAAAGTTACTGATTATGACAGCCTGTATAACTTGATCCTGAGAGAGCATATTCTTAATAATTGTGTGTCTGATTTGTTGCACCAGTACTTGGTGGACTCTGATCTGACCTCTCCCCAAGAACTGGGAAAGAAGGCAGACAAATGGGTCAGAACAAGGGTGAACAGAAAAGTTCATACAGGGGGTGACAAAGATGGCAACAAGAAGAAGGATGGAAAGTCTTCTGACAAGGGTGGGGACAAATCTAAAAATGAGTCTTCATCAGGCCCACAAAAACACTCTGGTGGGGGCGGTGGGCCCAAATCCTCTTCTAATCAAAACAAGGAAAAGAAACCATGGTGCTATTTATGTAAAATAAAAGGCCATTGGACAACAGATCCCAGTTGTCCAAAGAAAAGCACCAAGACTCCTACCACTACAGCCCCTACTGCTACACCTAGTGTCCCTACTAATAGCAGTGGTGGTGGGAGCAAACCTACTAATAGCCAATCCAAGGGAGTAGCTGGGCTCACTATTGGTAACTTAGTTGGGGTTGGTCTTGTTAGGGAGACCACAGAGGCTGTGTTAGTCTCTGAGGGGGCTATTGACTTAGCCACCTTAGTTGCTTGTCCCCTTAATATGGATAAGTACAAGCAGCTACCCCTAATAAATGGTGTTGAGGTTCAGGCCTACAGGGACACTGGAGCCAGTGTGACTATGGTCATAGAGAAACTGGTCCACGCTGAACAACACCTACTTGGTCACCAGTACCAAGTAACCGATGCTCACAACATAACACAAAGCCACCCCATGACTGTTGTAAATCTCAACTGGGGGGGGGTAACTGGTCCAAAGAAAGTTGTGGTAGCCTCAGATTTACCTGTAGACTGTCTATTAGGGAATGATTTGGAGACATCAGCTTGGTCAGATGTGGAGTTGGAGGCCCATGCAGCAATGCTGGGCATCCCAGGGCATATTTTTGCTTTGACAAGGGCTCAGGCCAAAAAGCAAAAAGGACAGGGAAGCTTGGATCCTGGAACAATGGACCAAGTGCTCCCTAAAGCTAGGGCTAGTAGAAGCAAACCACTTCCTACTATCCCTCCCTCTACAGTGGATTCTAATTCTGAGGAAGAAGAATTTCCACCCTGTGCAGAACCTACACCAGAGGAGCTGGAAGCAGACACTGCTGAGCTTTTGGGTGAAGGGGGGCCTGCCAGAGAGGAGCTGAGTGTGGCACAGCAAACCTGTCCCACACTAGAGGGTCTAAGACAGCAAGCTGTCAAACAGGCTAATGGGGATGTCAGTGACTCTCACAGAGTTTACTGGGAGGACAACCTCTTGTACACTGAAGCAAGGGATCCTAAACCTGGAACTGCCAGGAGGTTAGTGATTCCTCACGAGTACAGAAAGTTCCTCCTAACTCTAGCCCACGACATTCCCCTAGCTGGACATCTGGGACAAATGAAAACTTGGGACAGACTTGTTCCCTTGTTTCATTGGCCTAAGATGTCTGAGGACACAAAAGAATTTTGTAAGTCCTGTGAAACCTGTCAAGCCAGTGGCAAAACAGGTAGCACTCCAAAGGCACCCCTTATTCCACTGCCTGTGGTTGGGGTTCCCTTTGAAAGGGTAGGGGTTGACATAGTTGGCCCCCTTGACCCACCTACTGCTTCAGGCAATAGGTTTATCTTAGTGGTAGGGGACTATGCCACAAGATATCCTGAAGCAATTCCTTTAAGGACCACTACAGCACCTGCAGTGGCAAAGGCCCTCCTGGGAATATTTTCCAGGGTGGGCTTCCCAAAGGAAGTAGTATCAGACAGGGGAAGCAATTTCATGTCTGCTTACTTAAAGGCCATGTGGAAGGAGTGTGGTGTGACTTACAAGTTCACAACACCCTATCATAGTAGGAAAGTACCATCTTGCCTGGCATGTTACCCCCATTTTTCACTGTATATATGTTGTTTTAGTTGTATGTGTCACTGGGACCCTGGTAAGCCAGGGCCCCAGTGCTCATAAGTGTGCCTGAATGTGTTACCTGTGTAGTGACTAACTGTCTCACTGAGGCTCTCCTAACCAGAACCTCAGTGGTTATGCTCTCTCATTCCTTTCCAAATTGTCACTGACAGGCTAGTGACCATTTTTACCAATTTACATTGGCTTACTGGAACACCCTTATAATTCCCTAGTATATGGTACTGAGGTACCCAGGGTATTGGGGTTCCAGGAGATCCCTATGGGCTGCAGCATTTCTTTTGCCACCCATAGGGAGCTCTGACAATTCTTACACAGGCCTGCCACTGCAGCCTGAGTGAAATAACGTCCACGTTATTTCACAGCCATTTTACACTGCACTTAAGTAACTTATAAGTCACCTATATGTCTAACCTTTACCTGGTAAAGGTTAGTTGCAAAGTTACTTAGTGTGAGGGCACCCTGGCACTAGCCAAGGTGCCCCCACATTGTTCAGAGCCAATTCCCTGAACTTTGTGAGTGCGGGGACACCATTACAACGCGTGCACTACATATAGGTCACTACCTATATGTAGCTTCACAATGGTAACTCCGAATATGGCCATGTAACATGTCTATGATCATGGAATTGCCCCCTCTATGCCATCCTGGCATAGTTGGCACAATCCCATGATCCCAGTGGTCTGTAGCACATACCCTGGTACTGCCAAACTGCCCTTCCTGGGGTTTCACTGCAGCTGCTGCCAACCCCTCAGACAGGCATCTGTACCCTGGGGTCCAGCCAGGCCTGGCCCAGGATGGCAGAACAAAGAACTTCCTCTGAGAGAGGGTGTGACACCCTCTCCCTTTGGAAAATGGTGTGAAGGCGGGGGAGGAGTAGCCTCCCCCAGCCTCTGGAAATGCTTTCTTGGGCACAGATGTGCCCAATTCTGCATAAGCCAGTCTACACCGGTTCAGGGACCCCTTAGCCCCTGCTCTGGCGCGAAACTGGACAAAGGAAAGGGAAGTGACCACTCCCCTGACCTGCACCTCCCCTGGGAGGTGTCCAGAGCTCCTCCAGTGTGCTCCAGACCTCTGCCATCTTGGAAACAGAGGTGCTGCTGGCACACTGGACTGCTCTGAGTGGCCAGTGCCACCAGGTGACGTCAGAGACTCCTGCTGATAGGCTCCTTCAGGTGTTAGTAGCCTATCCTCTCTCCTAGGTAGCCAAACCCTCTTTTCTGGCTATTTAGGGTCTCTGTCTCTGGGGAAACTTCAGATAACGAATGCAAGAGCTCATCCGAGTTCCTCTGCATCTCTCTCTTCACCTTCTGATAAGGAAACGACTGCTGACCGCGCTGGAAGCCTGCAAACCTGCAACATTGTAGCAAAGACGACTACTGCAACTCTGTAACGCTGATCCTGCCGCCTTCTCGACTGTTTTCCTGCTTGTGCATGCTGTGGGGGTAGCCTGCCTCCTCTCTGCACCAGAAGCTCCGAAGAAATCTCCCGTGGGTCGACGGAATCTTCCCCCTGCAACCGCAGGCACCAAAAAGCTGCATTACCGGTCCCTTGGGTCTCCTCTCAGCACGACGAGCGAGGTCCCTCGAATCCAGCGACTCTGTCCAAGTGACCCCCACAGTCCAGTGACTCTTCAGTCCAAGTTTGGTGGAGGTAAGTCCTTGCCTCACCTCGCTGGGCTGCATTGCTGGGAACCGCGACTTTGCAGCTACTCCGGCCCCTGTGCACTTCCGGCGGAAATCCTTTGTGCACAGCCAAGCCTGGGTCCACGGCACTCTAAACTGCATTGCACGACTTTCTAAGTTGGTCTCCGGCGACGTGGGACTCCTTTGTGCAACTTCGGCGAGCACCGTTTCACGCATCCTCGTAGTGCCTGTTTCTGACACTTCTCCGGGTGCTACCTGCTTCAATGAGGGCTCATTGTCTTGCTCGACGTCCCCTCTCTCTTCAGGTCCAATTTGCGACCTCCTGGTCCCTCCTGGGCCCCAGCAGCGTCCAAAAACGCCAAACGCACAATTTGCGCCTAGCAAGGCTTGTTGGCGTCCTTTTGGCGGAAAAACACTTCTGCACGACTCTCCAAGGCGAGAGGGATCCGTCCACCAAAGGGGAAGTCTCTAGCCCTTTTCGTTCCTGCAGAAACCTCAGCTTCTTCTGTCCAGTCGAAGCTTCTTTGCACCCGCAGCTGGCATTTCCTGGGCATCTGCCCATCTCCGACTTGCTTGTGACTTTTGGACTTGGTCCCCTTGTTCCACAGGTACCCTAGATTGGAAATCCACAGTTGTTGCATTGCTGGTTTGTGTCTTTCCTGCATTATTCCTCTAACACGACTACTTTGTCCTTAGGGGAACTTTAGTGCACTTTGCACTCACTTTTCAGGGTCTTGGGGAGGGTTATTTTTCTAACTCTCACTATTTTCTAATAGTCCCAGCGACCCTCTACAAGGTCACATAGGTTTGGGGTCCATTCGTGGTTCGCATTCCACTTTTGGAGTATATGGTTTGTGTTGCCCCTATCCCTATGTTTCCCCATTGCATCCTATTGTAACTATACATTGTTTGCACTGTTTTCTAAGACTATACTGCATATTTTTGCTATTGTGTATATATATCTTGTGTATATTTCCTATCCTCTCACTGAGGGTACACTCTAAGATACTTTGGCATATTGTCATAAAAATAAAGTACCTTTATTTTTAGTATAACTGTGTATTGTGTTTTCTTATGATATTGTGCATATGACACTAAGTGGTACTGTAGTAGCTTCACACGTCTCCTAGTTCAGCCTAAGCTGCTCTGCTAAGCTACCATTATCTATCAGCCTAAGCTGCTAGACACCCTATACACTAATAAGGGATAACTGGGCCTGGTGCAAGGAGCAAGTACCCCTTGGTACTCACTACAAGCCAGTCCAGCCTCCTACAATCATCCACAAACAAATGGACTGGTGGAGAGATTTAACAAAACTCTCAAAGGCATGATTATGGGTCTCCCTGAAAAACTCCGCAGGAGATGGGATATCCTGTTACCATGCCTCCCTTTTGCCTACAGGGAGGTACCCCAGAAAGGAGTGGGCTTCAGCCCCTTTGAACTCCTCTTTGGTCACCCTGTAAGGGGTCCACTAACACTTGTCAAGGAGGGTTGGGAACAACCTTTAAAAGCTCCAAAACAAGATATTGTGGATTATGTACTTGGCCTCAGATCAAGGATGGCTGAGTATATGAAAAAGGCCAGTAAAAACCTTCAGGCCAGCCAAGAGCTCCAAAAGCAATGGCATGACCAGAAGGCTGTTTTGGTTCAGTACAAACCAGGGCAGAAAGTGTGGGTCTTGGAGCCTGTGGCCCCAAGAGCACTCCAAGATAAATGGAGTGGACCCCACACAATTGTTGAGAAAAAGGGTGAAGTCACCTACTTAGTTGACTTAGGCACTGCCAGGAGTCCCCTTAGGGTGCTCCATGTCAATCGCCTGAAACCCTACTATGACAGGGCTGATCTCACTCTGCTCATGGCAACTGATGAGGGACAGGAAGAAGACAGTGATCCTCTACCTGATCTCTTCTCTTCCACAGAACAAGATGCTCTTGTGGAAGGTGTAGTTTTGGCTGATTGTCTTACTGCTGAGCAGAAAGACCATTGCATAAATCTCCTGGGTCAGTTTTCTGAACTCTTCTCCACTGTGCCAGGTACCACTTCTTGGTGTGAGCACACTATAGATACTGGAGACAGTCTACCTGTCAAAAGTAAGATCTATAGGCAGCCTGACCATGTCAGGGACTGCATAAAGCAAGAGGTGCAGAAAATGCTAGAACTGGGAGTGGTTGAGCACTCTGAAAGTCCATGGGCTTCTCGTGTGGTACTTGTACCAAAACCTCATTCCAAAGATGGAAAGAAAGAAATGCGGTTTTGTGTAGACTACAGAGGTCTCAACCAGGTAACCAAAACTGATGCTCACCCTATACCCAGGGCAGATGAGCTCATAGATACACTGGCATCTGCCAAGTATCTAAGCACTTTTGATTTGACTGCAGGGTATTGGCAGATCAAATTATCAGAAGATGCTAAACCTAAAACTGCATTTTCAACCATTGGAGGACATTACCAGTTCACTGTAATGCCTTTTGGATTGAAAAATGCACCTGCCACTTTTCAGAGGTTGGTGAACACAGTCCTGCAAGGGCTGGAAGCTTTTAGTGCAGCATATCTGGACGATATAGCTGTCTTTAGCTCCAGTTGGGATGATCATCTGGTCCACCTATGGAAAGTTTTAGAGGCCCTGCAAAAGGCAGGCCTCACTATCAAGGCTTCAAAGTGCCAGATAGGGCAGGGAAAGGTGGTTTATCTGGGACACCTTGTTGGTGGGGAATAGATTGCACCACTGCAGGGGAAAATCCAAACTATTATAGATTGGGTTCCCCCTACTACTCAGACTCAGGTGAGAGCCTTCCTAGGCCTCACTGGGTATTACAGGAGGTTCATTAAGAACTATGGCTCCATTGCAGCCCCTCTTAATGACCTCACATCCAAGAAAATGCCTAAAAAGGTATTATGGACAGCAAACTGTCAGAAAGCTTTTGAGGAGCTGAAGCAGGCCATGTGCTCTGCATCTGTCCTGAAAAGCCCTTGTTACTCTAAAAAATTATATGTCCAGACTGATGCATCTGAATTAGGAGTAGGGGCAGTCCTATCACAACCTAATTCTGAGGGCCAGGATCAACCTGTTGCTTTTATTAGTAGAAGGTTGACCCCTAGAGAAAAGTGTTGGTATGCCATTGAGAGGGAGGCCTTTGCTGTGGTCTGGGCACTGAAGAAGTTGAGGCCATACCTGTTTGGCACTCACTTCATTGTTCAGACAGACCACAAACCTCTACTTTGGCTAAAACAACTGAAAGGTGAAAATCCTAAATTATTGAGGTGGTCCATATCCCTACAGGGAATGGACTATACAGTGGAACATAGACCTGGGAGTAGCCACTCCAATGCAGATGGACTCTCCAGATATTTCCACTTAGACAATGAAGACTCATCAGGTCATGGCTAGTCTTATTGTCCTTCGTTTGGGGGGGGATTGTGTAGGAAAGTACCATCTTGCCTGGCATGTTACCCCCATTTTTCACTGTATATATGTTGTTTTAGTTGTATGTGTCACTGGGACCCTGTCACCCAGGGCCCCAGTGCTCATAAGTGTGCCTGAATGTGTTACCTGTGTAGTGACTAACTGTCTCACTGAGGCTCTGCTAATCAGAACCTCAGTGGTTATGCTCTCTCATTTCTTTCAAATTGTCACTAACAGGCTAGTGACCAATTTTACCAACTTACATTGGCTTACTGGAACACCCTTATAATTCCCTAGTATATGGTACTGAGGTACCCAGGGTATTGGGGTTCCAGGAGATCCCTATGGGCTGCAGCATTTCTTTTGCCACCCATAGGGAGCTCTGACAATTCTTACACAGGCCTGCCACTGCAGCCTGAGTGAAATAACGTCCACGTTATTTCACAGCCATTTTACACTGCACTTAAGTAACTTATAAGTCACCTATATGTCTAACCTTTACCTGGTAAAGGTTGGGTGCTAAGTTACTTAGTGTGAGGGCACCCTGGCACTAGCCAAGGTGCCCCCACATTGTTCAGGGCCAATTCCCCGGACTTTGTGAGTGCGGGGACACCATTACACGCGTGCACTACATATAGGTCACTACCTATATGTAGCTTCACAATGGTAACTCCGAATATGGCCATGTAACATGTCTATGATCATGGAATTGCCCCCTCTATACCATCCTGGCATAGTTGGCACAATACCATGATCCCAGTGGTCTGTAGCACAGACCCTGGTACTGCCAAACTGCCTTTTCAGGGGTTTCACTGCAGCTGCTGCCAACCCCTCAGACAGGCTTCTGCCCTCCTGGGGTCCAGCCAGGCCTGGCCCAGGATGGCAGAACAAAGGACTTCCTCTGAGAGAGGGTGTTACACCCTCTCCCTTTGGAAAATGGTGTGAAGGCAGGGGAGGAGTAGCCTCCCCCAGCCTCTGGAAATGCTTTCATGGGCACATTTGGTGCCCATTTCTGCATAAGCCAGTCTACACCGGTTCAGGGACCCCTTAGCCCTGCTCTGGCGCGAAACTGGACAAAGGAAAGGGGAGTGAACACTCCCCTGACCTGCACCTCCCCTGGGAGGTGTCCAGAGCTCCTCCAGTGTGCTCCAGACCTCTGCCATCTTGGAAACAGAGGTGCTGCTGGCACACTGGACTGCTCTGAGTGGCCAGTGCCACCAGGTGACATCAGAGACTCCTTCTGATAGGCTCCTTCAGGTGTTGCTAGCCTATCCTCTCTCCTAGGTAGCCAAACCCTCTTTTCTGGCTATTTAGGGTCTCTGTCTCTGGGGAAACTTTAGATAACGAATGCAAGAGCTCATCCGAGTTCCTCTGCATCTCTCTCTTCACCTTCTGCCAAGGAATCGACTGCTGACCGCGCTGGAAGCCTGCAAAACTGCAACATAGTAGCAAAGACGACTACTGCAACTCTGTAACGCTGATCCTGCCGCCTTCTCGACTGTTTTCCTGGTGGTGCATGCTGTGGGGGTAGTCTGCCTCCTCTCTGCACTAGAAGCTCCGAAGAAATCTCCCGTGGGTCGACGGAATCTTCCCCCTGCTACCGCAGGCACCAAAGAACTGCATCACCGGTCCCCTGGGTCTCCTCTCAGCACGACGAGCGAGGTCCCTTGAATCCAGCAACTCTGTCCAAGTGACTCCCACAGTCCAGTGACACTTCAGTCCAAGTTTGGTGGAGGTAAGTCCTTGCCTCCCCACGCCATACTGCATTGCTGGGAACCGCGACTTTTGCAGCTACTCCGGCCTCCGTGCACTTCCGGCGGAAATCCTTTGTGCACAGTCCAGCCTGGGTCCACGGCACTCTAACCTGCATTGCACGACCTCCTAAGTTGTTCTCTGGCGACGTGGGACTCCTTTGTGCGACTTCGGGTGAGCACCGTTTCACGCATCCTCGTAGTGCCTGTTTCTGGCACTTCTCCGGGTGCTACCTGCTGCTGAGAGGGCTCCTTGTCTTGCTCGACGTCACCTCTGTCTCCTGACGCAATTTGCGACATCCTGGTCCCTCCTGGGCCACAGCAGCGTCCAAAAACCCTTACCACACGATTTGCAGCTAGCAAGGCTTGTTGGCGGTCTTTCGGCGGGAAAGCACTTCTGCACGACTCTCCACGGCGTGAGGGATCCGTCCTCCAAAGAGGAAGTCTCTAGCCCTTGTCGTTCCTGCAGAAACCTAAGCTTCTACTGTCTAGTAGCAGCTTCTTTGCACCCACAGCTGGCATTTCCTGGGCATCTGTCCATCTCCGACTTGCTTGTGACTTTTGGACTTGGTCCCCTTGTTCCACAGGTACCCACGACTGGAAATCCATCGTTGTTGCATTGTTGGTTTGTGTCTTTCCTGCAGAATTCCCCTATCACGACTTCTATGTCCTTTGGGGAACTTTAGTGCACTTTGCACTCACTTTTCAGGGTCTTGGGGTGGGCTATTTTTTTAACCCTTACTATTTTCTAATAGTCCCAGCGACCCTCTACAAGGTCACATAGGTTTGGGGTCCATTCGTGGTTCGCATTCCACTTTTGGAGTATATGGTTTGTGTTGCCCCTATCCCTATGTGTCCCCATTGCATTCTATTGTAACTATACATTGTTTGCACTGTTTTCTAAGACTATACTGCATATTTTTGGTATTGTGTACATATATCTTGTGTATATTTACTATCCTCATACTGAGGGTACTCACTGAGATACTTTTGGCATATTGTCATAAAAATAAAGTACCTTTATTTTTAGTATAACTGTGTATTGTGTTTTCTTATGATATTGTGCATATGACACTAAGTGGTACTGTAGGAGCTTCACTCGTCTCCTAGTTCAGCCTAAGCTGCTCTGCTAAGCTACCATTATCTATCAGCCTATACTGCTAGAAACCCTATACACTAATAAGGGATAACTGGGCCTGGTGCAAGGTGCAAGTACCCCTAGGTACTCACTACAAGCCAGTCCAGCCTCCTACAGTAGTGAACTTGTAAGTCACACCACACTCCTTCCACATGGCCTTTAAGTAAGCAGACATGAAATTGCTTCCCCTGTCTGATACCACCTCTTTTGGGAAGCCCACCCAGGAAAATATTCCCAGGAGGGCCTTTGCCACTGCAGGTGCTGTAGTGGTCCTTAGAGGAATTGCTTCAGGATATCTGGTGGCATGGTCCACTACCACCAAGATAAACCTATTGCCTGAAGCAGTAGGAGGGTCAAGGGGGCCAACTATGTCAACCCCTACCCTTTCAAAGGGAACCCCAACCACAGGCAGTGGAATAAGGGGTGCCTTTGGAGTGCCACCTGTCTTGCCACTGGCTTGACAGGTTTCACAGGACTTACAAAATTCCTTTGTGTCCTCTGACATTCTAGGCCAATGAAACAAGGGAACAAGTCTGTCCCAAGTTTTCATTTGTTCCAAATGTCCAGCTAGGGGAATGTCGTGGGCTAGAGTTAGGAGGAACTTTCTGTACTCCTGAGGAATCACTAACCCCCTGGCAGTTCCAGGTTTAGGATCCCTTGCTTCAGTGTACAAGAGGTTGTCCTCCCAGTAAACTCTGTGAGAGTCACTGACATCCCCATTAGCTTGTTTGACAGCTTGCTGTCTTAGACCCTCTAGTGTGGGACAGGTTTGCTGTGCCACACTCAGCTCCTCCCTGGCAGGCCCCCCTTCACCCAAAAGCTCAGCAGTGTCTGCTTCCAGCTCCTCTGGTGTAGGTTCTGCACAGGGTGGAAATTCTTCTTCCTCAGAATTAGAATCCACTGTAGAGGGAGGGATAGTAGGAAGTGCTTTACTTCTACTCGCCCTAGCTTTAGGGAGCACTTGGTCCATTGTTCCAGGATCCAAGTCACCCTGTCCTTTTTGCTTTTTGGCCTGAGTCCTGGTTAAAGCAAAAATATGCCCTGGGATGCGCAGCATTGCTGCATGGGCCTCCAACTCCACATCTGACCAAGCTGATGTCTCCAAATCATTTCCTAGTAGATAGTCTATAGGTAAATCTGAGGCTACCACAACTTTCTTAGGACCAGTAACCCCCCCCTCAGTTGAGATTTACAACAGCCATGGGGTGGCTAAGTGTGTTGTTTTGAGCATCGGTTACTTGGTACTGGTGACCAAGTAGGTGTTGTTCAGGGTGGACCAGTTTCTCTATTACCATAGTAACACTGGCACCAGTGTCCCTGTAGGCCTGAACCTCAACACCATTTATTAGGGGTAGCTGCTTGTACTTATCCACATTAAGGGGACAATCAACTAAGGTGGCTAAATCAATAGCCCCCTCAGAGACTAACACAGCCTCTGTGGTCTCCCTAACAAGACCAACCCCAACTAAGTTACCAATCGTGAGCCCAGCTACTCCCTTGGATTGGCTATTAGTAGGTTTGCTCCCACCACCACTGCTATTAGTAGGGACACTAGGTGTAGCAGTAGGGGTTGTAGTGGTAGGAGGCTTGGTGCTTTTCTTTGGACATCTGGGATCTGTTGTCCAATGGCCTTTTATTTTACATAAATAGCACCATGGTTTCTTTTCTTTGTTTTGATTAGAAGAGGATTTGGGCCCACCACCCCCACCAGAGTGTTTTTGTGGGCCTGATGAAGACTCATTTTTAGATTTGTCCCCACCCTTGTCAGAAGACTTACCATCCTTCTTCTTGTTGACATCTTTGTCACCCCCTGTATGAACTTTTCTGTTCACCCTTGTTCTGACCCATTTGTCTGCCTTCTTTCCCAATTCTTGGGGAGAGGTCAGATCAGAGTCCAACAAGTACTGGTGCAACAAATCAGACACACAATTATTAAGAATATGCTCTCTCAGGATCAAGTTATACAGGCTGTCATAATCAGTAACATTACTGCCATGTAACCACCCCTCCAAGGCCTTCACTGAATGGTCAATGAAATCAACCCAGTCTTGTGAAGACTCCTTTTTGGTCTCTCTGAACTTTATCCTGTATTGTTCAGTGGTTAAGCCATAACCATCAAGGAGTGCATTCTTAAGAACTGTAAAATTATTGGCATCACTTTCTTTCACAGTAAGGAGCCTATCCCTACCTTTTCCACTAAATGATAGCCATAGGATAGCAGCCCACTGCCTTTGAGGGACATCCTGTACAACACAGGCCCTCTCAAGTGCAGCAAACCACTTGTTAAAGTCATCCCCCTCCTTATAAGGGGGAACTATCTTATGCAGATTCCTGGAATCATGCTCTTTTGCAGGATGACTATGGGGAATACTGCTGCTGCCACCATGGGTTTCTAAACCCAACTTCTGTCTTTCCTTCTCTAGTTCTAAGGACTGTCTATCCAAATCCAGCTGTTGCTTCTTAAGCTTCAGTCTGGTTTGTTCCACTCTCAACTTATTGAGTTCCCTTTCTAACATTCTGTCATCAGGGTTGGTGGGAGGGACATGTCTTGAAACAGAGGTATGATGAGAATTGACAGAAGGAGACCTATCCCTTACAGAAGGCACCCTAACAGCTTGGTTAACAGAAACATCACTTCTACTGTGGTGAGAAGGAATACTCTTGTTAAGATGTGAGACAACACTATCTGTATGGTGTGACTCAACCTCAGTACCAACTATGCTAGGCTGTCTAGTATTGGGCAGGCTAGGAAGTTTCTTTCCTGAATCTTTTCCTAGGGGAGTCCCTGGATCAGATTGGGAACCATTAGCTACTTTTTCAACAGATGGGGCCCTTCTGGCCTTATCTTGTTCTCTAAGCATGTTAAGCAATAATTCCAAAGAAGGATTTTTCCCTACACTCAAACCTCTCTCTATGCAGAGACTCCTTGCTCCTTTCCAGCTAAGGTGATCATATGCAAGTTTGGACAGATCAACATTTTGGCCTGTGCCAGACATTTTTTTAGAAAGAGTTTAAGTGATAGAAAAAGAGAAAAAAGTTTTCAGAACTTTTAGAAAGACAGAAAAAAAAACTTTTTAAACTTTTAAGAACTTTTTAGAAAGTTTAGAGGTACTTTTCAGCACTTTAGAAAAGAGGTGAGAAAAGAAATGCAAAACTTTTTGGTTAGGTGTACATACACTGAACTTGTTTTGTATATTTTTCTCTTATGAAAAGTACAATGACAAAAGTGGTAAGTAGTCTCAAAGCACTTATCCCACCGCTGCACAACCAATGTAGGAGGCTGGACTGGCTTGTAGTGAGTACCAAGGGGTACTTACACCTTGCACCAGGCCCAGTTATCCCTTATTAGTGTATAGGTGTCTAGCAGCTTAGGCTGATAGATAATGGTAGCTTAGCAGAGCAGCTTAGGCTGAACTAGGAGACGAGTGAAGCTCCTACAGTACCACTAGTGTCATATGCACAATATCATAAGAAAACACAATACACAGATATACTAAAAATAAAGGTACTTTATTTTTATGACAATATGCCAAAAGTATCTCAGTGAGTACCCTCAGTATGAGGATAGCAAATATACAAAAGATATATGTACACAATACCAAAATATGCAGTAATAGTATTAGAAAACACTGCAAACAATGTATAGTTACAATAGGATGCAATGGGGACACATAGGGATAGGGGCAACACAAACCATAATACTCCAAAAGTGGAATGCGAACCACGAATGGACCCCAAACCTATGTGACCTTGTAGAGGGTCGCTGGGATTATTAGAAAATAGTAAGGGTTAGAAAAATAGCCCACCCCATATATATTTGCTATCCTCATACTGAGGGTACTCACTGAGATACTTTGGAATATTGTCATAAAAATAAAGTACCTTTATTTTTAGTATATCTGTGTATTGTGTTTTCTTATGATATTGTGCATATGACACTAGTGGTACTGTAGGAGCTTCACTCGTCTCCTAGTTCAGCCTAAGTTGCTCTGCTAAGCTACCTTTTCTATCAGCCTAAGCTGCTAGACACCCTATACACTAATAAGGGATAACTGGGCCTGGTGCAAGGTGCAAGTACCCCTTGGTACTCACTACAAGCCAGTCCAGCCTCCTACATTGGTTGTGCAGCGGTGGGATAAGTACTTTGCAACTACTTACCACTTTTGTCATTGTACTTTTCATAAGAGAAAAATATACAAAACAAGTTCAATGTATGTACACCTAACCAAAAAGTTTTGCTTTTCTTCTCTCACTTCTTTTCTAAAGTGCTGAAAAGTACCTCTAAAACTTTCAAAAAGTTCTTTAAAAGTTTTAAAAGTTTTTTTTTCCTGTTCTTTAAAAAGTTCTAAAATGTTTGTCATTCTTTTTCTATCCCTTAAACACTTTCTATAATGTCTGGCACAGGCCAAACTGTTGATCTGTCCAAGACTGCTTATGATCACCTTAGCTGGAAGGCAGCAAGGAGTCTCTGTGTAGAAAGAGGTTTAGGGGTAGGGAAGAATCCCTCTAGAGAACTATTAGTTAACATGCTAGTTGAACAAGACAAGACTTTTGTTGGTACTTCTGGTGAGAAATTAGCTGATGGTTCCCACTCTGATTCTGGGGCACCCCTAGCAAAAGAGTTGGGAGGGAATCTTTCCAACCTGCCCCTTAGCAAGCCACCTAGCATAGCTGGTACTGATGTGAATTCACATCACAGTAAGAGTGTTGCTTCACATCACAGTAATAGTGTTGTTTCTCATCACAGTAGAAGTATCACTTCTGTAGGCCAGAATGTTAGTGTGCCATCTGTTAGGGCCAGGTCTCCTTCTGTTCATTCTCACCATTCCTCTGTTTCAAGACATGCCCTACCCACCCACCCTGATGACAGAGTGTTAGAAAGGGAGCTCAATAGATTGAGAGTGGAACAATCCAGGCTGAAGCTCAAGAAGCAACAGCTGGATTTAGATAGGCAGTCCTTGGAAATAGAAAGAGAAAGACAGAAATTGGGTTTAGAAACCCATGGTGGCAGCAGCAGTATTCCAAATAGTCATCCTGCAAAAGAGCATGATTCTAGGAATCTGCACAAGATAGTTCCCCCTTACAAGGAGGGGGATGACATTAACAAGTGGTTTGCTGCACTTGAGAGGGCCTGTGTTGTACAGGAGGTCCCTCAGAGGCAGTGGGCTGCTATCCTATGGCTATCTTTCAGTGGAAAGGGTAGGGATAGGCTCCTTACTGTAAAAGAAAGTGAGGCCAATAATTTCAAAGTTCTTAAGGATGCACTCCTAGATGGTTATGGCTTAACCACTGAACAGTACAGGATGAAGTTCAGAGAAACCAAAAAGGAGTCTTCACAAGACTGGGTAGACTTTGTTGACCATTCAGTGAATGCCTTGGAGGGGTGGTTACATGGCAGTAAAGTTGCTGACTATGAAAGCCTGTATAACTTAATCCTGAGAGAGCATATTCTTAATAATTGTGTGTCTGATTTGTTACACCAGTACCTGGTAGACTCTGATCTGACCTCTCCCCAAGAATTGGGAAAGAAGGCAGACAAATGGGTCAGAACAAGGGTGAACAGAAAAGTTCATACAGGGGGTGACAAAGATGGCAAGAAGAAGGATGGTAAGTCTTCTGACAAGGGTGGGGACAAATCTAAAAATGAGTCTTCATCAGGCCCACAAAAACACTCTGGTGGGGGTGGTGGGCCCAAATCCTCTTCGAATCAAAACAAAGAAAAGAAACCATGGTGCTATTTATGTAAAATAAAAGGCCATTGGACAACAGATCCCAGTTGTCCAAAGAAAAGCACCAAGCCTCCTACCACTACAACCCCTGCTGCTACACCTAGTGTCCCTAGTAATAGCAGTGGTGGTGGGAGCAAACCTACTAATAGCCAATACAAGGGAGTAGCTGGGCTCACTTTTGGTAACTTAGTTGGGGTTGGTCTAATTAGGGAGACCACAGAGGCTGTGTTAGTCTCTGAGGGGGCTATTGATTTAGCCACCTTGGTTGCTTCTCCCCTTAACATGGATAAGTAGAAGCAACTACCCCTAATAAATGGTGTTGAGGTTCAGGCCTACAGGGACACAGGTGCCAGTGTTACCATGGTAATAGAGAAACTGGTCCACCCTGAACAACACCTACTTGGTCATCAGTACCAAGTAACCGATGCTCATAACAACACTCTTAGCCACCCGATGGCTGTTGTGAATCTCAACTGGGGGGGGGGTTACTGGTCCAAAGAAAGTTGTGGTTGCCTCAGATTTACCTGTAGACTGTCTATTAGGAAATGATTTAGAGACATCAGCTTGGGCAGAAGTGGAGTTGGAGGCTCATGCAGCAATGCTGGGCATTCCAGTGCATATTTTTGCTTTGACAAGGGCTCAGGCCAAAAAGCAAAAAAGACAGGGTGACTTGGATCCTGGAAGAATGGACCAAGTGCTCCCTAAAGCTAGGGTTAGTAAAGGTAAATCACTACCTACTATCCCTCCCTCTACAGTGGATTCAACTTCTGAGGAAGAAGAATTTCCACCCTGTGCAGAACCTACACCAGAGGAGCTGGAAGCAGACACTGCTGAGCTTTTGGGTGAAGGGGGGCCTGCCAGGGAGGAGCTGAGTGTGGCACAGCATACCTGTCCCACACTAGAGGGTCTAAGGCAGCAAGCTGTCAAACAAGCAAATGGGGATGTCAGTGACTCTCACAGAGTTTACTGGGAGGACAACTTCTTGTACACTGAAGCAAGGGATCCAAAACCTGGAGCTGCCAGGAGATTGGTGATTCCTCAGGAGTACAGAAAGTTCCTCCTAACTCTAGCCCACGACATTCCCTTAGCTGGACATTTGGGGCAAATGAAAACTTGGGACAGGCTTGTCCCCTTGTTTCATTGGCCTAGAATGTCAGAGGACACAAAGGAATTTTGTAAGTCCTGTGAAACCTGTCAAGCCAGTGGCAAGACAGGTGGCACTCCAAAGGCACCCCTTATCCCACTGCCTGTGGTTGGGGTTCCCTTTGAAAGGGCAGGGGTTGACATAGTCGGCCCCCTTGACCCTCCTACTGCTTCAGGCAATAGGTTTACCTTGGTGGTAGTGGACCATGCCACCAGATATCCTGAAGCAATTCCTCTAAGGACCACTACAGCTCCTGCAGTGGCAAAGGCCCTCCTGGGAATCTTTTCCAGGGTGGGCTTCCCAAAAGAGGTGGTATCAGACATGGGAAGCAATTTCATGTCTGCTTACTTAAAGGCCATGTGGAAGGAATGTGGTGTGACATACAAGTTTACCACACCCTATCATCCACAAACAAATGGACTGGTGGAGAGATTTAACAAAACTCTCAAAGGCATGATTATGGGACTCCCTGAAAAACTCCGCAGGAGATGGGATATCCTATTACCTTGCCTCCTTTTTGCTTACAGGGAGGTACCCCAAAAAGGAGTGGGCTTCAGCCCCTTTGAACTCCTATTTGGACACCCTGTGAGAGGTCCTCTAACACTTGTTAAGGAGGGTTGGGAACAACCTTTAAAAGCTCCAAAGCAAGACATAGTGGACTATGTACTTGGCCTAAGATCTAGGATGGCTGAGTACATGAAAAAGGCCAGTAAAAACCTTCAGGCCAGCCAAGAGCTCCAAAAGCAATGGCATGACCAGAAGGCTGTTTTGGTTCAGTACCAACCAGGGCAGAAAGTGTGGGTCTTGGAGCCTGTGGCCCCAAGAGCACTCCAAGACAAATGGAGTGGACCCCACATAATTGTTGAAAAGAAGGGTGAAGTCACCTACTTAGTTGACTTAGGCACTGCCAGGAGTCCCCTTAGGGTGCTCCATGTCAATCGCCTGAAACCCTACTATGACAGGGCTGATCTCACCCTGCTCATGGCAACAGATGAGGGACAGGAAGAAGAGAGTGACCCTCTCCCTGATCTCTTCTCTTCCACAGAACAAGATGCTCTAGTGGAAGGTGTAGTGTTGGCAGATTGTCTTACTGCTGAGCAGAAAGACCACTGCATAAATTTCCTGGGTCAGTTTTCTGAACTCTTCTCTACTGTGCCAGGCACCACTTCTTGGTGTGAGCACACTATAGATACTGGAGACAGCTTGCCTGTCAAAAGTAAGATCTATAGGCAGCCTGACCATATCAGAGACTGCATAAAGCAAGAAGTACAGAAAATGCTTGAACTGGGAGTGGTTGAGCACTCTGAAAGTCCATGGGCCTCTCCTGTGGTACTTGTACCAAAACCTCATTCCAAGGATGGAAAGAAGGAAATGCGGTTTTGTGTAGACTATAGAGGTCTCAACCAAGTAACCAAAACTGATGCTCACCCTTTACCCAGGGCAGATGAGCTAATAGATACACTGGCATCTGCCAAGTATCTAAGCACTTTTGATTTGACTGCAGGGTATTGGCAGATCAAGTTATCAGAAGATGCAAAAGCAAAAACTGCATTTTCAACCATTGGAGGCCATTACCAATTCACAGTAATGCCTTTTGGATTGAAAAATGCACCTGCCACTTTTCAGAGGTTGGTGAATACAGTCCTGCAAGGGCTGGAAGCTTTTAGTGCAGCATATCTAGATGATATAGCTGTCTTTAGCTCCAGCTGGGATGATCACCTGGTCCACCTATGGAAAGTTTTGGAGGCCCTGCAAAAGGCAGGCCTCACTATCAAGGCTTCAAAATGCCAGATAGGGCAAGGGAAAGTGGTGTATCTGGGACACCTGGTAGGTGGAGAACAGATTGCACCACTTCAGGGGAAAATCCAAACTATTATAGATTGGGTTCCCCCTACAACTCAAACCCAGGTGAGAGCCTTCTTAGGCCTCACTGGGTATTACAGGAGGTTCATAAAGAACTATGGCTCCATTTCACCCCCTCTTAATGACCTCACATCTAAAAAAATGCCTAAAAAGGTATTGTGGACAGCTGGCTGTCAGAAAGCTTTTGAGGAGCTGAAGCAGGCCATGTGCTCTGCACCTGTCCTGAAAAGCCCATGTTACTCCAAAAAATTCATTGTCCAAACTGATGCATCTGAATTAGGGGTAGGGGCAGTCTTATCACAACTTAATTCTGAGGGCCAGGATCAAGCTGTTGCTTTTATCAGCAGAAGGTTGACTCCTAGAGAAAAGCGTTGGTCTGCCATAGAGAGGAAGGCCTTTGCTGTGGTCTGGGCACTGAAGAAGTTGAGGCCATACCTGTTTGGCACTCACTTCATTGTTCAGACAGACCACAAACCTCTACTTTGGCTAAAACAAATGAAAGGTGAAAACCCTAAATTATTGAGGTGGTCCATATCCCTACAGGGAATGGATTATACAGTGGAACATAGACCTGGGAGTACCCACTCCAATGCAGATGGACTCTCCAGATATTTCCACTTAGACAATGAAGACTCATCAGGTTATGGCTAGTCTTATTGTCCTTCGTTTGGGGGGGGGGGGTTGTGTAGGAAAGTACCATCTTGCCTGGCATGTTACCCCCATATTTCACTGTATATATGTTTTTTTAGTTGTATGTGTCACTGGGACCCTGCCAGCCAGGGCCCCAGTGCTCATAAGTGTGCCCTGTATGTGTTACCTGTGTTATGACTAACTGTCTCACTGAGGCTCTGCTAATCAGAACCTCAGTGGTTATGCTCTCTCATTTCTTTCCAAATTGTCACTAACAGGCTAGTGACCAATTTTACCAATTTACATTGGCACACTGGAACACCCTTATAATCCCCTAGTATATGGTACTGAGGTACCCAGGGTATTGGGGTTCCAGGAGATCCCTATGGGCTGCAGCATTTCTTTTGCCACCCATAGGGAGCTCTGACAATTCTTACACAGGCCTGCCAATGCAGCCTGAGTGAAATAACGTCCACGTTATTTCACAGCCATTTTACACTGCACTTAAGTAACTTATAAGTCACCTATATGTCTAACCTTTACCTGGTAAAGGTTGGGTGCTAAGTTACTTAGTGTGTGGGCACCCTGGCACTAGCCAAGGTGCCCCCACATTGTTCAGGGCCAATTCCCCGGACTTTGTGAGTGCGGGGACACCATTACACGTGTGCACTATACATAGGTCACTACCTATGTATAGCTTCACAATGGTAACTCCGAATATGGCCATGTAACATGTCTAAGATCATGGAATTGCCCCACCAATGCCATCCTGGTATTGAGGAGACAATCCCATGATTCCCCGGGTCTCTAGCACAGACCCGGGTACTGCCAAACTGCCTTTCCCGGGGTTTCACTGCAGGTGCTGCTGCTGCTGCCAACCCCTCAGACAGGTTTCTGCCCTCCTGGGGTCCAGCCAGGCTTGGCCCAGGAAGGCAGAACAAAGGACTTCCTCAGAGAGAGGGTGTTACACCCTCTCCCTTTGGAATAAGGTGTCAGGGCTTGGGAGGAGTAGCCTCCCCCAGCCTCTGGAAATGCTTTGATGGGCACAGATGGTGCCCATCTCTGCATAAGCCAGTCTACACCGGTTCAGGGATCCCTCAGCCCTGCTCTGGCGAGAAACTGGACAAAGGAAAGGGGAGTGACCACTCCCCTGACCTGCACCTCCCCTGGGAGGTGCCCAGAACTCCTCCAGTGTGCTCCAGACCTCTGCCATCTTGGAAACAGAGGTGCTGCTGGCACACTGGACTGCTCTGAGTGGCCAGGGCGAGCAGGTGACATCAGAGACTCCTTCTGATAGGCTCCTTCAGGTGTTGCTAGCCTATCCTCTCTCCTAGGTAGCCAAACCTCCTTTTCTGGCTATTTAGGGTCTCTGCTTTGGGGAATTCCTTAGATAACGAATGCAAGAGCTCATCAGAGTTCCTCTGCATCTCTCTCTTCACCTTCTGCCAAGGAATCGACTGCTGACCGCGCTGGAAGCTTGCAAAACTGCAACAAAGTAGCAAAGACGACTACTGCGACCTTGTAACGCTGATCCTGCCGCCTTCTCGACTGTTTTCCTGGTGGTGCATGCTGTGGGGTTAGTCTGCCTCCTCTCTGCACTAGAAGCTCCGAAGAAATCTCCTGTGGGTCGACGGAATCTTCCCCCTGCAACCGCAGGCACCAAAGAACTGCATCACCGGTCCTCTGGGTCTCCTCTCAGCACGACGAGCGAGGTCCCTTGAACTCAGCAACTCTGTCTAAGTGACTCCCACAGTCCAGTGACTCTTCAGTCCAAGTTTGGTGGAGGTAAGTCCATGCCATTGCTGGGAACCGCGTGTTTTGCAGCTACTCCGGCTCCTGTGCACTCTTTCAGGATTTCCTTTGTGCACAGCCAAGCCTGGGTCCCCAGCACTCTAACCTGCAGTGCACGACCTCCTGAGTTGTCCTCCGGTGTCGTGGGACCCTCCTTTGTGACTTCGGGTGATCTCCGCTTCACTCCACTTCGTAGTGCCTGTTCCGGCACTTCTACGGGTGCTGCTTGCTTCTGAGAGGGCTCCTTGTCTTGCTGGGCGCCCCCTCTGTCCCCTCACGCAATTGGCGACATCCTGGTCCCTCCTGGGCCACAGCAGCATCCAAAAACCCTAACCGTGACCCTTGCAGGTAGCAAGGCTTGTTTGCGGTCTTTCTGCACGGAAACACCTCTGCACGACTCTTCACGACGTGGGACATCCATCCTCCAAAGGGGAAGTTTCTAGCCCTTGTTGTTCTTGCAGAATCCACAGCTTCTACCATCCGGTGACAGCTTCTTTGCACCCACAGCTGGCATTTCCTGGGCATCTGCCCACTCCCGACTTGCTCGTGACTTTTGGACTTGGTCCCCTTGTTCCACAGGTACTCTCGTCTGGAAATCCATCGTTGTTGCATTGCTGGTGTTGGTCTTCCTTGCAGAATTCCCCTATCACGACTTCTGTGCTCTCTGGGGAACTTAGGTGCACTTTGCACCCACTTTTCAGGGTCTTGGGGTGGGCTATTTTTCTAACCCTCACTGTTTTCTTACAGTCCCAGCGACCCTCTACAAGGTCACATAGGTTTGGGGTCCATTCGTGGTTCGCATTCCACTTTTGGAGTATATGGTTTGTGTTGCCCATATCCCTATGTGCCCCCATTGCATTCTATTGTGACTATACATTGTTTGCACTGTTTTCTATTGCTATTACTGCAAATTTTGGTATTGTGTACATATATCTTGTGTATATTTGCTATCCTCATACTGAGGGTACTCACTTAGATACTTTGGCATATTGTCATAAAAATAAAGTACCTTTATTTTTAGTATATCTGTGTATTGTGTTTTCTTATGATATTGTGCATATGACACTAGTGGTACTGTAGGAGCTTCACTCGTCTCCTAGTTCAGCCTAAGCTGCTCTGCTAAGCTACCTTTTCTATCAGCCTAAGCTGCTAGACACCCCTCTACACTAATAAGGGATACCTGGGCCTGGTGCAAGGTGTAAGTACCCCTTGGTACTCACTACAAGCCAGTCCAGCCTCCTACAGATGGTGCTTGTGTGAGTGCCTGTGGGATGCGTGGTGCTTATGTTTGCCATGTCCACTCTTGTGTGTTGATGTGTGTGCATCCTGGTCTGGTGGTGTGCTTGGGATAGGCTGAGGTACAGGGGATTGGGTCTGGGTAGAGGAAGTTGGAGGGGGGAGGCTGGACACAGCGACAATGGCTGCCATCAGTGCTGAGGCCAGAGCCTGAAATGCTCTCTGTTGGGCCGCCACGCCAGAATGAATGCCCTCCAGGTATGCATTTGTTTGCTGCAAATGCCTCTCAACAACCTGGATGGTATTCAAAATTGTTGATTGCCCAACAGTGAGGGATCTCAGGAGGTCAATATCCTCCTCACTGAGGGCAGCAGGGCTGACTGGGGCAGGGGCTGAGATGCCTGGGGAGAAGGAGATGCCCACCCTCCTGGGTGAGCGGGCACAGGAAACACACTGAGGGGCTGCTGGGAGGGCGGTACTGGTACGGGGGGTGACGGCTGTACCTGTTGATGCCACCACAAGGGAGCTCCCATCAGAGGAGGAGTCACTGTTGCTGGTGTCTCCTCCTGTCCCCGTCGTGGAGCTCCCCTCGCCCTCTGTCCCACTGGTGCCTTCTGACTCCGTTACTGCCCCCTCCACGGCCATGTGGGATGCAGCTCCCTCCTGCTCCGGTGCCACTGCTCCTCCGCCAGATAATGCTAATGCACACAAGGACAGGGTGACAAAACAAAAGGGGGGGAAGACAGAGGAGACACATGGTCAGTGCCGGAAACACCACTACCGTTGGCGGACACAACACACAGGAAGCAGCCTTATGCACTAGCGCATGCAGTAACAGTGCAGGGGAAAAGCACATGCCCATGGGGGACTCTGCCTAGACCCAATTCATGCACGGCTGGAACCTATGGGAGCCTGACTAGGTGTAGAGGGTAAATACCACCTTTGGGTTTGGAGTGGGAATGAGCCTCCAAATCAATGGATCTACCTTTGCGCGTCTGCCCTGGCCTAGGGGAACCCACAGCCCACCTCCCCCACCCAGACACCTTGTCAAGCGCGCAGAGTAAGCTGAATGAAAGTGTACTCACCCCCTTGTGGCTGCTGTGATGCCCTCAAGCGCCCATCCAACTCAGGATATGCCACCGCCAGGATCCAGTACATCAGGGGGGTCATGGTGCGACGGGCACCCCTTCCACGTTGGAAGGCCACCCCAGCTGGGCCTCCGCCGTCTTCTTGGTACAGCGGCGCAGGTCCTCCCATCTTTTCCAGCAGTGGGTGCTCCGCCTATGGTAAACCCCCAGGGTCCGCACTCCCTTGGCGATGGCACGCCAAATACCCTTCTTCTGGTGGGCGCTGACCTAGAGGAATAGTGCAGTTAAAAAGGATGTTACTTTCCCGTACAGTACTTCTCACATATTGGACACAAACCTCCCACCCTGTCCCAGAAAAACATACCCTCACCATCCTCACATGCTGGCCTGTCCCCCCCCGTCTCTTCCATCCACGACACTCCATACAATCATGTCCCATCCACCATGCAGACGGTTCACTCAACTGTTTGTCTGGAGGACCGTAGAGTAGGGGGAGGACCCCATCCACCAGTTTTTCCAACTCCTCCGCAGTGAAGGCAGGGGCCCTTTCCACAGACACTGTAGCCATTGTCGCTTCCAGATGCAGGTCACAGCAGCACTTGCAATGTAGGTCCTCTCCTGTTGAAGGTCAGGTATCAAGTGAGGGAAAAGATAGAAAATGGCAGTCACTGCGCGGCAGTGCGTACCGTCACCGCCGGCGTACATCATCATTGGCTCCTGGAACCCATAGGGCCCAATGATAACCAATGATGAATTGCGCAGCGGTCTCCGACCGCCTACCACGACGCTGCACAACGCCAGCGGAGTTACCTCATTTCCCCTTGTCCCACCTTACAGGTCAGGCAGCCGCCATTTCAGGGGACCACATGGCAGGCCAACTAACTGCGTCACACCTATTTAGGCCAGGAATACAGACAGACAAAGGCACATAGAGATAATTTAACGATTGTGCTAAACAGCCTTGTGAAACCTATGTGGTGTATTACCCTCTGCTCACCGTTCTGAAGTACTGGGTTTTTCAGAACCCAGTGGTGCCAGGGAACACACCCTAAGACTTCGAGTCCTTCCTGTTTCAGACTACAGAAACACAGAGTCTTCTTGGTGAAGTCAAAGATCTTGTTTATTGGCTGCAGCCAGTAACAGCTATCCTAGAAGTACAACACGGTGTATATTCTCAGGAGACTGCTGCTCTTGCAAAGCTAACCTTCTCTTTTATACAAAATATTATGCTTTAGGCAAACATTCCTTATTTTACAGTTGACCAATCACATATTTTCACTACAAAGAAATAGCAGGTTTATGATGACAAGCCCATATTCCAGTTTGTCCAGCCCTCAATCAATTACCCGGCAAGGCTTCGTACTTTCATCAGATATCGACGGACCCCCAATATAAACGGGCACCTCCTCCTTGTAAAGCAAGTCATAAAGAAAGAAACAGGGACAGGTGTGTGTAAGATTAGGCATGGTTTGTGTGTGATGAAAGGTTTATGATGTGTTGTGCCTTGATACTAATCTCATTCGGCCACTGGGAAAGAAACTGGCCGAACAGGTTTGGCTTCAGGCAGTGGAGTCAGCTTGCCCAGGTCACAGAGGAGTCAGCAAAGATGTACGTGTCCTTCAGACTCGTTTTCAGCATTAGACATTGGCCTATGTGAGGGCAATCATAAAATGGCTGTCGTTTAAATGGAACACGAGGGTTCAGGACGGAAACTCTGATATTCGGGTGATTTCGTTACCCGAATATGAATACAATGCTTGTGCATACTATTCTAATCATTCCCGGTCTGCTGATACCAAAATCGTTGTGATACGACGACGTTTATAACACGGGTCCAGAATTTTCAGTACCACAGACCCTCCTTTTGCCCTTACATAGGCAATAACCTATACTCACGCTAATCTGAGTCCAGGTCTATATTCATAAAGTCATTGAGATGTTGCTGTAGCATCATCCTATTACTTAGCTCGTCCCTTGATACAGGTTTCCTTACACACGATGTAGCACAGAGGCCACATATTGCAGGAGCACACTGTACACACAGACAGGACAGGAAAAGAATGGCTAAGATCATCCCAATGACTACCAGAGTCTTCCATCCCCAGGCGGATATCATTTCCCAGAACCACCCCATCAATGACCAATCTCCTTTATCCACGTGAATAGACTCGGAGATCTTATGCAGTTTGGAAATTGCCTGGTAGACTGTCGGAGCGTTATCTGGGATGAAAACACAGCAACTTGATTGGATCACTTTACATACCCCACCTCGGTCTGCAAGTATGACGTCTAATGCGACCCTGTTCTGAAGAGTCATAAGGCGATCGGACTGGAGCTCAGCAGTCAAATTACCAAGGGCACCGGCGGTTTCAACTACCGTGGATTCAACCACCTTCGTCAATTGCCTTATGTTCCTGCTGTTAATCATAGGGCCCCAAAACGGCAGAAAACCCTTTACGAAATCTCCAAATTCTTGTCCTGTAGTGTCTTCTTTACTTATGACACCTCTAACTATCCTTGTCTTATGGTAATCTGCCACGGCCGTGTAGGTGGGAGGTAACAGGAACGAAACAAAACATGTGCCTGAGAAGTCAGGAGGCAACCATGTATAGGCTCTATTATGGCAGATGAAATAGGTACCCTTAGCTGCTAAGAACGAAGGAGAAGTCTGAGACGCAAAAACATATGTTTCAGTGCAGATACTTTTCCCTAACTGAGCTCTGGGATTCTTGCCATTACCTTGCAGACATAGGTGACCCTGATGGGGTACAATCCAAATCGGGGAGGATCTCTTTGCTCGCTGGTTCCCACTCAGAGTAACTCCATATCCTGTTATGTTCCATCCAATATATGCTAGTGTCTCATCTCTCGGGATAGTCTCATAGGAAATATCTTCCCTAATCATATCTACTATACCCTTAGCTAGAGCACTATTCTTAGGATTATCTTTCACAGAACGTAGGGGGTTGGCTTCATACGCGTATATGAACACCGTTCTATATGCCCATACAGAACCATTATGGCTGAAAGGCAGGACCAGATAAGGGATACCTTTATCAGTAGTATGAGGCATAAGACCACACACCCAACAGTTAGTTGTGTTCACTACCAATTGGTGTTGGTGTAGAAGCTGAATGAATGAATTTTTGACAAATTCTAATCTTCTGGCAGACTCGTGTTCAGGCAGGGGGTGAAAAGAATGCGAGGAAACAGTAGAAGGAGGTATGGGCTGTGTAATGGGTGCAAATGTCACTTGAAAAGAGAATAAAACATATCCTATTAAAAACGTCATTACACTAAGCAACATGAAAATACATAATATCAAAAATTGTTTCTTTGTCATTATTATACCCATTCTGGCTTTAAAGTCCATCTGTCTGGCAGGTCTCTCATTCTTGAAAAACTCCATCCTCTCTAATTGCTGCTCGTGGTGGTAGGGTGTTCTATGCTAGGGAATGCTTCTGTCAGTCTAGGGCAACTCCCTTAGACCGACCAGAACTGTCGACCTAACGTCTTCAGCTGCACTCCAAAGACTTGGGCAACCACGACCCTACAGCTGAACCCGGATGGCGGTTCGAAAAGAAAAAAAACAAAAATAAGAAAGTTTCTCAGATGAGAGAGCCGCACTTTAAAAAAATAGCAAAGGAACGGGAAAAAAATTATTTGTCCTTAGTTCTTGGTCTCAAATTATAACGGCTTTTTCCAGGTACTGTCTGGTTCTGGAACAAGAGTTCAGGCTCTGTAGTGTTCAATCGAATTGACGGTGGCACAGCTTCTTGCAAATTATTGTCACTTTCTTGTTCAGAAATTGTTCCTTTTACACGTGCATCGCTAAATGGCAAAAAACGAGGCACAGTCTCAGTCTCAGAGTCAGCGATCCCCTCCTGGACCCACCGGTCGTACGGTAGAGGAAAAGGGACCTTCTTGTAGTGTACGCCGTGGATCCAGTTCTTTTTCCCTTCCACTCGAACAGCTGATCTTGTTGAGAGAAGGACGAGGTAGGGGCCGGTCCAACGGGGCTGGTCATTCTTTGTCCGCTGGAAGTTCTTGACCAGTACCAATGATCCAGGATCGATAAGATGTCCTGGAGCTTCAGAGACCTGAGGCAGAGTATCGTGAACCTGTTGGTGTAGAACACGCAATTTAGCTGTCAATTCATACAAATAATCAAGCAGTACAGGGTGTTCGATCTCACTGAATTTTGTTGGTCTTGGCACTCCCCATATGTTGGCCGGGCGGCCGAACACAATTTCATAGGGACTAAGTCCCACTCGCGAATGCACAGTCATTCTTGTTGATAGGAGTGCTAGAGGCAGAGCGCAGGCCATTTAAGACCAGAGCTCGCTTGTATCTTTGCCAACTTCAGTTTTAGCGTGCCATTATAGCACTCTACTAGTCCAGCTGATTGGGGGTGATTTGCAGCGTGGAATTTTTGCTGGATACCTAGCCCTTCACATACTTTTTTCATCACTCGACCCACAAATTCACTCCCATTATCACTCCAGACCATTCTCGGCATTCCAAACCTAGGGAAGAATTCTTTGGCAAGGGCTTTAGCTGTGGATAAGGCAGTGTTGTCTTTTAAGGGATATGCTTCTACCCATCTTGAAAAGGCACAAACAACAACGAGTACGTATTTCAGATTGTTGCACCTTTCCATGTGGATGAAATCTAGCTGCAAAACCTCGAACGGATACGTTGGAGGCGCAAAATGACCAGCTGGAGTTGGGGTTCCCCTACCAGGATTGTATTTCAGACACACCATGCAATTCTTGACCACATTCTCTGCACATTTAGGAATTCCAGCATTTTGCCATACTGGAGCCAACAACTTACAAATCCCTTTCACACTGATATGGGCCATTCCATGAGCCATTGTCACCACTACAAGCACATACGCATCGGGTAACAACCATCGCTGATGTTCTGACAAGTCAACCCAACAACCATTTTCATCCAATTTACCCGTACTTTCTTTCCACAAATTCAACTCTTTCTCTGAAGCTTCAGCTTGAAGAGACTTCACACCCTCTATCGTATCTTCACACATTCCAATGTCACCAACCCATCTTGCGTGGCCTGCCTGATTCATCACATCTTTTGCTGTTTCTTTTGCGATTTCGTCAGCAAATGCATTGCCACGACCGACATCATCAGTAACCTTCTTGTGTGCACTGCATTTCACAATCGCAACTTGTAATGGCAAGGTCAGTGACTCAAGAAGCTCATTCACCAACTGACCATGCTGAATTTTAGCTCCATGCGAAGTCAGGAACCCACGTTCTTTCCACAATCGTCCAAAACTATGGGCCACACCAAACGCATACTGGCTGTCGGTATATATGGTCACTTTCATTCCTTTCGATAACGCACACGCTCTCGTAAGTGCAATCAGCTCTGCTGCTTGAGCTGAATTATGTGGTATACGTGCAGCTTCAACAATCGTATGCAAAGTTGTGACAGCATATGCTGCAGTCGTATCACCATTCGGAAGCTTGAAGCATGAACCATGCACCCATAAGGTACCATCAAACTCTACAAGAGGAGTATCTTTAAGATCTACTATCCCTTTCATTTCTTCTTCTGTCCTAAGAAAACAATCATGTTGTTCAACATCATCTGTTTCTACTGAAATTGGCAATAACGTGGCTGGATTCAACGTATTGCACCTCTTTATGTGCACATGACTCGCTAACAGTGTCAACTCGTAACCTGACAATCGAGCACTAGTTAAATGCTGTGTCTTGGTCCTGTTTAACAACGTGTCCACTGCATGTGGAACCATAACAATCAACATATTATTCATCACTAACCCAGCAGACTGTCGAATAGAAAAAGCTGCTGCCGCTGTGGCTCTCAAGCAACTCGGCAATGCTTTAGCTACCGGATCCAAAGTTGACGAAAAATATGCGCATGGGCGCTGCTTGTCTCCAAAAGACTGTGTCAGCACTGACAATGCACAACCCTCTCTCTCATGGACATACAGTGTAAAGGGCTTACTGTAGTCGGGGGTACCCAACACAGGAGCCGAACATAATGCATTACGCAATTCGGAAAAACTTTTCTGACAATCTTCAGACCACGGAACAGGATTCGGTGTATCTTTATAGGTCAATGCTACCAAAGGTTTGGCCAGCAAAGAAAAATTCGGTATCCATTGTCTGCAGTATGATGTAATGCCCAAGAAAGCACGTACTTCTCTCTGTGTCCTTGGCACACTCAATTTTGCAATTGCCTGAATTCTTTCTGAGGTCAGTTTCCTTCCCTCCTTCGATAAGAGATGACCTAAGTAGGTCACTTCTTGTCGACAATATTGCAGTTTTGAAAGGGACACTTTGTGATGTAAATCAGACAAATGACGCAACAACAACAAGGTGGCTTCTTTACAAATCTATTCAGTATCTGTAGCGACTAGCAAATCATCAATGTACTGAATAAGGGTAGCGCCGTCATGTAAAACAATTGCATCAAGCTGTGTTTTTAAAGCCTGACTATATATTGATGGACTTTCACAGTAGCCTTGAGGAGCGCGTTTGAAGCGGAAACTTCGGCCTCCTAAACTGAATCCAAAAATATCCCTGCTCTCCTCTGCAATCGGGATGCTGAAGAAAGCATTCTTTAAGTCAATCACCGAGAACCAGGTGGCGGAAGCTGGAATCATAGTCAATATGGCAGTGATATCAGGAACAACTGGAAACTGTGGCACAACTATTTTATTTACCTAAGATCAATCACAAGCCTGTAAACAGGTGGCTTAGAGGGGTCAGTACGTTTCAAAACAGGCAAAACAGGACTATTACAAACGTTGCCTCTTGTCTCTTCAATTACATCTTTTTCAATTAAATCATAAATGATCGCTAGCAACGCCTTTTCACCTTCACTAGAGATCTTGTATTGTTGAATGCGTGGTAATTTAACATTGGCTTTCAATGTCACAACATAAGGCGGTATTTCCAACAGACCCACGTCATTAGGACCAGTAGCCCAAATGGTATCAGGAAGAAACGACAATTCGGTCGGAAGTTTATCCTTCGACAAATACATTGGAGAGACCATTTTCCTACCCAGTGTAAGTTGTACTCCCGAAGGAGAACAATATAATGTCGCATACAATCTTTTCAACAAATCCAATCCTAACAAGTTTTCACCACAAGCTGTCGTCAGAATAAGGGGTGCTTCCAATTCACAAGGTCCAACAGAAAGGGACATAGGACTAGAAATCGGGTTCCTAACCGGGGCGCCAGAAAAACCTACTGAAACATTCATCTCGCCAGACAAAGGTGCGCCAGGGAGTTTTGAGTGCATAATAGAACTCTTTGTAGCACCAGTATCCAACAGAAAAGGCTCCGACACACCTGAGGTAATCACCTTAACATAAGGTCCATTCTGATCCACTGGAACTAAAAAAACTCCCTCTCTTCGTCTATGGCTGTCCTAGCAATTATTACCTTCCAAGTTCTCATCTTCTGCATAGTAGTCGTCAGCATAGTACTGAGCTGTCCTACCAGACGCGTTATGTTGCTGGTCAAAACTATTCATTGAGTTTTGAGACGGAAAGGAACGCGTGTTCTGGGGAAAACTTCCACGTCCTCTACCTCTAGGAGCTTGTTGAACACCTCGACCTCTTGCGCCAGAAGCACCATTCGTACGCTGTAACAAAATAGGACAACTATACTTGAAATGACCCTCTTCTTTACAATATGAACACTGATTGGGACCTACAGGTACACGTGGTTGAGACAACTCGAACCTTTGCGAGTTTCTCTGGAACTGTTGAGGTTGCTGATAGTTACTCTGACCACCACGTGGCGGATACGCCTGTTGTAAAAGAACCTTCGTCTTTAATTCTTTAGTTTTCTTGTCTGCTCTATCCTTCTCATCTTTATCCCTATTTTCGTAGTACTGTGCAGTAGCCAATATTTGTGCTGAAGAGGAAACGGCCCAAGAACTCTCTGAATCCTTCAATTTCTTACACAGCTCTGCAAGCAAATTGTGCACAAACTTGTCGACGAACAACCGTTGACCACCTTCTGTACTCATATCTTGACCACTGTGGTCGATAAACGTTTCCTCAAACCTGATGAAGAAATCAGACACTGTTTCATCTTTCTTCTGCTTACACGCAGACAATTTATCCCAATTCACACGCATCGCAGGCATTAAAGTCTTCATGTAAGTAATGATCCTAGCAGGCAGTTCTGCTACCAAAGGCTGAGGCTTGGCACCACCAACTTGTCTATCATTTGCAGCACTAATATTAGCCCATGAGTCACCTAACTCTTGCGCATGATCTGTATGGCGAATCAATCCCCACAAAGGCTGTGGAACAACATTCCCAAATAACATGTCTATGTCGGCTAAATTCATAATGCATGAGTCTGCAGTCTGTGATAATTCCTTATAATACCCTGCAGGGTTTTTATGGGGATCAGGCAAAGTCTGCTTAAGGGCTAAAACTTCAGCTCGCTTCCACGGAACATGTACCCAAACACGCTGAAAATTAGCTGGGACAGCATCAATTTGATTAGCAACATCAGCTGCAACGGCGTCCTTCCATACCGGAGGGACTTCTCTCATTGGGTACTGTCGCACCTTTTTTTTAACAGAGGAGTCATGTTGGAACAATGACTGAGAAGGATCCTTATTCCTAAAGGACAACAACGTCGCAACTGCTGTCTCAACATCGGGACCCACAATTGTGCCTTTTGCAAACTCAAACCGTACACAGCACAAATCAGGCGGATTTGTTTCCAAATCATTATCTTCCAATTCCTCACAAAGGAAAGCACACATTTTCTCAAAACCGTATCTTTGTTTCGGTGCTTCCCATTGGCGGAAGACATCCATAACAGACTCTACATCGTATCTTAAAGGGTAAACAATCCAATTACGCGCCATACGGTCAAACATTTCTCTCTCTTGAGAATTAGGCAGTTGACTACACGACTGCTTACGCTCCGAATCTGGGGTCACACCAGACGACCCAAAGAGAGGAAATATAAGGCTGGCAACAGCATCTGTCATTCTCTGTCGGACAGAAGGAGAAGTTGATGAAAGAACAGGAGGAAAAACAGAGGGAGGCAAGGCAGACGCAGAAGCAGATGCAGAGGCAGTATCAGGAAGAACACCAGAAGAGGCAGTCGATGTAGTACATAAAGTCGCAGGAGGTACAGATGGAGCAGGTAGCGAAGTCGGCGGCCCTTGAAGGGGCTGCGCCATAGTAGTAGGAGCCAACTGAAGAGGAGCTGGCGGCTGTGGAAGAACCTGAGGCACAGTAACCGGAGGTTGCACAGCTAAAGGTTGCGGGGGTGCTGTAGCATTCTGCGCATAAGGGGGTGGCGAACTCAACAAGTGTGACATTAAAGGATCTTTCTCAAGTTCTTTTGCTGCATCTTGCTGAAGAAGCGGAAAAACTGGATAACTTTTATCGGTCACCAATTTACGTTGCCTGTGCAACTGCTCATTCATCTGTTCTTATTCATCATCTTTAAACTGCATGGCAGCTTGCATTATCGAGATACCCTCTTCCCTCTTATTTCTCTTTGCTAATTTAATTTCCTTCTGTTTGGCTTCCTTACGCCATAGGCGGAAAGAGTCAAACATCGCCGGCTGGGCTTTCTTCTTAAAAAGTTTAACCTCCAGATTATTCAGAATCTCTGTGTCAAAACTACCATATTGGGGCCATTTCAAAACTCCATCTTTCCTGGTGTATCGGATCCATACTTCATTATATATGATGGGGCCTATGCCATGTTTCACATATAGTTCATAGGTTGGAGTTCCAATCGGAGGAACCGGACACGAGTCCTCCAATCGGGAATCCCTATTATAACTAAGACAAAACAAATTTCCATATCTGCTAAGACCAGGCATCTTCCCTCTCTAGTCTAGCTTCAAACTTCAAAGGATTATCGAATACGATAGCCTCGTGAATACACGAATCCCTCGGCTTTGGTACTTGCAAGTTCCAAATCAAAGATCCCAAGGGGATACCAAACTAAGAACCAAACTAAGGACTGGGAGACGCTCCACTTATACTTAACTGAGGTATCGATGATGTCACCAGAAGACTTGTTTATCGTTTCGCTCTACCAAATCATCAAGGGTCCAAAACAGGGCGATAGTCAGGGCAGCAGTCCTTCGTAGCCGTCGGGAAGCGGGGAACCTCGCAGCAAAGACTTTCGGACCACGTCGACATACAGGGGTCGATGAAGTGGCGGCCTCCCTCCAGAATTTTCACACGAAGCTCCTCACGAACCTCTGGCTTGGACCGGTACCGATGAAATCGCCCCACGTTGGGCGCCAACTGAAGTACTGGGTTTTTCAGAACCCAGTGGTGCCAGGGAACACACCCTAAGACTTCGAGTCCTTCCTGTTTCAGACTACAGAAACACAGAGTCTTCTTGGTGAAGTCAAAGATCTTGTTTATTGGCTGCAGCCAGTAACAGGTATCCTAGAAGTACAACACAGTGTATATTCTCAGGAGACTGCTGCTCTTGCAAAGCTAACCTTCTCTTTTATACAAAATATTATGCTTTAGGCAAACATTCCTTATTTTACAGTTGACCATTCACATATTTTCACTACAAAGAAATAGTAGGTTTATGATGACAAGCCCATATTCCAGTTTGTCCAGCCCTCAATCAATTACCCGGCAAGGCTTAGTACTTTCATCAGATATCGACGGACCCCCAATATAAACGGGCACCTCCTCCTTGTAAAGCGAGTCATAAAGAAAGAAACAGGGACAGGTGTGTGTAAGATTAGGCATGGTTTGTGTGTGATGAAAGGTTTATGATGTGTTGTGCCGTGATACTAATCTCATTCGGCCACTGGGAAAGAAACTGGCCGAACAGGTTTGGCTTCAGGCAGTGGAGTCAGCTTGCCCAGGTCACAGAGGAGTCAGCAAAGATGTACGTGTCCTTCAGACTCGTTTTCAGCATTAGACATTGGCCTATGTGAGGGCAATCATAAAATGGCTGTCGTTTAAATGGAACACGAGGGTTCAGGACGGAAACTCTGATATTCGGGTGATTTCGTTACCCGAATATGAATACAATGCTTGTGCATACTATTCTAATCATTCCCGGTCTGCTGATACAAAAATCGTTGTGATACGACGACGTTTATAACACGGGTCCAGAATTTTCAGTACCACAGTTCTCCTGCATAGGGCACGTCCGCTGGGGCAGGTGATGAGATGGCGGCATCCTCCGGTGTACAGACCCCTGGTGGACCTGTCGACAATGGAAGACAGACACATCATTATCACTTACAGACTTGATTGTGCAACAATCCAGGAACTGTGTGCCCAGTTGGAGCCAGACCTGATGTCAGCTATCCGCCATCCCACAGGAATCCCCCTCTAGTGCAGGTCCTGTCAGTGCTCCATTTCCTGGCAAGTGGGTCTTTTCAAGCAACAGTAGCCACGGCATCAAGGATATCACAGCCAATGTTCTCTAACGTGCTGCCCAGAGTGCTATCTGCCTTGCTGAAACACAGGCGCAGCTACATCATTTTCCCTCAGGTGGAGGATTTGCCTACAGTGAAAGGTGACTTCTATGCCCTGGGACATATCCACAACATCATTGGTGCCATTGATGGTACACATGTGCCATTTATCCCCCCCCCCGCAGGAATGAAAAGGTGTACAGAAACCGGAAAAGCTACCATTCAATGAATGTGCAGATGGTGTGTTTGGCAGACTAGTACATCTCCCATGTGAATGCCAAGTATCCAGGCTTTGTGCATGACGCTTACATTTTGAGGAATAGCAGCATCCCTTATGTGATGGGACAACTCCAGAGGCACAGTGTGTGGCTAATAGGTGAGCCCAAAGACCCCACACAGTTTAATTGGGTGTCTGGGTATAGGAGATTCCTTAATGTTTGCAGGATGTCTAACAGTTGTCCCTCGATATTTGCAGGTGACTCCGGTTACCCCAACCTGTCATGGCTACTGACCCCAGTGAGGAATCCCAAGACAAAGGCAGAGGAACGCTACAATGAGGCACATGGGTGAACTAGGAGGATAATAGAGCAGACCTTCGGCCTCCTGAAGGCCAGGTTCCGGTGCCTCCATATGACAGGTGGTTCCCTATACTAGTCACCGAAGGTGTGCCAGATCATCGTGGCATGCTGCATGTTGCACAACCTGGCTTTGCGACGCCAGGTGCCTTTTCTGCAGGAGGATGGGCCTGATGCTGGTCTTGTGGCAGCTGTGGAGCCTGTGGACAGTGAAGAAGAGGAGGCAGAAGAAGAAGATGTAGGCAACCTTAACAACATCATCATGCAATACTTCCAGTGAGACACAGGTAAGAGGATGGAACTGCTTCCCACATCTCATACTATTGTAGGACCTAGAATAAATCTGCCTTTTTAGCTCTGTGTATGGACCCTGACATGTCACTTTGGCTTTACATTTCACAGATCGGGGTCCCACTTTGTGCCCTCTGCTATGTTTACTGCTGGCTAGTGTGAGAAAGTAGCTTCTTTCTAGCCTTGTTACCCCCACTTTTGGCCTGTTTGTGAGTATATGTCAGGGTGTTTTCACTGTATCACTGGGATCCTGCTAGGAGACCAACCTAAGATGGCGGCCGGGTCGGGAGCTTAGTTTCGAGCTCCGGCCCGTGCCTACCACCAAATATCCTGAGGGCGCCCCCCCGGACCGCCGAGTGGGGCGCGGGGGAGACGGGGGTCTGTCTGGGCACCCGGTGCCCACCTGGGGCCTCGGGCTGCGGCACCGCGGCTGTGAGTCCCAGCGGGCGGGGACGAGAGGGCGGCCGCGACCGCACGGCACGCCCGGCACGGAGCTGCGAGATTGGGGGCCGCAACTACAGAGGCAGCGCTCCCCCAAGTGCAGCATAGACTGGAGCGGGGAGCGGGAGCGAGGGGGTGCCGACCCCTCTCCCCCCTAGAAGAGAGGAAAGGAGGGAGAGCTGCTCTGTGTAGGAGGCTGGACTGGCTTGTGGTGAGTACCAAGGGGTACTTGCACCTTGCACCAGGCCCAGTTATCCCTTATTAGTGTATAGGGTGTCTAGCAGCTTAGGCTGATAGATAATGGTAGCTTAGCAGAGCAGCTTAGGCTGAACTAGGAGACGTGTGAAGCTACTACAGTACCACTTAGAGTCATATGCACAATATCATAAGAAAACACAATACACAGTTATACTAAAAATAAAGGTACTTTATTTTTATGACAATATGCCAAAGTATCTTAGAGTGTACCCTCAGTGAGAGGATAGGAAATATACACAAGATATATACACACAATAGCAAAAATATGCAGTATAGTCTTAGAAAACAGTGCAAACAATGTATAGTTACAATAGGATGCAATGGGGAAACATAGGGATAGGGGCAACACAAACCATATACTCCAAAAGTGGAATGCGAACCACGAATGGACCCCAAACCTATGTGACCTTGTAGAGGGTCGCTGGGACTATTAGAAAATAGTGAGAGTTAGAAAAATAACCCTCCCCAAGACCCTGAAAAGTGAGTGCAAAGTGCACTAAAGTTCCCCTAAGGACAAAATAGTTGTGTTAGAGGAATAATGCAGGAAAGACACAAACCAGCAATGCAACAACTGTGGATTTCCAATCTAGGGTACCTGTGGAACAAGGGGACCAAGTCCAAAAGTCACAAGCAAGTCGGAGATGGGCAGATGCCCAGGAAATGCCAGCTGCGGGTGCAAAGAAGCTTCGACTGGACAGAAGAAGCTGAGGTTTCTGCAGGAACGAAAAGGGCTAGAGACTTCCCCTTGGGTGGACGGATCCCTCTCGCCTTGGAGAGTCGTGCAGAAGTGTTTTCCCGCCGGAAGGACGCCAACAAGCCTTGCTACACGCAAATCGTGCGTTTGGCGTTTTTGGACGCTGCTGGGGCCCAGGAGGGACCAGGAGGTCGCAAATTGGACCTGCAGAGAGAGGGGACATCGAGCAAGACAAAGAGCCCTCACTGAAGCAGGTAGCACCCGGAGAAGTGCCAGAAACAGGCACTACGGGGATGCGTGAAACGGTGCTCGCCGAAGTTGCACAAAGGAGTCCCACGTCGCCAGAGACCAACTTAGAAAGTCGTGCAATGCAGGTTAGAGTGCCGTGGACCCAGGCTTGGCTGTGCACAAAGGATTTCCGCCGGAAATGCACAGGGGCCGGAGTAGCTGCAAAGTTGCGGTTCCCAGCAATGCAGCCCAGCGAGGTGAGGCAAGGACTTACCTCCACCAAACTTGGGCTGAAGAGTCACTGGACTGTGGGGGTCACTTGGACAGCGTCGCTGGATTCGAGGGACCTCGCTCGTCGTGCTGAGAGGAGACCCAAGGGACCGGTAATGCAGCTTTTTGGTGCCTGCGGTTGCAGGGGGAAGATTCCGTCGACCCACGGGAGATTTCTTCGGAGCTTCTGGTGCAGAGAGGAGGCAGGCTACCCCCACAGCATGCACAAGCAGGAAAACAGTCGAGAAGGCGGCAGGATCAGCGTTACAGAGTTGCAGTAGTCGTCTTTGCTACTATGTTGCAGGTTTGCAGGCTTCCAGCGCGGTCAGCGGTCGTTTCCTTATCAGAAGGTGAAGAGGGAGATGCAGAGGAACTCGGCTGAGCTCATGCATTCGTTATCTAAAGTTTCCCCAGAGACAGAGACCCTAAATAGCCAGAAAAGAGGGTTTGGCTACCTAGGAGAGAGGAAAGGCTACTAACACCTGAAGGAGCCTATCACAAGGAGTCTCTGACGTCACCTGGTGGCACTGACCACTCAGAGCAGTCCAGTGTGCCAGCAGCACCTCTGTTTCCAAGATGGCAGAGGTCTGGAGCACACTGGAGGAGCTCTGGACACCTCCCAGGGGAGGTGCAGGTCAGGGGAGTGGTCACTCCCCTTTCCTTTGTCCAGTTTCGCGCCAGAGCAGGGGCTAAGGGGTCCCTGAACCGGTGTAGACTGGCTTATGCAGAATTGGGCACATCTGTGCCCAACAAAGCATTTCCAGAGACTGGGGGAGGCTACTCCTCCCCTGCCTTCACACCATTTTCCAAAGGGAGAGGGTGTCACACCCTCTCTCAGAGGAAGTTCTTTGTTCTGCCATCCTGGGCCAGGCCTGGCTGGACCCCAGGAGGGCAGCTGCCTGTCTGAGGGGTTGGCAGCAGCAGCAGCTGCAGTGAACCCCCAGGAAGGGCAGTTTGGCAGTACCAGGGTCTGTGCTACAGACCACTGGGATCATGGGATTGTGCCACCTATGCCAGGATGGCATAGAGGGGGCAATTCCATGATCATAGACATGTTACATGGCCATATTCGGAGTTACCATTGTGAAGCTACATATAGGTAGTGACCTATATGTAGTGCACGCGTGTAATGGTGTCCCCGCACTCACAAAGTTCAGGGAATTGGCTCTGAACAATGTGGGGGCCCCTTGGCTAGTGCCAGGGTGCCCTCACACTAAGTAACTTTGCACCCAACCTTTACCAGGTAAAGGTTAGACATATAGGTGACTTATAAGTTACTTAAGTGCAGTGTAAAATGGCTGTGAAATAACGTGGACGTTATTTCACTCAGGCTGCAGTGGCAGGCCTGTGTAAGAATTGTCAGAGCTCCCTATGGGTGGCAAAAGAATTGCTGCAGCCCATAGGGATCTCCTGGAACCCCAATACCCTGGGTACCTCAGTACCATATACTAGGGAATTATAAGGGTGTTCCAGTAAGCCAATGTAAATTGGTAAAATTGGTCACTAGCCTGTTAGTGACAATTTGAAAGTAATGAGAGAGCATAACCACTGAGGTTCTGGTTAGCAGAGCCTCAGTGAGACAGTTAGGCACCACACAGGGAACATATACATGCACACCTATGACACATACATATAGGCCACAAACCTATGAGCACTGGGGTCCTGACCAGCAGGATCCCAGTGACACATAACAAACATACTGAAAACATAGTGTTTTCACTATGAGCACTGAGGCCTGGCTATCAGGATCCCAGTGAGACAGTGAAAACAGTGACAAACACCCTGACATACACTCACAAACAGGCCAAAAGTGGGGGTAACAAGGCTAGAAAGAGGCTACCTTCTCACACAACCCCCCCCCCCCCAAACGAAGGACAATAAGGCTAACCTTGGCCAGTTGAGACTTTATTGTCTAAGTGGTGATAAGTAGAGAGTAGCTCTGCAATAGCTGGTTACTCCCTTTATCATCCACTATATGGTTACTTCCCTGTGGGGATGTAAACCACCCTGTTTGAAGTTTTTTAGCTAAGCAACAATGTGAAGATGTATTTTCAGAGTTTCTATCAGTAAGTTTTAGTTTAGAGCAGTGGGAATTGTCCACTGAACCTATTTGTAGTGATGGAAATGCCAGACAGGGATGCTGTCTCAGAAAAGCCATAGCTGGGCAAAAACTTTGTCCATCTGGCTGGAAGAGAGAACAGGGATGCTGTTTCTTTTGAGTTGGAGCAGGGCAGGGATGCTGTCCTATGAGCTCCACACTAGGGCAGGGATGCTGTCCTAAGTGTTGTGAGGTAGTGCAGGGTTTCTGCACTAAAGTTTCTCTGGGAGGGTTGGAGGGATGCTCCATGTTAACTAAAATGGTGCTGTTTTTCTCACCAATGTTAGTTATCCCACAGAGAGGTACTTCCACCTCAGGGAGTCCAGCTTTGCCAGCTGATGATTCCCTTGGAACAGGTGCCACCCCAGGAGAGGTTTCTCCCACCACAGGAATGGTATCCTGAATGGTAGGGTGGTTAGGGGATACTGTGATACCCTTTTTACCTGTTGATGGAGAGGGATCCTGAGTTTTCAGGCCTTCTCTCCTTTGCTTTTTCATTTCACTTGAAATGAGAGGGAACAATTCCTCAGGGATGCCCAGCATGGCTGCATGGGCATAAAACTCTACATCAGCCCAACCTGAGGCCTCTAGGTCATTACCTAAGAGACAGTCTACAGGTAAGCTAGGTGATACCACCACCTGCTTAGGGCCAGTAACTCCACCCCAACTAAACTGAATTATAGCTAAGGGAAGAAACTTAGTGGAGTTATGGACATCAATAATCTTATACTGTTGTCCAATGATGTGTTGTTCAGGAGGCACTAGGTTTTCAGTCACCAAAGTGAAACTGGCACCTGTATCCCTGTAGGCCAAGGCCTCAACACCATTTATTGAAACTGTCTGCCTGTACTTATCCATTGTAAGGGGACAAGCAGCCAGTGTGGCAAGGCCAGTGCCACTAGGTGTGACAGAAACTGTCTTGGGACTGATTACATCAGTTTCCACTATGGACCCATAAGTGAACCCAACTACACCCTTTGCTTGACTGTTGCCAGCAGTCCCACCACTAGTACCACTACTGCTAGGGGCACTAGAGCTTGATGTATTAGTGGTGGTAGGCTCAGGGGGTTTACCTGGACAGGACTTATCCCCTGGCCTATGGCCTCTATTTTTACACACAAAGCACCAAGGCTTTTTAATGTGTGCAGGTTGGGAAGAAGAGGAAGAATTTGTTTTATCCCCACCCTCTGAAGAGTGTTTAAGATTTGAAGTGGGATCTTTGGTTTTACCCTTATCCCCATGCTTATCTTGAGATTTTTCACCATCTTTCTTCTTATTGCCATCTTTGTCACCCCCTGTATGAACTTTTCTGTTCACCCTTGTTCTGACCCATTTGTCTGCCTTCTTTCCCAATTCTTGGGGAGAGGTCAGATCAGAGTCTACCAGGTACTGGTGCAACAAATCAGACACACAATTATTAAGTATATGCTCTCTCAGGATTGTGTTATACAGGCTTTCATAATCAGTAACTTTACTGCCATGTAACCACCCCTCCAAGGCCTTCACTGAATGGTCAATGAAATCAACCCAGTCTTGTGAAGACTCCTTTTTGGTCTCTCTGAACTTTATCCTGTACTGTTCAGTGGTTAAGCCATAACCATCCAGGAGTGCATTCTTAAGAACTGTAAAGTTATTGGCATCATTTTCTTTCACTGTAAGGAGCCTATCCCTACCTTTTCCACTAAATGATAGCCATAGGATAGCAGCCCACTGCCTTTGAGGGACATCCTGTACAACACAGGCCCTCTCAAGTGCAGCAAACCACTTGTTAATGTCATCCCCCTCCTTATAAGGGGGAACTATCTTGTGCAGATTCCTGGAATCATGCTCTTTTGCAGGATGACTATGGGGAATACTGCTGCTGCCACCATGGGTATCTAAACCCAACTTCTGTCTTTCCTTCTCTAATTCAAAAGACTGTCTATCCAAATCCAGCTGTTGCTTTTTAAGCTTCAGTCTGGTTTGTTCCACCCTCAACTTATTGAGTTCCCTCTCTAACATTCTGTCATCAGGGTTGGTGGGAGGGACATTTCTAGAAACAGAGCTATGATGGGAATGAACAGAAGGAGACCTGTCCCTTACAGAAGCCAACTTAACAGCTTGGTTTACAGAAACATTACTACCAGTATGGTGAGAGTAAATGCTTTTGCTATGATGTGAGACAACACTATTTCTTTGGTGTGGCTCATCATCATTACCATCTATGCTAGATTGTCTAGTAATGGGCAGGCTAGAAAGTTTATTTCCTGAATCTTTTCCTGGGGGAGTCCCTGAATCAGATTGGGAACTATTAGGTACTTTTTCAACAGATGGGCCACCTCTGGCCTTATCCTGTTCTCTAAGCATGTTAATTAACAGTTCCAAGGCAGGATTCTTCCCTACACTCAAACCTCTCTCTATACAGAGACTCCTTGCTCTCTTCCAGCTAAGGTTGTCATATGCAAGTTTGGACAGATCAACACTTTGGCCTGTGCCAGACATTTTTTAGAGAGAGTTAAAGTGATAGAGAAAGAGACAAAAGTTTTCAGAACTTTTTGGAAAGACAGAAAAAAAACTTTTTAAACTTTTAAGAACTTTTTGAAAGTTTAGGAGTACTTTTCAGCACTTAGAAAAGAGTGAAAAGAGGAAATGCAAAACGTTTTGGCTATGTGTATATACACTGACCTTGTTTTGTATATTTTTCTCTTATGAAAAGTACAATGACAAGAGTGGTAAGTAGTCTCAAGCACTTATCCCACCACTGCACAACCAATGTAGGAGGCTGGACTGGCTTGTGGTGAGTACCAAGGGGTACTTGCACCTTGCACCAGGCCCAGTTATCCCTTATTAGTGTATAGGGTGTCTAGCAGCTTAGGCTGATAGATAATGGTAGCTTAGCAGAGCAGCTTAGGCTGAACTAGGAGACGTGTGAAGCTACTACAGTACCACTTAGTGTCATATGCACAATATCATAAGAAAACACAATACACAGTTATACTAAAAATAAAGGTACTTTATTTTTATGACAATATGCCAAAGTATCTTAGAGTGTACCCTCAGTGAGAGGATAGGAAATATACACAAGATATATACACACAATAGCAAAAATCTGCAGTATAGTCTTAGAAAACAGTGCAAACAATGTATAGTTACAATAGGATGCAATGGGGAAACATAGGGATAGGGGCAACACAAACCATATACTCCAAAAGTGGAATGCGAACCACGAATGGACCCCAAACCTATGTGACCTTGTAGAGGGTCGCTGGGACTATTAGAAAATAGTGAGAGTTAGAAAAATAACCCTCCCCAAGACCCTGAAAAGTGAGTGCAAAGTGCACTAAAGTTCCCCTAAGGACAAAATAGTCGTGTTAGAGGAATAATGCAGGAAAGACACAAACCAGCAATGCAACAACTGTGGATTTCCAATCTAGGGTACCTGTGGAACAAGGGGACCAAGTCCAAAAGTCACAAGCAAGTCGGAGATGGGCAGATGCCCAGGAAATGCCAGCTGCGGGTGCAAAGAAGCTTCGACTGGACAGAAGAAGCTGAGGTTTCTGCAGGAACGAAAAGGGCTAGAGACTTCCCCTTGGGTGGACGGATCCCTCTCGCCTTGGAGAGTCGTGCAGAAGTGTTTTCCCGCCGGAAGGACGCCAACAAGCCCTGCTACACGCAAATCGTGCGTTTGGCGTTTTTGGACGCTGCTGGGGCCCAGGAGGGACCAGGAGGTCGCAAATTGGACCTGCAGAGAGAGGGGACGTCGAGCAAGACAAAGAGCCCTCACTGAAGCAGGTAGCTCCCGGAGAAGTGCCAGAAACAGGCACTACGGGGATGCGTGAAACGGTGCTCGCCGAAGTTGCACAAAGGAGTCCCACGTCGCCGGAGACCAACTTAGAAAGTCGTGCAATGCAGGTTAGAGTGCCGTGGACCCAGGCTTGGCTGTGCACAAAGGATTTCCGCCGGAAATGCACAGGGGCCGGAGTAGCTGCAAAGTCGCGGTTCCCAGCAATGCAGCCCAGCGAGGTGAGGCAAGGACTTACCTCCACCAAACTTGGGCTGAAGAGTCACTGGACTGTGGGGGTCACTTGGACAGCGTCGCTGGATTCGAGGGACCTCGCTCGTCGTGCTGAGAGGAGACCCAAGGGACCGGTAATGCAGCTTTTTGGTGCCTGCGGTTGCAGGGGGAAGATTCCGTCGACCCACGGGAGATTTCTTCGGAGCTTCTGGTGCAGAGAGGAGGCAGGCTACCCCCACAGCATGCACAAGCAGGAAAACAGTCGAGAAGGCGGCAGGATCAGCGTTACAGAGTTGCAGTAGTCGTCTTTGCTACTATGTTGCAGGTTTGCAGGCTTCCAGCGCGGTCAGCGGTCGTTTCCTTATCAGAAGGTGAAGAGGGAGATGCAGAGGAACTCGGCTGAGCTCATGCATTCGTTATCTAAAGTTTCCCCAGAGACAGAGACCCTAAATAGCCAGAAAAGAGGGTTTGGCTACCTAGGAGAGAGGAAAGGCTACTAACACCTGAAGGAGCCTATCACAAGGAGTCTCTGACGTCACCTGGTGGCACTGACCACTCAGAGCAGTCCAGTGTGCCAGCAGCACCTCTGTTTCCAAGATGGCAGAGGTCTGGAGCACACTGGAGGAGCTCTGGACACCTCCCAGGGGAGGTGCAGGTCAGGGGAGTGGTCACTCCCCTTTCCTTTGTCCAGTTTCGCGCCAGAGCAGGGGCTAAGGGGTCCCTGAACCGGTGTAGACTGGCTTATGCAGAATTGGGCACATCTGTGCCCAACAAAGCATTTCCAGAGGCTGGGGGAGGCTACTCCTCCCCTGCCTTCACACCATTTTCCAAAGGGAGAGGGTGTCACACCCTCTCTCAGAGGAAGTTCTTTGTTCTGCCATCCTGGGCCAGGCCTGGCTGGACCCCAGGAGGGCAGCTGCCTGTCTGAGGGGTTGGCAGCAGCAGCAGCTGCAGTGAACCCCCAGGAAGGGCAGTTTGGCAGTACCAGGGTCTGTGCTACAGACCACTGGGATCATGAGATTGTGCCACCTATGCCAGGATGGCATAGAGGGGGCAATTCCATGATCATAGACATGTTACATGGCCATATTCGGAGTTACCATTGTGAAGCTACATATAGGTAGTGACCTATATGTAGTGCACGCGTGTAATGGTGTCCCCGCACTCACAAAGTTCAGGGAATTGGCTCTGAACAATGTGGGGGCACCTTGGCTAGTGCCAGGGTGCCCTCACACTAAGTAACTTTGCACCCAACCTTTACCAGGTAAAGGTTAGACATATAGGTGACTTATAAGTTACTTAAGTGCAGTGTAAAATGGCTGTGAAATAACGTGGACGTTATTTCACTCAGGCTGCAGTGGCAGGCCTGTGTAAGAATTGTCAGAGCTCCCTATGGGTGGCAAAAGAATTGCTGCAGCCCATAGGGATCTCCTGGAACCCCAATACCCTGGGTACCTCAGTACCATACACTAGGGAATTATAAGGGTGTTCCAGTAAGCCAATGTAAATTGGTAAAATTGGTCACTAGCCTGTTAGTGACAATTTGAAAGTAATGAGAGAGCATAACCACTGAGGTTCTGGTTAGCAGAGCCTCAGTGAGACAGTTAGGCACCACACAGGGAACATATACATGCACACCTATGAGCACTGGGGCCCTGTGTGACAGGGTCCCAGTGACACATACATATAGGCCACAAACCTATGAGCACTGGGGTCCTGACCAGCAGGATCCCAGTGACACATAACAAACATACTGAAAACATAGTGTTTTCACTATGAGCACTGAGGCCTGGCTATCAGGATCCCAGTGAGACAGTGAAAACAGTGACAAACACCCTGACATACACTCACAAACAGGCCAAAAGTGGGGGTAACAAGGCTAGAAAGAGGCTACCTTCTCACACTCTGCGTGAGGGCCGCCCCTCCCTCACAGCGACTGGATTGATTGCAGCAGGAACACGAGGGGACCAGCGGGCCCAACGTCGAGGTCAGTGGAGAGAGAGTGAGCTGCAAAAGGCTGCATAGTGAGTCCCCTGTTTGCGGACCCCCCCAGTCTGTGTGGAGGTGGGGGCGCTGGTGAAGGCAGCCTGCCTGTGGGGTGATACGTCCTGCGGGGTGCGCTTGGCACTGGACTGGGGGGGTGGTGTCTCCGTTCCCCCCAGTGCTGTCAACATTGGATTATCGCAACTCCCCTGTCCCCCCTCCCCCTGTGCCCACTGGGGGCGAGGGGGCGGAACGCGGTGGTGCAGGAGGGGGGGGAGCGGACCCGTGACCCCCCCCGAGTGGAACAGAGGGGGCACCTCGGAGGGCCACCAACAGCTGCCAAGCTCAGGACCCAGTGTGGCGCGGAACGCTCATTCTCCTGTGTGCAAACAGCAGCGGCCAACTGGAGGAGGAGTGGGGCATCCGACAAAACAACCGAGCAATAGGCTTGGCCGCAGTCTCTGGAAGAGGGAAAGCAAACGGAGCCCAACCCCCGGGGGGTCTGGACGGGGGGGGCCCCCCCACCCATCCGCCTTGTGCGTGCAGCGGGAGAGGGGAGTCTGCGTGCTAACTGGAGCGGGTGCTACTGGCCACCCCCCCCACTTGATGTGCGTGGAGGACCTAGCGGGCAGCATTGCGGGGGATGACCGCCCAGCTGATCACAAAGGCCACGCCGGAACCCTGCACTAAATAGCAGCTGCACAAATATCCGACCCCGCTCACGGCAAGCCGCTTGCCAGCCACCCATCATGGCCACTAGAAACAAATCCACGAAGAACCAGGACCGGCACACACAGGGGCAGTCAACAGGGATCAACAGATAGCCCCAACCCTGAAAGCTCTGGAATCCACCCTGCAAACCCACTCAACACAGTTTGAAAAAGTACTGCAAGCAATTATGGACACTAAAGCTTCTCTGGAGAACAGGACTGATTCAGTGTCACAAGATCTAAATCTGCTAAGAGTGGACCACCACAACCTAACGGAAAGGGTAAAGTCGGCAGAGGCGGAGATAAAGGAAATGAACCCCTCGGTTCTGGCCAACCAAAAACAAATACAGCGACTGGATGCAGAGGTAAAAGCACTCTGGCGCCGTGCCGAAGAGGCGGAAGGCAGATCACGGAGAAACAACGTGCGCTTTATAGGATTTCCTGAAAAATTAGCAGAGCAGAGCACTGAAATAATCCTGGAGCAATGGCTGATCTAGGAGGTGCTGAATGGGTCTCCGTCAAAATTCTTCTCGGTAGAAAGAGTACATAGGATACCGGGGAGACCCCCAGTCCCGGGCCAGACACCGAGACCCCTGATAGCGAGATTTTTAAACTACAGGGACCGCGATTTAATTCTGCAGCTATTCCGCAGCAAAGGCCCATTCAGACACGAAGACACAGAAATCAACGCTTACCCAGACTTCACACAGGAAGTACAAAAACAGCACAATTCATTTGTGAGGGTCAAACAGCGCCTCCGAGAGCACAACATCAAATATGCACTGCTATTCCCTGCTAAGCTACGAGTCACAACGGATGAACGCGTCCACATGTTCACATCCCCGGAGGATGCCTGGACGTGGTTACACGCGAAGGGCCTGGCACGACCCCAGTCCGGAACGGAGGACGGAGAGGAATGGCTAACTGCCCCACTGCGAAAGCGTTCCAAAAGGAGGCCAAGAGGCCAGCCCACAGAGGAGCAGGCGGCCAAGGAAAGGGCAAGAGTACTGAAGGCCACTCCACTGCACACGCAAAATACTTATGCGGCATTGAGGGAGACACCGGCGGATAGCCCGGACTCTGATTCGCTCAGCTCGACATCCAGCCTCACGGAATCGCCAGCGGGCCGAAGCTCACCCCGAGCGGCGGACAAACTGTAAACATGGACAGCCTCCCGCTCTTCTCTTCCCCCCCTCCTCTTCTCCGTCCTCGATCCTCCCTCTGGGATCCCCTCCCCCGCCCTTTTTCTCTCCCCCCCCTCTCTCCTCCCCCCCTTCCTCTCCCCCCCCCCAACCTGGTCGAGGTGCCCGTGCCGAATCCACACCTATCCACGAGTAGGCTAATGCTGCTGCGGGACCCGAACGGGCTAGACTGTGTCATGGACGGTATTGTTTGATCACGGCGGTTGGGGAGCGGGTGGGGGGGGGGGTTTGGCAGGGGGGGGCCCGGGGGGCTGTGAGAAAGTAGCCTCTTTCTAGCCTTGTTACCCCCACTTTTGGCCTGTTTGTGAGTGTATGTCAGGGTGTTTTCACTGTCTCACTATAATCCTGCTAGCCAGGGCCCAGTGCTCATAGTGAAAACCCTATGTTTTCAGTATGTTTGTTATGTGTCACTGGGACCCTGCTAGCCAGGACCCCAGTGCTCATAAGTTTGTGACCTATATGTATGTGTTCCCTGTGTGATGCCTAACTGTCTCACTGAGGCTCTGCTAACCAGAACCTCAGTGGTTATGCTCTCTCTGCTTTCCAAATTTGTCACTAACAGGCTAGTGACTGTAGGAGGCTGGACTGGCTTGTAGTGAGTACCAAGGGGTACTTGCACCTTGCACCAGGCCCAGTTATCCCTTATTAGTGTATAGGGTGTCTAGCAGCTTAGGCTGATAGATAATGGTAGCTTAGCAGAGCAGCTTAGGCTGAACTAGGAGACGTGTGAAGCTACTACAGTACCACTTTGGGCGTGATTCTAACTTTGGAGGACGGTGTTAAACCGTCCCAAAAGTGGCGGATATACCACCTACCGTATTACGAGTTCCATAGGATATAATGGACTCGTAATACGGTAGGTGGTATATCCGCCACTTTTGGGACGGTTTAACACCGTCCTCCAAAGTTAGAATCAGGCCCTTAGTGTCATATGCACAATATCATAAGAAAACACAATACACAGTTATACTAAAAATAAAGGTACTTTATTTTTATGACAATATGCCAAAGTATCTTAGAGTGTACCCTCAGTGAGAGGATAGGAAATATACACAAGATATATATACACAATAGCAAAAATATGCAGTATAGTCTTAGAAAACAGTGCAAACAATGTATAGTTACAATAGGATGCAATGGGGAAACATAGGGATAGGGGCAACACAAACCATATACTCCAAAAGTGGAATGCGAACCACGAATGGACCCCAAACCTATGTGACCTTGTAGAGGGTCGCTGGGACTATTAGAAAATAGTGAGAGTTAGCAAAATAACCCTCCCCAAGACCCTGAAAAGTGAGTGCAAAGTGCACTAAAGTTCCCCTAAGGACAAAATAGTCGTGTTAGAGGAATAATGCAGGAAAGACACAAACCAGCAATGCAACAACTGTGGATTTCCAATCTAGGGTACCTGTGGAACAAGGGGACCAAGTCCAAAAGTCACAAGCAAGTCGGAGATGGGCAGATGCCCAGGAAATGCCAGCTGCGGGTGCAAAGAAGCTTCGACTGGACAGAAGAAGCTGAGGTTTCTGCAGGAACGAAAAGGGCTAGAGACTTCCCCTTTGGTGGACGGATCCCTCTCGCCTTGGAGAGTCGTGCAGAAGTGTTTTCCCGCCGGAAGGACGCCAACAAGCCTTGCTAGACGCAAATCGTGCGTTTGGCGTTTTTGGACGCTGCTGGGGCCCAGGAGGGACCAGGAGGTCGCAAATTGGACCTGAAGAGAGAGGGGACGTCGAGCAAGACAAAGAGCCCTCACTGAAGCAGGTAGCACCCGGAGAAGTGCCAGAAACAGGCACTACGAGGATGCGTGAAACGTGCTCGCCGAAGTTGCACAAAGGAGTCCCACGTCGCCGGAGACCAACTTAGAAAGTCGTGCAATGCAGGTTAGAGTGCCGTGGACCCAGGCTTGGCTGTGCACGAAGGATTTCCGCCGGAAGTGCACAGGGGCCGGAGTAGCTGCAAAGTCGCGGTTCCCAGCAATGCAGCCCAGCGAGGTGAGGCAAGGACTTACCTCCACCAAACTTGGGCTGAAGAGTCACTGGACTGTGGGGGTCACTTGGACAGCGTCGCTGGATTCGAGGGACCTCGCTCGTCGTGCTGAGAGGAGACCCAAGGGACCGGTAATGCAGCTTTTTGGTGCCTGCGGTTGCAGGGGGAAGATTCCGTCGACCCACGGGAGATTTCTTCGGAGCTTCTGGTGCAGAGAGGAGGCAGGCTACCCCCACAGCATGCACAAGCAGGAAAACAGTCGAGAAGGCGGCAGGATCAGCGTTACAGAGTTGCAGTAGTCGTCTTTGCTACTATGTTGCAGGTTTGCAGGCTTCCAGCGCGGTCAGCGGTCGTTTCCTTATCAGAAGGTGAAGAGAGAGATGCAGAGGAACTCGGCTGAGCTCATGCATTCGTTATCTAAAGTTTCCCCAGAGACAGAGACCCCAAATAGCCAGAAAAGAGGGTTTGGCTACCTAGGAGAGAGGAAAGGCTACTAACACCTGAAGGAGCCTATCACAAGGAGTCTCTGACGTCACCTGGTGGCACTGACCACTCAGAGCAGTCCAGTGTGCCAGCAGCACCTCTGTTTCCAAGATGGCAGAGGTCTGGAGCACACTGGAGGAGCTCTGGACACCTCCCAGGGGAGGTGCAGGTCAGGGGAGTGGTCACTCCCCTTTCCTTTGTCCAGTTTCGCGCCAGAGCAGGGGCTAAGGGGTCCCTGAACCGGTGTAGACTGGCTTATGCAGAATTGGGCACATCTGTGCCCAACAAAGCATTTCCAGAGGCTGGGGGAGGCTACTCCTCCCCTGCCTTCACACCATTTTCCAAAGGGAGAGGGTGTCACACCCTCTCTCAGAGGAAGTTCTTTGTTCTGCCATCCTGGGCCAGGCCTGGCTGGACCCCAGGAGGGCAGCTGCCTGTCTGAGGGGTTGGCAGCAGCAGCAGCTGCAGTGAAACCCCAGGAAGGGCAGTTTGGCAGTACCAGGGTCTGTGCTACAGACCACTGGGATCATGGGATTGTGCCAACTATGCCAGGATGGTATAGAGGGGGCAATTCCATGATCATAGACATGTTACATGGCCATATTCGGAGTTACCATGGTGAAGCTACATATAGGTAGTGACCTATATGTAGTGCACGCGTGTAATGGTGTCCCCGCACTCACAAAGTTCAGGGAATTGGCTCTGAACAATGTGGGGGCACCTTGGCTAGTGCCAGGGTGCCCTCACACTAAGTAACTTTGCACCTAACCTTTACCAGGTAAAGGTTAGACATATAGGTGACTTATAAGTTACTTAAGTGCAGTGTAAAATGGCTGTGAAATAACGTGGACGTTATTTCACTCAGGCTGCAGTGGCAGGCCTGTGTAAGAATTGTCAGAGCTCCCTATGGGTGGCAAAAGAAATGCTGCAGCCCATAGGGATCTCCTGGAACCCCAATACCCTGGGTACCTCAGTACCATATACTAGGGAATTATAAGGGTGTTCCAGTAAGCCAATGTAAATTGGTAAAAATGGTCACTAGCCTGTTAGTGACAATTTGGAAAGAAATGAGAGAGCATAACCACTGAGGTTCTGATTAGCAGAGCCTCAGTGAGACAGTTAGTCACTACACAGGTAACACATTCAGGCACACTTATGAGCACTGGGGCCCTGGGTTACCAGGGTCCCAGTGACACATACAACTAAAACAACATATATACAGTGAAAAATGGGGGTAACATGCCAGGCAAGATGGTACTTTCCTACACAACCCCCCCCCAAATGAAGGACAATAAGACTAGCCATGACCTGATGAGTCTTCATTGTCTAAGTGGAAATATCTGGAGAGTCCATCTGCATTGGAGTGGCTACTCCCAGGTCTATGTTCCACTGTATAGTCCATTCCCTGTAGGGATATGGACCACCTCAACAATTTAGGATTTTCACCTTTCATTTGTTTTAGCCAAAGTAGAGGTTTGTGGTCTGTCTGAACAATGAAGTGAGTGCCAAACAGGTATGGCCTCAACTTCTTCAGAGCCCAGACCACAGCAAAGGCCTCCCTCTCAATGGCAGACCAACGCTTTTCTCTAGGGGTCAACCTCCTACTAATAAAAGCAACAGGTTGATCCTGGCCCTCAGAATTAAGTTGTGATAGGACTGCCCCTACTCCTAATTCAGATGCATCAGTTTGGACATAGAATTTTTTAGAGTAACAAGGGCTTTTCAGGACAGGTGCAGAGCACATGGCCTGCTTCAACTCCTCAAAAGCTTTCTGACAGTTTGCTGTCCATAATACCTTTTTAGGCATTTTCTTGGATGTGAGGTCATTAAGAGGGGCTGCAATGGAGCCATAGTTCTTAATGAACCTCCTGTAATACCCAGTGAGGCCTAGGAAGGCTCTCACCTGAGTCTGAGTGGTAGGGGGAACCCAATCAATAATAGTTTGGATTTTCCCCTGCAGTGGTGCAATCTGTTCCCCACCAACAAGGTGTCCCAGATAAACCACCTTACCCTGCCCTATCTGGCACTTTGAAGCCTTGATAGTGAGGCCTGCCTTTTGCAGAGCCTCCAAAACTTTCCATAGGTGGACCAGGTGATCATCCCAGCTGGAGCTAAAGACAGCTATATCGTCCAAATATGCTGCACTGAAAGCTTCCAGCCCTTGCAGGACTGTGTTCACCAAACTCTGAAAAGTGGCAGGTGCATTTTTCAAACCAAAAGGCATTACAGTAAACTGGTAATGTCCTCCAATGGTAGAAAATGCAGTCTTAGGTTTAGCATCTTCTGACAATTTGATCTGCCAATACCCTGCAATCAAATCAAAAGTGCTTAGATACTTGGCAGATGCCAGTGTATCTATGAGCTCATCTGCCCTGGGTATAGGGTGAGCATCAGTTTTGGTTACCAAGTTGAGACCTCTATAGTCTACACAAAACCGCATTTCTTTCTTTCCATCTTTAGAATTGGGTTTTGGTACCAGTACCACAGGAGAAGCCCATGGACTGTCAGAGTGCTCAACCACTCCTAGTTCCAACATTTTCTGAACTTCTTGCTTTATGCAGTCCCTGACATGGTCAGGCTGCCTATAGATCTTACTTTTGACAGGTAAACTGTCTCCAGTATCTATAGTGTGCTCACACCAAGAAGTGGTGCCTGGCACAGTAGAGAAGAGTTCTGAAAATTGTCCTAGGAGATTTATGCAATTGTCTTTCTGCTCAGCAGTAAGACAATCAGCCAAAACTACACCTTCCACAAGAGCATGTTGATCTGTGGAAGAGAAGAGATCAGGTAGAGGATCACTGTCTTCTTCCTGTCCCTCATCTGTTGCCATGAGCAGGGTGAGATCAGCCCTGTCATAGTAGGGTTTCAGGCGGTTGACATGGAGCACCCTAAGGGGACTCCTGGCAGTGCCTAAGTCAACCAAGTAGGTGACTTCACCCTTCTTTTCAACAATTGTGTGGGGTCCACTCCATTTATCTTGGAGTGCTCTTGGGGCCACAGGCTCCAAGACCCACACTTTCTGCCCTGGTTGGTACTGAACCAAAACAGCCTTCTGATCATGCCATTGCTTCTGGAGCTCTTGGCTGGCCTGAAGGTTTTTACTGGCCTTTTTCATGTACTCAGCCATCCTTGATCTGAGGCCAAGTACATAATCCACAATATCTTGCTTAGGAGCTTTTAAAGGTTGTTCCCAACCCTCCTTTACAAGTGTGAGTGGACCCCTAACAGGGTGTCCAAAAAGTAGTTCAAAGGGGCTGAAGCCCACCCCTTTCTGGGGTACCTCCCTGTAGGCAAAAAGGAGGCATGGTAGAAGGATATCCCATCTCCTGCGGAGTTTTTCAGGGAGACCCATAATCATGCCTTTGAGAGTTTTATTAAATCTCTCCACCAGTCCATTTGTTTGTGGATGATAGGGTGTTGTGAACTTGTAAGTTACACCACACTCCTTCCACATGGCCTTTAAGTATGCAGACATGAAATTGCTTCCTCTGTCTGATACTACTTCCTTTGGGAAGCCCACCCTGGAAAATATTCCCAGGAGGGCCTTTGCCACTGCAGGAGCTGTAGTGGTCCTTAAAGGAATTGCTTCAGGGTATCTTGTGGCATGGTCCACTACCACCAAGATAAACCTATTGCCTGAAGCAGTAGGAGGGTCAAGGGGGCCAACTATGTCAACCCCTACCCTTTCAAAGGGAACCCCAACCACAGGCAGTGGGATAAGGGGTGCCTTTGGGGTGCCACCTGTCTTGCCACTGGCTTGACAGGTTTCACAGGACTTACAAAATTCCTTTGTGTCCTCAGACATCCTAGGCCAATGAAACAATGGAACCAATCTGTCCCAAGTTTTCATTTGACCCAGGTGCCCAGCTAGGGGAATGTCATGTGCCAGTGTTAGGAGGAACTTTCTGTACTCCTGAGGAATCACTAATCTCCTGGCAGCTCCAGGTTTAGGATCCCTATGCTCAGTGTACAAGAGGTTGTCATCCCAGTAAACTCTGTGAGAGTCACTGACATCCCCATTAGCCTGTTTGACAGCTTGCTGTCTGAGACCCTCTAATGTGGGACAGGTTTGCTGTGCCACACTCAGCTCCTCCCTGGCAGGCCCCCCTTCACCCAAAAGCTCAGCAGTGTCTGCTTCCAGCTCCTCTGGTGTAGGTTCTGCACAGGGAGGGAATTCTTCTTCCTCAGAAGTTGAATCCACTGTAGAGGGAGGGATAGTAGGAAGTGGTTTGCTTCTACTAGCCCTAGCTTTAGGGAGCACTTGGTCCATTGTTCCAGGATCCAAGCTTCCCTGTCCTTTTTGCTTTTTGGCCTGAGCCCTTGTTAAAGCAAAAATATGCCCTGGGATGCCCAGCATTGCTGCATGGGCCTCCAACTCCACATCTGACCAAGCTGATGTCTCCAAATCATTCCCTAATAGACAGTCTACAGGTAAATCTGAAGCTACCACAACTTTCTTTGGACCAGTTACCCCCCCCCCAGTTGAGATTTACAACAGCCATGGGGTGGCTTTGTGTTATGTTGTGAGCATCGGTTACTTGGTACTGGTGTCCAAGTATGTGTTGTTCAGGGTGCACCAGTTTCTCAATCACCATTGTGACACTGGCACCTGTGTCCCTGTAGGCCTGGACCTCAACACCATTTATTAGGGTTAGTTGCTTGTACTTCTCCAAGTTATGGGGGCAAGCAACCAAAGTGGCTAAATCAATAGCCCCTTCAGAGACTAAAGTAGCCTCTGTGGTCTCCCTAATCAGACCAACCCCAACTAAATTACCAAAAGTGAGCCCAGCTACTCCCTTGGATTGGCTATTAGTAGGTTTGCTCCCACCACCACTGCTATTAGTAGGGACACTAGGTGTAGCAGTAGGGGTTGTAGTGGTAGGAGCTGTGGTGCCTTTCTTTGGACAACTGGGATCTGTTGTCCAATGGCCTTTTATTTTACATAAATAGCACCATGGTTTCTTTTTCTTGTTCTGATTAAAGGAGGATTTGGGCCCACCACCCCCACCAGAGTGTTTTTGTGGGCCTGATGAAGACTCATTTTTAGATTTGTCCCCACCCTTGTCAGAAGACTTACCATCCTTCTTTTTGTTGCCATCATTGTCACCCCCTGTATGAACTTTTCTGTTCACTCTTGTTCTGACCCATTTGTCTGCCTTCTTTCCCAATTCTTGGGGAGAGGTCAGATCAGAGTCCACCAAGTACTGGTGCAACAAATCAGACACACAATTATTAAGAATATGCTCTCTCAGGATTAAGTTATACAGGCTGTCATAATCAGTAACTTTACTGCCATGTAACCACCCCTCCAAGGCCTTCACTGAATGGTCAATGAAATCAACCCAGTCTTGTGAGGACTCCTTTTTGGTCTCTCTGAACTTTATCCTGTACTGTTCAGTGGTTAAGCCATAACCATCCAGGAGTGCATTCTTAAGAACTTGGAAATTATTGGCATCATTTTCTTTCACTGTAAGGAGCCTATCCCTACCTTTTCCACTAAATGATAGCCATAGGATAGCAGCCCACTGCCTTTGAGGGACATCCTGTACAACACAGGCCCTCTCAAGTGCAGCAAACCACTTGTTAATGTCATCCCCCTCCTTATAAGGGGGAACTATCTTGTGCAGATTTCTGGAATCATGCTCTTTTGCAGGATGACTATGGGGAATACTGCTGCTGCCACCATGGGTATCTAAACCCAACTTCTGTCTTTCCTTCTCTAATTCAAAAGACTGTCTATCCAAATCCAGCTGTTGCTTTTTAAGCTTCAGTCTGGTTTGTTCAACCCTCAACTTATTGAGTTCCCTCTCTAACATTCTGTCATCAGGGTTGGTGGGAGGGACATTTCTAGAAACAGAGCTATGATGGGAATGAACAGAAGGAGACCTGTCCCTTACAGAAGCCAACTTAACAGCTTGGTTTACAGAAACATTACTACCAGTATGGTGAGAATAAATGCTTTTGCTATGATGTGAGACAACACTATTTCTTTGGTGTGGCTCATCATCATTACCATCTATGCTAGATTGTCTAGTAATGGGCAGGCTAGAAAGTTTCTTTCCTGAATCTTTTCCTGGGGGAGTCCCTGAATCAGATTGGGAACTATTAGGTACTTTTTCAACAGATGGGCCACCTCTGGCCTTATCCTGTTCTCTAAGCATGTTAATTAACAGTTCCAAGGCAGGATTCTTCCCTACACTCAAACCTCTCTCTATACAGAGACTCCTTGCTCTCTTCCAGCTAAGGTTGTCATATGCAAGTTTGGACAGATCAACACTTTGGCCTGTGCCAGACATTTTTTAGAGAGAGTTAAAGTGATAGAGAAAGAGACAAAAGTTTTCAGAACTTTTTGGAAAGACAGAAAAAAAACTTTTTAAACTTTTAAGAACTTTTTGAAAGTTTAGGAGTACTTTTCAGCACTTAGAAAAGAGTGAAAAGAGGAAATGCAAAACGTTTTGGCTATGTGTATATACACTGACCTTGTTTTGTATATTTTTCTCTTATGAAAAGTACAATGACAAGAGTGGTAAGTAGTCTCAAGCACTTATCCCACCACTGCACAACCAATGTAGGAGGCTGGACTGGCTTGTAGTGAGTACCAAGGGGTACTTGCACCTTGCACCAGGCCCAGTTATCCCTTATTAGTGTATAGGGTGTCTAGCAGCTTAGGCTGATAGATAATGGTAGCTTAGCAGAGCAGCTTAGGCTGAACTAGGAGACGTGTGAAGCTACTACAGTACCACTCAGTGTCATATGCACAATATCATAAGAAAACACAATACACAGTTATACTAAAAATAAAGGTACTTTATTTTTATGACAATATGCCAAAGTATCTTAGAGTGTACCCTCAGTGAGAGGATAGGAAATATACACAAGATATATATACACAATAGCAAAAATATGCAGTATAGTCTTAGAAAACAGTGCAAACAATGTATAGTTACAATAGGATGCAATGGGGAAACATAGGGATAGGGGCAACACAAACCATATACTCCAAAAGTGGAATGCGAACCACGAATGGACCCCAAACCTATGTGACCTTGTAGAGGGTCGCTGGGACTATTAGAAAATAGTGAGAGTTAGAAAAATAACCCTCCCCAAGACCCTGAAAAGTGAGTGCAAAGTGCACTAAAGTTCCCCTAAGGACAAAATAGTCGTGTTAGAGGAATAATGCAGGAAAGACACAAACCAGCAATGCAACAACTGTGGATTTCCAATCTAGGGTACCTGTGGAACAAGGGGACCAAGTCCAAAAGTCACAAGCAAGTCGGAGATGGGCAGATGCCCAGGAAATGCCAGCTGCGGGTGCAAAGAAGCTTCGACTGGACAGAAGAAGCTGAGGTTTCTGCAGGAACGAAAAGGGCTAGAGACTTCCCCTTTGGTGGACGGATCCCTCTCGCCTTGGAGAGTCGTGCAGAAGTGTTTTCCCGCCGGAAGGACGCCAACAAGCCTTGCTAGACGCAAATCGTGCGTTTGGCGTTTTTGGACGCTGCTGGGGCCCAGGAGGGACCAGGAGGTCGCAAATTGGACCTGAAGAGAGAGGGGACGTCGAGCAAGACAAAGAGCCCTCACTGAAGCAGGTAGCACCCGGAGAAGTGCCAGAAACAGGCACTACGAGGATGCGTGAAACGGTGCTCGCCGAAGTTGCACAAAGGAGTCCCACGTCGCCGGAGACCAACTTAGAAAGTCGTGCAATGCAGGTTAGAGTGCCGTGGACCCAGGCTTGGCTGTGCACGAAGGATTTCCGCCGGAAGTGCACAGGGGCCGGAGTAGCTGCAAAGTCGCGGTTCCCAGCAATGCAGCCCAGCGAGGTGAGGCAAGGACTTACCTCCACCAAACTTGGGCTGAAGAGTCACTGGACTGTGGGGGTCACTTGGACAGCGTCGCTGGATTCGAGGGACCTCGCTCGTCGTGCTGAGAGGAGACCCAAGGGACCGGTAATGCAGCTTTTTGGTGCCTGCGGTTGCAGGGGGAAGATTCCGTCGACCCACGGGAGATTTCTTCGGAGCTTCTGGTGCAGAGAGGAGGCAGGCTACCCCCACAGCATGCACAAGCAGGAAAACAGTCGAGAAGGCGGCAGGATCAGCGTTACAGAGTTGCAGTAGTCGTCTTTGCTACTATGTTGCAAGTTTGCAGGCTTCCAGCGCGGTCAGCGGTCGTTTCCTTATCAGAAGGTGAAGAGAGAGATGCAGAGGAACTCGGCTGAGCTCATGCATTCGTTATCTAAAGTTTCCCCAGAGACAGAGACCCTAAATAGCCAGAAAAGAGGGTTTGGCTACCTAGGAGAGAGGAAAGGCTACTAACACCTGAAGGAGCCTATCACAAGGAGTCTCTGACGTCACCTGGTGGCACTGACCACTCAGAGCAGTCCAGTGTGCCAGCAGCACCTCTGTTTCCAAGATGGCAGAGGTCTGGAGCACACTGGAGGAGCTCTGGACACCTCCCAGGGGAGGTGCAGGTCAGGGGAGTGGTCACTCCCCTTTCCTTTGTCCAGTTTTGCGCCAGAGCAGGGGCTAAGGGGTCCCTGAACCGGTGTAGACTGGCTTATGCAGAATTGGGCACATCTGTGCCCAACAAAGCATTTCCAGAGGCTGGGGGAGGCTACTCCTCCCCTGCCTTCACACCATTTTCCAAAGGGAGAGGGTGTCACACCCTCTCTCAGAGGAAGTTCTTTGTTCTGCCATCCTGGGCCAGGCCTGGCTGGACCCCAGGAGGGCAGCTGCCTGTCTGAGGGGTTGGCAGCAGCAGCAGCTGCAGTGAAACCCCAGGAAGGGCAGTTTGGCAGTACCAGGGTCTGTGCTACAGACCACTGGGATCATGGGATTGTGCCAACTATGCCAGGATGGTATAGAGGGGGCAATTCCATGATCATAGACATGTTACATGGCCATATTCGGAGTTACCATGGTGAAGCTACATATAGGTAGTGACCTATATGTAGTGCACGCGTGTAATGGTGTCCCCGCACTCACAAAGTTCAGGGAATTGGCTCTGAACAATGTGGGGGCACCTTGGCTAGTGCCAGGGTGCCCTCACACTAAGTAACTTTGCACCTAACCTTTACCAGGTAAAGGTTAGACATATAGGTGACTTATAAGTTACTTAAGTGCAGTGTAAAATGGCTGTGAAATAACGTGGACGTTATTTCACTCAGGCTGCAGTGGCAGGCCTGTGTAAGAATTGTCAGAGCTCCCTATGGGTGGCAAAAGAAATGCTGCAGCCCATAGGGATCTCCTGGAACCCCAATACCCTGGGTACCTCAGTACCATATACTAGGGAATTATAAGGGTGTTCCAGTAAGCCAATGTAAATTGGTAAAAATGGTCACTAGCCTGTTAGTGACAATTTGGAAAGAAATGAGAGAGCATAACCACTGAGGTTCTGATTAGCAGAGCCTCAGTGAGACAGTTAGTCACTACACAGGTAACACATTCAGGCACACTTATGAGCACTGGGGCCCTGGGTTACCAGGGTCCCAGTGACACATACAACTAAAACAACATATATACAGTGAAAAATGGGGGTAACATGCCAGGCAAGATGGTACTTTCCTACAGTGACTAAATGTACCAATTCACATTGGCATACTGGAACACCCTTATAATTCCCTAGTATATGGTACTGAGGTACCCAGGGTATTGGGGTTCCAGGAGATCCCTATGGGCTGCTGCATTTCTTTTGCCACCCATAGGGAGCTCTGACAATTCTTACACAGGCCTGCCACTGCAGCCTGAGTGAAATAACGTCCACGTTATTTCACAGCCATTTACCACTGCACTTAAGTAACTTATAAGTCACCTATATGTCTAACCTTTACTTGGTAAAGGTTGGGTGCTAAGTTACTTAGTGTGTGGGCACCCTGGCACTAGCCAAGGTGCACCCACATTGTTCAGGGCAAATTCCCCGGACTTTGTGAGTGCGGGGACACCATTACACGTGTGCACTACACATAGGTCACTACCTATGTGTAGCTTCACAATGGTAACTCCGAACATGGCCATGTAACATGTCTAAGATCATGGAATTGCCCCCCCCCCCCAATGCCATCCTGGTATTGGGGAGACAATCTCATGATTCCCCGGGTCTCTAGCACAGACCCGGGTACTGCCAAACTGCCTTTCTTGGGGTTTCACTGCAGCTGCTGCTGCTGCCAACCCCTCAGACAGGTTTCTGCCTTCCTGGGGTCCAGCCAGGCTTGGCCCAGGAAGGCAGAACAAAGGACTTCCTCAGAGAGAGGGTGTTACACCCTCTCCCTTTGGAAAAAGGTGTTAAGTCAGGGGAGGAGTAGCCTCCCCCAGCCTCTGGAAATGCTTTCATGGGCACAGATGGTGCCCATTTCGGCATAAGCCAGTCTACACCGGTTCAGGGATCCCCAGCCCTGCTCTGGCGCGAAACTGGACAAAGGAAAGGGGAGTGACCACTCCCCTGACCTGCACCTCCCCTGGGAGGTGCCCAGAGCTCCTCCAGTGTGCTCCAGACCTCTGCAATCTTGGAAACAGAGGTGCTGCTGGCCCACTGGACTGCTCTGAGTGGCCAGGGCCAGCAGGTGACATCAGAGACCCCTTCTGATAGGCTCTTACCTGTGTTGCTAGCCTATCCTCTCACCTAGGTAGCCAAACCTCCTTTTCTGGCTATTTAGGGTCTCTGCTTTGGGGAATTCTTTAGATAACGAATGCAAGAGCTCATCAGAGTTCCTCTGCATCTCTCTCTTCACCTTCTGCCAAGGAATATACTGCTGACCGCGCTGGAAGCCTGCAAAACTGCAACAAAGTAGCAAAGACGACTACTGCGACCTTGTAACGCTGATCCTGCCGCCTTCTCGACTGTTTTCCTGGTGGTGCATGCTGTGGGGGTAGTCTGCCTCCTCTCTGCACTAGAAGCTCCGAAGAAATCTCCCGTGGGTCGACGGAATCTTCCCCCTGCAACCGCAGGCACCAAAGAACTGCTTCACCGGTCCTCTGGGTCTCCTCTCAGCACGACGAGCGAGGTCCCTTGAACTCAGCAACTCTGTCCAAGTGACTCCCACAGTCCAGTGACTCTTCAGTCCAAGTTTGGTGGAGGTAAGTCCTTGCCTCCCCACCCTAGACTGCATTGCTGGGAACCGCGTGTTTTGCAGCTGCTCCGGCTCCTGTGCACTCTTCCAGGATTTCCTTTGTGCACAGCCAAGCCTGGGTCCCGGCACTCTAACCTGCAGTGCACGACCTCCTGAGTTGTCCTCCGGCGTCGTGGGACCTTCCTTTGTGACTTCGGGTGAGCTCCGGTTCACTCCACTTCGTAGTGCCTGTTCCGGCACTTCTGCGGGTGCTGCTTGCTTCTGAGTGGGCTCTTTGTCTTGCTGGACGCCCCCTCTGTCTCCTCACGCAATTGGCGACATCCTGGTCCCTCCTGGGCAACAGCAGCATCCAAAAACCCTAACCGCGACCCTTGCAGCTAGCAAGGCCTGTTTGCGGTCTTTTCTGCACGGAAACACCTCTGCACGACTCTTCACGATGTGGGACATCCATCCTCCAAAGGGGAAGTTTCTAGCCCTTGTCGTTCTTGCAGAATCCACAGCTTCTACCATCCGGTGGCAGCTTCTTTGCACCCACAGCTGGCATTTCCTGGGCATCTGCCCACTCCCGACTTGAACGTGACTCTTGGACTTGGTCCCCTTGTTCCACAGGTACTCTTGTCAGGAAATCCATCGTTGTTGCATTGCTGGTGTTGGTCTTCCTTGCAGAATTCCCCTATCACGACTTCTGTGCTCTCTGGGGAACTTAGGTGCACTTTGCACCCACTTTTCAGGGTCTTGGGGTGGGCTACTTTTCTAACCCTCACTGTTTTCTTACAGTCCCAGCGACCCTCTACAAGGTCACATAGGTTTGGGGTCCATTTGTGGTTCGCATTCCACTTCTAGAGTATATGGTTTGTGTTGCCCATATCCCTATGTGCCCCCCATTGCATTCTATTGTGACTATACATTGTTTGCACTGTTTTCTATTGCTATTACTGCATATTTTGGTATTGTGTACATATATCTTGTGTATATTTGCTATCCTCATACTGAGGGTACTCACTGAGATACTTTGGCATATTGTCATAAAAATAAAGTACCTTTATTTTTAGTATATCTGTGTATTGTGTTTTCTTATGATATTGTGCATATGACACTAGTGGTACTGTAGGAGCTTCACTCGTCTCCTAGTTCAGCCTAAGCTCCTCTGCTAAGCTACCTTTTCTATCAGCCTAAGCTGCTAGACACCCCTCTACACTAATAAGGGATACCTGGGCCTGGTGCAAAGTGTAAGTACCCCTTGGTATCCACTACAAGCCAGTCCAGCCTCCTACATAACGTGCGTCATGGTGCATTTATCATAAATACGGTACAACCATGGTGCCATTAGGTCCTGGTAGGGGGCGCAAAAAGAGTGGCGGATAGGCTCTGATGCGCCACTTTATCTTAAATATGGGCCAGTGTGTTTTAAAAAGATACCCCAGCGTGACTGAAGCTCAACCCCCAGCCACCCGCCCCCAATTCTATTGACCAAGCTACACCCCCTAAAATTACAGTGAACTGAACACATAACCAAAAGTCCAATGAGCTGCTGCGTTTGTCATAAAAGTTGTTTTAAGCTGAGAAACACTGGGATGCACCGACTCCTGTGCAAAGATTAGGAGACCTGAGCTTAAGGTCTTTGACAGTTAAATATATCTGTAGAGTCCTCATCATAAAAATATCAGTGGTTTGTCAGAAAGATGAAGCCAAAAACAGCGACTAACTGATTTCTGTTAGCACACGAGAATCACAAACTACGTCAAATTTCCAGTAATCAAAAATTCCTCAAAAAAAAGCTTATGGCGGATGGAGGTAAAATACAAATAACAGGCGGGTGGGTTGGGAGGGAAGAAGAAAGAAATATAGTACCAGAATCAAAGCAGGAGCAGTGGAAGGACTCTAATCAAGATTAATCAAGATGAAGCCATCAGTACTTGGTTCATGCTCCACCTGAAAGAAGAGGAAGTGAAGCTGGCAGGAGTTGGCCAATCAGAAGCACCAAATAATGAGGGACAATGAGAACACCGAATGGTAAGCAGCGGGCGGGCTCCCAAGCCCCTTTTTGTATACAGTATCTATCACAAACGAGAGTGCCTGCAGGTTCGCAGCAATTATGAGTGACATTCAACAACTATGAGTGACGCTTTCTTGCAAGCAAAGTCCAGCAATGAAGATTAGAAAAACATATAAATATTAGAAATTACACTCATTCGACCAACGAGAAACTCTAAGAAGACCTTAAAAATGCTGCAAAGCACCAGGAATGGACGGGCACTAACCTAGTTTACTTAGGCGCATGATCATGACGCGCTAAAAGCAAATTAAATAAGGATTGTAAAAGGTACTAGTGGCACTTACTAGTCTGTAGCAAGCAGCGCAATGAGGTGGTTTTGGATGTATTTTACCACCCATTCACTACAGCCCGCAAGTGTTAAGCCGCCCTAATTGACCCTAATACTCTTACCAGCTTTTGGAACACTCTCAAGCCTGGACTGTTAAGAAGAGCGCCTCTTCTCAGCTGCTTATGTAAGCTTGCCCATGTGTCAAAGATTGTTTTGAAAAACGGAGCTGGCTGCCACTAGGTGTCACTGTCTGGCAGCTAATTGAAAAGAGTAGAGCCATTCACAACAAGGCAGGGAATTACAAATGGTCTAGCTGCCACGTCAAGAATTTTAGATTCTATTTAAGACATGGAGGCGAGGATTATGCTTTCTCTTTCTTTTACTGACAAAACAGCAGCCAAAAACTGTAAAACTTTAAACTACATATCCCATGATAACATCAAGTCTTCCAATCATGGCCATTCCCCTATCGATATATAAGTCTCCAACATCAAAGTCCGTCCTCTTTCTTTGCCATAAACAATAAGAACAGAAAATACATTTTTAAAAGAACTTGCAGACAATTATTCTGAACCATCCTATCCTGGGAGAACTGCCAGCTAATCGAAGCCAACCTCTTCTGACGCAGGATTCTTCAAACTTAACAAAATGTCACAGCCGAACGGATTTCAAAAAGCAGCAGTATTCACCCCTGATAAAGATAACAAACAAAAACTAATATCCACACTTATATAGGAATGGATAAATTCACCAACGAACAACAACTTTTCGTAAAACAACAAGTACATAACACTAGGCATGCATAGCATGAATATCTAGGGTTGGATAATCCTCGCCTCCGTGTCATTAATAGAATCTAAAATTCTTGACGCGCTATCTAGAACATTTTTCAATCTATGGCCGGATCAGAGGCTTTGGATTATGCCAGTTTAAAGTTTATTCACCACCTCAGACACCACATCCACAACTGGTTTGTGATAAAATACTTTAAATGCAGAATCACTTGACCAATCCGCTGCAGCCATGATATCTTCCTATCTCGTCTAAGTTGAAAAAGCTTTAGAAGCCATAGCTCCTCTAACAGAGTGAGCTCCAAAGATAGAAATATCTATACCTGCTTCAGTCAATAACCATCTGACCCAATGGGCCAAGGTTGCTGCAGTAACTGGGCAAAAAGGTTTCTGCAAGGAAATGAGTAGCTGACCAGAAACATCTTGTCTGAATTCACAAGTACAGTCTTCATAAACCTTTATACATTGCACTACACATAACTTTTTGTCATGGGGAAAAGACAGGTATGCAATACACAGTGATAAAGTTGTTGTACGTCTTGTAATGGAAACAAATACCCCTGAGGGAGTAAATACTCTACCTGCTAAATCCAAGGCCTTGACATCAGAAACTCATCTAAAGGAAAGTAAGCACAGCAACATTGTGAGTTTCGCTGACAGTTGTTTACGGGAAAGGTCCTCATTACAAGGCCAACTTTTAATAAAACGAAGAACAACATTAACATCCCATAATCAAGAATACCTTGGTTGAGGGGTTTAACCATACGAATGCCCGTAAGAAGTTTACAGGTTAATGGATGGTCCCCCCGCTGGTCTACCCTGAATATGGGGATGAACTGCAGAAATAGCCGAACGACAATATTATTCGTCCTGTACACCAAACCCTGAGAGGCTAGGTCAGAAAGAAAATTGGCTATGACATGAATTTCCGATCCCAAGGAATCCAAACTGCTTTCACCGCACCAACATTGCCACTTCCCCCAGGCTTGCTCGTATCTTTTATGAGTGGAGGGGGCCCAAGATTGGGATAAGAAAAACAGTGCTGATTCTGAAACTCCAGACATTTGCCATTGTCTCCTAAAAGTCTCCTCGCCATCAGGGACAATTGTCCCTGCAGAATAAGATGGTGGGGACTGCCAGACGGATCCCTGAGAAGATCCTTGTAATCTGGCAACATCACTGGGGATTTGAACGAGAGACCCATCGCTGATGGGAACTGTTAGAAATGGGGTCTCTAGTTGGCAGTCGGTTTGCACCCTGTCCAAGAAAGGGCCCTCACTCTAGTCAGGATAAGGGAGATACCCGCTCAGATAACCCTTGCTCACCCCCTTGGCAGCTTGGCACGAGCAGTCAGGCTTATCTCAGAAGCAATGTGTGAAGCATTTGCACATAACACACAGTAACACAGTGAAAACACTACAAAAGGACACCACACCAGTTTAAAAGAAATAGCAAATATTTATCTATTTAAAACAAGACCAAATACAATAAAAATCCAACATACTTTAATAAAAAAATGAATTCTGTAAGATTTACTCAAAAATACAGTTCCTTAAAGTCAATAGCTCAACCTGCGGCTATCATGACGTCGTGAGCAACAAAACCAACAGTTCAGGCCGGCCGCAGAGTCACGGGCCAGCTACGGTGTCGGGAAGACCCGCAAACAGTACCTTGGATTTGTAGGGCATCGTGATCCTTGCAGTGAGCTCCAGATAGCGGCGTCGCTGACGCTGCGGTGTCGGTTCCAGACTCGGTGCAGGAGTCATTGGGCCCTTGAAGTCCCACGCCTTGCCGATCGAACTACGGGCTGATGAAGTCAGGTGAGCTGGCATTGATGGCGTCGGGGCTGCGGTGCGAAGCAGGCCAATATGACGTGCAGTGCCCACAGATCACAGAGCCAGCAGAGGCTCGGTGACAGCGTCCAGCGGAGTCGGTGAGACTAGGGCTGTGGTGGTGCGACGTGCGGTGTTCACAGGTCACGGTGCAGGCAGCGCATCATCGTTGCAGAAGCGCTGTCGTCGGTAGGCCCAAGCCAGCGGTGCAGGACGGGACGGTGCTTCGTGACTGTCACAAGCAGTGTCCACAGGCCACGGTGCAGGCAGGGATGCCTGGTGACGACACTGGAGTCGATAGTGCTGGCGTTGGTGGACCGGGGCTGCGGTGTGGGATGGGACGGTGCTTCATGCTCCTCACGAGCGGTGTTCACAGGCCATGATGCAGGCAGCGGCGCCGGTGTCAGCAGGAGCGGCAGCGTCAGGGATGCCCAGGCTGGGGTGTGAGCAGGCGATGCCGGAGTGCGGGGCCCACAGGCCACGGTGCGAGCAGCAGCTAGGTGAAGTCATCCGATGACACGTCGGTGAGACCAGGGTCGCGGTGCGAAGCGGGGCAATGTGACTCGGTGCGGCGTCGCCAGGTCACGGTGCAGGCCAGCGGCATCGTTGGCGGTGTCGCAGTGGTTCTTCTTCTGTTGCAGCACAAAACACACAGTTCTCAGTGCTGTAGGCAGATGAAACTGAAGTATTTGATATCCCTGAGACTTCCAACAGGAGGCAAGCTCTACTCCAAGCCCTTGGAGAACTTTCTCAAGCAGGACACACAGCAAAGTTCACCCTTTGCACATCTATCAGGCAGAAGCAGCAACTGCAGGCCAGTCCAGCAAAGCAACACAGAAAAGGGACAGTACTCATCCTCCAGCTCTTTAGCTCTTCTCCTTGCACAGGTTCCTCTTGATTCCAGAAAGATTCTAAATGTCTGGGGTTTTGGGTCTTCTTCTTATATCCCTTTCTGCCTTGGAAGTTGGCAAAACTTCAAACCAAAGTCTCAAGTGTTTGTGAGATCCTTCCTTGGCCAGGCCAGGCCCCAGACACACACCAGGTGGTCGGAGACTGCATTGTGTGAGGGCAGGCATAGTCCTTTCAGGTGTGAATGACCACTCCTCCCTCCCCTCTAGTTCAGATGGCTCATAAGGATATGCAGGCTCGACCCCAGCCCCTTTTGTGTCACTGTCTAGAGAGGTGCAAAACAGCCCACCTGTCAAACTGACCCAGACAGACAATCCATAAACAGGCAGAGTCACAGAATGGTTTAAGCAAAAAAAGAACTACTTTCTAAAAGTTGCATTTTCAAACAGATAACTTAAAAAGCAACTTCACTAAAAGATGTATTTTTAAATTGTGAGCTCAAAGACCCCAAACTCCGTATTTGTATCTGCTCTCAAAGGGAATCTGCGCTTTAAGGATATATAAAGGCAGCCCCTGTGTTAACCAATGAGAGAGATAGGCCTTGCACAGTGAAAACCGAATTTGGCAGTATTTCACTATTAGGACATAAAAAATACACTAGTATATGTCCTACCTTAAACATACACTGTACCCTGCCCCTGGCGCTACCTAGGGCCTAACTTAGGGGTGCCTGACATGTAGTAAAATGGAAGGTTTAGGCCTGGCAAGTGGGTACACTTGCCAAGTCGAATTGGCAGTTTAAAACTGAACACACAGACACTGCAGTGGCAAGTCTGAGCCATGTTTACAGGGCTACTAATGTGGGTGGCACAACCAGTGCTGCAGGCCCACTAGTAGCATTTGATTTACAGGTCCTGGGCGCACCTAGTGCACTTTACTAGGGACTTACCAATAAATCAAACATGCCAATCATGGACAAACCAATCAACAGTACAATTTACACACAGAGAGATTATGCACTTTAGCACTGTTTTAGCAGTAGTAAAGTGCCCAGAGTCCTAATGCCAACAAAAACTGGTCAGAAAAATTAGGAGAAAGGAGGCAAAAAGACTGGGGATGACCCTGCAAAAAGGGCCAGGTGCAACAGGAACCAAGGCTGTACTCTCCAATACGGAGTCATCAAGATCACTTCCGTTGTTTGGCAGAGCAATTGGGCCAGGACTTGTGGAATCATGGCAAATGGGGAAAAAGCATACAGAAGCTCCCCTAGCCAAGTTTGAAGAAACGTGTCCGTCCCTGCTGCATGAGAGCTCGGCCTCCAACTGAATTAAATCGGAATTTGATTTTTTAGCCGGAAGCAATATGTTTATGTGACAACGTCCCCATCGCAGTTGAAGTGCTTTGAAAATCTGTGGCTTGAGCTTCCAGTCGCTGAAATCCTGAAGGAAGGGAGAATTCCAATTCGCTGTCGTATTGGAACGACCGAGAATATATTCCGCTGTCACCAAAATTTGGTGATGCAGACAATAATGGCAAAAATCCTTTGCGATCTCCACCAACAGACGAGATCTGGTCCCTCCCAGGCAATTTATACACCTGACTGCGGGCACATTTTCCATCCTGAGGAGAATACAACAATGGGCCCTGATTGCAACGCCCCTGCCAAGAGTTCTAGTCAATTGATGTGATAATCCAATTCTCCCGGGGACCAACAACCCCTGTCTCCACTGAGCTGCAAAGTGCTCCCCAGCCTCATCGGCTGGAATCTGACTCTAATACTATATATCCGGAACTGAGGTAAAAATTGCCCTGCCATTCCATGCATCCATGTGGGAGAGCCACCAAGATATCTGGGTCTTGGCTTCTTCTGAACTCAAGACTAATTCCGAATACTCCAATCCCTTCCAAAGATGTAATATCTTCAGTCTCTAAAGAGCTCTGTAATGCAGAGGCCCCAGAAAAATGGCCTGAATTGCGGATGCAAGAAGACTCACTAGTCGTGCCAACGTCCTCAATGATACAGTCGGAGAGTGAAGGGCTCTCTTCAACTCTTTCTTGATCAATGCTCGTTTGGCTAGAGGAAGAAGTAACAGGGCTTTGACCGAGTCTATCTGAAAGCCTAAGAACTCGATACTTTGCAATGCCACCATGCTGGACTTCTCAGCATTTATGATAAACCCGAGATCCTGTAGTAATTGGACCGTCCAATTGAGATGACAAAGAACCGTGTCTCTCTCTTGAGCCATAATTAGGATTTAATTGAGGTAAACAATAAGCCTTACACCCCGTTCCCTCAGATACTGAATCATCGCATGTAGAAGCTTGGTGAAACACCAAGGCGCCGAGGACAAACCAAAGGGCAGTGCAGTGAACTTGAACCAACAGTGCCCCCATTGGAATTGAAGAAACCATCTGTGGGGTGCGAAAACTGGCACTGAAAGATAGGCGTCTTTGAGGTCCAATCAAACCAACCAATCGCTGTTTTTTAATAAATCTCTGAGTAGATATACACCAGACCAGACCAACACCAGACAAGAACCGCCTCCTTTCTTTTGCACCAAGAAAACCATGCTCATGAACCCGTGGGGATGAGGCACAGACTCTACCACAGCTCCTTTCTTCAGGAGCACAAAAATCTGTTCCTCTATGAATGAGCGATCTTCGAGGGAAAAATGAAGAGGGGGAGAATCCTCGGAGTCAGAGAAGCATAGAACTCTAGCTGAAACCCTTGAACAGTTTGTAACACCCACGGGTCTTGTGTGATATTTTGCCATGGAATGAGGAAATACTGAATTATGCCCCCCAAAATTACCTCCAAAAAAAGGAATGGTCCTTGCCTGTGGTATTAGCGTCCTGATTGGAACCATCTCCATGGTACCCTCTGGAGGCACGCCCACAACCGTCGAGGAGCTGTAGTTACCACGTCTGCCTCTTTGAGTGGCAATTCCTTAAGCCTAAAAACCACGGCCTGGCGCTAGGCCCCGAAGCGCCCAGTCCGGGCAAAAAGAGCACTGTTGAAAACATTTTTTTATGGAGGTTTGAGCTCCGGATCCAGGTGAGTGTTTGTTTCTTTAGATTGGATTGCTAAATCAAGACTTTTTGTTAAAGTTCCTGACAAGTTTAAAAGTTTATCTTGACAGCTGCGCGAAGAACAGTCTAGTCCCTTCTTGGGGTCCCTGGCGAATTTTTTAAGGGACGTCGCCATACTGCGGTCTAGCTCTGGTGTATCAGCAACTTTGCCAACCAAGGATGGCCCGGGACATTCAGAACGAAGATTGTTGTGCACTTATTTCTCAAAACTTTTGCGCGGTCTGTCCTGCACATAATGAGCCACCTCAGCACTAGGAACCCACTCCGTGGAGCGGGGATGGATAATGTCTTCAGGAGTGAAAAGGAGATTTCGACCACTTGGCGACGGTAACTCAGAGGATACATGGTGAGACGTGTGCTTCTTCTTGAGCGGGGAAGAGTCTTTTTGCGAGTCCTTACACAGAATTAGAAGAACAACGTTCTTGTACCTCGTAGAGTCACAAAGGTTAAACCTACTGTATTCGTGATCACGCAGCACTGGTGCTGCCATCTGCACCAAAATTTCCAGAGGAAGATCCCCCTGAGCGCTGCAACAGAAGATTGGAGACATCCATAGTCTCATATGACTTCGAGCGAGCCTGTGGACTGCCTTCGCCCAATAGCTCTCTCCTGCCAAAATTGGTCAGTGGTTGAGTGAATGGCTTTAAGGCCTTTATCAAGGCCCAGTTCACGGAGTCCTGCACATGATGTCCAAGGGCCTCCACTAATCTCTCCTTCATCTGGTGCTCCAGGGGCACCTCTTGCAGGTCTTGAAATTGTTCCTCATCTTCGGCATAGTAAGCCATTATGTTGTTGCTAGGAAGTATGGAGGAGTCTAAACGTGGGGGGGACCCTGAAGCAGGTGTTAAATTGTGTAGAAAATAGGCAATAATACAACTTCCTGGCCCGTCAAATAACTGTGGTGGGAGCCACCTTCTCAATAAAGATAATGTACTTTTTTTAAAGTCAATTTTCCTCTAGGCCTGGCCCTAAATAACGTTTAATCAGCCCTGTCCGGCGATCTATGAGGCCAACAGATTGCAGAGACGCAGCACAAGCGATGAGCTGATCAGAAAAGAAAAGTTTCTCGAATCTGCTCAACGCGCATGCGCGTCAAGCGCAATAGAAAGAGGACAACGTCTTCTGAACACAAGATGCAGAGAAACTCCGCCAGCCTCGCTTCCACTCCCCACTGGCTCAACGCCAGGGATCGGATTATGCTAGTTTAAAGTCTATTTACCACATCAGACACTACATCAACAATAGGTTTATGATAGAATACTTTGAAAGTAGAATCATTTGACCAGTCCGCTGCAGCCATAATATCCTCTAATCTAGCTCCATCTGAAAAAGCTTTTGAAGCCATGGTTCCTCTGACTGAGTGAGCTCCAAATATACTTATATCAATACCTGCTTCTTCTAATAACCATTTGACCCAACGAGCCAAAGTTGCCGCAGTGACTGGGCAAAAAGGCTTCTGTAAGGAAATCAACAATTGACCAAAAACATTTTGTCTGAATTCATGTGTGCAATCTTCATAAGTTTTTAAACATGGAACAACACAAAGTTTTTTATTATGCGGAAAAGAAGGGTAAGAAATACATTTTGAAGAAGTTTTAGTACGTCTAGTAATGGAAAAAGATACTCCCTCCGGAGTAAATACTCTACCTGATAAGTCCAAGGCTTTAACATCTGAAACTGGTCTACAAGACAATAAACATAACAGGATCGTCAATTTAGCTGATAATTGTTTACGGGATAATCCTTCATTATCAGGCCAATTTCTGAGAAAACGTAGAACAATATTAACATCCCATAAAGATGTATATTTCGATTGTGGGAGTTTAACCATACGGATGCCCCTAAGCAGTTTACAAATCAAAGGGTGTTCTCCTACTGGCTTACCTTGAATGCGAGGGTGACCAGCCGAAAGGGCGGAACGACAATTATTAATTGTACTATACGCCAATCCTTTGGACGCCAAATCAGAAAGAAAAATGGCTATGACATTGATTTCTGACCCCACGGGTTCCAAACTCCTTGCACTGCACCAACATGACCACTTCCTCCAGGCTTGCTCATATCTTTTATAAGTGGAGGGGGCCCAAGATTGGGATAAGGAAAACAGTGCAGATTCCGAAACTCCAGGCACTTGCCATCGTCGCCTGAAAGTCGCCAAGCCATCAGGGACAGCAAACCCTGAAGAATCAGAGGGTGGAAGTTGTCCATCGGATCCAACAGCAGATCTACAGAAAGCGGTAACATCACCGGAAAGTCGCAAGAAAGAATCATTGCAGATGGGAACCAAGGTTGTGCTCTCCAAAACTGAGCCACCAATATAACTTCTGACCGCTGGCGCCGAACTTGCACCAGGACGTGAGGGATCATCGCGAAAGGGGGAAACTAATAAAGAAGTCCCTCCCGCCACAGTTGAAGGAAGGCATCCGTCCCCTTCGACTGAGGATCCGGCTTCCAACTGAAAAAAACAAGGAACTTGATTGTTCAGACGGGAGGCAAATAAATCTACCTGACATATCCCCCACCGCAGTTGCAGAGCCTGAAAAATCTGCGGTTTGAGCTTCCAGTCGCTGCCATCCCAAAGGAAGCGCGAATTCTAGTCCGACCCGGAATGTATTCCGCTATTACTGAAATCTGTTGATGGAGGCAATAATGCCAAAATTCCTTCGCAATCTCCGCTAGGAGACATGGCCTAGTCCCCCCCAGGCGATTGATATACCGGACCGTCGAGACGTTGTCCAGCCGCATCAGGATACAACAATGAGCTTTGCGAGGGGCAAGGGATCTGATTGCGAAGGCTCCTGCAAGGAGTTTCAGACAATTGATGTGATATCTCAGTTCCCCCGGGGACCAACGTCCCCCCGTTTCCACTGAACCGCAATGCGCTCCCCACCCCCAACGGCTGGCATCCGATTCTATTACTACATCTGAACTGGATGAGAAAAATCGCTCTGCCATTCCAGGCATCCATGTGAGAGAGCCACCAAGATATCTCTGTCTTGGCTTCGTCTGAGAGGGGAATCAACTCTGAGTATTGAAGACCTTTTTGAAGATGAAGAATCTTCAACCTCAGCATGGACCTGTAATGTAAAGGTCCCGGAAAAATCGCTTGAATTGAGGATGTCAGAAGCCCGACTAGACGAGCTAATGTCCTCAATGATATAATCGGAGAGGCAAGGGCTCTCCTCTACTCTTTCTTGATCCAAATCCGTTTGTTTAGGGGAAGGATTAACAAAGCTTTTATTGAGTCTATTTGAAAACCTAAGAATTCGATATTCTGAGTTGGCACTAGACATGATTTCTCGGAATTGATGACAAATACGAGATCCTGTAATAACTGGATTGTCCAATGTAGATGTACAAGTACTAGCTGAATGTCTTGAGCCATAAGAAGGATGTCGTCCAGATCAATAATCAGGCACACACCCCGTTCTCTTAAGAATTGGACTACTGGACGTAGAAGTTTGGTGAAACACCAAGGAGCTGAAGACAGACCGAAGGGAAGGACATTGAATTCGAACCAAAGGGGACCCCATTGGAACTGAATAAAAGATCTGTGAGGAACAAATATTGGGACTGAAAGGTAAGCGTCTTTGAGATACAGACGCATCATCCAATCTCCGTCCCTTAAGAAATCCCGGAGAAGATGAATGCCCTCCATCTTGAAATGGCGATAAACTATCCAAGAATTGAAATGTTTGAGGTTTAAAACTAACTGGGAGCCGCCGCCTTTCTTTTGCACCAAGAAAATCGTGCTGACGAACCCTCGAGGGTGTGGAGTGGTCTGCACCACTGCCCCTTTCTGAATGAGAGAAAGAATCTCTTCCTCGATGAACGCGCGGTCGGGAAAAAAGAAGGGGCATTGTAGGAGGCTGGCCTGGCTTGTAGTGGGTACCAAGGGGTACTTACACTCTGTACCAGGTCCAGTTATCCCTTATTAGTGTAGAAGAGGTGTTTCTAGCAGCTTAGGCTGATAGAAGGTAGCTATTGCACAGCAGCTTAGGCTGAACTAGGAGACATGTAAAGCTCCTACTATACCACTTATATCATATGCACAATATCATAAGAAAACACAATACACAGAGTTACTAAAAATAAAGGTACTTTATTTTTATGACAATATGCCAAAAGTATCCCAGTGAGTACCCTCAGTATGAGGATGCCAAATATACACAAGATATATGTACACAATACTAAAAATATGCAGTAATAGCAAAAGGAAATAACGCAAGCAGTGTAAAGTTACAATAGATTGCAATAGGAGCACATAGGTATAGGGGCAACACAAACCATATACTCCAAAAGTGGAATGCGAACCACGAATGGACCCCAAACCTATGTGAGCTTGTAGAGGGTCGCTGGGACTGTAAGAAAACAGTGAGGGTTAGAAAAATAGTCCACCCCAAGACCCTGAAAAGTAGGTGTAAAGTGCACCTATAACCCCCAGAGAGCACAGACGTCGTGAGAGGGGGTTTCTGCAAGGAAGACCAACACCAGCAAAGCAACCAAAGTGGATTTCCGGACCTGAATACCTGTGGAACAAGGGGACCAAGTCCAAGAGTCTCGACAATGTCGAGAATGGGCAGATGCCCAGGAAATGCCAGCTGAGGGTGCAAAGAAGCTGCCACCGGATGGTAGAAGCTGTGGATTCTGCAAGAACAAAGAGGGTTAGAAACTTCCCCTTTGGAGGATGGATGTCCCACGCCGTGAAGAAGCTTGTAGAGGTGTTCCCACGCAGAAACACCTCAAACAAGCCTTGCTAGCTGCAAGGGTCGCGGTTAGGGTTTTTGGATGCTGCTGTGGCCCAGGAGGAACCAGGATGTCGCCACTTGGATGAGGAGACAGAGGGGGCGCCCAGTAAGTCAGGGAGCCCTCACAGAAGCAGGCAGCACCCGCAGAAGTACCGGAACAGGCACTTGGAAGAGGAGTGAACCGGAGTCCACCCAAAGTCAGAAAAGGAGGTCCCACGACGCCGGAGGACAACTCAGAAGGTTGTGCACTGCAGGTTAGAGTGTCGGGGACCCAGGCTTGGTTGTGCACGAAGGAAATCCTGGAAGAGTGCACAGGAGCCGGAGCAGCTGCAAATCACGCGGTACCCAGCAATGCAGTCTAGCGTGGGGAGGCAAGGACTTACCTCCACCAAACTTGGACTGAAGAGTCACTGGACTGTGGGAGTCAATTGGACAGAGTTGCTGAGTTCCAGGGACCATGCTCATCGTGCTGAGAGGGGACCCAGAGGACCGGTGATGCAGTCTTTTGTTGCCTGCGGTTGCAGGGGGAAGATTCCGTCGACCCACGGGAGATTTCTTCAGAGCTCCTGGTGCAAGAAGGAGGCAGGCTACCCCCAGAGCATGCACCACCTGGAAACAGGCGAGAAAGCGGCAGGATCAGCGATACAAGGTTGCAGTAGTCGTCTTTGCTACTTTGTTGCGGTTTTGCAGGCGTCCTGAGCAGTCAGCGCTCGATCCTTTGGCAGAAGGTGAAGAGAGAGATGCAGAGGAACTGTTATGAGCTCTTGCATTCGGTATCTGAAGAATTCCCCAAAGCAGAGACCCTAAATAGCCAGAAAAGGAGGTTTGGCTACCTAGGAAGGAGGATAGGCTAGTAACACAGGTAAGAGCCTATCAGGAGTCTCTGACGTCACCTGCTGGCACTGGCCACTCAGAGCAGTCCAGTGTGCCAGCAGCACGTCTGTTTCCAAGATGGCAGAGGTCTGGAGCACACTGGAGGAGCTCTGGGCACCTCCCCTTTCCTTTGCCCAGTTACGCGCCAGAGCAGGGCTGGGGGATCCCTGAACCGGTGTAGACTGGCTTATGCAGAGATGGGCACCATCTGTGCCCATCAAAGCATTTCCAGAGGCTGGGGGAGGCTACTCCTCCCCAGCCCTGACACCTTTTTCCAAAGGCAGAGGGTGTAACACCCTCTCTCTGAGGAAGTCCTTTGTTCTGCCTTCCTGGGCCAGGCCTCGCTGGACCCCAGGAGGGCAGAAACCTGTCTGAGGGGTTTGCAGCAGCAGCAGCTGCAGTGAAACCCTGGGAAAGGCAGTTTGGCAGTACCCGGGTCTGTGCTAGAGACTCAGGGGATCATGGAATTGTCTCCCAATGCCAGAATGGCACTGGGGTGACAATTCCATGATCTTAGACATTTTACATGGCCATGTTCGGAGTTACCATTGTGACGCTATACATAGGTAGTGACCTATGTATAGTGCACACGTGTAATGGTGTCCCCGCACTCACAAAGTCCGAGGAATTTGCCCTGAACGATGTGGGGGCACCTTGGCTAGTGCCAGGGTGCCCACACACTAAATAACTTAGCACCCAGCCTTCACTAGGTGAAGGTTAGACACATGGGTGACTTATAAGTTACTTAAGTGCACTGGTAAATGGCTGTGAAATAACGTGGACGTTATTTCACTCAGGCTGCAGTGGCAGGCCTGTATAAGAATTGTCAGAGCTCCCTATGGGTGGCAAAAGAAATGCTGCAGCCCATAGGGATCTCCTGGAACCCCAATACCCTAGGTACCTCAGTACCATATACTAGGGAATTATAAGGGTGTTCCAGTATGCCAATGTGAATTGGTGAAATTGGTCACTAGCCTGTTAGTGACAATTTAGAAAGCAGAGTGAGCATAACCACTGAGGTTCTGGTTAGCAGAGCCTCAGTGAGACAGTTAGTCATCACACAGGGAACACATACAGGGCACACTTATGAGCACTGGGGCCCTGGCTGGCAGGGTCCCAGTGACACAGACACTAAAACAACATATATACAGAGAGAATATGGGGGTAACATGCCAGGCAAGATGGTACTTTCCTACCCCCCCCCCCAAACGAAGGACAATAAGACTAGCCATGACCTGATGAGTCTTCATTGTCTAAGTGGAAATATCTGGAGAGTCCATCTGCATTGGAGTGGGTACTCCCAGGTCTATGTTCCACTGTATAATCCATTCCCTGTAGAGATATGGACCACCTCAACAATTTAGGGTTTTCACCTCTCATTTGTTTTAACCAAAGTAGAGGTTTGTGGTCTGTCTGAACAATGAAGTGAGTGCCAAACAGGTATGGCCTCAACTTCTTCAGTGCCCAGACCACAGCAAAGGCCTCCCTCTCTATGGCAGACCAACGCTTTTCTCTAGGGGTCAACCTCCTGCTGATAAAAGCAACAGGTTGATCCTGGCCCTCAGAATTGAGTTGTGATAAGACTGCCCCTACGCCTAATTCAGATGCATCAGTTTGGACAATGAATTTCTTGGAGTAACATGGGCTTTTTAGGACAGGTGCAGTGCCCATGGCCTGTTTCAGCTCCTCAAAAGCTTTCTGACAGCTAGCTGTCCACAATACCTTTTTAGGCATTTTCTTGGAGGCGAGGTCATTAAGTGGAGCTGCAATGGAGCCATAGTTCTTAAAGAACCTCCTGTAATACCCAGTGAGGCCTAAGAAGGCTCACACCTGGGTCTGAGTTGTAGGGGGAACCCAATCTATGATAGTTTGGATTTTCCCTTGAAGTGGTGCAATCTGTTCTCCACCTACTAGGTGTCCCAGATAAACCACTTTCCCCTGCCCTATCTGGCACTCTGAAGTCTTGATAGTGAGGCCTGCCTTTTGCAGGGCCTCTAAAACTTTCCACAGGTGGACCAGGTGATCATCCCAGGTGGAGCTAAAGACAGCTATATCGTCCAGATATGCTGCACTAAAAGCCTCCGACCCTTGCAGGACTGTATTCACCAACCTCTGAAAAGTGGCAGGTGCATTTTTCAAACCAAAGGGCATTACTGTGAATTGGTAGTGCCCTACAATAGTCGAAAATGCAGTTTTTGCTTTAGCATCCTCTGATAACTTGATCTGCCAATACCCTGCAGTCAAATCAAAGGTGCTTAGAAACTTGGCAGATGCCAGTGTATCTATGAGCTCATCTGCCCTGGGTATAGGGTGAGCACCAGTTTTAGTTACCTGGTTGAGACCTCTGTAATCTACACAAAACCTAATTTCCCTTTTTCCATCCTTGGAGTGAGGCTTTGGTACAAGCACCACAGGAGAGGCCCATGGGCTTTCAGAGTGCTCAACCACTCCCAGTTCAAGCATTTTCTGAACTTCTTGTTTTATGCAGTCTCTGACATGGTCAGGCTGCCTATAGATCTTACTTTTGACAGGCATGCTGTCTCCAGTATCTATAGTGTGCTCACACCAAGAAGTGGTGCCTGGCACAGTAGAAAAGAGTTCAGAAAACTGACCCCGGAAATTTATGCAGTTGTCGTTCTGCTCAGCAGTAAGACAGTCTGCCAAAACTACACCTTCCACTAGAGCATCTTGTTCTGTGGAAGAGAAGAGATCAGGGAGAGGGTCACTCTCTTCTTCCTGTCCTTCATCTGTTGCCATGAGCAGGGTGAGATCAGCCCTGTCATAGTAGGGTTTAAGGCGATTGACATGGAGAACCGTAAGGGGACTCCTGGCAGTGCCCAGGTCAACTAAATAGGTGACCTCTCCCTTCTTTTCAACAATGAGATGGGGTCCACTCCATTTGTCTTGGAGTGCTCTTGGGGCCACAGGCTCCAATACCTACACCTTCTGTCCTAGTTGGTACTGAATCAGAACAGCCTTCTGGTCATGCCATTGCTTTTGGAGCTCTTGGCTGGCACGAAGGTTTTTACTGGCCTTTTTCATGTACTCAGCCATTCTGGATCTTAGGCCGAGTACAAAGTCCACTATGTCTTGCTTAGGAGCTTTTAAAGGTTGTTCCCAACCCTCCTTTACAAGTGTTAGAGGACCTCTTACAGGGTGTCCAAATAGGAGTTCAAAGGGGCTGAAGCCCACTCCTTTCTGGGGTACCTCCCTGTAAGCAAAAAGGAGGCAAGGTAACAGCACATCCCATCTCCTCCTGAGTTTTTCAGGGAGTCCCATTATCATTCCTTTGAGATTTTTATTAAACCTCTCTACCAGTCCATTTGTTTGTGGATGATAAGGTGTGGTGAATGTGTATGTTACACCACATTCTTTCCACATGGCCTTTAAGTATACAGACATAAAGTTGCTACCCCTGTCTGATACCACCTCTTCTGAGAAGCCCACTCTGGAAAAGATTCCCAGGAGGGCTTTTGCCACTGCTGCTGCTGTAGTGGTCCTTAGAGGAATTGCTTCAGGATATCTTGTGGCATGGTCCACTACCACCAAGATAACCCTATTGCCTGAAGCAGTAGGAGGGTCAAGGGGGCCAACTATGTCAACCCCTACCCTTTCAAAGGGAACCCCAACCACAGGCAGTGGAATAAGGGGAGCCTTTGGGGTGCCACCAGTCTTGCCACTGGCTTGGCAGGTCACACAGGACTTACAAAAGTCTTTTGTGTCCTCTGACATCCTAGGCCAATGAAACAGGGGGACAAGCCTTTCCCATGTTTTGATCTGACCCAAATGTCCAGCCAAGGGAATGTTGTGTGCCAGAGTTAGGAGGAACTCTCTGTACTGCAGGGGAATGGCCAATCTCCTGGCTGCTCCAGGTTTTGGGTCCCTTGCCTCTGTATACAAGAGGTTGTCCTCCCAGTAAACTCTATGTGAGTCACTGACATCCACATTTTGCTGTTTGACAGCTTGCTGTCTTAGACCCTCTAAGGTGGGACAGGTTTGCTGTGCCACACTCAGCTCCTCCCTAGCAGGCCCCCTTCCACCCAAAAGCTCAGCAGTGTCTGCTGCCAGCTCCTCTGGTGAAGGTTCTGCACAGGGGGGAAATTCTTCTTCCTCAGAAGTAGAATCATCTGTAGAGGGAGGGATAGTGGGTAGGGATTTACCCTTACTAACCCTAGCTTTAGGGAGCACTTGGTCCATTGTTCCAGGATCCAAGTCACCCTGTCCTTTTTGCTTTTTGGCCTGAGCCCTTGTCAAAGCAAAAATATGCCCAGGAATGCCCAGCATTGCTGCATAAGCCTCCAACTACACTTCTGCCCAAGCTGATGTCTCTAAATCGTTCCCTAGTAGACAGTCTACAGGTAAATCTGAGGCAACCACAACGTTCTTTGGACCAGTAACCCCCCCCCCCCCCCAGTTGAGATTCACAACAGCCATGGGGTGGCTAAGAGTGTTGTTATGAGCATCAGTTACTTGGTACTGGTGACCAAGTAGGTGTTGTTCAGGGTGGACCAGTTTCTCTATTACCATGGTAACATCAGCACCTGTGTCCCTGTAGGCCTGAACCTCAACACCATTTATTAGGGGAAGTTGCTTGTACTTATCCATATTAGGGGGACAAGCAACCAAGGTGGCCAAATCAATGGCACCTTCAGAAACTAACACAGCCTCTGTGGTCTCCCTAATAAGACCAACCCCAACTAAATTACCAAACGTGAGCCCAGCTACTCCCTTGGATTGGCTATTAGTAGGTTTGCTCCCACCACCACTGCTATTACTAGGGGCACTAGGTGTAGCAGTAGGGGTTGTGGTAGTGGGAGGCTTGGTGATTTTGTTTGGACAACTGGCATCAGTTGTCCAATGGCCTTTTACTTTACATAAATAGCACCATGTTTTTTTTACTTGATTAGAAGAGGATTTGGGCCCACCACCACCACCAGAGTGTTTTTGTGGGCCTGATGAAGACTCATTTTTAGATTTGTCCCCACCCTTGTCTGAAGACTTACCATCATTCTTCTTGCCATCCTTGTCACCGCCTGTATGAACTTTTCTGTTCACTCTTGTTCTGACCCATTTGTCTGCCTTCTTTCCCAATTCTTGGGGAGAGGTCAGATCTGAGTCCACTAGATATTGGTGTAACAAATCAGACACACAGTTATTAAGAATATGCTCTCTCAGGATCAAGTTATACAGGCTTTCATAGTCAGAAACTTTACTGCCATGTAACCACCCCTCCAAGGCCTTCACTGAATGGTCAACAAAGTCTACCCAGTCTTGTGAAGACTCCTTTTTGGTTTCTCTGAACTTAATCCTGTACTGTTCAGTGGTTAAGCCATAACCATCCAGGAGTGCATTCTTTAAAACTGTAAAATTATTGGCATCACTTTCCTTCACAGTAAGGAGCCTATCCCTACACTTTTCACTGAAAGATAGCCATAGGATAGCAGCCCACTGCCTTTGAGGGACCCCCTGTACAACACAGGCCCTCTCAAGTGCAGCAAACCACTTGTTACTGTCATCCCCCTCCTTGTAAGGGGGAACTATCTTGTGCAGATTCCTAGAATCATGCTCTTTCACAGGATTACTATCTGGAATACTGCTGCTGCCACCATGGGGTCCAAACCCCAACCTCTGCCTTTCTTTTTCTAAGTCTAAGGTTTCCCTGTTTAGAGACAGCTGTTGCTGTTTAAGCTTCAGTCTGGACTCTTCCACTCTCAATCTACTGAGCTCCCTTTCTAACATTCTGTCATCAGGGTGGGTGGGTTGGGCATGCTTAGACACAGAAGAATGGTGTGAATGAACAGAGGGAGACCTGTCCCTAATAGTTGGCACTCTAACAACGTGGCCTGCAGGAGTAACACTCCTACTGTGATGAGAGCTCACATTAGTACCAGCCATGCTAGGTAGCCTGCTAAGGGGCAGGTTGGGAAGAATAATATCTAACATTCTTACTGGGGCTACCCCAGAATCAGAGTGTGAACCATCTGCTAATTCCTCACCTGATGTGCCACCTAAGGCCTTATCATTTTCAATGAGCATATTAACCAACAATTCTCTAGAGGGATTCTTCCCTACCCCTAAACCTCTATCAATGCAGAGACTCCTTGCACCTTTCCAGCTAAGGTAGTCATAAGCAGTGCTGGCCAGGTCAAGAGTAGGACCTGTACCAGACATGATAGAAAAAGGTTTAAGGGACAGAAAAAGAAAGAAAAAGTTTCAGAACTTTTTAAGGAAACAGAAAAAACGTTTTCAACTTTTAAGAAACTTTTTGAAAGTTTAGAGGTACTTTTCAGCACTTAGCAATAGAGTAAGAGAAGAAAAGCAAAACTTTTTGGTTAGGAGTACATACACTGAACTTGTTTTGTATATTTTTCTCTTATGAAAAGTACAAAATGAGAAAGTGGTAAGTAGTTGCAAGTACTTATCCCACCGCTGCACAACCAATGTAGGAGGCTTGCCTGGTTTGTAGTGGTACCAAGGGGTACTTAGACTCTGCACCAGGTCCAGTTATCCCTTATTAGTGTAGAAGTGGTGTCTAGCAGCTTAGGCTGATAGAAAAGGGTAGCTTAGCAGAGCAGCTTAGGCTGAACTAGGATGTGTGTAAAGCTCCTACTATACCACTAGTGTCATATGCACAATATCATAAGAAAACACAATACACAGATATACTAAAAATAAAGGTACTTTATTTTTATGACAATATGCCAAAAGTATCTCAGTGAGTACCCTCAGTATGAGGATAGCAAATATACACAAGATATATGTACACAATACCAAAAATATGCAGTAATAGCAATAGAAAGCAATGCAAGCAATGTACAATCACAATAGATTGCAATGAGAGCACATAGGTATAGGGGCAACACAAACCATATACTCTAGAAGTAGAATGCGAACCACAAATGGACCCCAAACCTATGTGAGTTTGTAGAGGGTCGCTGGGACTGTAAGAAAACAGTGAGGGTTAGAAAAATAGCTCCCCCCAAGACCCTGAAAAGTAGGTGTAAAGTGCACCTAAGTTCCCCAGAGAGCACAGAAGTCGTGATAGGGGGTTTCTGCAAGGAAGACCAAAACACCAGCAAAGCAACCAAAGTGGATTTCCGGACCTGAATACCTGTGGAACAAGGGGACCAAGTCCAAGAGTCGCGACAATGTCGAGAATGGGCAGATGCCCAGGAAATGCCAGCTGAGGGTGCCAAGAAGCTGCCACAGGATGGTAGAAGCTGTGGATTCTGCAAGAACGAAGAGGGCTAGAAACTTCCCCTTTGGAGGATGGATGTCCCACGTCGTGAAGAAGCTTGCAGAGGTGTTCCCATACAGGTGTTTTTGTTGCCTGCGGTTGCAGGGGGAAGATTCCGTCGACCCACGGGAGATTTCTTCAGAGCTCCTGGTGGAAGAAGGAGGCAGGCTACCCCCAGAGCATGCACCACCAGGAAACAGGCGAGAAAGCGGCAGGATCAGCAATACAAGGTTGCAGTAGTCGTCTTTGCTACTTTGTTGCGGTTTTGCAGGCGTCCTGAGCAGTCAGCGGTCAATCCTTTGGCAGAAGGTGAAGAGAGAGATGCAGAGGAACTCTGATGAGCTCGTGCATTCGTTATCTAAAGAATTCCCCAAAGCAGAGACCCTAAATAGCCAGAAAATGAGGTTTGGCTACCTAGGAAGGAGGATAGGCTAGCAACACAGGTAAGAGCCTATCAGAAGGAGTATCTGACGTCACCTGCTGGCACTGGCCACTCAGAGCAGCCAGTGTGCCAGCAGCACCTCTGTTTCCAAGATGGAAGAGGTCTGGAGCACACTGGAGGAGCTCTGGTCACCTCCCCTGGTACACATACAGGGCACACTTATGAGCACTGGGGCCCTGGCTGGCAGGGTCCCAGTGACACATACACTAAAACAACATATATACAGTGAAAATATGGGGGTAACATGCCAGGCAAGATGGTACTTTCCTACAGGCATAAGAGGAGCTCCTTGAACAGGGGATGCGTAGAACTCTAACTGAAAACCCTGGACTGTTTGAAGAACCCAAGGGTCTTGAGTGATATTTTACCATGCTGGGAGAACAAATTGCAGCCTGCCCCCCAAAATAACCTCCGACAGAGGGATAATTCTCACCTGAATTAGAGGTTTCTTGGTTAGAACCACCTCCGCGATAGCCTCTGGAGGAACAATCTCGTTCTCTGTAGCGATTGGGGTAGAAGTTCTGGTGATCTGTGGAACCACTTCGGTTCCCTTGGGCGGCGAATCTGGAAGCCTGGTACCTCCGGTCTGGCGCTCGGCCTCTGAAGCGCCCGGCCCGGGCAAAAAGAGCATTATTAAATACCTTCTTTATGTTGGATTGAGCTTTATCCAAGGCAGTGAAGGTAGCAACATACTTGCTCAAGTTGGAAATTAATTTGTCGCCAAAAAGCATACCATTGGCTGATGAACCAGCTTCATTGGTTGCTAATTCAGCTAATTTGGGGTCAAGTTGAATAAGAAAAGAGTGTCTGCGTTCTGTTGACATGGCACAATTGGCGTTGCCTAAAAGACAGACCGTTGTCTGTGCCCATTGCAATACTATTTTCAGATCCAATGGAGTATTGGCTTCTTTGGATTGGATGGCAAGATCTAAGATTTTAGTTAAAGGGCCGGATACATCCAATAACTTGTTTTGGCAACCCAGCCAAGCACAATCTAGACCCTTCTTGGGGTCTCTAGCAAATTTGCACAAGAATGTCGCCATGCTGGGGTCCAACTCTGGCGTCTCTGCCATCTTACCAGGTAGTGAAGGCTGTGGGCATTCGCACCTGAGAGTATTGCGCACTTCTTTCTCGAAGCTTTTATGTAATCTGTCCTGAACGTAATGGGCTACCTCAGTTGTAGGGACCCATTCAGTGGAACGTGGGTGCATGATGTCTTCGGGAGAAAATAAGAGGTTTTTACCAGCCGGGGAAGTTACCTCAGACATGGAATGTCATGATTTACGTTGTTTTTTTGCGTGGAAGCGAATCTGTCTGCGAGTCCCCGACTCTGATTTAGATGGGGATGGATCGTGCAAACTGGGTTGAGAAAAAGAAGCTTGCTGAAATGAGGTAGATGTGTCTTGAGGGGGGAAACCCCCATATGCATGGTCACCAAGCACAGAAGTTGCCATCTGCTCCAGAATTTCCGGCGAGAAAGAACCTCTGGAACGTTGGAGAGAGAGACCGGGAGCCTCCTTAGGCTCTCCAGTTTGCAAGCGAGGCTGCTGGCTGCTTTCGCCCAAAAACTCTCTTCTGCCAAAATTGGTCAATGGCTGGGTAAAAGGCTTCAAGGCCTGGATTAGAGCTCAGTTCACGGAGTCCTGCACATGATGCCCAAGTGCCTCCACCAGTCTTTCCTCCATCTGATGTTCAATAGGCATCTCCTGCAGTTCTTGGTACTGCTCCTCATCATTGGCGTAGTACGCCATAATAATATATGGGAGGAGTGGAGGAGTTAGCAGGGGGTGGAAGCCCTGGAGCAGGTGAACAAAGTAAATAAACTTGTTCTGCCGGAAAATTGGAAGTGAAGCGAGCCACCTGCTGTCACTTTATAAATAAATAAAGGAATATTAATTGCAATATTCCCCCCAGAGCAAAGTTCTAATGCGTATTATTTCAGCCCAGTCAGGCGAATGAGGCCGATAACTTGTGAAGAAAACAAACCTGTCTGCCTTCCGATGCGCGGTAAGTCGATCGGAAAAAAAAAACCTCTGATCCGGAACCAGACGCATGCGCGGCTGGCGACGCAGAAAGAGGACTACGTCCTCTTCATTGTGAGCCTGGACATACAGCCTGCTCCCCCTCCACGCCGGCTGACTAAACAAAAAAGGGATCGAAGGTCTCTATATCAAGTATGAAGTAAAGAAAACACGGCAGCGCCAATACCAAAGCACTCACACTTCCGCGCAAAGTCAAATACAGTCAATCAATAACAATAAACACAAGTCACTTAACTGGCTGCTGCAGCAGCAAAGAGGAAGGACTGCAGCGTTCAGACTATTTATGTGGACAATGTACGCCCATGATTGGTGGACTTGGGCTCATGAGAGTTGTAGTTTTGAAGTTATCTTATATTTTATTGGCTGCTGTGTTTGTCAGTAAAGTGAAGAGAAAGCATAATCCGAAGCCTCCAGTCCTGACATAGAATCCTAAACCTCCCGTCCCGCCATAGAATTAGAGATATCCGCTCAGCTTTCTCGTCATCTTGTTTACACAAATTAACAATCAAGCAGTAATGCAGGAACTTAACCTACCTTGCGTTAGGTTACAACATGAGTGGCGCTTGGCAGGACTGCAAGTAAAGCCTGACTGCTCATTTCCGCACTACTGGGACTGAGCTAAGGATTTACTAGTATGAATCCAAGGACCACCTTTGGGTTATTGTGAGAGTATGGTAAAGACTCACGTCCACACCACATAATACTCCTCCCTGCTAAAGGAGTTAACAGCCTTGGAGGTGACTGTTTACTGTGAACACCTGCACGAGTTCACACCTCTGAAAGTCCAGGACACTTGCTAGTCCTTCGTTTACTTCTACACCGACGTCTCTTTAGAAATAAAAAAGAGACTACCCTAATAACTATCCTAGCCATACACTGCAACACATATTTAAACGTGTGCAGCTAAACGTACACCAGCAGGAACTTCGTGCTTCATAACACCGCGAACATCCTCTGGAAGGTATTTAAAAGATACTGATGTAATGTACGTGTACTATTTTTATTAAACGTACTTAGCCTAATAAATGAGTCTACAGAAGTATTTGCAAAATAATTTTAGCATTACATTGATAAGAGTTTCAAAATACGTCATAAAGCCCTCAGACTTTGTTTTTGGTTAATTACGCTCCATCTGCGCCAGTAAATTAAGCTATTCAAATATGGCGGCGACGAAGTACAATTTACTGGGCTCCGCGCAGACGGAGGCAGCTTAATACAGTGACGTAGGCGCGTCAGACGCTCGTATCCATGGCGACTGGACCCGCCCCCTCAGAGCCGGAAGCCAGGGGCCGATCTAAAATGGCGACCCAGGAGCCGATGGCGATTGCGATGCGGCTGCGAAACCAGCTGCAGGCGGTCTACAAGATGGACCCGCTGAGGAACGAGGTACGCTCGGCTCGCGCGAAGATTGCAGGGGCCGTGGGCCGGCTTTGGCGAGAGAGGCGCGCTTAATGCCTGCCGCAAGCAGAGGGTGCCCGGTGACGGCATCCTTAAAGGGACAAGTTAGTGAGCGCGCAGGTTATTTGGAGAGACGCGAGCTGGGGAAGTTTACTGCGCATGCGGGACCCGAATCTCAAGCGCTTTGCGCATGCGCGAGGTAGGTCGGACGCAGTGCGCATGCGCACGCCTCCCACTGGCGCAGGTGCAAGTGCGACGCCTGCTAGCGTTTGGCACTAGGTTCCCGGCTGCGCATGCGCACAGGTCCGTAGCGCAGGGCTGCTTCTGAGCGCTTGACGGGCCTTCTTAGCGCAGTAAAGAGAAACATTTAAATTCTTTCGAAGTGAGCAGGAAGTTTAGTTGTGAAGTTTGTTGGGACCTCATGTTGTTTAGAAAGTGAGGACGAGGTTTGACTGTGGAGTAAATGAGGACATCTCAATATTTGAAAGTACTGTAGTCAGGGCCACTGGAATCATGCGGCATGGTTGAGGGAATTATGCGGTTAGAAAAGGCAAATGAATGCTGCACATTTTGTGGTAGTATTACTTCATTATTTTGCCATTTCATAAAACATTAGAACCGTTTTTATATTTTAACACCCAAATATAGCAATAAGCAACAGAAAACTGAACAGTCAACCTTTGCAAAGGGCCTTCCACTGCGTGGCAATGCACGTTGCTGCACTTTTAGTAACTTTTGAACCATCTGTACTAGAATATTTTTTCATTAAAATCCACAGATTATACAGTAGTTTATGGATTATGTGGCAAATCTACAATTATGCAAAAATTGCTGCAGTTGCACAATCACATAATTTCAGTAGCCCTGACCATAGTGTAGCCACTGGGCTGGACACTGTTTTTTGGAGGGGGAGGAGGTTTACCATCAAAGCTCTGGTCACCCCTTTGAAGTCTGACAGTTATTTGGCATGTTGCGAGGATGACCCTCTTTCTCCAGGTGATTGACTTGAGGCTTTTTGGATCCCAGCATTAATTGGGAGAGTCTGTTTGTAAGCATGCTGACGTTTATCATTGGGTGACTGACACAATGTAAGCGAGTATCTGCATACACCACTTAGTACCTTGCAAGGTTGGGTACCTAAAATCTTCAACATAAAATAAAAATTTGCAGTTTGCTCAATGTTTGCGACATATTTAAACGCAGGGTTCATCAAGAAACGCAGTATAGATGCTTTGCTTCACTGGCCTTCAAGAACGTTACATTTAATTATAAAATGGCACGTTTCCTTTAAAAGTGTGATGCTGAGCAACCTCTTAAAGAGAAGTGCTGAATGTAGTTACTATATTAGTACTTATTTATTTTTAATATATTCTCTAGAGCGCTGCTTCACTGAGCTGTATTAGAGCACATTAACAGTAAAACATCGAACTAACTGCATATTGGAAAATATGCTTGTAGGGAACACCAAGAAAAATCGAGATAAAGAGAACCATGAAGGGTGAGGAACAGACCAGGATGGGAAAGAGAAGGATAGATGCTTGTAGGTAGAAAAAGTAACATCTGGGAGAGGAAAGTCTGGTACACCACAGCATTGGGGCAAGGGGAAATAGCTCAGCATCAGCAGAATGGGCGAGCGCATGTTCTTGGATCTTCAAGCCAGGTCTCTTGTGAGTAAGAGAGTCTTTGATCTGTTTCTCAAGGAATGCCATTTTAGTTGGCCTGGGAGAGAGTTCCAGTTAGTAGGCATGTAACCAAAAAATGTAACTCTTTGAGATTGAGATTTTCTAAATATCAGAACCTCTTAACACGAAAGATTCTTTTGCTTGATTTTCTTGACACCGTATGTCCTTTCAATTACAAGTCCAGTTGAAAGATGCCTGGCTTGGCGATGGACAGCTCTGAATGTTGAGACAAACATCAAACATGACACTGTTTACAGCAGTTCTGAGAGACTTTAGTAGCTGGGCTGCTAGTCGGGGAAAACTAATAACGGGGGTTCAGTTTTTGTGGAGGGCAAAGATAGCTAACTTTTTAGGCCTTCTCTTGCTATTCCTTTACAGTAGTGGTAACTCTGATCTGAATCGGGATGGGGGAGGCATTCCATAGTTTATTCCCAGGCAGCTTAATGACCAGAAATGTGATGGTGGACATTGTGAGCGGATCACAGGGATTGAGAAGGGAATGTCATGATGCCAACTGGGATAGATAAGGTGCGACAGCACTAAGAATGACTCTGTGGACTAGTATGAGTGCGTTGTGATGCAGTCATTGCTTCGTTGCTATGCAGGCTGTATATAGGTGGCTCACCATTCTAGCTAGTTGAACAGTTTTATGTGGCAAAGTTTACAGCTTTGATATGTGGTTGTGTATTTAGATAATCACTTTACTCATCTGCTAACATAGTTAAAGTATAGTGCGGTGCAGTACTTTTTAAAGAGACAGTTTTGCAACATATTATAGTTCTGGCAGGTATGAGTTGTAGTAAAGCTGTCAGTTGTACCGAACATCATTCATGTGGCCCTCCTTGTCCTTACTGTGGCTATTTGCTAGAGCACCAACTTTGCACCAAAGAGTATCAGTCATTTACAGGGAATGCTGTATGAGGAGGGGTGATGGTAACTTCATTTTGGGATATTACTAGACGTAAGTGTTTTTATACACCACATTGACACATTTCACGGTTGTTTTGGGGGTTTCAGGCTTACCCATTTTTTCTACGAGTCTGTTCGTAAAGTAAGAAAGACTTTTCATTAGCACCTTTCAGAATGCACTAGTCTTCCACAGGAATACTTCTGTGAATAGCCACCTGAACAGCAGTGCTTCAGTCTGTACTACAATCGCATTGATAGTTCTGTTGTCTCAGCCGTCATTGTGAGCTCTGTCACGCGAAGCTTAACATTCGTCCATTACATGTCTAGTTCCTCGTGTGCTGTACCTTTCTAATTCAGCAACGAGAGGTGCTGATGGTAGATTAATACTGATTTGTACATATACAAACATGCTGGAAGATACAATTAAATTTGAGATATGACTAGTAAATATTTTAAGTCTTGTGATGTCTGATTGGAATACCTACAGATTGCACTGCTTTTGATGACGTCAGACCCAGGTCGCCCATTGTAGAATTGTCACAACACTTCCCCCAACCTTTCTGTCCTCCTTGTGTGACCATTTGCTGCGTTCTGTGAACTGTTCAGAGAAATCAACTGTTTTGAAATGTTTCGGTTTCTCTGTGGACTCAGCATTTTGTAGGCAACAGAAGTGTGAAATTTGTTAAAATATCTATTTGTTCCAGGAACTTGAAGCTTCAGACATCTACTTGTCCTGTTTATATAAAAAAAAGACTTGTCCTTTTACTTATTGAAAATTGTGTAAATTATGCACAGTCGCAAATCTGCACCATAGCAACGACATATGCCTGCCTGTGCACTTTTGTAAGATTAACAATTGTACCCCTAATTTCATTTCACGTTCACATAATAATTCTACGCCGATTCTCCGTTATTGCTTTTTTTTCTTTTTAAATACTGACATGCATCTAATACGTTTTTCAAAAATATGCCTCAAAGAAATTATATTTAAAATTACACAATAGTTAGGAAAACATTTTTTGTCAAATTCCACTTTTTCTTGTTCATTTTATTTTGAAAGCAAATTCCACTTTTTCTTGTTCATTTTATTTTGAAAGCAAATAATCAACAGTCTTGCTTTCATGCTTCTGCATGTATTTCCTTCTATCCAAGGACTAATATGGGAACATTACAAGTAGCCTCAACTTATTACATTTTGTGGCAATGTTTACGTGTTTTAGTACTAGACCCACTGTGAGTATTGCAAACTGAGCACATAGCTCACTGCATTTCCCTAGAGCCCTCACCCTAAAAGCAAGGATTTTTCATTCGTGAATCGTATATAGAAATTAAAAAGAAAGGTCTACATATGACAACACACCTTGTCTTAGTGGCAGACAGTTCTCTTTTACAAAACCTTACCGGGGCACTGCAGATTGGTTTGTGTTGCCTTGTTGTGGGCCTGCTTGATCAGTGGACAACATTAACATGAAATTGTATCCTTTTCTTTAAACAATACGCAGTGGGCAGTAGGAATTTCATGCTTCAGGGCCAGTAGTGCTGCGTCTGAGTAAGTCCTTTGCAAGGTTTACATTTCATCCCTCTGGGCCAGTAGTGCTCTGTCAGAGTTAGTCCTTTGCGAGATAACTTTGAAAGTGAGCCCTTGCATTTGAAGAAACGCCTAGCTTGCCTATAGGTTAGTTCATTAAAAGGCTAGTTGGAAAAAAGTCAGTTACACAACTTGTAGGCCTTAACATGAACAGACATTGCCCTACCTTGAAGTTAGAAAATGTCTTTAACTTCCCTACATTCTAGTTCTTTCAGAGGTAGGTGAAGCCCATTCTTTGTTTGTGATGTTTTTAGGAGGTGGATATTTTATGGACAATTTCCTTTAAGTTTCTGAAAAAAAGGCTCCTATTCCAAAGATGCGTCCTTTTTAAATTGATAATATGAGGAAGGAGAGTAGCCAATGAATGTAGAAGGAGAAATGGGAAACTGAAACCAAAAATTCAGTCTGCTTAAATGCAGTGCAGTCCAGCACAGATGATTACAGAGGAGGCTCCACAATGGGCGGATCACTCAGGCATCAACTGCAAGCAACAAGCACAATAAGGCAGCAGTGAGTCGATCAAGCAAAGAATATATTTCTGAACAGGTGTATTATGTTAGTGAAATACAGTAAGCTTCCAGGAAACCAAGATGCAAGTGACAAGGTAAACAAAGACAATTCAGCCAATAGAGTGGGCAACATGATAGAGATTAGAAAGCTACTCCAACCGAATCCCAGGAAGCCATGAGAAATTTGTTAGAGCTAGAAAACAACATGCAGGGCATACTAGTGACCATGGATTGGCATGACAAAAAGTTGAAGACAATCCCACTGGAGAAGCCAAATATTGGCTTCCTTTTGAAGAAAGCAAAGAGGTGTTATGAACAGAGAGGGCAGAGTGTATTGTCCATCTTCTTGTCCTGGATAAAGTGTTGTTTTTCTTCTCTGCGTGCGATGGGGTAAAATATCCAATTGGTAGTAAGGCAGGAAGACATAAATTATGTGGCTTGTTCAAAGCTCACTGAGCACCATTAAAGCAACAGGTTCAGTGGGTGTGAAATAGAAGACTTTAAAGGTAGCAGCATTGAACTGATGGACGATTTATATGATGTGAGTCCGACAGCAGCTCAAGCTTTAGACACTGTAGCACCGCAGGCTGAGCATGCTCCTAATTAATGTTGTTTTCTGCTTGTGCTATGATCCATCTGAGCCAAGTAGGGATGATAGAGGGGAGTTAAGACCCCCTCAGTGAGATGTCCTGGAAGTAATAAGCAGTTGAGAGTTTGAGGAGGAATGAGCAAAAATGGCTTGTCTTTCTTCCTTGTGACAATCAGTGACCCACAATTTAGAACAGCCTGAGAAGCTGGGGTACAGACATAATTACATCCCATTTTATATAATACAGGGAGTGCAGAATTATTAGGCAAATTAGTATTTTGACCACATCATCCTCTTTATGCATGTTGTCTTACTCCAAGCTGTATAGGCTCGAAAGCCTACTACCAATTAAGCATATTAGGTGATGTGCATCTCTGTAATGAGAAGGGGTGTGGTCTAATGACATCAACACCCTATATCAGGTGTGCATAATTATTAGGCAACTTCCTTTCCTTTGGCAAAATGGGTCAAAAGAAGGACTTGACAGGCTCAGAAAAGTCCAAAATAGTGAGATATCTTGCAGAGGGATGCAGCACTCTTAAAATTGCAAAGCTTCTGAAGCGTGATCATCGAACAATCAAGCGTTTCATTCAAAATAGTCAACAGGGTCGCAAGAAGCGTGTGGAAAAACCAAGGCGCAAAATAACTGCCCATGAACTGAGAAAAGTCAAGCGTGCAGCTGCCACGATGCCACTTGCCACCAGTTTGGCCATATTTCAGAGCTGCAACATCACTGGAGTGCCCAAAAGCACAAGGTGTGCAATACTCAGAGACATGGCCAAGGTAAGAAAGGCTGAAAGACGACCACCACTGAACAAGGCACACAAGCTGAAACATCAAGACTGGGCCAAGAAATATCTCAAGACTGATTTTTCTAAGGTTTTTTGGACTGATGAAATGAGAGTGAGTCTTGATGGGCCAGATGGATGGGCCCTTTGCTGGATTGGTAAAGGGCAGAGAGCTCCAGTCCGACTCAGACGCCAGCAAGGTGGAGGTGGAGTACTGGTTTGGGCTGGTATCATCAAAGATGAGCTTGTGGGGCCTTTTCGGGTTGAGGATGGAGTCAAGCTCAACTCCCAGTCCTACTGCCAGTTCCTGGAAGACACCTTCTTCAAGCAGTGGTACAGGAAGAAGTCTGCATCCTTCAAGAAAAACATGATTTTCATGCAGGACAATGCTCCATCACACGCGTCCAAGTACTCCACAGCGTGGCTGGCAAGAAAGGGTATAAAAGAAGGAAATCTAATGACATGGCCTCCTTGTTCACCTGATCTGAACCCCATTGAGAACCTGTGGTCCATCATCAAATGTGAGATTTACAAGGAGGGAAAACAGTACACCTCTCTGAACAGTGTCTGGGAGGCTGTGGTTGCTGCTGCACGCAATGTTGATGGTGAATAGATCAAAACACTGACAGAATCCATGGATGGCAGGCTTTTGAGTGTCCTTGCAAATAAAGGTGGCTATATTGGTCACTGATTTGTTTTTGTTTTGTTTTTGAATGTCAGAAATGTATATTTGTGAATGTTGAGATGTTATATTGGTTTCACTGGTAATAATAAATAATTGAAATGGGTATATATTTATTTTTGTTAAGTTGCCTAATAATTATGCACAGTGATAGTCACCTGCACACACAGATATCCCCCTAACATAGCTAAAACTAAAAACAAACTAAAAACTACTTCCAAAAATATTCAGCTTTGATAATAATGAGTTTGTTGGGTTCATTGAGAACATGGTTGTTGTTCAATAATAAAATTAATCCTCAAAAATACAACTTGCCTAATAATTCTGCACTCCCTGTAGTCATAGAAACAAGATTTAATAATGTGGCAAGATTGACAAAGTTTTTAAGTTAGAGGTCTCCTTATTAGCCTACAGATCAAAGGATATTTGTTTATATGAATGGAAACTAGAAGAGGGCGACCAGAGGAAACGGCTGCGCGATAGGCATTCATTCTGCAATAGAAGGAACTCTTGACATGAATTGAGTCTGAAAGATTTGCGATAGAGGATCAAAAAAGGTGCGTACCCCATCCCATTGCTTGTTCAGGCAGACCCTGTCTGACCAGTCTGCTCTGTTAGTTCTTTCAACGCCAAGTATCCAGAGCACAAGTTCTGAAGCCACTCTGAAAGGTTTGGGAGTTGGCCCAACCTCTGAAACTTGTCAGACTCTTAGCAGAAAGATAGTCTTTTACATGACACTTCTACCGGAGTCCCATGAACCTCCACCCTGGGCTTCTGCAGATGACCAAATGGCTGAATCCAGTTCAAAGTAAAGTAGATATTGGCTAGCGTTTCTGTTGTGGTTCTGTCTTTAATGTGTACTCCTTTAAATGAATGATGTCATCTAGTGGAATCTCAGGGGTATGAGATTCTATGTGGGATAGTTTATCGAGAACAGATTCAAAATGTGAAGAAAAACTGACAGTCTTCTCTTGTTTTCATATACCGTTTATTGGCATCCACCCTGAGGCAATCCAGTCTGGCTCCTTCCTCCTCAGTTCTCGATCAACCTTCCTACATAGAATCTCAAGCCCCCGAGATTCCACTAGATGACATCATTCATTTAAAGGAGAACACGTTACAGATAGAACCACAACACATCTCCCTCCTTTGAACTGACAGCATGGCACGAACTACATGTAATTCTCACTAAATGAATACAGCAATAAGGAACAGTAGCATATGACAAAATGCATTATCATATTGAAAACAGAAGGAAGCAAACAGACAAAATAAGGAATTAAATACACATAGAATTATTTCAAACTTGGAAATTCTAAAAAATAAATTGGGAAAAACTAGAACAATAATTTACCTAAAGTAATTAACCTAAATAACCTATAGAAACAGCACTAAGGAACCTATACAAGATTAGAAGTAAACATTACCTAATACACAAAATCTTTAAGGTGTTTTAGGACACCTCGTTTCTCTCATGCTCCTCCTAACCTCTCCACTTCCATCAGACTTTCCACCAAACTTCTTTTCATACACATCCTTTGGAGTAGTCTCCCCATTTACACATTTGGCTTGACATGACATACTCCAAACCTCACCTCCCTCCAAAACTACTACATTTTTATTTACCTGTATTATTGTTTTTGATCCCATAAATTTGGATTGGCCTTTGGGACTCCACACAGGTCTTTTGACATACACCATATCACCTTCATGCCAAACTCTTTGATGTACACAATGCCTCTCATCAAACCTCTTCTTGTACTTGGCTTGGTTGGCAATCACTTTGTCACAAATAAGATTTGCTCTGTCTGGTAACATTACATTACTTCTCCCTCTGGAACATAACCACGACGGATTTAATTTAGAACTAGCTAACCTACCTCTCAATATTCTGAAACAGGACATTCCAGTAACGGCATTGGGTGCATTTCTGTGAGCACACAATTTCTCTCTAACTTCTAAAGGTAGCTCATTTTCAAGAGCAATTTGTACACTTGCTCATACCAATGTGTTTTTTTTTTTTTTTTTTTTTTTTTTTAACCAAACCATTCACTTGAGGAGCATAGAGCGCTCTATGGAAATGAGATATAGCTAAACTTTTAAGAAAGTCTTTCATCTCTTGTGAGGTGAACTGAACACCAGTGTCTGTAATTATTACTCTGGAAATTCCTTCACAAGTGAAAACATAAGTCAAGAATTCTATAACAGTCTTAGTGGTGATTGAATTCACACAACTAGCAGTGACCCACTCAGACATATAATCAACTAGGACAATGACAAGTCTCTCATTGGGTGGTAAGACTTCAAACGGTCCAATCAAATCTAACCCTAACTTGAACCGTGATTCATCCGGAACAGAAAGAGGAGACAAAGCGACTGTTCTTACAATTCTAGACTTAACATTGCTTGCACATTGTATGCAATCCCTAACAAGCACTTCTTCTTGCCTATCTAAGCCTGGCCACCAGTATAGTTCTCTGACGCTAGCCTTAATAAGGGTACTACCCAAGTGCCCCTCAAGAACTAGGTAAATTAGTTTCTCATATAACCCCACAGGTGGAACCAATCTGTCACTCATGTATAAATTACCCTCAATGATACTCAGTTCACCTTTGACACTCCAAAATGCCTTAGCTCCATCTGAACAATTGTTTAAAAAGGGCCATCCTCCCACTACATATTCAGAGACTAACTTGTGAACCGTGACTTTTTCACACTCCAAATACCATTCATCTTTCTCAACAGCTGATTCCTTAACCCACAATATTGGGACTTGATCATCTGGAAATGATCTCCAAAAAGTAATCTGGAGAGAAAATCAGCAGGAATATTTTTTTTCCTGGAAAATACTCAATTTGGAAATTAAATTCCATTAGACTTTCTACCCAGCGTTTGATGCGTGGAGTTGTGTTTTTGATACTTTTGCACGCAAACATCTGTACAAGAGGCCTATAGTTAACCCCAGAGGTAGTATCTAAAATGATTTATGGCCCAAGTGCAACCTAGTTCCTCTGTTCCTTTAAGAGAACGTGATGCAAAAGCTACTACTTTCTCCTCTCCTTCTACTACTCGTGAGAGAAACACACCACTTTAAACTGGCATCAGTGGACAATAATGTTTTTAGTTTTACATCAAAATGACCTAATGTGGGCATTTTTCCAATCTAATTTTTCACTACAGTAAAAGCCTCCTCACACTCTGGAGACCATTCAAAACTCACACCTTTTTTCAATATTACTCTTAAAGGCTGTACCACACTTGCAAAATTCTTAATTCATTTCGAGTAATACTCAGCAAGGCCAAGAAATGATCGCACCTGATCTTTATCAGTAGGTGTTGGCACTGATATGATTGACTTGGCTAATTCTAATTTGGGCTTAATACGGTCTTCAGAAATGGTGTGACCCAAATACGAAACAGTGCCCACTCTAAATTTGCACTTGTCCCTTCTTAAAGTCAAACCATTGTCCTTCAGTCTCTTAAGTACTGCTTTCAAAGCTGCATCATGCTTGTTCCCCTTAGAGGTAAGATAGTGGCAAAAATAGATAATTCTAATGCTCTATTTTGTGGTAGTGTGGTCGAGCAGTAGGCTTATCAAAGGAGTAGTGTTAAGCATTTGTTGTAAACACACAGGCAATAAATGAGGAACAAACACTCACAGACAATTCCAGGCCAATAGGTTTTTGTATAGAAAAATATATTTTCTTAGTTTATTTTAAGAACCATAGGTTCAAGATTTACATGTAATACTTCAAATGAAAGGTATTGCAGGTAGGTACTTTAGGAACTTTGAATTAGCAAAATATCAAATACAGGCGGTCATTCTGACTGCCGCCCGCCATGCGGTCACCGCCGAATGACCGCCGCGGCCATTCCAACTTTCCAGCTGGGCCGGCGGGCGCCCTCCAAAAGAGCGCCCGCCGGCCCAGCGGGAAAGCCCCTGCAACAATGAAGCCGGCTCCGAATGGAGCCGGCGGAGTTGCAGGGGTGCAACGGGTGCAGTGGCCCCCGTCGCGATTTTCACTGTCTGCTAAGCAGACAGTGAAAATCTTTGTGGGGCCCCCAGGGACCCCACAACACCCATTCCCGCCAGCCTGGTTCTGGCGGTGAAAACAGCCAGAAACAGGCTGGCGGGAAGGGGGTCGGAATCCCCACGAGGATTCCCTGGGCCAGGGGAAAACCGGCGGGAAACCGCCGGTTCCCCTTTTCTGACGGCGGCTTTACCGCCATGGTCAGAATAGCCCAGGAAGCACCGCCAGCCTGTTGGCGGTGCTTCAGCTGCCCTCCGCCCTGGAATTCAGAGACCGCCAGGGTTGGAATGAGGGCCACAGTTTTCACATAAATCACATATAGCTATTTTAAAACTAGACAGTTCCTGGGGGGAGTAAGAGTTAGTTAGTTTTTGCAGGTAAGTAAACCACCTGCGGGGTTCAAGTTTGGGTCCAAGGTAGCCCACCGTTGGGGGTTCAGAGCAACCCCAAAGTTACCACACCAGCAGGTCAGGGCCGGTCAGGTGCAGAGGTCAAAGTGGTGCCCAAACCGCATAGGCTTCAATGGAGAAGGGGGTGCCCCTGTTCCAGTCTGCCAGCAGGTAAGTACCCGCGTCTTCGGAGGGCAGACCAGGGGGGGTTTGTAGGGCACCGGGGGGGACACAAGTCCACACAGAAAGTACACCCTCAGCAGCACGGGGGCGGTCGGGTGCAGTGTGCAAACACGCGTCGGGTTCTCAATAGGAATCAATGGGAGACCAAGGGGTCTCTTCAGCGATGCAGGCAAGGGGGGGCTCCTCTGGGTAGCCACTACCTGGGCAAGGGAGAGGGCCACCTGGGGGTCGCTCCTGCACTGGAGGCCGGATCCTTCAGGCCCTGGGGGCTGCGGGTGCAGAGTCTTTACCTGGCGTTGGATCTTAGAAGCAGGCAGTCGCGGTCAGGGGGAGCCTCTGGATTCCCTCTGCAGGCGTCGCTGTGGGGGCTCAGGGGGTCAACTCTGGCTACTCACGGTCTCGCAGTCGCCGGGGAGTCCTCCCTGAAGTGATTGTTCTCCACAAGTCGAGCTGGGGGCGTCGGGTGCGGAGTGTCAAGTCTCCCGCTTCCGGCGGGAAACGCAGGTTATTTCAAAGTTGCCTCTTTGTTGCAAAGTTGCAGTCTTTGGTGAACAGAGCCGCTGTCCTCGGGCGTTCTTGATCCTTCTAGATGCAGGTCAGTCCTCTGAGGATTCAGAGGTCGCTGGTCCCTGTGGAAAGCGTCACTGGAGCAGTGTCTTTAGAAATGGGGAGACAGGCCGGTAGAGCTGGGGCCAAAGCAGTTGGTGTCTCCGTCTTCTCTGCATGGTTTTTCAGCTTAGCAGTCCTCTTCTTCTTAGGTTGCAGGAATCTGAGTTCCTAGGCTCTGGGGAGCCCCTAAATACTGAATTTAGGGGTGTGTTTAGGTCTGGGGGGTTAGTAGCCAATGGCTACTAGCCCTGAGGGTGGCTACACCCTCTTTCTGCCTCCTCCCTGAGAGGAGGGGAGCACATCCCTATCCCTATTGGGGGAATCCTCCATCTGCAAGATGGAGGATTTCTAAAAGTCAGAGTCACCTCAGCTCAGGACACCTTAGGGGCTGTCCTGACTGGCCAGTGACTCCTCCTTGTTTTTCTCATTCTCTCTCCTGGACTTGCCGCCAGAAGTGGGGTCTGTGTCCAGGGGGCGGGCATCTCCACTAGCTGGAGTGCCCTGGGGCATTGTAACACGAAGCCTGAGCCTTTGAGGCTCACTGCTAGGTGTTACAGTTGCTGCAGGGGGGAGGTGTGAAGCATCTCCACCCAGAGCAGGCTTTTGTTTCTGTCCCCAGAGAGCACAAAGGCTCTCACCACATGGGGTCTGAAACTCGTCTCTCAGCAGCAGGCTGGCACAGACCAGTCAGTCCTGCACTGAACAATTTGTGTAAAATACAGGGGGTATCTCTAAGATGCACTGTGTGTATTTTTTAATAAATCCAACACTGGCATCAGTGTGTGTTTATTATTCTGAGAAGTTTGATACCAAACTTTCCAGTATTCAGTGTAGCCATTATGGAACTGTGGAGTTCGTTTTTGACAGACTCCCAGACCATATACTCTTATGGCTACCCTACACTTACAATGTCTAAGGTTTTGCTTAGACACTGTAGGGGCATAGTGCTCATGCACCTATGCCCTCACCTGTGGTATAGTGCACCCTACCTTAGGGCTGTAAGGCCTGCTAGAGGGGTGACTTACCTATGCCACAGGCAGTGTGAGGTTGGCATGGCACCCTGAGGGGAGTGCCATGTCGACTTAGTCATTTTCTCCCCACCAGCACACACAAGCTGGCAAGCAGTGTGTCTGTGCTGAGTGAGGGGACCCTAGGGTGGCATAAGACATGCTGCAGCCCTTAGAGACCTTGATGTAATATGTTACTTGGTTTGTGTCTCATGTACTTTGTTCTGTGTTCCATATTCTATGTTCTCTATTCCACATTGCATCGGAGTGCTGGTGAGATTCCAGAATCAAGGTCAGTTTGACTCTGGCTCTGGACTTGTCAAGACTTCTCTTGCTGTCGTGGATCTTTAGCTTAGAATAAAGAAGAATCTACAAATTTGGATGTACGGTGTCCTTTCCGTTTTTCCTGTACTCTGCACATCACCCATGCTACAATTTGGTACCAGGAGTGGGGTAAACTGTTTATGATCCACCGACCGCTACTTGATGTGAGACTACGCGGCCTGACCAGAAGCGGAGATTTAATGGTGCTGTTTTGCCAGAGATTAGAGGAAAAAAAAAATGCCTTCTTACCGCTATTTTCCTACAGCCAGGTAAGCCCTGGTGAAGCTTGTCTCAAGGTTTCGGAGCGCCCGAGCCATTTTGCCGTTAAGCGCTCGAGCGCACAGTGCTGCGTGTGGACTAGCGTGCACAGCTGTCCTGCGCGCATGCGTGGGTGTGCTCTCGCACGTCCTGCACGCTGATCGTTGCTGGGCAACGCGCGTCTCCTGTTTTTGTGCGTTAGTTGCCAGGCAACGTATTTACGCCAACGAAAGCCGCATTTTAATGGAAATGGTGCTCTACAACAGCGCTCTACTTCCTGTTTCACGTGTTAGTTGCTAGGATGACGCGCTAACGCCACCGCTCTTTAAAAAAAAAAAAAAAAACTGGGAAACACAGTATTACTCTTCGTTTTAGACATTGTTGAAGTGTGAATTCTGACATCTTCATGCAAATGTTCGAATTTTTGGATCTATAAATAAAAAAAAAATATATATATATTTATATATATATTTTCCTTTTGGGGACTTACGTTTGCTAGTTTTCCAACTCAGGACAATCTCTTTTTGTGTATTTCTTGCACTCAAATATCACTGAGTTGATATGGCATCAAATCAACTGGTCATGCAGCCTCCTCCTTTTTTGCAAAAAGGAGGTAAGCCGGAGATAAGCTGGAATGAATGGCTGAGAATTTTTGAAAATTATTTATCGGCAATAGATGCTATTAGTTATTCACCATCCAGTACTCTTGCAGTTTAGATAAAAGACGCACCAGCCGGGCAGACGCTTTACCTAGACCATTGCCATTCAATAAAAATACCAAAGGTTTATGGTCCGTGAAAATTTCAAAATGAGTTCCCCAAATATACGTTTTAAACTTATGAACAGCCCAAACACACGCTAAGGCCTCCCTTTCAATTACATTCAGCACTAGAAAGAGCTCTAGATGCAAACGTCACAGTATGTTCCTGCCCTTCTTGCCACTGTCCAAAAACTGCTCCCAACCCCTTAAGACTGGCATCCACTGTTATGAAAGACTTAGCAGAAGGAATGAAAGATTTCAAAGTAGATAAAACAACATGTTTGACATGCTCAAAAGCATCATTAGTTTGCCTATCCCAAACAAATTTGCTACCTTTTTTAAGTAGAGAGCGAAGAGGTTGCACAATCATTGCAAAGCCATTAACAAACCTAGAATAATACACGCACAGCCCTAAAAAGGAACGCAATTCATCTTTGTTAGACGGAACCGGAGCTTTTCTCACAGCTTCCAGATTACACATTTTGGGCTCAATGCTCTCAGCAGAAATGGAGTGAACGAGATAATCCACACTCCGAACTAAGAAATTAGATTTTTCAGTCTTAATGGTTAACCCACACTTTTGAAGAATGGAAAAAACTTTATCTAACACTTGCTCATGTTCCTCCAAAGTTGCCGTGTGAATTAAAATATCGTCTTGGAAAGCTCAAACTTCCTTAAGATGCCCAAACAAAGTATCCATCATTTTCTGAAAAACACTCGCCGCCGAGGCAAGCCCAAAAGGTAATCTGAGAAATTTGAAAGCACCAAAGGGTGTAACAAAAGTTGTTAGCTCCTGAGAGTCTTCGCTAAGAGGAATCTGGTGATAAGCTGAATGTAAATCTATAGTAGAGAACATTTTTGAATTTCCCACTGTGGTGATCAATTCTTGTATGTGTGGTAGAGGGTGACAATCTACTAAAATATTTTTATTAAGGGATCTTAAATCAACACACAATCGAAGGTCCCCATTTTTTTTTTTCTTTTGTAATAACTACCGGAGAAACCCATTCTGATGCATTTGTTGCAGTGATAATCTTGTCCAACACTAATTTGTCAAGCAACAATTTTAGTTGATCTCTAATGGAGAGTGGAACTGGTCTGACTTTATGAGCAACAGGGACAGCTCCTTTTTTGAGTCTAATAGTGTGCTCGAACCCCTTCACATACCGTATCAACAAAAATATCAGGAAACTTTAGTGTGTATTGCTCAGGAACAATATTATTAGGTACCACATGCAAAACAGATTCCCCATCAACAATGTGTGGTCTCTCCCCTAATCTAATGGGATTCTCCTGACCTGGGTATAGTACAATACCCAAGCGTGCTAAATCTTTCCAACCAACTATGTTCCTGCCTTTGAAAGCCACATACATTTTAGTAAACCTAGATCTGCCTAGTATCTCCAAAGTAGCATAGTAGAAACCCAAAAGATCAATGTCCTGATCTCCAAAAGCTTTTGGAGCAACATCAGCTTCACTTCGTTTTTTAGAGTCAGGCCACAATTGATAATAAGTACTGTCTGCCAATATAGTGATAGGAGCCCCAGAGTCTGCCATAACGACTACTCCTCTAGAGTCTATAGTCGCCTCACATACAGGACCCTTAAACTGAATTCTAGGACAACCCCCCTTACTTTGACTAACCATATCGACAGTGAGAACTAGAGTAGAAACTCTTCCAGAACACTGATCCAGCTCCTCTACCTCTTCAGCATTCACATTGCTGATTCTCATTTTGGATCCAGAGTTTGTTTGTCTGCAAACTACCTGGAAATGGCCAAACTTACGACACTTCATGCACCTTTTCCCTGCAGCAGGACAATTTGGATTGTTCCCTAAGTGACTGTTGGAACCACAACGATAACAGACCTTGCCTGTTTGGTTTTGCGCCTTCCTCATTTTAATAGATTTCTCCCTTACAAAATTCACTTCGGTTCCCTCAACTAAATGATTGACACTACGCTCGCTATGATCGCATAACGCATGCGCAACACTTTGTCCACATACAACTCTAGATGTGACAATCGACCTCTCAGTTGCCTTGGCTAAATCAATAACCTCATCCAAAGAGGGATTGCGACAAGCTAGGAGACGTTCTTGAGTCTTCTTGGAGTAGCAATGGAAAACAAATTGGTCTCTAATATACGTATCAACCATGTTGCCAAAGTCACATTTAGATGCAAGCACACATAAATTAGCCAAATATTCATCTACGGATTCATCTGAAGACTGCTTGTACATAGCGAAGTTGAATCTTTCTAATAAAACATTTGAGTCATCTGAATACTGTTTTTTAATCCTCTCCTTTCCTTCGATGTAAACATCCCAAGTTGCATTGTCTCCTTGCGGCGGTTGAATCACGGGTAAATTGTCAAAAACGCGCTGACCAGCTATTCCTAGGTGGTTGAAAAGAAGGGCCAATTTCCTGGATGGTGAATAACTAATAGCATCTATTGCCGATAAATAATTTTCAAAAATTCTCAGCCATTCATTCCATCTTATCTCCGGCTTACCTCCTTTTTGCAAAAAAGGAGGAGGCTGCATGACCAGTTGATTTGATGCCATGTCAACTCAGTGATATTTGAGTCCAAGAAATACACAAAAAGAGATTGTCCTGAGTTGGAAAACTAGCAAACGTTAGTCCCCAAAAGGAAAATAAATATATATATATATATATATATATAATTATTTTTTTTTGATTTATAGATCCGAAAATTTGCATGAAGATGTCAGAATTCACACTTCAACAATGTCTAAAACGAAGAGTAATACTGTTTCCCAGTTTTTTTTGTTTTTTTTTTTTAAAAGAGCGGTGGCGTTAGCGCGTCGTCCAAGCAACTAACGCGTGAAACAGGAAGTAGAGCGCTGTTGTAGAGCAACATTTCCATTACAATGCGGCTTTCGTTGGCGTAAATACGTTGCCCGGCAACTAACGCGCAAAAACAGGAGATGCGCGTTGCCCCGCAACGATCAGCGTGCAGGACGTGCGAGAGCACACCCATGCATGCGTGCAGAACAGCTGTGCACGCAAGTCCACACGCAGCACTGTGTGCTTGAGCGCTTAACGGCAAAATGGCTTGGGCGCTCCGAAACCTTGAGACAAGCTTCACCAGGGCTTACCTGACTGTAGGAAAATTGCGGTAAGAAGGCGTTTTTTTTTTTCCTCTAATCTCTGGCAAAACAGCACCATTAAATCTCCGCTTCTGGTCAGGCCGCGCAGTCTCACATCAAATAGCGGTCGGTGGATCATAAACAGATTACCCCACTCCTGGTACCAAATTGTAGTGTGGGTGATGTGCAGAGTACAGGAAAAACGGAAAGGACACCGTACATCCAAATTTGTAGATTCTTCTTTATTCTAAGCTAAAGATCCACGACAGCAAGAGAAGTCCTGACAAGTCCAGAGCCAGAGTCAAGCTGACCTTGATTCTGGAATCTCACCAGCACTCCGATGCAATGTAATTCATTAAGTAAATGTGAAAGAGAGGAACACGGGCCAAAAAAAGCACAAATAAAACTTCAAGGAAACTAGAGAAGGGAAGTGAATGTAAAAACGAGGAAGGTGTTCAGTGCAGAAGAAGCTGTGTTTGAACTGCATGAGAGTGAAGTAAACTTACTAACGTGCAGAGTTGACAGGACAGTCTAAATGGAGATGTAGTTTTTGATACTGTCACAGCCTTCCGTGCCAGGAGAGGAAATACTGATGATGTAAATGAAAGTGGTGGCCATATTGGAGAGGTAGCTTTCTTTCTGCAGTACATGATGATCTCAGCCCTTGCGGAGCCGGAGCAGGTCACAGACTGCGTCTAATGCTTGCGATCCTACATGCGCCCCTGGTCGCCTATGTGAGTACTGTGCAGTGGTCACTGCTTCTTCAGTCTGCCATCTTGAATGCTGCACAGTCTCCATAGTGCAGCCTTCCAGCTGGCAAGACTGCAGGAGCTCCTCTGGCAAAAGCCCTCCCATTGTCTGGATCTGAGTAGTAGGTATTGTGCCTCCCACCTCGGATCTCGCTATCCACAAAGTTTAATAGTTTGGGATAGCGGTCTGAGAAACCTCAGCAGCAAGATGGGACGCTTATATTTGTGGACTACCACCTACACAATTTAGAGAACAAAAGCAACATCTTACTCGCAAAGTCCTGCTGAGCCTGAAAACAAATCGACACAGTCCGAGGTCATCTGGTTCCCCGTAGTAATGTTTTACAGCTTAAGAGGTGTGCAACGTCATTCAGGCAAGGCTTCCTGTAGTTAGAAACGGTTCCAGCTTCAGTCAGTGAAGTGCTGAACAGTTTGGCTTTGCACAGTGCTATATGGTGAGCAGTGTGTGGGGATAGCAAATGTCTCAAAGCAGGAACTGCTATTTTGCGTTCTACCCGAGTGGCCAGGGATGAGAAGTGACTTGCACAGATATTGTTGTCGAAGAGAGGATCACTGGTCGGGAGGTCATCTGCACACACTTCGTTTTGTTTTCTCATCATGGGCACCGTTGTGTTTTTCATTCCTCTTCCATAAACCAGTCTTGTTTAGTGCCTGGCAGGATTCCTTTGGGTTCTGATGAAACCGTGCAACGTTGCAGCATGATCTGCTGGGGCTTCAGTCTCTTGGACCACATAAGATGAAGAATGTGTCTGCTTTAATGTATACCCTGTCTTTAGGGATTTTAATCTTGTATAAGCAGGAATGAAAACCTTAAAAGCAGTAAGGGTATTCTATACGTACTACAATGCTAAACAAACCTTCTCAAATAGCAAAGAAAAACTTCTCAAAGTAAAGGCTCTGGATGCGCCCTCTGTGTAGTTGCTGACATGCCACTTAGTGTGAGTGGGGGGGGGGGGGCACAGGGGGTGGGGGTTGCATCCTTTTTTAACAAAACCAATCTAAGACCGTGATCCAGATTCGCTTTAAGGCCCATTAAGGTAAGAATATTCATTTCCCTACGTGATCATTCTGTACTTATTAGTCCTAAATAAAAAGAGGTTTTGTACGTGGTATCTGCGACATGACGCTAGAGTGGAAACTGCTGTTCCTTACTCTTTCATTCTGGTTCCCGGCACCACCACATTTAAACAGCATGGTCTCTCTTCTACTTTTATTCTTTTAATTTATCTTGCATATACTTATTTAGTTTGTGTTTTTTTTTCTTGTTTGTGACTTTGTAGGTGAATGTAAGAATGAGGCTGTGGGTGGATGAATTAATGTACAAGGATGTAGGACAAATTGTATGTGTGAAGACGTTTTGACTCCCTAAACTCATCGGTTATTGAAGAGGCGTTTTCAGATACAAGGCTTATTTCATGTGCATTAGGTATACTGAAAGGTATGTAAGCATAGCAAGAACACAAGTACTTAAATCTCTGCAGTGACATAAAATCAACTACTAGTCCCTGACAGGATGGCTTAATTTTCTGATGATGATCGTACAGTTCTGGTAGAAATATTTCTCTGATGACTACTGCTGATGCATCCTGGAAATTGTAGTGGGGGGGCTTAAAGATGGTACAGCTTACTTTGAACTGAATGGGCTGTGTGATGGGGAGCCAGTGCAGTTTCTGCAGTAAAGGTTTAATAAGTGTAGTGTGTGGGCATTTAAAAATCAACCGAGCTGCACAGAAGGAGCTTAGTGAAGCTATTTGATCCAACCTAGTCATTTGTGAGTTAATCCTGACTTCAGGGCTCTTCACAGTAATTGACAGGGTGAGAATTGCACCCATTTCAGCTGGCCAGTAAGTATCAAGCCAAAGGTTGTGTCGACTAGCACCTCAGTTTTACCAGAGTTCACTTTTAGTTTGTTACTTCCCATCCAGTTTCAGAATAAGGGCATGCATGGTCTATTAAAATTCCGGCTGGAAAAAGTTTGTTGTCCAGATGTACAGTTAGTTGAGTATCTTCTCCAGATATAAATGACTTTGTTTTTCTTATCCAGCCTGACAAGTGGCGAGACAGGTGTTAAACAAATATGGGTAAATCAAATAGTCTTGGGCACGCTGCAAGAAAAGGGAAGTTGCTGACTGGTAAATTCATCTTTTTATGGCATAAATACAGGTTAGATGAGAAGAAGTGAAGCCACTTTACGGTGGAGCCTGTGATACGATTCAAGGCAGTTTATCAAGATAGTATGATCAGATGTATCAGCATCCTCTGACAGGCCCCACAAGTCCAGAGCACTTGTCTGGCTACTGCCCAGATCCAATTTTAGTTGATTAAGAGGGGCTAACGGTACTGATTCAGTAATGGGAGCCTATCTAACGCCTGCCTAGAAGGTCGCCAGACAGTTTGTGCCTTGAAGACGGTAATCTTAGGGTATGAGCTACATGATTTCCAATGTTCCAGTTCCAAAAGGAAGAAGTGAATTAGGGTTAAAGTTCTTGAGCACGGAAGGATCTGATCCTTCTTTTTTCAAGGTGGACTTGAGAATGGTTCTTTAAAGAACGTTGGCTCAGAGTAGAATTCAGTAATGTCCGGAAGTGGAAGATGAACCTTGGGAGAAGCGCATCAAAGTAGTGGGAGGCTATGCATCAAGTGGGGAACCAGTCTTTATGGCTTGCACTAAGGGGAACAATTCAGTTCTAAATGTAAGGGTGATATATGAGTAATTATGGACATCAGGCACCACTAGAGAAGGACCGTGTAAAGCGATTGCAATAAGTTAATTTTCCCTTGTTGAACTTTTGCGCCAAAAGTAGTTGTATAGACGGTCACATAATTCTTGGAAAGGTGTTATCTGAGGCGTAATCGTGGAGATGTTGCTAAGATCAGTTAGATCGGTTATGGTCCGGGAATTGATTTTTGAATGCTATTTGGTTAACTAATCCTTTGTGTAGTCCTAAAGATGAGCTGTTTATGGGTTTGAATTGACCCCTTTACAGCTGCGCTCAATTAGGGGATAAGTGAGCACACCGTTTGCGTTGGACTCTTCCTAATTTAGCTGTTTCCGCCTCCTGGTCCTGAGTGAACCACAGAAAAAATGTAGATAGTGACTGTAACTAGGTGCGCTTCAGTGGCACACATTCATCAATAGGTTTGATGATCAAGCACAGTCTTCTTCTATTTGATAAGGAGAAGGGTGAACACTGTCAATGAGTTCTTGAGTTACCAGAGGGAAAACACGTTTGTTTAGTAGTAGGTATGCTACCAGGGCCTTTCATTTCTAGAATATAAAATGATTATTAGACCAGGGGCATACTGCCAATATAATCTCAAATATGAGAAGACCAAAGTTGATTTAGAGCACGGCCTTTGGCATGTTTGGGTGCTTGTGCTGATGACTAAGATTCAGCGAGCTAAAGACATCACTAAATTCCAAAGCTTTGGAATCTGCTATTAAATCATTGTCCCAGTCTTTAAAAGATGTGTAACAGAGAACATGTTTGACAGGTTATTGAAAGCCTAAACTCAGCAGGAGTTGAGGAGCGCTTTGTTATATGCCAGACCTATTGGTGTTGCCAATGCTTGTTTTGGGTATTGTATTATTTCTTGTGTTGCCTCCACCCTGCCAACCAAACCTTAACCACATTTCCCCAGTGCGTCTGAGCCTCACCGCACCCCTTTCCACATCACTGTGCATATAAAATAATCTGTGTGTGTGTGTGTATAGCATGACTAATCTGTTGGTTGTGGGACGGAAATTTTGTGTGCAAAATTCATGTAATCTGCTTTTGCATGATTATGTGAAATTTTGGAAAAATTGTGCAAAATGCAAAACCGTTATTTGGCACCGTATTTTAGTGCAAAATACGTTCTTGGGTGTAGGGATGTATTTCACGCTATAAAAAGCACAAATAGAGAACTGTGTATAGTAGCATAATTTAGGGGATTTTGTGTAAAGTGATTCTAGGCCAGCGTAATAGAAATTTCGACTTAACGGAGAGATCATATGGTCTGACTCCACTTTAAGTAGGCCGAGGCTCAGTTTTCTGTATTTTTGCAGAATCATCAACATGCCTGCCTTTAATGCAAATGTCCGATCCTTATCATTGTAAAAACCTGTGAAAGTGTCAGGTCACTCAAACATAGACATTAACAAGACACTCGATGCATCATCAGTCTGGAACAAGTGCCTCGTTATCTCAGTCTAAAGGGCAAACAAGAACAGTAGACAAAACAGTGTAATCTAAATTCTTGTATTTTCACTTTATTTGTTAATAAGAATGTATCTTAGACTCGCATCTTGATGCTCATTGGTTCTACCAGACATTCCTAAGGTGATGTTAGAATTCCATCTTAGATAAGGTCTACTATAAAGGGTGCCACTTGGCCACGTGTCAGGAGAGGTCCTTCACTCCAGATTATCGTACAGGATACTGCCAGGGACGATCTTACCTGCCAGAGATGCTGCCGTATTGCACTTTCTACTTCTACAGGAGCTGATGCGACGCACGTTTGCCTTATGCAGAGAACATTGGCTCCCTGACTACTGGTAATTATGACGCTCCGCTGTAAACAGGTATGCATTGTGCTGATTTTCCCTAAGAAAATCTAGATGCAAGTTATACTACTCTATGCTCTTCTAGCGTAGCGCATAGAAGTAGGTTTCAGGGTGTTAGGCTTCTAGGTAACATTTTAACCATGGTATAAATGTTCATTTTATTCTTGTCGTTTGCAACATGCATTTTCACTTTTTATATTGTTTCGTTTGTCGTTGTTTTAGATGTGCTTAGGAACAGGACGAGCCTGTTGAAATAAGTGCTTTTTATTTGGGTCGAGCCTGCGCTAGCTTGCGCATGTGTATCGCTTGCGAGACGCTTTAGCAGTTAGAAAAGGGCTCGTAGCCCTGTCCATGTCACGTCAGTGTCTTTCATTAGTTCGTGGGCTTGCCTTTTAAAATCTGCTTCCTTTAATTAGTGGAAGGCACGCATACGTCATGCCTTTTCTGGTGGTTAGCCCTCCTCGAGCGCAGCAACCAAGTACTGAAAACATACAAGGCTTGCTGTTTTCTGTCTGTTTTGTGAACTACTTTTTATCCTTTTTCGCAGCGCGATCTCGCTTGGCAGAAGTCGAGTTCTTTGCATGACATCGACCCTGTTACATAGTTAATTGCACTTTTGCCGGCTACGTAGATAATTGCACTTTTGCCAATAGGTTTCATTACGAGTGAACTGTAGCAGCGTGATCGCGCTCTTTTTTTCCATTTAATGTGTCAAACGTCCGGTTGGGAGTTTACAGCTGCTAATAGCTCTAACTCTGAGAAATGCAAGACCCGTTGCATTGCAAATGCTTGTTTAAAGTGTTCTTTTCTTAGTGCAGTTTTTGTGTGTGGTATTGAAAAGAACGAAACAGGTTTGTTTCCAATCACCATTGTGTCCCGGACTCCCTGTTTAAGGAATGTTAGCAATTTAAAAGCATTGATGCCACTTCAACTATAAATTGGGTGAGGTCTAAAGGGCCACAAAAACCTGTCTTTCACATTCAAGTGTTGATGCATTGAACTAAATTCTCACACATCAACCGTGGGTGTGAAAACAAACCTTGTAGAGCTGTGCCAGAGACTCCGTTTATGGGCTCAGTGGAAACCATGGATGTCTAAAAGCACATGGTAAAATGGTGGCCCCCAGTGCTTGCCTGATTTAGCATCTGTATTTTAAGGGAGAGTGAACGAGGAGTGTGAGTTACACATGGGGTGTTTTTCTTTGCAGTGTCTCTGTTGCTTCTGCTGAGTATCTGTTGGCACACGCACTTGCAAGAGGTCCACAGACATGTCACTTTCCCTGTCTAGCGGTAGCTGCTTCTGACACAGGTGTGTGGCCTCTTGAGCTATGTTAGTGTCCCAATGCAATGATGTGGTATTGAGAGGTGACAGTCAGCAGAGTACTGCAGCCAGGCACTGCAAGGCATGAAGGCAGAGTTATAATACAAGTTCCTCAGTTGTCAGAGTTGTATTGTTCTGTACAAATTACAGAACCTTTTTAAAACCTTATCTGCCAAAGATGGAAGGCATTACAGTAGGGTTATCGTCATTGTGGGGTGCATGAACTCTGCTTAGAGGTTGCTACATATCATGCAGTAAATGGAGTCGATCTGTGAGAAGCACTGTGCTCTGTTGCTATAGACCCAGTTTAGTACTTTTGTGACCGACCGCATTAGCACTTCATTGATCAGATATTTGTATAAGAGCCCAGTAACCCAGCACTGGAATTTATGCAGTTTGAGTAGCTGCTCCAGGCATATCTCACTCAAACACATTAGACGCATGTTTCCAGGCGTGGCCTCGCTGTGGCCAGCGACAGGCGCACATTTATCACACGGTATCGGGGTGCTCTATAGTAGCACCTGCGTGGACAGAGGTTGGGAAAGAGGTGTCCAGAATGGTTGAGTGCCAGGTTGTTCTGGATCTTCGACTCTGTCTCCTAGGAGTGATGCCTCAGACATCTAAGACCAAACAAGAGTGCAGGTTCATTGGCCTGGCCTTTGTTTTATATATAAACACTGCATGGCTGTGGCGTGGAAATTGTCAGCAGCACCCCGTGAGAGTCTGTGGTTCAAAGGTGTACAGAAATGGCTGATAACTGAGGTCTCTCTCAAATGCGAGGGGCATTGAATGCTTATGAGGGACATACATATCCTAAACTGGAAGCCAGATCGGACAATATCCCACCTAGAGTAGTTGGGAGCATACAGTGAACGCTGGCGACAGAGGCCCAGGGATTTGGCCTAGAGTAGTTGGGAGCATACAGTGAACGCTGCGACATAGGGGGCCAGGGATTTGGCCTAGAGCAGTTGGGAGCATACTGTGAACGCTGCGACATAGGGGGCCAGGGATTTGGCCTAGAGTAGTTGGGAGCATACAGTGAACGCTGTGACATAGAGAGCCAGGGATTTGGCCTAGCGTAGTTGGGAGCATACAGTGAACGCTACGACATAGAGTAGTTGGGAGCATACAGTGAACGGTGGCGACAGAGGGCCAGGGATTTGGCCTAGACTAGTTGGGAGCATACAGTGAACGGTGGCGACAGAGGGCCAGGGATTTGGCCTAGACTAGTTGGGAGCATACAGTGAACGCTGTGACATAGAGGGCCAGGGATTTGGCCTAGAGAAGTTGGGAGCATACAGTGAACGCTGTGACATAGAGGGCCAGGGATTTGGCCTAGAGAAGTTGGGAGCATACAGTGAACGCTGTGACATAGAGGGCCAGGGATTTGGCCTAGAGAAGTTGGGAGCATACAGTGAACGCTGCGACATAGAGGGCCAGGGATTTGGCCGAGAGTAGTTGGGAGCATACAGTGAACGCTGTGACATAGGGGGCCATGGATTTTGCCTAGAGTAGTTGGGAGCATACAGTGAACGCTGCAACATAGGGGGCCAGGGATTTGGCCTAGAGTAGTTGGGAGCATACAGTGAACGCTTGGGACAGAGGGCCAGGGATTTGGCCTAGAATAGTTGGGAGCATACAGTGAACGCTGGTGATCGAGGGCCAGGGATTTGGCCTAGAGTAGTTGGGAGCATACAGTGAACGCTGGTGATCGAGGGCCAGGAATTTGGCCTAGAATAGTTTGGAGCATACAGTGAACGCTTGGGACAGAGGGCCAGGGATTTGGCCTAGAGTAGTTGGGAACATACAGTGAATGCTACAACATAAAGGGCCAGGGATTTGGCCTAGAATAGTTGGGAGCATGCAGTGAACGCTGGGCCAGGGATTTGGCCTAGAGTAGTTGGGAGCATACAGTGAATGCTGGGACAGGGATTTGGCCTAGAGTAGTTGAGAGCATACAGTGAACGCTGCGACATAGGGGGCCAGGGATTTGGCCTAGAGTAGTTGGGAGCATACAGTGAATGCTGGGACAGGGATTTGGCCTAGAGTAGTTGAGAGCATACAGTGAACGCTGATACATAGGGGGCCAGGGATTTGGCCTAGAGTAGTTGAGAGCATACAGTGAACGCTGATACATAGGGGGCCAGGGATTTGGCCTAGAGTAGTTGGGAGCTGTAGGAAAGTACCATCTTGCCTGGCATGTTACCCCCATATTTCACTGTGTGAATGTTGTTTTAGTCCATGTGTCACTGGGACCCTGCCAGGCAGGGCCCCAGTGCTCATAAGTATGTGCCCTGTATGTGTTCCCTGTGTGATGCCTAACTGTCTCACTGAGGCTCTGCTAACCAGAACCTCAGTGGTTATGCTCTCTCTTTACTTACAAATGTGTCACTAACAGGCTCGTGACTAAATTTACCAATTCACATTGGCATACTGGTACACCCATATAATTCCCTAGTATATGGTACTGAGGTACCCAGGGTATTGCGGTTCCAGGAGATCCCTATGGGCTGCGGCATTTCTTTTGCCACCCATAGGGAGCTCTGACAGTTCTTACACAGGCCTGCCATTGCAGCCTGAGTGAAATAATGCCCACATTATTTCACAGCCATTTTTCACTGCACATAAGTAACTTATAAGTCACCTATATGTCTAACCTTCACCTGGTGAAGGTGGGGTGCCAAGTTACTTAGTGTGTGGGCACCCTGGCACTAGCCAAGGTGCCCCCACATTGTTCAGGGCAATTTCCCCGGACTTTGTGAGTGCGGGGACACCATTACACACGTTGTGTAGCGTCACAATGGTAACTCCGAACATGGCCATGTAACATGTCTAAGATCATGGAATTGTCACCCCAATACCATTCTGGTATTGGGGAGACAATTCCATGATCCTCTGGGTCTCTAGCACAGAACCCGGGTACCGCCAAACTGCCTTTCCGGGGTTTCACTACAGCTGCTGCTGCTGCCAACCCCTCAGACAGGTTTCTGCCCCCCTGGGGTCCAGGCAGCCCTGGCCCAGGAAGGCAGAACAAAGGACTTCCTCAGAGAGAGGGTGTTACACCCTCTCCCTTTGGAAAAGGTGAGAAAGGCTGGGGGGGGAGTAGCCTCCCCCCAGCCTCTGGAAATGCTTTGATGGGCACAGTTGGTGCCCATCTCTGCATAAGCCAGTCTACACCGGTTCAGGGATCCCCCAGCCCTGCTCTGGCGCGAAACTGCACAAAGGAAAGGGGAGTGACCACTCCCCTGACCTGCACCTCCCAGGGGAGGTGCCCAGAGCTCCTCCAGTGTGCCCCAGACCTCTGCCATCTTGGATTCAGAGGTGTTGCTGGCACACTGGACTGCTCTGAGTGGCCAGTGCCAGCAGGTGATGTCAGAGACTCCTTCTGATAGGCTCTTACCTCTCTTAGTAGCCAATCATCCTTCCTAGGTAGCCAAACCTCCTTTTCTGGCTATTTAGGGTCTCTGCTTTGGGGATCTCATCAGATAACGAATGCAAGAGCTCATCAGAGTTCCTCTGCATCTCCCTCTTGACCTTCTGCCAAAGGATCGACCGCTGACTGCTCAGGATGCCTGCAAAACCGCAACAAAGTAGCAAGACGACTACTAGCAACCTTGTATCGCCTCATCCTGCCGGCTTTCTCAACTGTTTCCAGGTGGTGCATGCTCTGGGGGTGTAGGAGGCTGGCCTGGCTTGTAGTGGGTACCAAGGGGTACTTACACTCTGTACCAGGTCCAGTTATCCCTTATTAGTGTAGAAGAGGTGTTTCTAGCAGCTTAGGCTGATAGAAGGTAGCTATAGCAGAGCAGCTTAGGCTGAACCAGGAGACATGCAAAGCTCCTACTATACCACTGGTGTCATATGCACAATATCATAAGAAAACACAATACACAGTTATACTAAAAATAAAGGTACTTTATTTTTATGACAATATGCCAAAAGTATCTCAGTGAGTACCCTCAGTATGAGGATGCCAAATATACACAAGATATATGTACACAATACCAAAAATCTGCAGTAATAGCAAAAGGTAGTAATGCAAGCAGTGTAAAGTTACAATAGATTGCAATAGGAGCACATAGGTATAGGGGCAACACAAACCATATACTCCAAAAGTGTAATGCGAACCAAGAATGGACCCCAAACCTATGTGTGCTTGTAGAGGGTCGCTGGGACTGTAAGAAAACAGTGAGGGTTAGAAAAATAGCCCACCCCAAGACCCTGTAAGGTAGGTGTAAAGTGCACCTACAACCCCCAGAGAGCACAGAAGTCGTGATGGGGGGATTCTGCAAGGAAGACCAACACCAGCAATGCAACAGTGGATTTCAGGTCCTGAGTACCTGTAAGACAAGGGGACCAAGTCCAAGAGTCGCGACAGTGTCGAGAGTGGGCAGATGCCCAGGAAATGCCAGCTGAGGATGCAAGGAAGCTGCCACCGGGTGGAAGAAGCTTGGTGTTCTGCAAGAACGAAGAGGACTAGGAACTTCCCCTTTGGGGGATGGATGTCCCACGTCGTGAAGAAGCTTGCAGAGGTGTTCCCACGCAGAAAGACCGCAAACAAGCCTTGCTAGCTGCAAGGGTCGCGGTAGAGGTTTTTGGATGCTGCTGTGGCCCAGGAGGGACAAGGATGTCGCCACTTGGATGAGGAGACAGAGGGGCCGGGAGCAAATCAGGGAGCCCTCACAGAAGCAGGCTGCACCCGCAGAAGTACCGGATTAGGCACTTAGACGAGTGAACCGGAGTCCACCCGAAGTCAGAAAAGGGAGTCCCACGACGCCGGAGGACAACTCAGAAGGTTGTGCACTGCAGGTTAGAGTGTTGGGGACCCAGGCTTGGCTGTGCACGAAGGAAATCCTGGAAGAGTGCACAGGAGCCGGAGCAGCTGCAAATCACGCGGTACCCAGCAATGCAGTCTAGTGTGGGGAGGCAAGGACTTACCTCCACCAAACTTGGACTGAAGAGTCACTGGACTGTGGGAGTCACTTGGACTGAGTTGATGAGTTCCAGGAACCACGCTCGTCGTGCTGAGAGGGGACCCAGAGGACCGGTGATGCAGTCGTTTGTTGTCTGCGGTTGCAGGGGGAAGATTCCGTCGACCCACAGGAGATTTCTTCAGAGCTCCTGGTGCAAGAAGGAGGCAGGCTACCCCCAGAGCATGCACCACCAGGAAACAGGCGAGAAAGCCGGCAGGATGAAGCGATACAAGGCAGCAGTAGTCGTCTTTGCTACTTTGTTGCGGTTTTGCAGGCGTCCTGAGCAGTCAGCGGTCGATCCTTTGGCAGAAGGTGAAAAGAGAAATGCAAGGAACTCTGGTGAGCTCTTGCATTCGGTATCTGAAGAATTCCCCAAAGCAGAGACCCTAAATAGCCAGAAAAGGAGGTTTGGCTACCTAGGAAGGTGGATAGGCTAGCAACACAGGTAAGAGCCTATCAGAAGGAGTCTCTGACGTCACCTGCTGGCCCTGGCAGCAGCTGCAGTGAAAAACCCCGGAAAGGCAGTTTGGCAGTACCCGGGTTCTGTGCTAGAGACCCGGGGGATCATGGAATTGTCACCCCAATGCCACAATTCCATGATCCTAGACATATTACATGGCCATGTTAGGAGTTACCATTGTGACACTGTACATAGGTAGAGACCTATGTACAGTGCACTCACAAAGTCCGGGGAATTTGCCCTGAACGATGTGGGGGCACCTTGGCTAGTGCCAGGGTGCCCTCACACTAAGTAACTTTGCACCCAACCTTCACCAGGTGAAGGTTAGACATATATGTGACTTATAAGTTACTTAAGTGCAGTGGTAAATGGCTGTGAAATAACGTGGACGTTATTTCACTCAGGCTGCACTGGCAGGCATGTGTAAGAATTGTCACATCTCCCTATGGGTGGCAAAAGAAATGCTGCAGCCCATAGGGATCTCCTGGAACCCCAATACCCTGGGTACCTCAGTACCATACACTAGGGAATTATAAGGGTGTTCCAGTATGCCAATGTGAATTAGGAGAATTGGTCACTAGCCTGTTAGTGACAATTTGTACAGCAGAGAGAGCATAACCACTGAGGTTCTGGTTAGCAGAGCCTCAGTGAGACAGTTAGGCATCACACAGGGAACACATACATATAGGCCACAAACCTATGAGCACTGGGGTCCTGGCTAGCAGGGTCCCAGTGACACATAACAAACACACTGACAACATAGGGTTTTCACTATGAGCACTGGGCCCTGGCTAGCAAGATCCCAGTGACACAGTGTGAACACCCTGACATATACTCACAAACAGGCCAAAAGTGGGGGTAACAAGGCTAGAAAGAGGCTACTTTCTCACAGGGGGTAGCCTGCCTCCTCTCTGCACCAGGAGCTCTGAAGAAATCTCCCGTGGGTCGACGGAATCTTCCCCCTGCAACCGCAGGCAACAAAAGACTGCATCACCGGTCCTCTGGGTCCCCTCTCAGCGCGACGAGCGTGGCCCCTGGAACTCAGCAACTCTGTTCAAGTGACAGCCACAGTCCAGTGACTCTTCAGTCCAAGTTTGGTGGAGGTAACTCCTTGCCTCCCCATGCTAGACTGCATTGCTGGGTACCGCGGGTTTTGCAGCTGCTCCGGCTCCTGTGCACTCTTCCAGGATTTCCTTTGTGCACAGCCAAGCCTGGGTCCCCGACACTCCTTCCTGCAGTGCACAACCTCCTGTGTCCTCCGGTGTCGTGGGACTCCCTTTTGTGACTTCGGGTGGACTCCGGTTCACTTTTCTTCTAAGTGCCTGTTCAGGTACTTCTGCGGGTGCTGCCTGCTTCTGTGAGGGCTCCCTACATTGCTGGGCGCCCCCTCTGTCTCCTCTTCCAAGTGGCGACATCCTGGTCCCTCCTGGGCCACAGCAGCACCCAAAAACCTCTACCGCGACCCTTACAGCTAGCAAGGCTTGTTTGCGGTCTTTCTGCGTGGGAACACCTCTGCAAGCTTCTTCACGACGTGGGACATCCATCCTCCAAAGGGGAAGTTCCTAGTCCTCTTCGTTCTTGCAGAACTCCAAGCTTATTCCAACTGGTGGCAGCTTCCTTGCACCCTCAGCTGGCATTTCCTGGGCTCCTGCCCACTCTCAACACTGTCGCGACTCTTGGACTTGGTCCCCTTGTCTTACAGGTACCCAGGTCTGGAAATCCACTGTTGTTGCATTGCTGGTGTAGTTCCTCCTGCAGAAACCCCCTAATACGACTTCTGTGCTCTCTGGAGGTAGTAGGTGCACTTTATACCTACCTTTCAGGGTCTTGGGGTGGGCTATGTTTCTAACCCTCACTGTTTTCCTACAGTCCCAGCGACCCTCTGCAAGCTCACATAGGTTTGGAGTCCATTCGTGGTTCGCATTCCACTTTTGGAGTATATGGTTTGTGTTGCCCCTATACCTATGTGCTCCTATTGCAATCCACTGAAACTTTACATTGCTTGCATTACTTCCTTTTGTTATTATCTGCATAATTTTGGTTTATGTACATATATCTTGTGTATATAACTTGTCCTCATACTGAGGGTACTCACTGAGATACTTTTGGCATATTGTCATAAAAATAAAGTGCCTTTATTTTTAGTACTTATGTGTATTGTGTTCTCTTACGATATTGTGCATATAACACCAGTGGTATAGTAGGAGTTTTACATGTCTTCTAGTTCAGCCTTAGCTGCTCTTCCATAGCTACCTTCTATCAGTCTAAGCTGCTAGAAACACCTCTTCTACACTAATAAGGGATAGCTGGACCTGGTACAGAGTGTAAGTACCCTAGGTACCCACTATAATCCAGGCCAGCCTCCTACAGGAGCATACAGGGTACGCTGGGCCAGGGATTTTGCCTAGAGTAGTTGGGAGCATACAGTGAACGCTGGGCCAGGGATTTGGCCTAGAGTAGTTGGGAGCACACAGTGAACGCTGTGACATAGAGGGCCAGGGATTTGGCCTAGAGTAGTTGGGAGCATACAGTGAACGCTGGGCCAGGGATTTGGCCTAGAGTAGTTGGGAGCATGCACTGAACGCTGCGACATAGAGGTCCAGGGATTTGGCCTAGAGTAGTTTGGAGCACACAGTGAACGCTGGGCCAGGGATTTGGCCTAGAGTAGTTGGGAGCATGCACTGAACGCTGCGACATAGAGGTCCAGGGATTTGGCCTAGAGTAGTTGGGAGCATACAGTGAATGCTGGCGACAGAGGGCCAGGGATGTGCCGCAGTATGGTGCCAAGTTGCGCATGGAGGGAATTGCTGGCACGTGGGGTGGCGGTAGTGTTGGGTGATGCTGTATTACCAGTGTGGGGACGCCAGGATTGGTGCCTGCTCGATGACACACTGGTTGGTGCTGCTTCTGTCCGCTTCACCGCGGGGGAATTATCATTACGCAGGTCTCATTGTTGGGCTTCCTCACTAGTGGTTGGGGATTGTTGCCTTTCGTCTTTGCACTGTAAATACGGTATGACGACAAATCAATCAATGTTTGATATATCTTGTTCCCACAGATGGCCTCCTTACCCAGGAGTGTGAACCTTTGTCATTTTTTCCAGTATGTAAGCACCGTGCAGCTGTGACCCTGGCAAACTATGTGCTGTCTTATGAATGTATGCAAAAGCAATAAAGATTTATTAAAAAAGAATGTTTGTGGCCTACTTGAGGCATACTTTCACCAGTGTTATTGCTACAATTCTTGTTTTTGTATTTGTAATGGTTTTACCCCCCGAACAGGTGTAGGCTTGTGTAGCTGGTCTGCAGGTGCTTGTAATGGCCAACAGACTTGTATAACAGACACAAATCACATCAGTAGACTAGAGTACTGTAGGAAAGTACCATCTTGCTTGGCATGTTACCCCCATTTTTCACTGTATATATGTTGTTTTAGTTGTATGTGTCACTGGGACCCTGGTAACCCAGGGCCCCAGTGCTCATAAGTGTGCCTGAATGTGTTACCTGTGTAGTGACTAACTGTCTCACTGAGGCTCTGCTAATCAGAACCTCAGTGGTTATGCTCTCTCATTTCTTTCCAAATTGTCACTAACAGGCTAGTGACCAATTTTACCAATTTACATTGGCTTACTGGAACACCCTTATAATTCCCTAGTATATGGTACTGAGGTACCCAGGGTATTGGGGTTCCAGGAGATCCCTATGGGCTGCAGCATTTCTTTTGCCACCCATAGGGAGCTCTGACAATTCTTACACAGGCCTGCCACTGCAGCCTGAGTGAAATAACGTCCACGTTATTTCACAGCCATTTTACACTGCACTTAAGTAACTTATAAGTCACCTATATGTCTAACCTTTACCTGGTAAAGGTTAGGTGCAAAGTTACTTAGTGTGAGGGCACCCTGGCACTATCCAAGGTGCCCCCACATTGTTCAGAGCCAATTCCCTGAACTTTGTGAGTGCGGGGACACCATTACACGCGTGCACTACATATAGGTCACTACCTATATGTAGCTTCACCATGGTAACTCCGAATATGGCCATGTAACATGTCTATGATCATGGAATTGCCCCCTCTATGCCATCCTGGCATAGTTGGCACAATCCCATGATCCCAGTGGTCTGTAGCACAGACCCTGGTACTGCCAAACTGCCCTTCCTGGGGTTTCACTGCAGCTGCTGCTGCCAACCCCTCAGACAGGCAGCTGCCCTCCTGGGGTCCAGCCAGGCCTGGCCCAGGATGGCAGAACAAAGAACTTCCTCTGAGAGAGGGTGTGACACCCTCTCCCTTTGGAAAATGGTGTGAAGGCAGGGGAGGAGTAGCCTCCCCCAGCCTCTGGAAATGCTTTGTTGGGCACAGATGTGCCCAATTCTGCATAAGCCAGTCTACACCGGTTCAGGGACCCCTTAGCCCCTGCTCTGGCGCGAAACTGGACAAAGGAAAGGGGAGTGACCACTCCCCTGACCTGCACCTCCCCTGGGAGGTGTCCAGAGCTCCTCCAGTGTGCTCCAGACCTCTGCCATCTTGGAAACAGAGGTGCTGCTGGCACACTGGACTGCTCTGAGTGGCCAGTGCCACCAGGTGACGTCCGAGACTCCTGCTGATAGGCTCCTTCAGGTGTTAGTAGCCTATCCTCTCTCCTAAGTAGCCAAATCCTCTTTTCTGGCTATTTAGGGTCTCTGTCTCTGGGGAAACTTTAGATAACGAATGCATGAGCTCAGCCGAGTTCCTCTGCATCTCCCTCTTCACCTTCTGATAAGGAATCGACCGCTGACCGCGCTGGAAGCCTGCAAACCTGCAACATAGTAGCAAAGACGACTACTGCAACTCTGTAACGCTGATCCTGCCGCCTTCTCGACTGTTTTCCTGCTTGTGCATGCTGTGGGGGTAGTCTGCCTCCTCTCTGCACCAGAAGCTCTCAAGAAATCTCCCGTGGGTCGACGGAATCTTCCCCCTGCAACCGCAGGCACCAAAAAGCTGCATTACCGGTCCCTTGGGTCTCCTCTCAGCACGACGAGCGAGGTCCCTCGAATCCAGCGACGCTGTCCAAGTGACCCCCACAGTCCAGTGACTCTTCAGCCCAAGTTTGGTGGAGGTAAGTCCTTGCCTCACCTCGCTGGGCTGCATTGCTGGGAACCGCGACTTTGCAGCTACTCCGGCCCCTGTGCACTTCCGGCGGAAATCCTTCGTGCACAGCCAAGCCTGGGTCCACGGCACTCTAACCTGCATTGCACGACTTTCTAAGTTGGTCTCCGGCGACGTGGGACTCCTTTGTGCAACTTCGGCGAGCACCGTTTCACGCATCCTCGTAGTGCCTGTTTCTGGCACTTCTCCGGGTGCTACCTGCTTCAGTGAGGGCTCTTTGTCTTGCTCGACGTCCCCTCTCTCTTCAGGTCCAATTTGCGACCTCCTGGTCCCTCCTGGGCCCCAGCAGCGTCCAAAAACGCCAAACGCACGATTTGCGTCTAGCAAGGCTTGTTGGCGTCCTTCCGGCGGGAAAACACTTCTGCACGACTCTCCAAGGCGAGAGGGATCCGTCCACCAAAGGGGAAGTCTCTAGCCCTTTTCGTTCCTGCAGAAACCTCAGCTTCTTCTGTCCAGTCGAAGCTTCTTTGCACCCGCAGCTGGCATTTCCTGGGCATCTGCCTATCTCCGAGTTGCTTGTGACTTTTGGACTTGGTCCCCTTGTTCCACAGGTACCCTAGATTGGAAATCCACAGTTGTTGCATTGCTGGTTTGTGTCTTTCCTGCATTATTCCTCTAACACGACTATTTTGTCCTTAGGGGAACTTTAGTGCACTTTGCACTCACTTTTCAGGGTCTTGGGGAGGGTTATTTTTCTAACTCTCACTATTTTCTAATAGTCCCAGCGACCCTCTACAAGGTCACCTAGGTTTGGGGTCCATTCGTGGTTCGCATTCCACTTTTGGAGTATATGGTTTGTGTTGCCCCTATCCCTATGTTTCCCCATTGCATCCTATTGTAACTATACATTGTTTGCACTGTTTTCTAAGACTATACTGCATATTTTTGCTATTGTGTATATATATCTTGTGTATATTTCCTATCCTCTCACTGAGGGTACACTCTAAGATACTTGGCATATTGTCATAAAAATAAAGTACCTTTATTTTTAGTATAACTGTGTATTGTGTTTTCTTATGATATTGTGCATATGACACTGAGTGGTACTGTAGTAGCTTCACACGTCTCCTAGTTCAGCCTAAGCTGCTCTGCTAAGCTACCATTATCTATCAGCCTAAGCTGCTAGACACCCTATACACTAATAAGGGATAACTGGGCCTGGTGCAAGGTGCAAGTACCCCTTGGTACTCACTACAAGCCAGTCCAGCCTCCTACAAGTACCCAAACGCGCACACATCCTCGGCACTCCTCATGGTCCAGAGACGTCCACTTCGGTTCAGAGAATAGCCTTCATGTGATTCCCTGACCCCTTCACTCTTCCTCTGTTCAAGTGCCTGCATTGGAATTACTCGTAACATGCATTTCATGCAGGATGGCCCTGGGGCAGAGGACCACACGCGTGTTCATCCACAACTCTTTCCAATATTGCACAGTTTTGGTAGAAAAATACCGTCCCATCCACCACTCTGAGGAACGCATGCTACTGAGAATACCTACAACACACTTAATAAATCTAGCAACATTATGCCAACTTGTGGATCTCTTGACAAATAGTTTATTTTAAGCCAAGCCATTAACTTCACAGGATAACTTCTTTGCTGCCATAACATTGCTAAGCCAAGACCAAGAGGCGGATATGTTTGTTGTACGATGTCAGTTATGACCTGAATGTGATCTCTAACTCGAATGCTCCAATAATAATCTCTTTTTCTGTTTTGTTTTCAGGAAGAGGTGAAAGTGAAAATCAAAGACTTGAATGAGCACATCGTCTGCTACCTGTGTGCCGGCTACTTTATTGACGCCACCACCATCACCGAGTGCCTACACACCTGTGAGTCCAGGAGTGGGTGGGATCCGCCCGGCAGGGAGATGGGCTTTGTCAATGGGTGACTTTTGGCCCAAGTGCATGATTCAGAAATCCTAAACCTGATTGAATGGTCATCCTGTGGGTTCGGGGGCATTTCTGTTCAGCCTTCGAGAGGCATTATTTCTTTTTCTAGAAATCAATATTCATGCCTGGAAAACATAAAGCTGGAGGAGGAAATGTTGTTCGAAGGGTAGGGGTGGTGGTGGTTAGGGAGGTATGAGGAAGAGAGGAAAAGGGGAGAAGTGAAACAAAGGATGACTCTAGACTAATGGGAATGAATTCTCGCAAAACTTCCTCTTCTGTTTGCAATAATTGGAATAATGCAGTAGGTGAAAATACATAAGATACAAGGTGGGAAGTGGGGTCTGCAATGCCCTTGGTAACTTATATGTTTACTGACTTATGTGGACCTTAAATAAGACGCACCTCTTAGATGAGTTCAGAGCACAGACTCTGAATCGACTCTGGGCAGCCGACCCTTGGGATTAAGGCCGGATTTCGAATTTGACAGTATTACTCCCATTAGGATTGTGGAGGATATTCCCTCCGCCATCCCTACAGATTACTGTTCAGTTTAGTGAGGACTGCTGTCCCACCGGTCAGCTCTGCACGTTGAAAGGAAACTCTGTCACTCTGGTTCCTCTCAACGCGCAAACAGTTTGGTAGGTGGCCATGTCGGGTTTCACGGCTTTCTACCAAACGTAAAAGTTTTCAGTTTTTGGGAAACAAACTCTTAAAGTAGAAGTTTGCTTAAAAAAAACCCTCACACCCTGGGAGTTCTCTTCAAGGTCGTCAAGAGGGGCTTAATTTCTTCCTGCCCCTCGCCGTCAATTTTTTCCTGACAGTGACGGATCAGAAAAAACCGATATTGCACCAGCCACCCTAAGTAGGGCAGGCGTGTAATGTCCTTCCTCCGATGATCGCTACTCTGTCGGGCCCCTGAGGAGGTTTTCCGTCAACTAGGGCCAAGGGGCTTCGTCAATAGAAAATGTAAGGTCCACCCATCTACACAAGGCGGGCGGGGCAATGGTTGGCCGAGAGACTACTTGGTCACGTTTACGACTGAGTACTCAGTACTCGGTCACTAAGTTATTCAAGTCTCTTGGTTGAAGAGCTGCTGCCGCCCCCGCGGTTTAATAGGCAATATGAGCTCTTTTAGACCTCCGCTGTTAAAAGCATTGCGTGGCCTCTGTTCCATCTCTGCTATGTCAAAGTGTATGACCTCTATTCTGCATGTGATTTGGGGCACTTTGCCAGACTTGTAATGGAGCACATCTGTACATTGCAACATGACCAGGCTGGTGTCTACTTGGCTGAAATTTAAAGCTTCTCTAGCCTCGCACATGCATCTTGTTAATAACCAGAGGTGGAGTTACTATGGAAGAGAAGCATGACAAGTTTACTAGTTGCGTACACACACAATAGGTCAAATGAGAAACTGTTCTTAATTCTGAATCCACTAATCGGAGCATCAATGCATGTCGCATTTCACACCCTAGATTTATATTAGAACAACATTTCTAATGCCCAAAATTGCCCTAAGATTCTCTTCAGAGTAGTCCAGAACTCTCTGACCCTGGTAAAACATCCGTAGTGCCCTCCCTGTCTCGGTCACAACGCAAAGAACTGGCCCGCTTCTTTGTCAAAAAGGTGACTGACATCCAGCTCCATTTGGCAAAGGTTCAAAAGGCAGAAAGTCAGTTTGCTGACTGCTTCCATCACCAGCACATAGAAGCCAGTCCTAATAGTTGAAATCAATACCTTGAATATGCTTTGTATGGCCACAAAAAAGTTGTGTAACCCTATTTTCTTACGCAGATGACACACAAATTATTTTCGCTTTGTCAGCTGCAAAGGGTCCCAATCCTGGAGCCCTCAATTTGTGTCTAAGTCGGATCTCCACTTGGATGACAAGCAATCCACTCAAAGGCGATACGACAGAGGTAATGGTCTTGGGCAAGAACCCTCAGCTGTGGGGCCCTCAACATTGGCTGGAGTCCCTAAGGGCCCTTCCTGAACTGCCCCCTAAGGTGTAAACGACCTTGGCTTGTGGCTGAATGAAAGTCTTTCCGTGGTTAAAGTGGCATGCACCTGAAGTGGGTAAAAAAAAAACATTTGGATGATTGCTCGGTCAGCCCAAAGGACAATGATCCAGGCTTTGATACTTTCAAGAATAGATTATGTCAACATTATGTACTCAGGAATAGACATGGCATCCATCCGATGCCAACAAGTTGTAGAGGACTCTTCTGCCAGACCTTTGTATCGCCTTCCGAAACAGGACTCTGTTTCAAAACTCCTCCACGATATTCATTGGCTCGCTGCGGAAAAGCTAGTACAGTTTAGAGCCTTGTGTTGTGTGCACAAGGCTAGATCTGGCGCAGGACCACAATATAGCCCAAGACTTGGTGGTGCCTTGTCAGCCCGCGTGCTCACTGCAATCACTTAACCAGGCACTGTGTACTGTGCCCAGAATCCCATTGGCTCGTATGGGTGGCCGTTCCTTTACACCCCGGGCTCGAAGTAGTCGAAGGCCGTTCCTGGGTCCTTGAAGCGCTGCACCTCACTTTGTTTCATAAGAATCTGAAGGTCTGGATGTTTCTGGTCTGCCCTACCGTTACTTGCTGCCCGGAAACCCTTTTTGAGTAGCTGACCGCTTTATAAGGCGCTTTAATAATAATAATTGAACAAGGCTTGATATTTTGCACTGATGACCTGTGCTACCCACACAGGATGCTTCTCATTATCCATTGGTGACCTGTGCCACCCACATAGGATACTTCCCATTACCCACTGGTGACCTCCATTACCCACACAGGATACTTCCCATTACCCCCTGGTGACCTGCGCTACCCACACAGGATACTCCCCATTACCCTCTGGTGACCTGCGCTACTCACACAGGATACTTCCCATTACTCACTGGTGACCTGCGCTACCCACACAGGATACTCCCCATTACCCACTGGTGACCTGCATTACCCACACAGGATACTCCCCATTACCCTCTGGTGACCTGCGCTACTCACACAGGATACTCCCCATTACCCCCTGGTGACCTCCGCTACCCTCACAGGATACTTCCCATTACCCACTGGTGACCTGTGCCACCCACACAGGATACTTCCCATTACCCACTGGTGACCTGCGCTACCCACACAGGATACTTCCCATTACCCCCTGGTGACCTGCGCTACCCACACAGGATACTCCCCATTACCCCCTGGTGACCTGCGCTACCCACACAGGATACTTCCCATTACCCACTGGTGACCTACGCTACCCACACAGGATACTTCCCATTACCCACTGGTGACCTGCGCTACCCACACAGGATACTTCCCATTACCCACTGGTGACCTGCGCTACCCACACAGGATACTTCCCATTACCCACTGGTGACCTGCGCTACCCACACAGGATACTTCCCATTACCCACTGGTGACCTGCGTTACCCACACAGGATACTCCCCATTACCCACTGGTGACCTGCATTACCCACACAGGATACTTCCCATTACCCACTGGTGACCTGCGCTACCCACACAGGATACTCCCCATTACCCACTGGTGACCTGCGCTACCCACACAGGATACTCCCCATTACCCACTGGTGACCTGCGCTACCCACACAGGATACTCCCCATTACCCACTGGTGACCTGCGCTACCCATACAGGATACTCCCCATTACCCCCTGGTGACCTGTGCCACCCTCACAGGATACTTCCCACTACTGACCTGCATTACCCACACGGGATACTTCCCATTACCCCCTGGTGACCTGCGCTACCCACACAGGATACTCCCCATTACCCCCTGGTGACCTGCGCTACCCACACAGGATACTCCCCATTACCCCCTGGTGACCTGCGCTACCCACACAGGATACTCCCCATTACCCCCTGGTGACCTGCGCTACCCACACAGGATACTCCCCATTACCCACTGGTGACCTCCATTACCCACACAGGATACTTCCCATTACCCACTGGTGACCTGCGCTACCCACACAGGATACTCCCCATTACCCCCTGGTGACCTGCGCTACCCACACAGGATACTCCCCATTACCCCCTGGTGACCTGCGCTACCCACACAGGATACTTCCCATTACCCCCTGGTGACCTGCGCTACCCACACAGGATACTCCCCATTACCCACTGGTGACCTCCATTACCCACACAGGATACTTCCCATTATCCATTGGTGACCTGTGCCACCCACACAGGATACTTCTCATTATCCATTGGTGACCTGTGCCACCCACACAGGATACTTCCCATTACCCACTGGTGACCTGCGCTACCCACATAGGATACTTCCCATTACCCCCTGGTGACCTGCGCTACCCACACAGGATACTTCCCATTACCCCCTGGTGACCTGCGCTACCCACACAGGATACTTCCCATTACCCCCTGGTGACCTGCGCTACCCACACCTAATACTCCCCATTACCCCCCTGGTGACCTGTGCTACCCACACAGGATACTCCCCATTACCCACTGGTGACCTCCATTACCCACACAGGATACTTCACATTACCCACTAGTGACCTGCGCTACTCACACAGCATACTTCCCATTACCCACTGGTGACCTGCGCTACCCACACAGGATACTTCCCATTACCCACTACTGACCTGCATTACCCACACAGGATACTTCCCATTACCCACTGGTGACCTGCGCTACTCACACAGGATACTTCCCATTACCCCCTGGTGACCTGCGTTACCCACACAGGATACTTCCCATTACCCACTGGTGACCTCCATTACCCACACAGGATACTTCCCATTACCCCCTGGTGACCTGCGCTACCCACACAGGATACTTCCCATTACCCACTGGTGACCTACGCTACCCACACAGGATACTACCCATTACCCACTGGTGACCTGTGCCACGCTCACAGGATACTTCCCATTACCCACTGGTGAGATGCATTATCCACACAGGATGCTTCCCATTACCCCCTGGTGACCTGCGCTACCCACAGAGGATACTTCCCATTACCCACTGGTGACCTGCGCTACCTATACAGGATACTTCCCATTACCCACTGGTGATCTGTGCTACCCACACAGGATACTTCCCATTACCCACTGGTGACCTGCGCTACCTATACAGGATACTTCCCATTACCCACTGGTGATCTGTGCTACCCACACAGGATACTTCCCATTACCCACTGGTGACCTACGCTACCCACAGGATACTTCCCATTACCCCTGGTGACCTGCGCTACCCACACAGGATACTTCCCATTACCCACTGGTGACCTGCGCTACCCACACAGGATACTTCCCATTACCCACTGGTGACCTGTGCCACCCACACAGGATACTTCCCATTACCCACTGGTGACCTGTGCCACCCACACAGGATACTTCCCATTACCCACTGGTGACCTGTGCCACCCACACAGGATGCTTCTCATTATCCATTGGTGACCTGTGCCACCCACACAGGATGCTTCTCATTATCCATTGGTGACCTGTGCCACCCACACAGGATGCTTCCCATTACCCACTGGTGACCTGTGCCACCCTCACAGGATACTTCCCATTACCCACTGGTGAGATGCATTACCCACACAGGATGCTTCTCATTACCCACTGGTGACCTGCATTACCCACACAGGATGCTTCCCATTACCCCCTGGTGACCTGCGCTACTCACAGAGGATACTTGCCACTACCTACTGGTGACCTGCGCTACCCACAGAGGATACTTCCCATTACCCACTGGTGACCTACGCTACCCACAGGATACTTCCCATTACCCACTCACTTTGCAGGGATATCGTTAGTAACACATTTTACCACCACTTTTCTGTACAATATAAAATGTCATTGTTTACAAAGTTGACAGCAGTGTATTTCTTTGTATTATGACAACGACCACATCAGGTTATTATATCAAAACACCTTGTGTACAGTACTTCTATACTAGTGCATATAAGCACCTCTAAAACAGCCCCTACGTAGTCAGTCATACAGATTCATAGATTATATGACCCACTCATGGTCTGATATTGTTCTCAGCCCTCAGTGTGTCTCCCACTGGACATGTTGAGGCTTCAGGCCAAGACACTGAGGTCTCTGGACACCTTGGGTCTTCAAGCCAAGACACTATGATCTCTGGACATGTTGGGTCTTCAAGCCAAGACACTATGATCTCTGGACATGTTGGGTCTTCAAGCCAAGACACTATGATCTCTGGACATGTTGGGTCTTCAGGCCAAGACACCGACTCTCCCTCTAGATCTCTGGACTTTTTGGGTCATCAGGCCAAAGCCCTGAGATCTCTGGACACGTTGGGCCTTCAGGTCAGGACACAGATCACTGGACATGTTGGACCATCAGGCCTAGACACTGACTCTCTCTCTAGATCTCAGTATTGTGCTTGAGATATATTTATTATTCTTTTTAGGGGAGGTTTTGAAAGAGCTCCATGAGGTTTGTTTCATTTTGCACACTCTGTGGCCGCAGGTTAAACATACTGTGGCCAAGTTTCTTCTTTTTGACTCTAGATGGCAGCGTTGTTCAACTCTGTCTCCCAATTTAACTGTAAACTCAAACCATTAGGGTTGAGTGCACAAGCGCTACGTCCCTGTTGTAATCTCTCTATGGGCTTTTAACCACGTCCATGTCACACCTGTCACATTCATTGGTTCACAGGCTTGCCTTTTAAAATCCGCTTGGTTTCATTAGTGAAAGGCATGCATACGTCATGCCTTTTCCGGTGTTTAGCCCTCTGTGTTTTCAGCCTGGTTCTGCACTACTTTATCTTTATTTTCCACGCAGCGCGATCGCGCTGGGTTTTACATAGCGCAGTCGTGTTTGTTTTCTTTCAATTTATGTGGCAAGTAAAGTCCAGTTAGAAGTTTACAACGATAATAGCCCTAACTCGAGCAAATGCGAGACCCATTGCATTGCAAATGCTTGGTCTTTTTTGCTTTCCCGATAAACCACTGCAAAGAAACCTCTTGAGGTATTTTGGGTAAATTTGCACTTCCCCCAACTATTGTTGGACTGGAGTTGGCTTACCCTAGCCAAGGTTCACAAAATTTTGTGCTGCACTGAGGAGTGCAAGTGAAGACATAAAACCGAAATCCGCCCTCTAAACTGCCAGTATGAATCCTTTACAGGGTGCGTAAGGGAAGAAATGACTTTTGGTGTGTCGTCGCAAAGTCGTCTCAGTGAATTTCGTCCTTGTGTTCTGATGCTTTATCAGTTTTGTTGCGTTAGTTCACCAGTGTTTGCTTCTGTGGAGGATTGAGAAAGGAAAAAGTGTGTATATGCGTGTGTGTGTGGTGGAGTCTATTTCTTGTGGGGGCGTCCATGATAGAGACTCCCTATTCAGACCAGCTCTTTATCTCTGCTTCGTTGCTCTCTGTCCTAAGCTGCCTTTTGTACACAGCCCATTCAGTTCCTTCAGCGAGGCGAGCCACCCGCACCACAGCCTCCCTGTTCTCTACTCTGGTAGAGTGCACCGGCACTGAGACAGGTGTAGGCAGCTGAAGTGGCTAATGCAGGCATAAACACCCGGCTTACGTGTGCCCCAAGCTTGATGCCGTCTGGCTTTCTATAGAAACCAAATAGGACAGGATTCTGGTTTGCCTCCTTTGACAGCTGTTTTGTAATATCAGGGTACTCCTTGCTTGTCCCTCCGACAGCTCTCTTGTAATATCAGGGTACTCCTTGCTTGTCCCTCCGACAGCTCTCTTGTAATATCGGGTGTAGGAAGTTGGCTCTGTATATACTATTTCAAAGTAAGAAATAGCATGCACAGAGTCCAAGGGTTCCCCTTAGAGGTAAGATAGTGGCAAAAAGAGAAAATTCTAATGCTCTATTTTGTGGTAGTGTGGTCGGGCAGTAGGCTTATCAGAGGGTAGTGTTAAGCATTTGTTGTACACACACAGGCAATAAATGAGGAACACACACACAGAGACAATTCCAGGCCAATAGGTTTTTGTATAGAAAAATATATTTTCTTAGTTTATTTTAAGAACCACAGGTTCAAGATTTACAAACAATACTTTAAATGAAAGGTATTTCACTCGGGGATCTTAAGAACTTTGAATCAACACAATAGCATGTACAGTTTTGACAAAAATGGCAATAAGCTATTTTAAAATTGGACACAGTGCAAAAATAACAACAGTTCCTGGGGGAGGTAAGTATTTGTTAAGTTCACAGGTAAGTAAAGCACTTACAGGGTTCAAAGTTGGGTCCAAGGTAGCCCACCGTTGGGGGTTCAGGGCAACCCCAAAGTTACCACACCAGCGGCTCAGGGCCAGTCAGATGCAGAGGTCAAAGTGGTGCCCAAAACGCCTAGGCTTCAATGGAGAAGGGGGTGCCCCAGTTCCAGTCTGCCAGCAGGTAAGTACCCGCGACTTCGGAGGGCAGACCAGGGGGGGTTTTGTAGGGCACCGGAGGGGGGCACAAGTCAGCACAAAAAGTACACCCTCAGTGGCACAGGGCGGCCGGGTGCAGAGTGCAAACAGGCGTCGGGTTTGCAATAGGTTTCAATGGGAGACCCTTCAGCGAAGCAGGCAGGCAAGGGGGGGGGGTGGCTCCTTGGGATAGCCACCACCTGGGCAAGGGAGAGGGCCACCTGGGGGTAGCTCCTGCACTGGAGGTCGGATCCTTCAGGTCCTGGGGGCTGCGGGTGCAGTGGGTTTCCCAGGCGTCGGGTTCTTTGAAGCAGGCAGTCGCGGTCAGGGGGAGCCCCGGGATTCCCTCTGCAGGCGTCGCTGTGGGGGCTGGGGGGTGTCAACTCTGGCTACTCACAGGCTCGCAGTCGCTGGGGAGTCCTTCCTGTAGTGTTTCTCCGCAGGTCGAGCCGGGGGCGTCGGGTGCAGAGTGGAAAGTCTCACGCTTCCGGCGGGAAACGTGTACTCCTTTAAAAGTTGTTTCTTTGTTGCAAGTTTTAGTCTTTGTGGAACAGAGTCGCTGTCCTCGGGAGTTCTTGGTCCTTTTTAGATGCAGGGTAGTCCTCTGAGGCTTCAGAGGTCGCTGGACCCTGGGGGACGCGTCGCTGTTGCAGTTTTTCTTGAAGTGGGGAGACAGGTCGGTAGGGCTGGGGCCAAAGAAGTTGGTGTCTCTGTCTTCTCTGCAGGGCTTCAGGTCAGCAGTCCTTCTTCGTCTTCAGGTTGCAGGAATCTATCTTCCTAGGTTCTGGGGGGCCCTAAATACTCAATTTAGGGTTGTGTTTAGATCTGGGAGGTTAGTAGCCAATGGCTACTAGCCCTGAGGGTGGCTACACCCTCTTTGTGCCTCCTCCCTGAGGGGAAGGGGGGCAAATCCCTAATCCTATTGGGGGAATCCTCCATCTGCAAGATGGAGGATTTCTAAAAGTCAGTCACCTCAGCTCAGGACACCTTAGGGGCTGTCCTGACTGGTGGGTGACTCCTCCTTGTTTTTCTCATTATCTCCTCCGGCCTTGCCGCCAAAAGTGGGGGCGGGGCATCTCCACTAGCTGGAGTGCCCTGGGGCGCTGTAACAAAGGGGGTGAGTCTTGGAGGCTCCCCGCCAGGTGTTACAGTTCCTGCAGGGGGAGGTGAGAAGCACCTCCACCCAGTACAGGCTTTGTTACTAGCCACAGAGTGACAAAGGCACTCTCCCCATGTGGCCAGCAACATGTCTGGTGTGTGGCAGGCTGGCAGAAACTAGTCAGCCCCACACTAGAAGTCGGGTATGTTTTCAGGGAGCAACTCTAAGATGCCCTCTGGGGTGTATTTCACAATAAAATGTACACTGGCATCAGTGTGCACTTATTGTGCTGAGAAGTTTGATACCAAACTTCCCAGTTTTCAGTGTAGCCATTATGGTGCTGTGGAGTTCGTGTGTGACAGACTCCCAGACCATATACTCTTATGGCTACCCTGCACTTACAATGTCTAAGGTTTTGCTTAGACACTGTAGGAGCATAGTGCTCATGCACTTATGCCCTCACCTATGGTATAGTGCACCCTGCCTTAGGGCTGTAAGGCCTGCTAGAGGGGTGACTTATCTATGCCATGGGCAGTGTGAGGTTTGCATGGCACCCTGAGGGGAGTGCCATGTCGACTTAGTCATTTTCTCCCCACCAGCACACACAAGCTGGCAAGCAGTGTGTCTGTGCTGAGTGAGGGGGCCCCAGGGTGGCATAAGACATGCTGCAGCCCTTAGAGACCTTCCCTGGCATCAGGGCCCTTGGTACCAGGGGTACCAGTTACAAGGGACTTACCTGGATGCCAGGGTGTGCCAATTGTGGAGACAAAGGTACAGGTTAGGGAAAACACTGGTGCTGAGGCCTGGTTAGCAGGCCTCCGCACACTTTCAAATCATAACTTGGCATCAGCAGAGGCAAAAAGTCAGGGGGTAACCATGCCAAGGAGGCATTTCCTTACATCAAGGTAGTCCTTGTATGTCCCTCCGACAGCTCTCTTGTAATATCAGGGTACTCCTTGTTTGCCCCCCTTGGACTGCTGTTATGTAATAGCAGGGTATTCCTTGTTTGTCTCCTTCGACAGCTCTTGTAATATCAGCGTATCCCTTGTTTGTCCCCTTCGACAGCTCTCTTGTATTGTAATATCAGCATATCCTTTGTGTTTCCCCTTCGACAGCTCTCTTGTAATATCAGTGTATCCCTTGTTTGTCCCCTTTGACAGCTCTCTTGTAATATCAGCGTATCCCTTGTTTGTCCCCTTCGACAGCTCTCTTGTAATATCAGCATATCCCTTGTTTGTCCCTCTCGTCAGGTCTCGTGTAATATCAGCGTATCCCTTGTTTGTCCCTCTCGACAAGTCTCTTGTAATATCAGCGTATTCCTTGTTTGTCCCCTTCGACAGCTGTCTTGTAATTTCAGCGTATCCTTTGTGTGTCCCCTTCGACAGCTCTCTTGTAATATCAGCGTATCCTTTGTGTGTCCCCTTCGACAGCTCTCTTGTAATATCAGCGTATCCCTTGTTTGTCCCCTTCGACAGCTCTCTTGTAATATCAGCGTATCCCTTGTTTGTCCCCTTCGACAGCTCTTGTAATATCAGTGTATCCTTTGTGTGTCCCCTTCGACAGCTCTGGTGTAATATCAGGGTATTCCTTGTTTGTCCCCTTCGACAGCTCTCTTGTAATATCAGCGTATCCTTTTGTGTGTCCCCTTCGACAGCTCTCTTGTAATATCAGCGTATCCCTTGTTTGTCCCCTTCAACAGCTGTCTTGTAATTTCAGCGTATCCTTTGTGTGTCCCCTTCGACAGCTCTCTTGTAATATCATGGTATTCCTTGTTTGTCCCCTTCGACAGCTCTCTTGTAATATCAGTGTATCCTTTGTGTGTCCCCTTCGACAGCTCTCTTGTAATATCAGCGTATCCCTTGTTTGTCCCCTTCGACAGCTCTCTTGTAATATCAGCGTATCCCTTGTTTGTCCCTCTCGACAGCTCTCTTGTAATATCAGCGTATCCCTTGTTTGTCCCCTTCGGCAGCTCTCTTGTAATATCAGTGTATCCCTTGTTTGTCTCTTTGACTGCTCTCTTATTATAGCAGGGTATTCCTCGTTGATTGAATGATTTTATAATACCAACCTTAGTGGTTTCTGAGCTTGTAATTATTTATAATCTGTTACTGTTCGACTCTTTTTACAGTCCAGAATGTAGAGTAGGTGCCAGTTTTTACTTTTATTACATTTTTCCACTTTAAAATCCATCTGCATGACCTGCTCTGAATAAAAATGCAATTAGCAAAGCGCATGTGGAATCTAAGCACGAGTGAAAAGAAAACACAACACTCTGGCTAGCATACGCAGTCTAACATGCAAGTAGTGCACAGTTGCATCCCTGCAATCACAAATAAGGCAACACAGCTGTTGTTTCAATGGACCAGAACTTCGACCTCTGATCGGTTTGAGCATGTTATAAAAACATCTGTACAATGTTAAAACATTTCTACATATTGTGTCTCAGTGCAAGTCAACAGAAGGGAGACTGTGTGATAAAATAGAAACATAAGGATGAGGGGTAATGAGCGGGGCAGGCTCTTCTTGTGGGAAGGAGTGTGTTGTTCTTGACAGTGTGGTACAGTTAACACCAACCGGAGCCGACACTACTGCTTTCTAAGATCTGTGCTTCGTTGCTCCACTGCAGAAAGAGGTTACCCTTGCTACCATAGTTCAGTAAATGTGCATTGTGAGACATCGAGCTGCGTAGCCACAGTAGGTCTGAAATGCATGTAAATATGCATGATTAGTAAGGGTTTAGAGGTCTATATAAAAACAAAATAGCCAATAATAAAATCTATCAGCACACATTAAAGAGCACAGGAGTCTTAGCGATTCCATATTAAACATATATGCATTGTGGACAAATTCACTTTCAGACCTGTAGGGCAGTCTTGAGTGTGCATTGTACCAACATATGTAGTAATCATGGCTGTTTGTTTGTGTGAAGTCTAGACTGGGCAGGTAAGTGTATAACGAGAGTGCAGAACCCATTATGGTTATTTTTGGATCTCACCTGCTTATTAAGTTCCCTGTTAATAACTTTCATGTGTCTCAGTCCTGCCGTACTCTATTCTTGCTGTTTTTTCCCTAACTCCACCATGCACTCTGTTTTTCTAGTTTGTAAAAGCTGCATCGTCAAGTACCTACAAACGAGTAAATACTGTCCCATGTGCAACATCAAGATTCACGAAACACAGCCGCTGCTCAACCTGAAACTGGACCGGGTCATGCAGGACATAGTGTACAAGCTGGTACCAGGCCTGCAGGAGAGTAAGTACAACATAGGAGCTGGGTTTGTGAGGGCTCAAACTGGATCTGGGTGTGTAGTGGTCTGAGAGCTCACTCTAGATCTAGGTGTGTAGCGGTGTGAGAGCTCACTCTGGATCTAGGTGTGTAGTGGTGTGAGAGCTCACTCTGGATCTAGGTGTGAGCGGTGGCTCTGGATCTATGTGTGTAGTGGTGTGAGAGCTCACTCTGGATCTAGGTGTGTAGTGGTGTGAGAGCTCACTCTGGATCTAGGTGTGTAGTGGTGTGAGAGCTCACTCTAGATCTACGTGTGTAGTGGTGTGAGGTCGCTCTGGATCTGAGTGTGTAGTGGTGTGAGAGGTCGCTCTGGATCTAGGTGTGTAGTGGTGTGAGCGGTGGCTCTGGATCTAGGTGTGTAGTGGTGTGAGAGCTCACTCTGGATCTAGGTGTGTAGTGGTGTGAGAGCTCACTCTGGATCTAGGTGTGTAGTGATGAGAGGTTGTTCTGGATCTAGGTGTGTAGTAGTGTGAGAGCTCGCTCTGGATCTAGGTGTGTAGTGGTGTGAGAGGTCGCTCTGGATCTAGGTGTGCAGTGGTGTGAGAGCTCGCTCTAGATCTAGGTGTGTAGTGGTGTGAGGTCTCTCTAGATCTAGGTGTGTAGTGGTGTGAGGTCGCTCTAGATCTAGGTGTGTAGTGGTGTGAGGTCGGTCTGGATCTAGGTGTGTAGTGGTGTGAGAGGTCGCTCTGGATCTAGGTGTGTAGTGGTGTGAGGTCGCTCTGGATCTAGGTGTGTAGTGGTGTGTGAGCTCACTCTGGATCTAGGTGTGTAGTGGTTTGTGAGCTCACTCTGGATCTAGGTGTGTAGTGGTGTGAGAGCTCACTCTGGATCTAGGTGTGTAGTGGTGTGAGAGCTCACTCTGGATCTAGGTGTGTAGTGGTGTGAGCTCACTCTGGATCTAGGTGTGTAGTGGTGTGAGAGCTCACTCTGGATCTAGGTGTGTAGTGGTGTGAGCGGTGGCTCTGGATCTAGGTGTGTAGTGGTGTGAGAGCACGCTCTGGATCTAGGTGTGTAGTGGTGTGAGAGCACGCTCTGGATCTAGGTTTGTAGTGGTGTGAGCTCACTCTGGATCTAGGTGTGTAGTGGTGTGAGAGCTCACTCTGGATCTGAGTGTGTAGTGGTGTGAGAGGTCACTCTGGATCTAGGTGTGTAGTGGTGTGAGAGCTCACTCTGGATCTAGGTGTGTAGTGGTGTGAGAGCTCACTCTGGATCTAGGTGTGTAGTGGTGTGAGAGCTCACTCTGGATCTAGGTGTGTAGTGGTGTGAGCGGTGTCTCTGGATCTAGGTGTGTAGTGGTGTGAGCGGTGTCTCTGGATCTAGGTGTGTAGTGGTGTGAGAGCTCACTCTGGATCTAGGTGTGTAGTGGTGTGAGAGGTGTCTCTGGATCTAGGTGTGTAGTGGTGTGAGAGGTGTCTCTGGATCTAGGTGTGTAGTGGTGTGAGAGGTGGCTCTGGATCTAGGTGTGTAGTGGTGTGAGAGGTGGCTCTGGATCTGTGTGTAATGGTGTGAGAGGTCACTCTGGATCTGGGTGTGTAGTGGTGTGAGAGGTGTCTCTGGATCTAGGTGTGTAGTGGTGTGAGGTCACTCTGGATCTAGGTGTGTAGTGGTGTGAGAGGTCACTCTGGATCTAGGTGTGTAGTGGTGTGAGAGGTCACTCTGGATCTAGGTGTGTAGTGGTGTGAGATCTCACTCTGGATCTAGTGGTGTGAGATCTCACTCTGGATCTAGGTGTGTAGTGGTGTGAGAGCTCACTCTGGATCTAGGTGTGTAGTGGTGTGAGAGCTCACTCTGGATCTAGGTGTGTAGTGGTGTGAGGTTACTCTGGATCTAGGTGTGTAGTGGTGTGAGGTCACTCTGGATCTAGGTGTGTAGTGGTGTGAGGTCGCTCTGGATCTAGGTGTGTAGTGGTGTGTGAGGTCGCTCTGGATCTAGGTGTGTAGTGGTGTGAGAGCTCACTCTGGATCTAGGTGTGTAGTGGTGTGAGAGCTCGCTCTGGATCTAGGTGTGTAGTGGTGTGAGAGCTCGCTCTGGATCTAGGTGTGTAGTGGTGTGAGAGCTCACTCTGGATCTTGGTGTGTGAGAGCTCACTCTGGATCTAGGTGTGTAGTGGTGTGAGAGTGCACTCTAGATCTAGGTGTGTGGTGGGTTGAGAGCTCACTCTGGATCTAGGTGTGTAGTGGTGTGAGGTCGATCTGGGTGTGTAGTGGTGAGAGGTGTCTCTGGATCTAGGTGTGTAGTGGTGTGAGAGCTCACTCGATCTGAGTGTGTAGTGGTGTGAGAGGTCGCTCTGGATCTAGGTGTGTAGTGGTGTGAGAGCTCACTCTGGATCTGAGTGTGTAGTGGTGTGAGAGCTCACTCTGGATCTAGGTGTGTAGTGGTGTGAGAGCTCACTCTGGATCTAGGTGTGTAGTGGTGTAACCGGTGGCTCTGGATCTAGGTGTGCAGTGGTGTGAGAGCTCACTCTGGATCTAGGTGTGTAGTGGTGTGAGAGGTGGCTCTGGATCTAGGTGTGTAGTGGTGTGAGAGGTCGATCTGGGTGTGTAGTGGTGAGAGGTGTCTCTGGATCTAGGTGTGTAGTGGTGTGAGAGCTCACTCTAGATTTCGGTGTGTAGTGGTGTGAGGTCGCTCTGGATCTAGGTGTGAGAGGTCGCTCTGGATCTAAGTGTGTAGTGGGGTGAGAGCTTGCTCTGGATCTGGGTGTGTAGTGGTGTGAGAGCTCGCTCTGGATCTAGGTGTGTAGTGGTGTGATAGCTCGCTCTGGATCTAGGTGTGTAGTGGTGTGAGAGATGTCTCTGGATCTAGGTGTGTAGTGGCGCGAGAGGTGGCTCTGGATCTAGGTGTGTAGTGGTGTGAGAGGTCGATCTGGGTGTGTAGTGGTGAGAGGTGTCTCTGGATCTAGGTGTGTAGTGGTGCGAGAGCTCACTCTGGATCTAGGTGTGTAGTGGTGCGAGAGCTCACTCTGGATCTAGGTGTGTAGTGGTGTGAGAGCTCACTCTAGATCTAGGTGTGTAGTGGTGTGAGAGCTCACTAGATCTAGGTGTGTAGTGGTGTGAGATCTCACTCTAGATCTAGGTGTGTAGTGGTGTGAGGTTACTCTGGATCTAGGTGTGTAGTGGTGTGAGAGCTCACTCCTGATCTAGGTGTGTAGTGGTGTGAGAGCTCACTCTGGATCTAGGTGTGTAGTGGTGTGAGAGGTGGCTCTGGATCTAGGTGTGTAGTGGTGTGAGAGGTCGATCTGGGTGTGTGGTGGTGTGAGAGCTCACTCTAGATCTAGGTGTGTAGTGGTGTGAGATCTCACTCTAGATCTAGGTGTGTAGTGGTGTGAGGTTACTCTGGATCTGGGTGTGTCGTGGTGTGAGAGCTCACTCTGGATCTAGGTGTGTAGTGGTGTGAGAGCTCACTCTGGATCTAGGTGTGTAGTGGTAGAGGTGGCTCTGGATCTAGGTGTGTAGTGGTGTGAGAGGTCGATCTGGGTGTGTGGTGGTGTGAGAGGTCGATCTGGATCTAGGTGTGTAGTGGTGTGATAGGTCACTCTGGATCTAGGTGTGTAGTGGTGTGATAGGTCACTCTGGATCTAGGTGTGTAGTGGTGTGAGAGCTCACTCTGGATCTAGGTGTGTAGTGGTGTGAGAGCTCACTCTGGATCTAGGTGTGTAGTGGTGTGAGTGCTCACTCTAGATCTAGGTGTGTAGTGGTGTGAGAGGTCGCTCTGGATCTAGGTGTGTAGTGGTGTGAGGTCGCTCGATCTAGGTGTGTAGTGGTGTGAGAGCTCGCTCTGGATCTAGGTGTGTAGTGGTGTGGAGCTCGCTCTGGATCCAGGTGTGTAGTGGTGTGAGAGCTCACTCTAGATGTAGTGGTGTGAGAGGTCGTTCTGGATCTAGATGTGTGGTGGTGAGAGGTCGCTCTGGATCTGGGTGTGTAGTGGTGTGAGAGCTCACTCTGGATCTAGGTGTGTAGTGGTGTGAGAGCTCACTCTGGATCTGGGTGTGTGAGAGCTCACTCTGGATCTAGGTGTGTGTTGTGTGAGAGTTCACTCTAGATCTCGGTGGGTAGTGGTGTGAGAGGTCGCTCTGGATCTTGGTGTGAGAGCTCGCTCTGGATCTAGGTGTGTAGTGGTGTGAGAGCTCGCTCTGGATCTAGGTGTGTAGTGGTGTGAGAGTTCGCTCTGGACATAGGTGCGTAGTGGGGTGAGAGCTCGCTCTGGATCTAGATGTGTAGTGGTGTGAGAGCTCGATCTAGATGTGTAGTGGTGAGAGCTCGCTCTGGATCTAGGTGTGTTAGGTCGATCTGGGTGTGTAGTGGTGAGAGGTGTCTGGATCTAGGTGTGTAGTGGTGTGAGAGCTCGCTCTGGATCTAGGTGTGTAGTGGTGTGAGAGGTGGCTCTGGATCTAGGTGTGTAGTGGTGTGAGAGGTCGATCTGGGTGTGTAGTGGTGAGAGGTGTCTCTGGATCTAGGTGTGTAGTGGTGTGAGAGCTCACTCTGGATCTGAGTGTGTAGTGGTGTGAGAGGTCGCTCTGGATCTAGGTGTTTAGTGGTGTGAGAGCTCACTCTGGATCTAGGTGTGTAGTGGTGTGAGCGGTGGCTCTGGATCTAGGTGTGTAGTGGTGTGAGAGCTCACTCTGGATCTAGGTGTGTAGTAGTGTGAGAGCTCACTCTGGATCTAGGTGTGTAGTGGTGTGAGGTGTCTGGATCTAGGTGTGTAGTGGTGTGAGAGGTGTCTGGATCTAGGTGTGTCGTGGTGTGAGAGGTGGCTCTGGATCTAGGTGTGTAGTGGTGTGAGAGGTCACTCTGGATCTGGGTGTATAGTGGTGTCTCTGGATCTGGGTGTGTAGTGGTGTGAGAGGTGTCTCTGGATCTAGGTGTGTAGTGGTGTGAGAGGTCACTCTGGATCTAGGTGTGTAGTGGTGTGAGTTCGCTCTGGATCTAGGTGTGTAGTGGTGTGAGGTCGCTCTGGATCTAGGTGTGTAGTGGTGTGAGAGCTCGCTCTGGATCTAGGTGTGTAGTGGTGTGGAGCTCGCTCTGGATCCAGGTGTGTAGTGGTGTGAGAGCTCACTCTAGATGTAGTGGTGTGAGAGGTCGTTCTGGATCTAGATGTGTGGTGGTGTGAGAGGTCGCTCTGGATCTGGGTGTGTCGTGGTGTGAGAGCTCACTCTGGATCTAGGTGTGTAGTGGTGTGAGAGCTCACTCTGGATCTAGGTGTGTAGTGGTGTGAGAGCTCACACTGGATCTGGGTGTGTGAGAGCTCACTCTGGATCTAGGTGTGTGTTGTGGTGTGAGAGTTCACTCTAGATCTCGGTGTGTAGTGGTGTGAGGTCGCTCTGTATCTAGGTGTGAGAGCTCGCTCTGGATCTAGGTGTGTAGTGGTGTGAGCTCGCTCTGGATCTAGGTGTGCAGTGGTGTGAGGTCGATCTGGGTGTGTAGTGGTGAGAGGTGTCTCTGGATCTAGGTGTGTAGTGGTGTGAGCTCACTCTGGATCTGAGTGTGTAGTGGTGTGAGAGGTCGCTCTGGATCTAGGTGTGTAGTGGTGTGAGAGCTCACTCTGGATCTAGGTGTGTAGTGGTGTGAGAGCTCACTCTGGATCTAGGTGTGTAGTGGTGTGAGCGGTGGCTCTGGATCTAGGTGTGTAGTGGTGTGAGCGGTGGCTCTGGATCTAGGTGTGTAGTGGTGTGAGAGGTGTCTCTGGATCTAGGTGTGTAGTGGTGGCTCTGGATCTAAATGTGTAGTGGTGTGAGAGGTCGCTCTGGATCTAGATGTGTGGTGGGTTGAGAGCTCGCTCTGGATCTAGGTGTGTAGTGGTGTGAGAGCTCGCTCTGGATCTAGGTGTGTAGTGGTGTGAGAGCTCGCTCTGGATCTTGGTGTGTAGTGGTGTGAGGTCGCTCTGGATCTAGGTGTGTAGTGGTATGAGAGGTCGCTCTGGATCTAGGTGTGTAGTGGTGTGAGGTCGCTCTGGATCTAGGTGTGTAGTGGTGTGAGAGCTCGCTCTGGATCTAGGTGTGTAGTGGTGTGGAGCTCGCTCTGGATCCAGGTGTGTAGTGGTGTGAGAGCTCACTCTAGATGTAGTGGTGTGAGAGGTCGTTCTGGATCTAGATGTGTGGTGGTGTGAGAGGTCGCTCTGGATCTGGGTGTGTCGTGGTGTGAGAGCTCACTCTGGATCTAGGTGTGTAGTGGTGTGAGAGCTCACACTGGATCTGGGTGTGTGAGAGCTCACTCTGGATCTAGGTGTGTGTTGTGGTGTGAGAGTTCACTCTAGATCTCGGTGTGTAGTGGTGTGAGGTCGCTCTGGATCTAGGTGTGAGAGCTCGCTCTGGATCTAGGTGTGTAGTGGTGTGAGAGCTCGCTCTGGATCTAGGTGTGCAGTGGTGTGAGGTCGATCTGGGTGTGTAGTGGTGAGAGGTGTCTCTGGATCTAGGTGTGTAGTGGTGTGAGCTCACTCTGGATCTGAGTGTGTAGTGGTGTGAGAGGTCGCTCTGGATCTAGGTGTGTAGTGGTGTGAGAGCTCACTCTGGATCTAGGTGTGTAGTGGTGTGAGAGCTCACTAGATGTAGTGGTGTGAGAGGTCGCTCTGGATCTAGGTGTGAGAGCTCGCTCTGGATCTAGGTGTGTAGTGGTGTGAGCAGTGGCTCTGGATCTAGGTGTGTAGTGGTGTGAGCGGTGGCTCTGGATCTAGGTGTGTAGTGGTGTGAGAGGGGTCTCTGGATCTAGGTGTGTAGTGGTGGCTCTGGATCTAAATGTGTAGTGGTGTGAGAGGTCGCTCTGGATCTAGATGTGTGGTGGGTTGAGAGCTCACTCTGGATCTAGGTGTGTAGTGGTGTGAGGTCGCTCTGGATCTAGGTGTGAGAGGTCGCTCTGGATCTAGGTGTGTAGTGGTGTGAGAGCTCGCTCTGGATCTAGGTGTGTAGTGGTGTGAGAGCTCGCTCTGGATCTTGGTGTGTAGTGGTGTGAGGTCGCTCTGGATCTAGGTGTGTAGTGGTATGAGAGGTCGCTCTGGATCTAGGTGTGTAGTGGTGTGAGAGCTCGCTCTGGATCTAGGTGTGTAGTGGTGTGAGAGCTCACTCTGGATCTAGGTGTGTAGTGGTGTGAGTTCGCTCTGGATCTAGGTGTGTAGTGGTGTGAGGTCGCTCTGGATCTAGATGCGTAGTGGTGTGAGAGCTCACTCTAGATCTAGGTGTGTAGTTGTGTGAGAGCTCACTCTGGATCTAGGTGTGTAGTGGTGTGAGAGGTCGCTCTGGCTTTAGGTGTGTAATGGTGTGAGAGGTCACTCTAGATCCAGGTGTGTAGCAGTGTGAGAGGTCGCTCTGGAGCGAGGTGTGTAGTGGTGTGAGAGCTCGCTCTGGATCTAGGTGTGTAGTGGTGTGAGAGCTCACTCTGGATCTAGGTGTGTAGTGGTGTGAGAGGTCGCTCTGGATCTAGGTGTGTAGTGGTGTGAGTTCGCTCTGGATCTAGGTGTGTAGTGGTGTGAGGGTTCACATTGGATCTCCAGGTGTGTAGTGGTGTGTGGGGGCTCATACTGGGTCCAGGTGTGTAGTGCAGTGGGAGCTCACTCTGGATCTAGGTGTGTAGTGGTGTGATAGGTCGCTGTGGATCCAGGTGTGTAGTGGTGTGATAGGTCGCTGTGGATCCAGGTGTGTAGTGGTGTGAGAGGTCGCTCTGGATCTAGGTGTGTTGTGTGAGAGGTCGCTCTGGATCTAGGTGTGTAGTGGTGTGAGGGCTCACATTGGATCTCCAGGTGTGTAGTGGTGTGTGGGAGCTCATACTGGGTCCAGGTGTGTAGTGCAGTGGGAGCTCACTCTGGATCCAGGTGTGTAGTGGTGTGATAGGTCGCTGTGGATCCAGGTGTGTAGTGGTGTGATAGGTCGCTGTGGATCCAGGTGTGTAGTGGTGTGAGGGCTCATACTGGATCCAGGTGTGTAAGTGGAGTGGGAGCTCACACTGGGCCTGGGTCTATAGGAGAGCAAGGGCCAACCCTGAGTCCAGCTCTCTAGGGGGTAGGAAGGGTTCCTACTGAACAATTGTGATTGCGCCTTCTACCTCTTCTAAGATGTGACGACCGGTTCTTGGTCTACTAGGAAGTGAGTGCTGAATGAGGGACCAGGCCCGGGGAGGACTGAGGGAGTGAGAGCTGACACTGGTGCCTGGTCTGGAGAGGAGCGAGTGGTGATAATGGGCTAGGTCTGTAGGGGATGAGGGCTCACGTGGAATCCTGATCTAGTGAGAGTGACTCTTGCTCTGGAGCTGAGCCAGGAGTGCATTGAGCGCTAACACTGGTCCCTGGTCTGCAGGTGCAGTTCTGTCTGTCTGCAGGAGAGGATACAATCTTATTCTGGAATCTCTTACAGACCGCACATACTTTCTATACTCCTTCCATAGCAGAATGTTGGTGTGAAGCATATGCGTGTCCAGATACGGACTTCTTCAGGATCTCCTGCATCTTTGCTGATTGGTCTCCTGTCTTCTAATTGTATTAGTGATTTTTTTTTATTCTTGAATATTATGATCCTTTGAGAAAAAGGACTTTCACTGGCTTGCACCCGGTCCTTGACACCCCAGTCCATCTGCATGTTGTATATTTAGGTTTAAAGCCACTAGCACAGCGTGCAAACCTCATTCAATCGCTACTTGGCCTGCTTGAGGAGGCACAGGAGATGTGATGGGGGAACACAGAAAGAGGGGGGCCCGCACTATTAAATATAGCACAAGCTGGAGGCTGCAGGGAGTGGAGACTGAACATCAAAAGTCCAACCAGACCATTGTGTCGGAGAGCACAGCTCGCTGCTGGTAAATGCGGTGCTCTGTAGGTCACAGGGTAGAATCCCGACAGAATTGACTCAGTGCTATGGCCAACCCCATAAATACGGTCATAGTTGGACACTCGCTCCCTAGACTGCTGGTTTAGGGGAGACATCACTTTTGTTTGTAGGTGAGTGAGTCACTCCTACAACAAGTCGCAACTGTAAGCCCAACCCTCCCGGCTCACAGGCAGTACCTCACCAAAACTCAGACAGCAAAGGTAATTTCTGGCAGCCTTACGCATGGACTCTAGATAAGACCTCTCAGGGAAGTCGTGGTGGAATGGAAGTTACCCTTTTCTCTCGTTAGCAACAAGTCTGATACGCAAGTAATAAAGGAGATGCATGAGAGTTTTCAATTGATTTATTGAATAGACTGCAAGCTGTGATAAAATGCACGTGCTGCAATGATTAGGATAATGCATAATAGTAATAAAAGCTGAAATATGAAGATGAGAGGTGTGAATATAAATCCCCCCATCTTACAATAAACATGAGATACAAGATTCCTAACCAAGAGAGCCTAATCTCTACTCTAACGAGAGCTAGGTGTGATAAACTTAATCTGCCAGTACCATGTCCATCAGAAGACCCCCCCATACCTCTAACCTCTCCCCCCGCCAATCCCTCGTTACCTTGGAATGAGGTCTCTAGGTTGGACTCCGTGGTGACACAAAGGCTGAGTTCTGCAGCAAGGTGACGTGCATCATAGATGGCATCTGGAAGGAACCCTTCTAATGACCTTGTCCGTGTCAGGTGTATTTCTACAGATCATGTATGATCCCTGACGCAGGTATGTTCCTAAAAACCTGATAATGTGGCAGACTTGTGTTGGCCATTGCATAAACTATACCTAACAAGTGTGCTTGCTGTTTCTATCACACGTAAGTGGGAAAGGGACATGATGACAATACCTACGTGTATCACTGTTAGTGATGCCTTCTCAGGATGGCACTGATAATAAAAACAAAACCTTTCTTTTAAAATGTAAGCACATGAAATAATAAAATAAATGGAATAAAGCAAAGCATACTAAGTAGGTAAAATGTAATTAGGTGACTGGGGCAACAGGCCTGAAAGCCAAAGGCTAAGCTGACTCCTGTGTCCCAGTGGGGAATTCAAATGGATTCACCACAGCACCATGTCCTGTCTCCTATGGATTTTTCAGGGCAGCCTGTCTACGTGTTTGTGGGTATATGCACTTTAAAAATAATACTCATCCTTTTGTTCCCAATATCTAATACTTACTCAATGGAGGCATGGGATCCTTCTTCCAAAGACCCATTTCCCTTCAGAATACAACTTTATCCAGAAATACTGATGTTCTCTCTTCAATTTAGATGTACCTCAAATATACCTGCAAGGCACAGACAAGTTTTCAGTACCAGTGTGTGACTGAGTAGCTTCTTTTTGCAAAAAGTGAATAGGTGATTTCTGTATCTTTTGTGAGGGTACACATGGGTGACCTATTACTGCTGCCATGTGGAATTTCTTTTAAAAATAAGACCATGAACTGTGCAAATTGAGGTATCTTGGGTGTAGGAAGTTGGCTCTGTATGTACGATTTCAAAGTAAGGAATAGTATGCACAGAGTCCAAGGGTTCCCCTTAGAGGTAAGATAGTGGCAAAAAGAGATAATTCTAATGCTCTATTTTGTGGTAGTGTGGTCGAGCAGTAGGCTTATCAGAGGGTAGTGTTAAGCATTTGTTGTACACACACAGGCAATAAATGAGGAACACACACTCAAAGACAATTCCAGGCCAATAGGTTTTTTGTATAGAAAAATATCTTTATTTTAAGAACCACAGGTTCAAGATTTACAAGTAATACTTCAAATGAAAGGTATTTCACTTAGGTACTTTAGGAACTTTGAATCAGCAAAATAGCATGTACAGTTTTCACAAAAATGGCAATAAGCTATTTTAAATCTAGACACTGCAATTTTCAACAGTTCCTGGGGGAGGTAAGTATTTGTTAGTTTTGCAGGTAAGTAAACCACCTACAGGGTTCAAAGTTGGGTCCAAAGTAGCCCACCGTTGGGGGTTCAGGGCAACCCCAAAGTTACCACACCAGCAGCTCGGGCCGGTCAGGTGCAGAGGTCAAAGTGGTGCCCAAAACGCATAGGCTTCAATGGAGAAGGGGGTGTCCCGGTTCCAGTCTGCCAGCAGGTAGGTACCCGCGTCTTCGGAGGGCAGACCAGGGGGGTTTTGTAGGGCACCGGGGGACACACAGGTCAGCACAAAAAGTACACCCTCAGCTGCACGGGGGCGGCCGGGTGCAGAGTGCAAACAGGCGTCGGGTTTGCGATGGAGTTCAATGGGAGACCCAGGGGTCTCTTCAGCAAAGCAGGCAAGGGGGGGGGGCTCTACGGGGTAGCCACCACCTGGGCAAGGGAGAGGGCCACCTGGGGGTCGCTTCTGCACTGGAGGTCGGATCCTTCAGGTCCTGGGGGCTGCGGGTGCAGTGTCTTTACTAGGCGCCTGGTTCTTAGAAGCAGGCAGTCGCGGTCAGGGGGAGCCTCTGGATTCCCTCTGCAGGCGTCGCTGGGGGAGGCTCAGGGGGGTCAACTCTGGCTACTCACAGGGTCGCAGTCGCCGGGGAGTCCTCCCTGTAGTGTTGGTTCTCCGCAGGTCGACCCGGGGGTGTTGGGTGCAAAGTGGAAAGTCTCACGCTTCCGGCGGGAAACGTGTAGTCTTTAAAAGTTGCTTCTTTGGAACAGGGCCGCTGTCCTCGGAAGTTCTTGGTCCTTTTAGATGCAGGGTAGTCCTCTGAGGCTTCAGAGGTCGCTGGACCCTGGGGGACGCGTCGCTGTTGCAGTTTTTCTTGAAGTGGGGAGACAGGCCGGTAGGGCTGGGGCCAAAGCAGTTGGTGTCTCAGTCTTCTCTGCAGGGCTTCAGGTCAGCAGTGCTTCTTCGTCTTCAGGTTGCAGGAATCTGATTTCCTAGGTTCTGGGGAGCCCCTAAATACTGAATTTAGGGGTGTGTTTAGGTCTGGGAGGGCAGTAGCCAATGGCTACTGTCCTTGAGGGTGGCTACACCCTCTTTGTGCCTCCTCCCTGAGGGGAGGGGGGCAGATCCCTATTCCTATTGGGGGAATCCTCCAAAATCAAGATGGAGGATTTCTAAAGGCAGGGGTCACCTCAGCTCAGGACACCTTAGGGGCTGTCCTGACTGGTTGGTGACTCCTCCTTGTTTTTCTCATTATTTCCTCTGGACTTGCCGCCAAAAGTGGGGGCTCTGTCCAGAGGGCAGGCATCTCCACTAGCTGGAGTGCCCTGGGGCATTGTAACATGAAGCCTTTGAGGCTCACTGCTAGGTGTTACAGTTCCTGCAGGGGGGAGGTGTGAAGCACCTCCACCCAGATCAAGCTTTTGTTTCTGTCCTCAGAGAGCACAAAGGCCCTCACCACATGGGGTCAAACTCGTCTCTCAGCAGCAGGCTGGCACAGACCAGTCAGTCCTGCACTGAACAATTGGGTAAAATACAGGGGGCATCTCTAAGATGCCCTCTGTGTGCATTTTTTTAATAAATCCAACACTGGCATCAGTGTGGGTTTATTATTCTGAGAAGTTGATACCAAACTTCCCAGTATTCAGTGTAGCCATTATGGAGCTGTGGAGTTCGTTTTTGACAAGCTCCCAGCCCATATACTTAATATGGCCACAACTGTACTTACAATGTCTAAGAATAGACTTAGACACTGTAGGGGCATATTGCTCATGCAGCTGTGCCCTCACCTGTGGTAGTATTTTGTGTGCATGGCATCCTGAGGGAGATGCCATGTCGACTTAGCCTTTTTCTCCCCACCAACACACACAATCTGCAATGGCAGTCTGCATGTGTTAGGTGAGGGGTCCCTTAGGGTGGCACAAACAGCTTCCACAGCCACACAAGTATAATTTTATCAACCAATTTTTCAGCCTAACTGCACGGGTGTTTTAGAAGACGTTAAAACAACCTATGTACCCGTTGTGAGGCGTTAGTAAAATGTATCTGAAAGTTTCCCATTTAGCATCTGCACCCATTCATTAGTCTTGAATAAGTATTTCAATCATTTTGGACAACTTAAACCGAAATTTCTCTCCTGTTGTACAGTTTTGTCCTTGAAAGCTAATGTATTTACTTCTTTAAACTGATTCACCCTTTGTAAGCTTGTGTTGAGAGACAATATAAAGTTAAGTTCTTTCAAGTTTGCTTACACTGCAACTCAATTCAGGGTCAAGAGCGCAACTTGCGGGGTCTTCATCTCCTCTGTGTGCTTTAGCTGCTTTCTAATTTTCATGTTAATCATACCATTGCTCAGATAGAAGAAAAACAGGCTTATGATGTGTTGCAGACTTAGTGTGGGAAAGTAGCCTCTTTCTAGCATGGTTACCTCCACGTTTTGGCCCGTTAGACTGTGTTCACAGGGATCCTGCTAATCAGGTCCCGAGTGATTATGCTCCCTCCCTTCTAACTTGGTAACTGTACCTTTTTCTTCCTACAATTGGCATACTGGTCCCACCAGTCCCTAGTATATGGTACCCAGGGTATTGGGGCTCCAGGGGCTCCCTGTGGGCTGCAGCAGTTATTTTGCCACCCAAAGGGAGACCATGCAAAGGGTTCTGCTTGCCGGTCATTGCAGTCTGTGTGAAACTGGTGCATGCACCCGTTTTCACTACAGGTCACTGCACCAGGTCACTATAAGTCACCCCTATGGTAGGCCCTCTCAGCCCAGAGGACAGGGTGCAGGTACTTGTGTGTGAGGGCATCCCTGCACTAGCAGAGGTGCTCCCACAAACACCAGGCCCATTTTCCTGGACTTTGTGAGTGCGGGGACGCTACGTTACGCATGTACTGGACATAGGTCACTACCTATGTCCAGCTACATAAAGGTAACTCCGAACCTGGGTAGTTCCAGTGATTTACTCCTGCTTTCCTGGTCGCTGGGGGTTATTGTGTGTGCTACCTCTGTGATTTTCTAGTAGTCCCAGCCCGCCTCTACACATTCCACTTACCTAGGTGGGGGTCCTATGTTCGCATTCCATTTAAAAAATATATGTTTTGGGCTCCCCCTAGGGTCACTGTTTTCTAACCTTTTCTACGCCTATTTCTGATTGCTAGTGTATATATTTAGTGTATTACTTGCCTCCTTTTGGAGGATTGCCCTTCTAGTATTTTGTGATATTGTGTTCCAGAAATAAAGTACCTTTATTTTTATACAACTGAGTGTTTTCTTTCATGTGGGTGAGTGCTGTGTGACTACAGTGGTATTGTATGAGATTTGCATGTCTCCTAGATAAGCCTTGGCTGCCCATCCACAGCTACCCGTAGAGAGCCTGGCTTCTAGACACTGCCTAAACTACAATAGTAAGGGATACCTGGACCTGGTGTAGGTACCTTAGGTACCCACCACACACCAGGCCAGTTTCCTACACTTAACAAAGAACTTATCTAGTTGTCAGCAATTTCTGATAGTCTTAGGTCATTCTCTGAATGGAAATGTCTGCCATTGGTTAGTTAAGGACAAGTAATTGTGGACTATATAATGTAGAGGTCAGCAGGACCCCAAAACTTAAAACACATTCTCCAAGAAAAGGCAACACTGCCTGGACTCTCAGTAAATATCTCATTGATTTAAATATGCAGGAAGGGATGTGGCCATTTATTCACACTGCACAATAGTTTGAGGTTGTCAGTTAGATTGTCAAGCTTTCTGAACTGATTTCAAGTAAAATAACTTTTGCGCCAACCCATATCCTTTCTGCTTTACACTTGCCTGTTTTTGTGGTTCATGCTCCTACGTAAGTTGTTTACCGGTCTCCCTATCTGTGCCCCACCATACTTCTCTTTAAGGCAAAGGTTCTAGAAAGAGAAGCAAAATAAATTAGCTGTTGAGTGGCATGATGCAATAAAATAATCTTGGGTTCTTGTTAACATGGGTCCCTTAATGCACCCCTAGCCAGGTAGGATTCTCATGGGCTGTTTTGAAACTATCCAGGGCCCAACAGATAGATGACGCAAAATGAGTCATCCTTAAGCTGCAACGCCATTGCTATTGGCAAATATGTTTACCTTTTTCGGATATGAGTAGTTTCTGTCATATAGTGCCCATGGCTATACATTTTTGCAGTCATTCTTTGTGTGTGTGTGTGGTCAATTACACCCTCTTGTCTCAATGATCTTGGTTCCTTATGTGTGAGGTGTTGCAGGTTGTCAAGCAAAACATATCATTGTGGGTTATAATGAATCTTTGTTCCACAGATGAAGACAATCGGATTCGAGAGTTCTACCAGTCCAGAGGTCTAGATCGGATTGTCCAGCCCACAACCGAAGGTATGGTCCAAACTCTATTCACTTACTTTGAAATTTGTGAGCCACAACCTTAACAAAAGCAGAGTGGGTAGGATCTACCAGTTTGTAGCATCTTGTTGGTACAATATGTCTGTGTTAGGGAACCATCATGCCCATGAAAGAGCCCAGACACCTAAAGTGCTTTAGTTTCAGCTCTAATCCTGGGCATCTTGCTGATTTCTAGCTCCATCAGCTATTCTTGACACTTCACCCTGTTGCCTTTAAAACTAAACACAGAAATCCCTTTCCACCATCTCAGTTTTCTTCTGTTTCCCCTCCCCCCCTCCCCCCCCCCACTTGCATTTGACCCATTTCTATGGTGTTAAGATACTGTTAAAAGTTACGCTGTCCCAGATAGTTTTTACTCATCTGGGCCACACCACTTCGCCGTGGTGGTTCTTTTAATGCTCCCTGACCCAGCTTGCCGTTCATTTTCCTGCTGCACCTTCCATTGTACCCTTCTACTTCCTGGTCCAACTTTCATGTTATTCTTTATTGGGTTCTCATGTCTTCAACTTCGTTAACCTCTTGTTCCATCGTTATGATTTTCAGACATTGTACCTTCTGCTCTGCAGGTTTAAGTTGAGCTTTTAAATTCCACCTCAGTATTATGCTTTGATAGAGTCCACTGTTCCTGCCCTTACTTTGCTCTGCCCTTCATTGCAAGGTTCTCATTGTTTTGACATGTTTATCTGAGTCAGAGGGGTCGGATTGATTATGCACAAAGTTTGATTTTTGTAGTCTGCTGCCTTTCTGTTCGTTTTTATGTCCTCTGATTAGAAAAGTCAGGTCCCACCAACTATGGCACTGGTCTTCAGTACTGTACACCTTTTCATTTACTTATCCTCTTTACTCCATTAATTTTATAATTAGAAATGACAATAGAACCTGTCTCACTCCTTCTGTGATGAAAAGGATCTCCTCCACTCTTGGACGGTGTGCTGACTCCTTCTGTCCCATTGGAGATTAACTCTCTTCCGGACTAAAACTCTTCTCTCTTTTGATCCCCTTGATAGGATCTTACTCTGTTGGTTTTCTGGGTTATTCCACTTGTCTGCTGTTGACCCATGGATAGATGTGATCTTGCTCTCCTTTGGTTTTCTGTGTTATTACACTTGTATCCAGTTTACCCATGGATAGATAGGATCTTGCTCTCCATTGGTTTTCTGGGTTATTCCATGTGTCTCCTGTTGACCCATGGATAGATAGGATCTTGCTCTCCTTTAGTTTTCCTTGTTATTCCACTTGTCTCCTGTTGACCCATGGATATATGGGATCTTGCTCTCCTTTGGTTTTCTGGGTGATCCCACTTGTCTCCTGTTGACGCATGGATGGATAGGATCTTGCTCTCCATTGGTTTTCTGAGTTATTCCACGTGTCTCCTGGTGACCTATGGATAGATGGGATCTTGCTTTCCATTGGTTTTCTGAGTTATTCTACTTGTCTCTTCCGGGTTTAGCCTGTATATTTTGTTATATGATTGCCCATGCCTGTTTTTGCAGGAATACCTGAACTCTATTAGGTGATAGTTCTTAGCTTTTCTAATAACATTCCATTCTTCTACATTATGTTAGTGATGCCCATACCTGTACATTAAGGGTTCCATGCTGTCTCTCTATATGTTTTTTATAACCAGACACTCCCTCTCATTCCTAACAGAGACTTTAACCTGTTCACCTGTTTCTCTCTGTTGAAAGTTGTTCTTTTGTTTCTGTCCTCCCAGAATCTGTGGCAGATTGCACCGGATTGCCCTACACCACATTCGACCATTCCAAAGCACATTACTACAGATATGACGAGCATATCTCCCTATGTTTGGAGAAACAGAGGTTAGTGATGGTGGCTTGGTAATAATGTATATTAACTTGTATTTGTATTTTTGACATTGACTGTTTGGGAATAATGGCACATGTGCTTCTCCAACATGGGATCCTTATCTGATTCTTTTCTTGGATTAGTCCTTTGTCACCAGCTTGGACCCAGAGGAGCTTATTGACTTTACCCACTGAGAAATTCTAGATTGTTTTGCACAAAGCAAGGCATTTCATCTTTTTTTCCAATGTTCCTTCAGTGCAGGTTTTCACACATTTGGACAGTACTTCATTTTTATACTTCACAAAAATCTAATTTTGTGCAAATTCTTGTAACTTTGTGCATATGTGGTTTACCCTTTTTTATGATTTCTCAATAATAAATTTGCAGATGCCTATGGGAAATAACATGGATTCCTTTTAGCTGTGTGTGGATTGTGATGGGAAGATGGCTGGCTGTATTGGCAATCTGTGTACCATTTCATTACCTTGTTAGATGATGATTGTTGCTAAATGGAACCAGTTAAGTGTTTTTTTTTATTTTTCTATTATATGCAGACTTGGAAACTCTCCAAACACAGGTGTGTGGTTTCTTAATGTATTATATTGTTGGTAGAACCTTCTACTTAGAAGGGTATAATGTAAGATTCCAAGAATGTTATGAGTGAAGTGGGGAGAGAGGTCAGTTGGTGTGCGGAGTGATATGGTGGCTGAGACGTTTGTAACAGAGAATCTTCAGTAAAGACTTTGGAAATAAAAATGGGTATTCATCTTTATCACATTAGCGACCAGGATTCATGCTAGGATGAAATATAGAAAAGGTCAGAGATGAATTGTGACAGAAAGTTGACCCCAGACTAGATGAAGTCTTGCTTATAGTATAGAAAATTGAACATTTCCTTGCATGTGTGGATGTTGTAAAAAGAGAAAATGGTTGTTTATGTTTGAAAAGTGATACGTACCATTAACAAGGACAAGAGTTCTGAGGTGCAAAACAAACAAAAAAATGATGGGAAACTGTTTCTGGTGTGGGGCTGCAGATCATTTAGGAAAAAAGACTTGTCCTGCTTGGACCCCAAATGTAGAGTGTGTGATAAGAATGGTTGTTATGGTAAGTATTGTAAATCTCAGAATACGATGAAAAAAGTGAAAGAGGTGGTGTTTGATTGTGAGTGATAGTCTTCAGGATGGAGAGATTGGTCCTCTGGTAGGCCATCAGAGAAAGAAAGGTCCTGTTGACTTTGTCATTGTCAGTGGATTCAAGGTGAAGATGTTATTTGATTCCAGTACAACCAGTACAAAAATTCCTTTGGTTCCCAGGGAGTTTTATGAGTAGAATCTCTTAAATAAGGTCAAAATGTTTAAACCAGACATACAGTCATTAGCCTGTGCTGGGCAACTGATAAAACTGGTTGGATATTTCATCTGAGTATAAGAATCGGATCATGGCAGGGAAGATTTATGTATCCTGTTAGGGAGCTAGTATAATTAGCTAGTTCCACCAGTTAACTTAAATCAGATGTTTAGACCCAAACAGTGACCCTCCTATTGTGTTGAAAGAAACAGTGTCTGATTCTTTTGAGTCTGCTCAAGAGGGAGAATGATGATGCTATGGTTATATCGTTGCATCAGGAGTTTTCTGATGTATTTTGTGATGTTAGTTTGTTTATCTGATTACTCACACAGAACTGTATTGAAGGAGAATGTTACCCCAGGTGCTTGTAAGGTACAAGAGGTGTACCCTTTGCTTTGGGAGAGGCAGTGGCAGAAGAGATCGAAAAGTTAGAGGATGGAATAATTGAAGAGGTGGATGCTACTGAGTGGGTAGCCCCGGTTGTGCATGCTCACAAAGCTTCAGGGGATGTAAGGCTATGTGTGGATCTGAAAGGTTTGAATAAGTCAGTGGTAGTGGTTAGGTATGCTTTTACGGATATGTTAGCTCAGTTGGAGGGTGTGATGGTGTTTTTCACTTTGGCTCTAAGGTCCACCTATCACCAGATTAGGTTGGATAGTAATTTAATGGATTTAACCTTGTTTATCGTTCCTTTTGGTGAGTTTAAATTCACAAGAATGACGTTTGGGCTGATATCTGCAGCTTCTGCTTTTCTGCGGGCCATGGAAGATGTGTTGGTTGGCATTTCTAGGGTGAAAATCTATCAAGATGATGTGCTTGTTTATGGGGCAACACAGGAGGAACATGACCATCATTTTAAATCTGTATTATACAAATGTCGGGAAAGGGGTCTCATGCAGAAAGAAGCCAAGTCTAAGCTCAACCACCAAGATATATATTTTTTTTTTTATCTGGGTGACAGATTGACTCGTAAGGTTGTGAAGCCTAATCACCATTTGGTAAAGAAAATTGAAAAGTTGCCCATAGCTGAAACCAGAGATGACTTGTTTAAATTCTTAGGAATGGGGGAATATTAAAGCAAATGTGTTCCCAGTTTTGAGAGTCGTACATGAAACTTGAGGACGTTTTTGAAAAAGGGGGCATCTTTTATGTGGTCACCGCAGTTTACTTTGGAATTTCAAGACATAAAGGATGCTTTGTCAAGCACTATTTTGCTACAAAGCTTTAACACTACTGAAACATCCATCTTGGTTATGGATGCCTGTTCCAAGAGGCTAGGTGTGGTATTAAAGCAGGGACAAGGCAGTAATGAGAAGTTCAGTTCCAGATGCTTGATGAGATACTTGGTTATTGCAAGAGAAGCTTTATGTATAATCTGGGTCATAAGAAAACTGAAAAAATGTCTGCGGGAACGAGTTTGTTGCGAAGAAAGATCACAAGCCGCTTAAGGATGTTTTTTGCAGGATAGCTTGGATGCCATATGTAGCAGAATTTGTAGGTGGGTGATCTCTTTGCAAGAGTTTGACTTTTCAGGGATGTGGAATTCCTATCGCCCGACGCCCGGGACATCTTGTTTGGGGTCAAGGGCAACAAGTTTTTATGTTTACTTTGTCCTTGGGACAAGTAGGCCCAACCCCCTGCAGCACAAACCCTTTGGCTGCCTGTTAACAGAGAGTGGAATTCTCTGCAGTTGAGGTAATGTGTTTCCAAAAGATAATGCTGTTCGAACTTGTATTTATGGTTCATTATTTGAAAGCCTTCATTATTAGGGTGAGTGCTGTAAATAAATGTTTTAAGGTCACACTTCACTACTGACGTTGGTTCCAGTACAACAAAAAAAAAAATGTGTACACACATGTTTGAAAAGTTTAGGCTAAGCATAATGCTCCCAGAATGCTCTCTGATTATATGCAAATGAAGTGTCATTTAGTAAAATGTGTTGATGCATGCTAGTATTTCCCAAAAATATTTCTAATGGAAAATCAGTGTAACCATTTTCAACACGATTATGGGAAGCATGAAAATAAACAAACACTGACAAAGCCAACTGATCTAACATATTTTTATAAGTCTTTTAGTTTCATCAATGCGTGTCTTGTTTTGACATGGCTTTTGTAACACTTTATTGTTGTGGGAGCTACCAGGCCCTCAACATTGTAACAAACATTGGAAAAACCCCCCCAAAAAGTTTTTGAACTCTTAAAGCACACGTTGCCACCAGCGGCATAACAAAGGCCCTGCAGCCGCCCTCCAGGGGGCCCCGTCAGCACAGTACCTGCCCTGAGTGAGTCTGGAGAGGGGGCTCCTCCATGTTCTTTGCAAAGGGGCACCCTCCAGTTTCGTTACGTCACTGATTGCCACTGTAGTTCCTGACACTGAACAAAACTACTTTGTGTGGCAATATGCTCCTTGTGGAAGAGCAGAATGTGATCACTCACAGTAAAGCCAGCCGAAAGGGAGAGAAATAGAAGTTTCATAAAAACAAAATGTCTTTGTTAACACCAGACCTAATTAGGGACCAAGACCCACATTTAGGTAGTTTTTTGCATGTCGCAAACAGCGACTTTCGCTGTTTGCGACATGCAAAAAGCACATTGCGATGCACAAACCCAGTTTTGCGATTCAGTAACCTGGTTACCGAATCACAAAACGGGTTTGCGACTCGCAATTAGTAAGGGGTGTTCCCTTCCTAATTGCAACTCGCAGTGCAATGTAGGATTGTTTTGTGACCGCGAACGCGGGCGCAAACCAATCGCAGTTTGCACCCATTTCAAATGGTTGCTAACACTTTCGCAAAAGGGAAGGGATCCCCATGGAACCCCTTCCCCATTGTGAATGTCACTGTAAACATTTTTTCAGAGCAGGCAGTGGTCCGTTTCATTTTTGTTATGCATCTCGTTTTCCTTTAAGGAAAACGGGCTGCATTACAAAACAAACAAAAAAAACTGCTTTATTGAAAAGCAGTCACAGACATGGTGGTCTGCTGTCTCCAGCAGGCCACCATTCGCGAGGGGGTCGCAAATTGCAACCCACCTCATGATTATTCATGAGGTGGGCATTTGCGAAGCCCTTGCGAATCACACATGGTGTCAAGGACACCATCCTACATTCGGATTTGCGACTCGCAATTTGCAGGTCACAAATCTGAACCTACCTACATGTGGCCCCAAATTCTTAAAGAAAGTCACAAAAGTGCACCCATGGTATATGTCGTACCCCTATAAAATATTTGTGAACTGTATTTTAGCATGGGTAAATACGATGTGTAGATTTGCTCATGTGAAAATCTATTGAGCATTTGCAAGTTCATTTTCCCTCCAGCCACTTTCTTCCCAACCCTGGAAGAAGTTCTAATTCTGCCATTGTCAGGAGTAAATGTCCAACCTTTCTTATTATGGGAAAATATTAGAGAGAAGCTGGTAAAAATCTTTAAAACATGCAGGTTAGTAGGTTTGCAGACTCAAAGGCATTCCAGCCCTGAAACTATTGCTTACTGCTTCCTCCAGCCCCAGTATGCAGATCTGCAGAAAGGTGGCAAAATAAGGAAATTGCTACAGTAGGGATTGAAACTCCAAGTATTCAAGCCCTACTATGGTAGTAGCCCTGGCATAATCAGAGAGGCTATTAATTGCTGCCATAATTTGTCGCCACACTACATGGCACCAAAGGGACAAGTAGATCTTTTTACAGGACAAGTACATTTGAGAAGCAACCTGTCCCCTGGACAAGTAGATATTTTAATAAATTCCACACCCCTGTGAATGTATCCTAGGAGCAGAGAATAGAGTGGCGGATTGTCTTTCACGTTTAGTTTCGTTGGAAACATGTGGATGTGAAGCACGAGGATGATGTGTGGGATTTGGATGTTTATAATGTTTGTGGGGTCAAGGATGGTACCATAAGTGAAGATGAGTGGAAGGATTTAGTGGTTGGTGATACAATTTTGCAGGAGATTACCACGTTGCTTGAGGGTGAGGGGAAATCCAGACAAGGAGTAAGTTCTGAAGGCCTGAATTACTGAGATGTTAGAAATGAATTATCTATGCAACAGGGGTTGCTGTGGAGAGGTTCTGGAGTAATTACCAACCCCCTCAAAACCTGCTCCCCATGCCCCCCCCCCCCCCCCCCCCCACACAAGCCATCCCCCTCTCCATTCAAGAAACCTTAATCTGTTTGGCTCATCAGTGTCCTATAGGAATTTGTTCATTTATTTTCTGGTCATTTTGTCTGTATTTATCCACATTTATTTTTATCGCAAAAGAAGACGCTGCAGCTAGTATTTTGTTTCACATTTATTTAGACAGTGCACACTTGCACTCTTTTGTTATAGGTTTAGACATATCTACATGCACGCCAAAATGTGTACTATGCAGATTACAGAACAGTATTTCATGTGCATAGCTCAGTGGGATACTACGTCTCTGTAAATAGGCCTGTAAACCTTGTTCTCATCTCAGAACATTTGCTGTGCATTCAGAGGCCAAGATCACAAGTCAGATGCTGTTTTCCTGGGGGCACCTGTTTGAGCACTTTTGTTTTCAGAATATCAGTGAGAAACGGCATTAGATGGTTTCGGGTGCAAGTGGGCATCAGACATAGAATACAAAGTACTGAACCCCAATGGTTCCACTTATCCTTTCATCTTTCCGAGGTCGATAACTTCTATGGCATACAGTTAAGTAATAATAAACATTTGTTTAAGTCTATAGCGTCAAGACAACACTCTGGATGTGCTCTTCAGCCAGCCTGTTATGTTAACTGTGATGTGTGCAGCAGTTTGGGCACCAGCGAACAGATGTGCCAGGTGATAGAGTGGGCACTCGCCCATCAGACTGCACTGCACATCGCAGTCCATGATCTGATCCTAGGGGCTGAGTCCAGAGACACCCATGCATACGGTTGAGAGTGTCAGGGCGTCACTGCAGTGGGCTGCAGCCGTTCTTGGTCCTACCACCTGCCCCCCCACCCCCGGGCAAGCAGAAGGGGCCTTGAGAGAGGGACAGCAAGCGTGGGAGATAAGTTGGGAAGAGCCTAGGTTTTTTGATTTTTTTTCCCCGGCCGTGGGAGGTTAGTCACCGTCCTGTGGTTGGATGGTACACTTGACTCCAGTGCTTGTTTTTGTAGTATGCGGTAGCTTGGCCCATTTTCAGTACCTCTGGGTCCGTGAAGAGTTGATTAGCAGAAGAAATGGTGGTTCTAGTAGATGGTTCAAGTAAATATCTATCTGATGTTTGCTGCTATTGGATCCGGTTCATGTTTTGTTCGTCTAAGAGATGTTGCACTGTTCCTTGCACCACAAGGAGTTCTTTCACGGCTGGCTGACCTGCTCTGATGTAAGCTCAGGGCAAAGGCTTGTCCACCAGAGCGATTGAGCCAGCCGGACTACCCAAGCATTGAGATGCCTAGACCAACAGATTGTCACAGGTCCTCACATAATGTAGGTCAACATTGAGCGGTGTGAGCTGCATTGATGAAGCTGTGTGTGGAGAGTTATGAGGCTTGGCATGGAGGAGGAGGACCAGAGGGTTTTGGAGGTCACTGGTGGAGCTGTGCAGTGGGAGGCGTGGGCTTTACTAGCAGAGGTGGGTGCCTGGAAGCTTCAGCTGAGAGAGCTGCACTGGTGGAGCTGTGCAGTGGAAGGCCTGGGCTTTATTAGCAGAGGTGGGTGCCTGGCAGACTTCAGCTGAGTGAGATGCACTGGTGGAGCTGTGCAGTGGGAGGCGTGGGCTTTATTAGCAGAGGTGGGTGTCTGGCAGGCTTCAGCTGAGTGAGATGCACTGGTGGAGCTGTGCAGTGGGAGGCGTGGGCTTTATTAGCAGAGGTGGGTGTCTGGCAGGCTTCAGCTGAGTGAGGTGCACTGGTGGAGCTGTGCAGTGGGAGGCCTGGGCTTTATTAGCAGAGGTGGGTGTCTGGCAGGCTTCAGCTGAGTGAGATGCACTGGTGGAGCTGTGCAGTGGGAGGCGTGGGCTTTATTAGCAGAGGTGGGTGTCTGGCAGGCTTCAGCTGAGTGAGGTGCACTGGTGGAGCTGTGCAGTGGAAGGCCTGGGCTTTATTAGCAGAGGTGGGTGCCTGGCAGGCTTCAGCTGAGTGAGATGCACTGGTGGAGCTGTGCAGTGGGAGGCGTGGGCTTTATTAGCAGAGGTGGGTGCCTGGCAGGCTTGAGATGCACTGGTGGAGCTGTGCAGTGGGTGGCGTGGGCTTTATCAGCAGAGGTGGGTGCCTGGCAGACTTCAGCTGAGTGAGATGCACTGGTGGAGCTGTGCAGTGGAAGGCCTGGGCTTTATTAGCAGAGGTGGGTGTCTGGCAGGCTTCAGCTGAGTGAGATGCACTGGTGGAGCTGTGCAGTGGAAGGCCTGGGCTTTATTAGCAGAGGTGGGTGCCTGGCAGACTTCAGCTGAGTGAGATGCACTGGTGGAGCTGTGCAGTGGAAGGCCTGGGCTTTATTAGCAGAGGTGGGTGCCTGGCAGGCTTCAGCTGAGTGAGATGCACTGGTGGAGCTGTGCAGTGGAAGGCCTGGGCTTTATTAGCAGAGGTGGGTGCCTGGCAGACTTCAGCTGAGTGAGATGCACTGGTGGAGCTGTGCAGTGGAAGGCCTGGGCTTTATTAGCAGAGGTGGGTGCCTGGCAGGCTTCAGCTGAGTGAGATGCACTGGTGGAGCTGTGCAGTGGAAGGCCTGTGCTTTATTAGCAGAGGTGGGTGCCTGGCAGGCTTCAGCTGAGTGAGATGCACTGGTGGAGCTGTGCAGTGGAAGGCCTGGGCTTTATTAGCAGAGGTGGGTGTCTGGCAGGCTTCAGCTGAGTGAGATGCACTGGTGGAGCTGTGCAGTGGGAGGCCTGGGCTTTATTAGCAGAGGTGGGTGCCTGGCAGGCTTCAGCTGAGTGAGATGCACTGGTGGAGCTGTGCAGTGGGAGGCGTGGGCTTTATTAGCAGAGGTGGGTGTCTGGCAGGCTTTAGCTGAGTGAGATGCACTGGTGGAGCTGTGCAGTGGAAGGCCTGGGCTTTATCAGCAGAGGTGGGTGCCTGGCAGACTTCAGCTGAGTGAGATGCACTGGTGGAGCTGTGCAGTGGAAGGCCTGGGCTTTATCAGCAGAGGTGGGTGCCTGGCAGACTTCAGCTGAGTGAGATGCACTGGTGGAGCTGTGCAGTGGGAGGCCTGGGCTTTATTAGCAGAGGTGGGTGCCTGGCAGGCTTGAGATGCACTGGTGGAGCTGTGCAGTGGGAGGCCTGGGCTTTATTAGCAGAGGTGGGTGTCTGGCAGGCTTCAGCTGAGTGAGATGCACTGGTGGAGCTGTGCAGTGGGAGGCCTGGGCTTTATTAGCAGAGGTGGGTGTCTGGCAGGCTTCAGCTGAGTGAGATGCACTGGTGGAGCTGTGCAGTGGGAGGCCTGGGCTTTATCAGCAGAGGTGGGTGCCTGGCAGACTTCAGCTCAGTGAGATGCACTGGTGGAGCTGTGCAGTGGGCAGCATGTGTTTTACTAGCAGGGTGGGTGCCTGGCAGGCTTGCTGTGTGTGGGCGACACTGGTGGAGCTTTGGGACATTGTATTCTGGGCTGCATTAATGTGGTTTATTGCAGACATGCGCTGGTGATTGATTGGGTCCGCTCTGTAATAAGGGTTGTGTTGTTGGCAGGATTGTGCTGCTGAAGCAGAGCTGAGTGCCCATCTCCTGGGTAACAGACCTCACTGCTGCAGGGCATGGCTGGCACATACAGGGCTGGATGTTGGCAGGGAGGAGCGGTGCATTTTGGGATTGAATGGCCATGATAACTGCAGTGGGCATCTGTTTTTGAAATCGATGTTCTGGGTTGTCATCCGTGTGGATATGTTATCCAGGGGGCAGGCCTGCAGTCGGACTGGCATCCGCTGACCTGCAGGAGCACTGGGTCCGGAGGCTGCCAGGTGACAGGGCTAACGTGCCTCAGTGACTGAGTGGCCTCTAACTCCATCAGAGCTGGGCAGACTGTGCTCAGTTTATCAAATGTAACACCTTCACGCCAGCAGAAGCGCATTAGTGAATATCTGTCAGCGCCTATCAGCCTCCATGTATTCATGGCTGAAGCCGGCTGTCTGACCCGCCGGAGGGAGGGGAGAGAGCTCCTCCAGGAAGGACTGACTGCTGCCTGCTGCGGTTATTCATTGCTCGCACGTCTGTCTCGGCCTGGCTGCTCCGATCAATACGTGTTAAATGCTCTGTAATCTGCTTCTGCTATTGATCCCAGCGTCGCCAGTCCTCGTCCGTCGCTCAGTGCAGCGAGCCCGAGGCAGCTGCCTTGCGGCATGCTCAGTCACAATCATTCTGTGTTTGTAACATTTCAGTGCAACAGTGGGCAGTTCGTAGAAGGGAGGCGGCCTGAGGCGCCGGAGAGTGAGTGCAGGTTAGTGAATGCAGCAGTGGTCCCAGAGAGGTTTGGGGGGCGTGGCAGTCAGGACCAGGGAACGCAAGCATCCTTAGTGGCCGCACAGTGGCACCTGCGTGCCCAAAGAACTCTCTTGTTTATACATCTAACAGCGTAGACCTGCTGCCAGGTCGAGGTAGCTCAGTTCGTAGAAGGGAGGCGGCCTGAGGTGCCAGGGAGTGAGTGCAGGTTAGTGAATGCAGAAGTGGTCCCAGAGAGGTCTGGGGGGCGTGGCAGTCAGGGCCTGGGAATGCAAGCATCCTAAGTGGCCGCACAGTGGCACCTGCGTGCCCAAAGAACTCTCTTGTTTATACATCTAACAGTGTAGACCTGCTGCCAGGTCGAGGTAGCTCAGTTCGTAGAAGGGAGGCGGCCTGAGGCGCCGGAGAGTGAGTGCAGGTTAGTGAATGCAGAAGAGGTCTGGGGGGCGTGGCAGTCAGGGCCAGGGAATGCAAGCATCCTTAGTGGCCGCACAGTGGCACCTGCGTGCCCAAAGAACTCTCTTGTTTATACATCTAACAGTGTAGACCTGCTGCCAGGTCGAGGTAGCTCAGTTCGTAGAAGGGAGGCGGCCTGAGGTGCCAGGGAGTGAGTGCAGGTTAGTGAATGCAGAAGTGCTCCCAGAGAGGTCTGGGGGGCGTGGCAGTCAGGGCCAGGGAATGCAAGCATCCTTAGTGGCCGCCCAGTGGCACCTGCGTGCCCAAAGAACTCTCTTGTTTATACATCTAACAGTGTAGACCTGCTGCCAGGTCGAGGTAGCTCAGTTCGTAGAAGGGAGGCGGCCTGAGGCGCCGGAGAGTGAGTGCAGGTTAGTGAATGCAGAAGAGGTCTGGGGGGCGTGGCAGTCAGGGCCAGGGAATGCAAGCATCCTTAGTGGCCGCACAGTGGCACCTGCGTGCCCAAAGAACTCTCTTGTTTATACATCTAACAGTGTAGACCTGCTGCCAGGTCGAGGTAGCTCAGTTCGTAGAAGGGAGGCGGCCTGAGGCGCCGGAGAGTGAGTGCAGGTTAGTGAATGCAGAAGAGGTCTGGGGGGCGTGGCAGTCAGGGCCAGGGAATGCAAGCATCCTTAGTGGCCGCACAGTGGCACCTGCGTGCCCAAAGAACTCTCTTGTTTATACATCTAACAGCGTAGACCTGCTGCCAGGTCGAGGTAGCTCAGTTCGTAGAAGGGAGGCGGCCTGAGGCGCCGGAGAGTGAGTGCAGGTTAGTGAATGCAGAAGTGGTCCCAGAGGTCTGGGGGCGTGGCAGTCAGGGCCAGAGAATGCAAGCATCCTTAGTGGCCGCACAGTGGCACCTGCGTGCCCAAAGAACTCTCCTTAATTATAAATTAGACTCCCGGTTTTATGGAATGTACTTATATGTATTTTTATTTTTTACATTTCCTTCTGCATTTATCCATCTGAATGGTATTTATTTTGGGTCGTGTGAACTAATGAGGCAATAACTCGTATATTTCCACAGTTGTGCACGGGCCAAACTTGAACTCAGACTTTGATGGCGGCCACTTTTAACACATCACATGCACAAGAAAAGAAATAACATATCAGAAATGGATATAGAGATATCTGGTGATTTAAGCAAATCCCATTCAATGTTTTAACTGCCGCGGCAGCCTCCATGTGCAGCTATTGGCCTGAAGTTCATTAATCCTAGAACGGAGTCACTCAGAAGAAGCCGGTGTTTCTGGATTTCTCCGCACTTCAACAATAATTACAGATGGGAAATGACCTGTTTTCTGTCTGTATTTCTCTGTATTTCTCAGTAGAAACTGAAAGCAGGGTGGCTTGGTTCTAAATCTAGCAGCTGTGGAGCATGTTTCTAGGTGTAGGTAACTCCTTCGCCCTGACTCGGCTTCGGTCTCGCCCTCCTCATCGTTGGACTTCAGTTTCTTGCTTCCCTCCAGCGCCTGTAGTTCATGGGCCTCACTCGCTCCTGTCTTTGGCACACCCGTGGTCCTGACGTGGGTCTCTCAGTCGTTCTTCTTGCCTTGGGTTTGCTCTCATCAGGTAGGCGCAGATATTTTGCCCCAGCCTGACGTTGTTGTATAAATGTGTTCTTGGCCTTCCTTTCTATTAGTAATTCTTGGATTTCACCTCCCCACCCTCCTTCATTCTCTTACAAGCCCTCAGTTTGAGTAGAGCCCTTCCCACCCCCATTCTTCATTCTCTCCCAAGCCCTCAGTGTGAGTGAGTAGAGCCCTGCCCAACACCATTCCTCATTCTCTCCCAGGCCCTCAGTTTAAGGAGTGAGTAGAGCCCTCCACACCTCCATTCTTCATTCCCTCCCAGGCCCTCAGTTTGAGTGAGTAGAGCCCTTCCCACCCCCATTCTTCATTCTCTCCCAAGCCCTCAGTGTGAGTGAGTAGAGCCCTGCCCAACACCATTCCTCATTCTCTCCCAGGCCCTCAGTTTAAGGAGTGAGTAGAGCCCTCCACACCTCCATTCTTCATTCCCTTCCAGGCCCTCAGTTTGAGTGAGTAGAGCCCCCCCCCCCCATTCTTCATTCCCTCACAGTCCCTCAGTTTGATGAGTGAGTAGAGCTCTCCCCACCCCGTTCCTCATTCTCTCCCAGGCCCTCAGTTTGAGTGAGTAGAGCCCTCCCCTCTCCCATAGAACTGGCCATCGTGGGCTCCACCTCCACGCTGTGGCAGCGGCACAGCTCACTTCTCCTCCTCTTTCTAGACTCTCAACTTCATGCCGCCCCCCAACCCTTGCCCAACCTTTGTCTTCATCTCGGGCATCCTTTCTCTGGGGCAAAGTGTTCTGCCCCCTCCCCTGGGAGCACATCTCCTGTCTACCCCGGGGAGGCCTGGTTTGTCCCTTTCGGGGTTCGGTGGTGGCCAGCCGCAGCACTTTGTTTTGGCCCAAAGACAAAACCCCTGGTGTTGGTTCGATTTTCTGTCCATGCTCTCCTGCCCCCTCCCCCTTTCTGGAGCAAGTTTGGAGCAACCTCTCCACCTGGGAGAGGGGGGTCAGGAAGACCGATGCCCATTTATTTGGGATTTGGGATTGGGGCATGGCGGGCACCCCACCCATATATATATAATTTTTTCTCTGGAGTTTACTGGGATTTCTACCACCCCACCATGGGGGAGTGTGGGGGAGGCGGCAGATCGGAGTAATTAAAGCAGAAGGACTGGGGTAATTATATGTGCTGGGGGGAGCACAGGCCCTTGCCTAAGGGGCCGTTCCCCATCCCTGGTGGATTCCTGCTGGGGATCGCTTTCCTTTGGCGATCACCAAGCAAGGATGCCCTGGGCAGGGGTAACATTGGAAAGTGGGGATTCCCCCCTTTCAGCGATATGTCTCCCAAAGGAATCAGTGTTCTGGGGGCTGAGAAAAGCCCCCGAGCACTCATGATGCTTCGAATGAAGACTTAAAATATATATAGTAATCAGGGCCACTGGAATCTTGCTATTCTGCGGCCACAGCTTTTTTCACATGCTTAAGGATATGTCGCGTTCGCTACATTCTCCATCATGTGCTGCATAATCCGCAAATTTTAACAAAAAAAACGGTGTCTAGCTCACACGGATCAAAGGTTACGAAAAATATCTCAATATGTGTTTGCGCGCATTGGAAGACCCTTTAAAAGATTAACTGGTCATCTTTCAGTTGGTTTTTCATGCATTTGGTTGTTAAGCTGGTATTAATGATGTAACATATTTGCCCAGACTGCATTACCATGTATACATTTTTTTTTAAAAACTATCCAAAAATGTGCCGTTTTATGCTGCATAATTTGCCTTTTCTTGCTGCATAATTAAGTCCACCCTGCTGCATAATTTGGTGCTGTCTTGCCACATAATTCCAGTGGCATTGACAGTAGTGTTTACGTCAATAGGTCTGAAAAGTAAACAGTTGTAACTATGCTATTTGCAAGAACTCCTGTGACTTTCTTTTCCCTGATCTTAAGAAGTAGAAATTTGCCAATTAAATGTAATAGAGGGAGATGTGAGTGGAAACAACTCTAACATGTTTGTTCCCTTTGCTATTTTTATTATATATTAATTATTTTTATCTTTTGCATTGCTGCCTTTTATGGTATTTGTCAACCTTCAGCTGGGGTCTTCAACAAATAATGCAGTTTGACTTTAATGGGAATACAAATGACACATGTAACCATCCTTAAAATGTCGTCGCCTTGATGGACAGCCCATCCCAGTAAAGAGATCAAATGGAATACTCATGAGAACCAACGGCTGACACTGGGCCAGAGTGGGATGGGGAAGGCGCTGGCCCGAAGCCCGCTTCCTTCTTTACTTTTCTGAAGAATCGACACCATGAGGTGTTCCAGAAAACCCTAAAAATACTACAGGTTTTTGTCCTCGTGATGTCTTCTTCAGTAAGGGCTCGTGTGCGCCTCTGTTTGAAGTTGTGAGAAAGTAGCCTCTTTCTAGCCTTGTTACCCCCACTTTTGGCCTGTTTGTGAGTGTATGTCAGGGTGTTTTCACTGTCTCACTGGGATCCTGCTAGCCAGGGCCCAGTGCTCATAGTGAAAACCCTATGTTTTCAGTATGTTTGTTATGTGTCACTGGGACCCTGCTAGTCAGGACCCCAGTGCTCATAAGTTTGTGGCCTATATGTATGTGTTCCCTGTGTGGTGCCTAACTGTCTCACTGAGGCTCTACTAACCAGAACCTCAGTGGTTATGCTCTCTGCTTTCCAAATGTGTCACTAACAGGCTAGTGACCAATTTTACCATTTCACATTGGCATACTGGAACACCCTTATAATTCCCTAGTATATGGTACTGAGGTACCCAGGGTATTGGGGTTCCAGGAGATCCCTATGGGCTGCAGCATTTCTTTTGCCACCCATAGGGAGCTCTGACAATTCTTACACAGGCCTGCCACTGCAGCCTGAGTGAAATAACGTCCACGTTATTTCACAGCCATTTACCACTGCACTTAAGTAACTTATAAGTCACCTATATGTCTAACCTTCACCTGGTGAAGGTTGGGTGCTAAGTTACTTAGTGTGTGGGCACCCTTGCACTAGCCAAGGTGCCCTCACATCGTTCAGGGCAAATTCCCCAGACTTTGTGAGTTCAGGGATACCATTTCACGCGTGCACTATACATAGGTCACTACCTATGTATAGCGTCACAATGGCAACTCCGAACATGGCCATGTAACATGTCTAAGATCATGGAATTGTCACCCCAATGCCATGCCATTCTGGCATTGGGGAGACAATTCCATGATCCCCCGAGTCTCTAGCACAGACCCGGGTACTGCCAAACTGCCTTTCCCGGGGTTTCACTGCAGCTGCTGCTGCTGCCAACCCCTCAGACAGGTTTCTGCCCTCCTGGGGTCCAGCCAGGCTTGGCCCAGGAAGGCAGAACAAAGGACTTCCTCAGAGAGAGGGTGTTACACCCTCTCCCTTTGGAAAAAGGTGTCAGGGCTGGGGAGGAGTAGCCTCCCCCAGCCTCTGGAAATGCTTTGATGGGCACAGATGGTGCCCATCTCTGCATAAGCCAGTCTACACCGGTTCAGGGATCCCCCAGCCCTGCTCTGGCGCGAAACTGGACAAAGGAAAGGGGAGTGACCACTCCCCTGACCTGCAGCTCCCAGGGGAGGTGCCCAGTGCTCCTCCAGTGTGCTCCAGACCTCTGCCATCTTGGAAACAGAGGTGTTGCTGGCACACTGGACTGCTCTGAGTGGCCAGTGCCATCAGGTGACGTCAGAGACTCCTTCTGATAGGCTCTTACCTGTGTTACTAGCCTATCCTCCTTCCTGGGTAGCCAAACCTCCTTTTCTGGCTATTTAGGGTCTCTGCTTTGGGGAATTCTTTAGATACCGAATGCAAGAGCTCACCAGAGTTCCTCTGCATCTCTCTCTTCACCTTCTGCCAAAGGATCGACCGCTGACTGCTCAGGACGCCTGCAAAACCGCAACAAAGTAGCAAAGACGACTACTGCAACCTTGTATCGCTTATCCTGCCGACATCTCATCTGTTTCCCTGGTGGTGCATGCTCTGGGGGTAGCCTGCCTCCTTCTTGCACCAGGAGCTCTGAAGAAATCTCCCATGGGTCGACGGAATCTTCCGCCTGCAACCGCAGGCAACAATAGACTGCATCACCGGTCCTCTGGGTCCCCTCTCAGCACGACGAGCGTGGTCCCTGGAACTCAGCAACTCTGTCCAAGTGACTCCCACAGTCCAGTGACTCTTCAGTCCAAGTTTGGTGGAGGTAAGTCCTTGCCTCCCCACGCTAGACTGCATTGCTGGGTACCGCGTGATTTGCAGCTGCTCTGGCTCCTGTGCATTTTTCCAGGATTTCCTTTGTGTACAGCCAAGCCTGGGTCCCCGACACTCTAACCTGCAGTGCACAACCTTCTGAGTTGTCCTCCGGCGTCGTGGGACTCCCTTTTGTGTCTTTGGGTGGACTCCGGTTCACTCCTCTTCCAAGTGCCTGTTCCGGTACTTCTGCGGGTGCTGCCTGCTTCTGTGAGGGCTCCCTGACTTGCTGGGTGCCCCCGCTGTCTCCTCATCCAAGTGGCGACATCCTGGTCCCTCCTGGGCCACAGCAGCATCCAAAAACCCTAACCGCGACCCTTGCAGCTAGGAAGGCTTGTTTGTGGTCTTTCTGCGTGGGAACACCTCTGCAAGCTTCTTCACGACGTGGGACATCCATCCTCCAAAGGGGAAGTTTCTAGCCCTCTTTGTTCTTGCAGAAACCAAAGCTTCTTCCATCCGGTGGCAGCTTCTTTGCACCCTCAGCTGGCATTTCCTGGGCATCTGCCCACTCTCGACATTGTCGCGACTCTTGGACTTGGTCCCCTTGTTTCACAGGTACTCAGGTCCGGAAATCCAATATGTTGCTTTGCTGGTGTTGGTCTTCCTTGCAGACACCCCCTATCACGACTTCTGTGCTCTCTGGGGGTTATAGGTGCACTTTACCCCTACTTTTCAGGGTCTTGGGGTGGGCTATCTTTCTAACCCTCACTGATTTCTTACAGTCCCAGTGACCCTCTACAAGCTCACATAGGTTTGGGGTCCATTCGTGGTTCGCATTCCACTTTTGGAGTATATGGTTTGTGTTGCCCCTATACCTATGTGCTCTTATTGCAATCTACTGTAACTTTACATTGCTTGCATTACTTCCTTTTGCTGTTACTGCATATTTTTGGTATTGTGTACATATATCTTGTGTATATTTGGCATCCTCATACTGAGGGTACTCACTGAGATACTTTTGGCATATTGTCATAAAAATAAAGTACCTTTATTTTTTGTATATATGTGTATTGTTTCTTGTGCATATGACACCAGTGGTATAGTAGGAGCTTTACATGTCTCCTAGTTCAGCCTAAGCTGCTCTGCTATAGCTACCTTCTATCAGCCTAAGCTGCTAGAAACACCTCTTCTACACTAATAAGGGATAACTGGACCTGGTACAGAGTGTAAGTACCCCTTGGTACCCACTACAAGCCAGGCCAGCCTCTTACAGAAGTGCGTTTATACAAACAGCTGTTGTGCTTGGGACTGGGGTTTGTGATTCACTCCAGGCACCTGAATCTTTTCTTGTCCTCTCTCTCTGCAGTTCCAGCAAAGATAAGAGTAAACACATCTTACAGGTAAGAACTCTTACACACGCCTTCCTCCTGTAACACTACGGGTCTTGACAAAGTAACTCTGGCTTCCGTGTTTCTCTCTCCAACACTTCAATATCCCTTTCTTGTGTGTTTGACCTCCGTTCTAGTTCCACTCTGTCTCAACAGTCTGTGTTGGTATAGAATTTGTATCTTTGCTGTAACGCCCTGACCTGCTTTTCATCTGTCCAATTCCATATGCATACACACATTCACAGTTTTATCTATACAATTATATATGCATACATATGTTCAGTTTTTATCTATACAATTCCATATGCGTACACACATTCACAGTTTCCATGTTTTACTATGTTTCTTGTTTTAAATGCACTGTTCTTAATGCCATTTTGCCCCTGGGTGGAAGTTGGACTTGCAAGTGTCCCCAGGTAGGTTTTGGTTAGAATGAACATATTTTCACACTCTGAATACCAAGGTTTTGCAAGTCTCTTTTTGGGTGAACATTGAAAAGGTTGTGGCATTTTTAGGGCGAGCGTAAGCGTTTGACCTCGTGTATACTTTTAGTATACTTCTTATGGCTTAAAGCGATTTCATTTGTTGGTTGCAGTGTCCTTTAAAAATCCTTGCTCGCAAGTGGTCAGTTCTGCCTTTTTCTCCCTCCTTTTTCTGTTTCAGAGCAGTGACCAACTACTGTATTATTCCACTTTGCTGTGATGGACTATTTTTGTTACTTCTTTGGTGCTCCCCTTTCAATTTGGGTGCTTTAGGCTGGTAGCTGCCTGCGTTTTATCGTAGCATTCTGTTCTTCCCATCTCCTCCCATGTTGCTGACATTTGTTTTGGCTTTATTCCAATGCTGTCCTCGTTTGTCTGTGGCTCACTGATCACGAAAGCCATAATATACCCTTTCTGGTACAGTGTAGCTAACTTGCTTCGCCTTGCACCACATCTCCGTCTCTCTTTCCAGGGCCCCTCCCTGCCAGCACTCACAACATCACACGCGGAGCATTGCTTATCTCCTTTATTGGGGCCATACATCTTCTCAGGCTGTTCTGCTCATTGAAAAGGGAGGCAAGAATGCTTGCAAGACATTACATTCTGTTAAAATGAAAAAAAAAAAAATTCCCAGCCTTATTTTCCAATTTCTTTTTAGACGTTTACGCAACGTGAGGTAGTGTAGTCATTGTCTCGTTTCTCCTCAAGGGCTTGTGATTTCTAATGTCAGTAGCCACCGGTGACCACCAAAACATCGCAGGAAAAGACGAAAATATGAGACCGGGTTGACTAATTTATGTGACTGGAAAAGTCCACTTCCCAATTTACAGTGCCAATAGCTCTAACTCAAGAAAATGTAAGACCTATTGCATTGCAAATGCTTGTTCTTATTGATGCTCCAATATTCTTCTGGAACGAAAATAACCATTCTGGTCTGCAGGCATGAACAGATTAGTCAGTTGGCAGTGTCCATGTGTTACAAAGATGGAAGATAGTGGTGCTTTTAGTGAAATGTTCCACTGTAGTTACAGCTCACAAGCAGCCAGGCAGCTGGTATACAGTCTGTATGAAGGCCCCAAATACAAACTTTACTGCAGTGGAGTTACTCACAATATATGTATTTAGCATTTCTCCACAATGGAATATGTATGTTTCCAGATTGGTGTCTGATTCCATTAACCTTCCTGGATATTAGGACTCGTGCAAGCTGTTTGGTTTAAATGCTATTCCCCAACTTGCAGGAAAAGATGACCCCACTAAAGTGCCGGGGGGCGAGGGGGCATGTCTGCTCTGTGATGAGACACTGTCTCATTGTGAAAACCTGCTCCCCTATTATCAATTATCTGTTGCTAAGCAAGTAAAAGGTGCAAACCCGGGTGTAAAACAAATGACCTGCAGACTGGTGAAGTGCCCGCAGGGCATCCCTCTCTCCTGTGATTTGCCCTATGTTGGCCTGGTGCCATCCTGAGAATGTTTGCTAGTGACCGGTCCTTCTGGCGAACTGCAAAGTAAGTAAAACCTATTGTTTTAAATGTCTCCGCATTAGTGCGAGAAAGTGTATGCTTTCAGGCCAAGTGTCCTGAGATGTGATTGCAAGAGGAGTTGTTATGCGCTCCAGTTGCTGTGGTAGACTGTAAACGATGTGTTTTGCTGATCTGTGCTGTGATGAACCCCAAGTATATTCACTGTATCTAATCAAGAAGACGTGTCCTTTCTCCGAGAACGCGCAGCTCAAGCTCTGACCTGGTGAATGGTTCCACTGTACATTGGGGCCTGGCGTCCACTAACCCTAGTGCTTCATCTTCTGTGTCACAAGCATTTTGAACTTACTGAGACCAGGTGGGCACTGTAGCCCTGCTTAACATGGCACCGCTACACACAGCGTGCCCTTGGCACTGTAAGCCAACGATAGCGGTGTAGACGTGCCTTGAGAGCAGTGGTGAATGCTCTGATGCTCTGGGAAAACTGGTCCCTGTCATCCTCCCCACATCCTGCTCTCATCTGCTGTGGCTGCCATTTTGAGAGAAATGTGTTCGGTCCTCTGCTGCTAATTCCTCCTCTTGTTGCTTCCACAGGCAACTTCCAAATCCTAGAGAGAGTACAGCCGTGACTTGTAAGATTCTGTGGCACATTCAAGCCATGCTGAATGACCCTCTGAGACTGTAGAGTGCTAAACGCCTGGTACTGTGCGATCCAACATGATGTATAGAGGCATTCTAGGTTGTCCCTTGAATGCATTTATATGTTGACCTTGCTGTGTATCTGGGCCCAGGAGAGAAACACTTTATTTTAAGTATCTGACCAGCTCCAGACAGGATTAAATCTGAACAGTCGCAAGTGATAGAATGCAGCTTGTTGTTCGACTTGTGCAAAGCTGAGCAGGGGAGCAAAACTACAACATCCTCAGATTTAAAACCAGTATAGGTGGTGTAACTAAATGAAACTATTCTTTAGTTAATGTAGAATATATGCAAGGCCGAACAGCCATGGAACAGGCTGAATGAGGCAGAGGAGTGATCTTAAAACAGGTTGACTGAGGCAGAGCCGCGATCATGGAACAGGTTGACTGAGGCGGAGCCGTGATCTTAAAACAGGTTGACTGAGGCGGAGCCGTGATCTTGGAACAGGTTGACTGAGGCGGAGCCGTGATCTTGGAACAGGTTGACTGAGGCGGAGCCGTGATCTTGGAACAGGTTGACTGAGGCGGAGCCGTGATCTTAGAACAGGTTGACTGAGGCGGAGCCGTGATCTTAGAACAGGTTGAATGAGGCGGAGCCGTGATCATGGAACAGGTTGAATGAGGCGGAGCCGTGATCATGGAACAGGTTGAATGAGGCGGAGCCGTGATCATGGAACAGGTTGAATGAGGCGGAGCCGTGATCATGGAACAGGTTGAATGAGGCGGAGCCGTGATCATGGAACAGGTTGAATGAGGCGGAGCCGTGATCATGGAACAGGTTGAATGAGGCGGAGCCGTGATCATGGAACAGGTTGAATGAGGCGGAGCCGTGATCATGGAACAGGTTGAATGAGGCGGAGCCGTGATCATGGAACAGGTTGAATGAGGCGGAGCCGTGATCATGGAACAGGTTGAATGAGGCGGAGCCGTGATCAGGGAACAGGTTGAATGAGGCGGAGCCGTGATCAGGGAACAGGTTGAATGAGGCGGAGCCGTGATCTTGGAACAGGTTGAATGAGGCGGAGCCGTGATCTTGGAACAGGTTGAATGAGGCGGAGCCGTGATCTTGGAACAGGTTGAATGAGGCGGAGCCGTGATCTTAGAACAGGTTGAATGAGGCGGAGCCGTGATCTTAGACCAGGTTGAATGAGGGGGAGCCGTGATCTTAGAACAGGTTGAATGAGGCGGAGCCGTGATCTTAGAACAGGTTGAATGAGGCGGAGCCGTGATCTTAGAACAGGTTGAATGAGGCGGAGCCGTGATCTTGGAACAGGTTGAATGAGGCGGAGCCGTGATCTTGGAACAGGTTGAATGAGGCGGAGCCGTGATCTTGGAACAGGTTGAATGAGGCGGAGCCGTGATCTTGGAACAGGTTGAATGAGGCAGAGCCGTGATCTTGGAACAGGTTGAATGAGGCAGAGCCGTGATCTTGGAACAGGTTGAATGAGGCAGAGCCGTGATCTTGGAACAGGTTGAATGAGGCAGAGCCGTGATCTTGGAACAGGTTGAATGAGGCAGAGCCGTGATCTTGGAACAGGTTGAATGAGGCAGAGGAGTGATCGTGGAACAGGTTGAATGAGGCGGAGCAGTGATCGTGGAACAGGTTGACTGAGGCGGAGCAGTGATCTTGGAACAGGTTGAATGATCATGGAACAGGTTGAATGAGGCAGAGGAATGATCATGGAACAGGTTGAATGAGGCGGAGCCGTGATCATGGAACAGGTTGAATGAGGCGGAGCCGTGATCTTATAACAGGTTGAATGAGGCGGAGCCGTGATCTTATAACAGGTTGAATGAGGCAGAGGAGTGATCGTGGAACAGGTTGAATGAGGCAGAGGAGTGATCGTGGAACAGGTTGAATGAGGCGGAGCAATGATCGTGGAACAGGTTGAATGAGGCGGAGCAGTGATCGTGGAACAGGTTGGATGAGGCAGAGGAGTGATCTTGGAACAGGTTGAATGATCATGGAACAGGTTGAATGAGGCAGAGGAATGATCATGGAACAGGTTGAATGAGGCCAACCAGAGATTATATGAGGGTCCTATAGTTGCATTTCTGAGGTGACTGTCGAGTATTGTACTAAAACAGCATGAACTAAATATAACCTTACAAAAATATTGTGTCCTAGGTAGAAATATCAGCCTCTTTGTGTTAATAGAAAATCCACACCGAGTGGACGATATTTCTGTAAACTGTGTTTAGGGCCCAATATCTGTCCGAGGATCAATGTTCTAAAACGGAGCCGTGGCTGGCGAGGAGGTACAGCATCTCCGAGTTATGTTAGGCTAAGAAGGTGGGTTTTAAAACTGAATTTGGAGTTCATACCGTAACTTATTTTTTGTCTGTTCTAAACACACTCTTGGCAGAAACATGGCGTAGATTGTTGTGACCTCTCAGCACATGTTCTGATGTTTCTCCCGGTTTGTGAAAGTGTGGGTCTCCTCTGTCAGGCTCTGCAGAAGTCTCAGAAAGAAAGGGGTGCAGCTATAGGGACCAGGGCCTGCCATGACTGACATTGACTGACCCTTTCGTTAGGTGTTCTCAGTTTGTTTTTCAGATGCTTTGAAGTGTAAAGTGGGTAATTTTTGTCAGGGCTTGTGATGGGTGGCTACAGTTCTTGTACTGGTCAGGGTTGTGTGTGTGTTACAGGTAGCTATACTTGGGAGAAGGGTATCGTATTGGTTGAGATATTCACTTGAGGGGGATGGTCAGTCATAGAAGGTTTTGGTATGGTGTCGTCAAGCATACTTGTGTCTCAGAAGGTTTTGGTTCCATTTGGGCTCAGAGTTCTAGTACCAGTTGGGTATGTGCTTCTCCTTGAGGATCTAAGCGAGCTTAGCGTGCAACCCAAAGTTATTAAAGCATCTGACTGGAAGTAAGGGGGGGCGGGGGGGCAAGTGAAAGCAGAAAAGACCAGGAAGGTGCTTGCATACCATGACAGACAACCAAGACATTTAGTGATGCTTCGAAAAGCCCATCTAGGGATTCTTGTCTTACCTGTTCGTAAGTGCCACGTTACATATAGATATATGTGTGTATTGACAAAGGAGAAAGTGTGAAGTAACAGTCTGTTGAACCGGAGGGGAATCTTTAAGCTTGCCTCCTGTTGACATTCAGGCCGAACTCAGTTAGGGAGTTAGTTCAGCCTCGTGTAGGCTTTTGAGTCGAGTCTTGAAGGCATGAAATGCTGCTTTTCGGGCGGTCGGTGATGGTACCAGACAAGAACTTCAAGTACAGCTTTGTGTTGACTTCAGATTGATGGATCTTAATGTTGGCCAGGGATACTCCAAGGGAATGATATCAGAATGCCACCGAAAGGAGGGAGTCTGGGGGTATGCTGCGTGTCCTAACGTGCTATGCTCCTGCAGGTTTCACGTCTAGTAGGAAGTGATAGCCGCAAGACTGTTGCCAAGCTGACTCATGAGACGGGGTGTGCACAGGGCGTAGTGATCGCAGTGTCACCGCCTGCAGCTGGGTGGAAGACTCTTGGGTCACATAGTTGGCCGAAAGGGTTGAACGGGTGCTGTCGGTACTGCGGTGTGGCCTGAATCCACACTGTCGTCAGGGTAGGAGTTTGTTGGTCTTGCTAGGTACAGACTGTGTTCATTGATCATTCCCAGCAGTGGGGCAGGAATATTTGGGAAGATGTTGACCATAGAAGGATCGCTTCCGTTTTTAGGGTAGTGGAGGATACTTTGGTTGAGGGGCGGTGGTAGGCTGAGCGAGTGAGGCGTTAATGACTGAGTGGGCCGTCAGTTCTTCATCTGTGAATGACTTGACAATGGTATGTCATTTTGTGGTGTGGCTTTGAAGGAGTTGAAGTCATGAGAGATTGTCATCAGTGACTAGAACCATAGTCCAACCACTCTTGCCGCAGGACCCACATAACCCGCTCCATCCGCTGCTCCCTAATTTTGTCACTTTTCTCCTCTTGGTGGTGTTGCATTTGCCTGTTGGGGTTTGGAATTCCAAGTATCGTGGACTTTACAGGAGCTCGTCCTCTGTTGGAGACGGTTGGTTGTGATGTACTGCGCTTCTATTACTTCAGGTGTTTGTGGAGCAGCATGTTTTTCCAGGAGCTTTTGCGGGGTTCGCCAAAGGGATGAATGGTTTACAACGCCAAAGGGATGAATGGTTTACAACAAACCCTGCTGGTGCCGTCATGTCTGTCTGGTTGAGCGAGAGAGTAACATGAAGTCCCAGACCTCGTGAGTGCACAAATCCAGGCTTGGGATCAACACAAGCTTCCTCTCCAGTCATTTGAGTGCTGTGTATTCACCCATTGGCAGTCTGTGGTGCATTAAAAGGGGGTCAGATTCAGGAAGAACTGAATGAGGTCACTCTTTGGTGGAATTCCATCTTGCTACTCTCCACAAGCAATGGCACTGAGCGGAGTTGGCAAGCAGTGAGTGTTGGCACGGATTAGATCTTCTGAGATCTGATAGATTTTAATCCCTCCCATCGTCTTGCAGCTTGGATCATGACTTTAGGTGTCCTGATCCAAGCTGATTCTTTGGAGACCTCAGACTATTGAATAGCTTGTGTGACAATAGCTTACGCACCTGATTAAATGAACCCACCTCTTGTACCCTTTGGCCTCAGCACAAGAGTAAAGCTTCCCCCCTTTCACAGCAGACCCTTGGCAAAAATATTAACAGATTGATACCTGCGCTCCCGCCCAGTTATCCAAATTATACTGACTGGTTATGGTCCGGATATTGAGTGTCCAGTAGAAAGGTCTGTTCTGTAGCGCTGCGATCCGTGGCATCACAAAGAACCCCAAACACATCTTGCTTCCAGGTGCAAGTTGGACTTGCAAAGGTCCCCGGCTCACTGAACCTTCTGAGCGGCCTTGCTTGGACTACCCCCTCCCACGGCAGGTGGAACAACCCACACGTGAGCCTGCTAACAGAGCGATGCCATCACACGCTGCACTGGGAGGCAGAGGCCGCACTGGGGTCAGGGTACCTAAAGAGCATAGATTCTAGAAAAGGAATACAAACGGAGGCAGACAGTCCGGAACTGAACCGTGCAAAACCCCAAGCACCCCCAATGTCCACTGAAGCACGGACAGGAGTTACCAGGGTCCGGCCAGGATTGGCCCCTGCCAGCCCCGAAGGTCCTAGGACGTGCACACGCCAGGCCCTCCAAGCGTGCTCGAAGCAACTGGTCCACCCCAGATAGGTTTCCTGGAGTTACTGTGCACGATGTCCCCTACATTCTGCTCTCGAGGGATGCGGACTCTGAGACCGCTGGGCTCCTCTTCAAGCTGTCCAGCCCTTGTGGTCCTTAGTGCAGGAAAGCGTGAATGACCCCACTCTGGGCGACAGGGATGCAGGACCAGTCAGACTCATTGGAGGAGGCCACGTTACAACAGTATTGCTATTGGTAAAAACAGTGGATTTCTTGTTCCAGTGAATACGATGTCCACATGTGCAGTAAGATTGGGGTACTTTTGATGCACTGTGCACGTCTGAATATCTTAGTTTGAATGTTGCTGAATAGATTCTTAGCCTGACTTCTGTACTTTCCTCTGTGTACACCTGAAGCTTCCCCTCTCTGCATCGCTGCACTAGATCTGTTGTTAGGAATACAGTGATACAAAAAAGACTTTACTACACCCTCTCCGATTTTGCATATTATGTGTCTGACATTCATCTAGTCCTCATAATTTGCAACCGCAGATGAATCTAAACTTGTGTGACAAATACCACACACAGCTTTCATTTTGCAATAATTTAATAAAGTCAGCCAACATTCAGAAACCTTGTGTGTTTAAAAAAAAAAACACAAAACAAAACTAGTTTTATGTAATGAGGGCGCCTCAGGCCTGCAGAGCTAGTTTAGCCGTATTGACGTACCTTGGCCCTATAAAGCTGGTTTTAGGGGTGTTGAGGCACCTTGGCCCTCTAGAGTTAGTTTAGCTGCATTGAGGCACCTCCGGCCTCCATCACTGGTGTCAGGCGCCTTGAGGGACCCTGGCCCTAGAGAGGTAGGTAGTTTTAGCTGCCTCGAGGCACCCCAGTCCTACAGAGTTAGTTTTAGCTCCATCGAGGTACCTCCGGCCTCTGTCACTAGTATCAGGCGCCTTGAGGGACCTTAGCTCCCTCGAGGCCCCTCAGGACTCCATCACTGGTGTCAGGCGCCTTGAGGGACCTTGGCCCTAGAGAGGTAGGTAGTTTTAGCTGCACCGAGGCACCTCCGGCCTCCATCACTGGTGTCAGGCGCCTCGAGGGTCCTTGGCACTACAGAGGTAGGTAGTATTAGCTCCCTCGAGGCCCCTCAGGTCTCCATCACTAGTATCAGGCGCCTTGAGGGACCTTAGCTCCCTCGAGGCCCCTCAGGACTCCATCACTGGTGTCAGGCGCCTTGAGGGACCTTGGCCCTAGAGAGGTAGGTAGTTTTAGCTGCACCGAGGCACCTCCGGCCTCCATCACTGGTGTCAGGCGCCTCGAGGGTCCTTGGCACTACAGAGGTAGGTAGTATTAGCTCCCTCGAGGCCCCTCAGGTCTCCATCACTAGTATCAGGCGCCTCGAGGTCCTGTAAGCCTTCTCTTTCCGCTGGCCCCATCACCGCCCGCCAGTGCACTGTGCCCCCCGCCTGGTGGTGTCCCAGATGGGTCGATACTCATTAAGCCTTACACGGCTCTATCGAGCTCGAGTGGCACTTAATCAAAGGCATTATTTCCCGGGCCGGGCGCAGGCGCCGGACCGAAGCGCGGGCTCCGCTTGGCGCTACATGTCCCAGCAGATGGGAGCCATTGATTTCTCCAAAGACACGTCTTCCTGGACTCCGCCGCCGTGGATTAAATGTAATTATTGGTGCATTGTGGCGGCGGCGCGGACCGGCCTCGGACTGTAGATGAGCATCCCTGGTCCCTGGAGGGGGATGCAGGCCTCGGCACCAGCCACTGGTTCCAGTCACTGGTTCCTGCCCGGAGTCATCCCCCTAATCAACCTGTTTCTGCAACAATCCCGCGCCTTTTGTGTGCGAAGACACTGGATTCCGCCTGGAAATTACTTAATGCCTTCGGAGCGCACCCGGAGTGCCCCAGAGGCACCTGACGCTTGTTAAAGTGCAGTCTTTTCAACGGGCGCAGACATAACAAAGGTCTCCGACTGCATTAATTTCTGTCACCCCAGTAGCTCTATTCACTGCCTGGTCGGAGGAGTGTGAGAGTTTAAATGTTAATCTTTTATACAGGCACAGATATAACAAAGGTCCCCGACTGCATTCATTTCTGTCACCCCAGAAGCTCTGTTCACGGTCTGGTTGGAGGAATGTGAGAGTTAAGTTATAATTTTTTTTTGTTTTTTTTTGTTGTTGTTTTTTTTTACATTTCCGTCTGTATTTAACCAGATTTATTTTCGGCCATTTTCTTGGTATTTATTAGTATTTATTTTGCGGTTTGTGAATAAGTGCAGTCACACAAGGCACATTTCAACATTTATTTAACTGACAGACATTCACTCATGCTTTGCTGCCCGTCGCGTTTTACCAAATTCAGCAGCCAAATTTAGCAAAACAAAACACCCACAGGTAAATACTAGCAATTTACTACAATTATAATTTAACATATGCCTGTATTTAAAGATATATTATCCTGTTTTTTTAACTCTTCATGCTGTGCATCTGCTCATCTGTTGTCTTGGAATTCACAACAGACTCCGTGGAAACTCACTCATCAGAGGCACAAGTTTCAGTATTTTTCCGTTTTTAAAAATAAATTCAGACAGGAAGCACACTATTTTCTGTATGTATTGATCTATAAATCAGTAAAAACAGCAAACCTGGAACCTTAATTATAATCTGCCCATATTTTAAAACGTGAAGAATCGTCAAAGAAATGTTGTGAAAGCGAGAAACGAGGAGGGGGTACCACTTATGGCCTTGACCCTGAGGGGTGCACGAAATTGCGCAATCCCTTCTCTGGCAGATTCGTAAGATTTCCACAGAATGAAGGGAAATGTTGTGAAATGTGCTTTACTGCTGGGGCAGGTGGACATGTCTAGTAAGGGAATGCCCTCACAAACATGTCACATGAAACGCAGGTGCCCGCTGGCTCGAGCAGAGATGTCTCCCCAGCAGCACATTTTCTGTGCAAAACTATTCTCCCTCTGGCAAAAATTGAGAATCACAGCACATGAAATCTAGACATTTTTAGGATTTCTACAGCATAATTAAAATTTTAGCCCAGTCTGTTTTTTAACCGCTCTAGCAATTTGACTTTTCTTGTACCTTTAAAATGCTGTTGCAATTTGGATTTTTCCTCTTTATTGGTCGTTTTTATTTTTTGCTCGGTAAACTGGCGCAGATGCCTTCTAGGGGTGCACAGAGCTCTGCCTGGCATTAGTGTAGATGCCCGGAGACCCTGCGTCGGGTACCACAGAAGTCTCCATACAGATCGACGGGGGGGGAACATCTTGTCACTTGAGCACTGTGTGAGAAAGTAGCCTCTTTCTAGCCTTGTTACCCCCACTTTTGGCCTGTTTGTGAGTGTATGTCAGGGTGTTTTCACTGTCTCACTGGGATCCTGCTAGCCAGGGCCCAGTGCTCATAGTGAAAACCCCATGTTTTCAGTATGTTTGTTATGTGTCACTGGGACCCTGCTAGTCAGGACCCCAGTGCTCATAAGTTTGTGGCCTATATGTATGTGTTCCCTGTGTGGTGCCTAACTGTCTCACTGAGGCTCTGCTAACCAGAACCTCAGTGGTTATGCTCTCTCATTTATTTCAAATTGTCACTGACAGGCTAGTGACCAAGTTTACCAATTTACATTGGCTTACTGGAACACCCTTATAATTCCCTAGTATATGGTACTGAGGTACCCAGGGTATTGGGGTTCCAGGAGATCCCTATGGGCTGCAGCATTTCTTTTGCCACCCATAGGGAGCTCTGACAATTCTTACACAGGCCTGCCACTGCAGCCTGAGTGAAATAACGTCCACGTTATTTCACAGCCATTTTACACTGCACTTAAGTAACTTATAAGTCACCTATATGTCTAACCTTTACCTGGTAAAGGTTAGGTGCAAAGTTACTTAGTGTGAGGGCACCCTGGCACTAGCCAAGGTGCCCCCACATTGTTCAGAGCCAATTCCCTGAACTTTGTGAGTGCGGGGACACCATTACACGCGTGCACTACATATAGGTCACTACCTATATGTAGCTTCACAATGGTAACTCCGAATATGGCCATGTAACATGTCTATGATCATGGAATTGCCCCCTCTATGCCACCCTGGCATAGTTGGCACAATCCCATGATCCCAGTGGTCTGTAGCACAGACCCTGGTACTGCCAAACTGCCCTTCCTGGGGTTTCACTGCAGCTGCTGCTGCTGCCAACCCCTCAGACAGGCATCTGCCCTCCTGGGGTCCAGCCAGGCCTGGCCCAGGATGGCAGAACAAAGAACTTCCTCTGAGAGAGGGTGCGACACCCTCTCCCTTTGGAAAATGGTGTGAAGGCAGGGGAGGAGTAGCCTCCCCCAGCCTCTGGAAATGCTTTGTTGGGCACAGATGTGCCCAATTCTGCATAAGCCAGTCTACACCGGTTCAGGGACCCCTTAGCCCCTGCTCTCGCGCGAAACTGGACAAAGGAAAGGGGAGTGACCACTCCCCTGACCTGCACCTCCCATGGGCGGTGTCCAGAGCTCCTCCAGTGTGCTCCAGACCTCTGCCATCTTGGAAACAGAGGTGCTGCTGGCACACTGGACTGCTCTGAGTGGCCAGTGCCACCAGGTGACGTCAGAGACTCCTTGTGATAGGCTCCTTCAGGTGTTGCTAGCCTATCCTCTCTCCTAGGTAGCCAAACCCTCTTTTCTGGCTATTTAGGGTCTCTGTCTCTGGGGAAACTTTAGATAACGAATGCAAGAGCTCATCCGAGTTCCTCTGCATCTCTCTCTTCACCTTCTGATAAGGAATCGACTGCTGACCGCGCTGGAAGCCTGCAAAACTGCAACATAGTAGCAAAGACGACTACTGCAACTCTGTAACGCTGATCCTGCCGCCTTCTCGACTGTTTTCCTGCTTGTGCATGCTGTGGGGGTAGCCTGCCTCCTCTCTGCACCAGAAGCTCCGAAGAAATCTCCCGTGGGTCGACGGAATCTTCCCCCTGCAACCGCAGGCACCAAAAAGCTGCATTACCGGTCCCTTGGGTCTCCTCTCAGCACGACGAGCGATGTCCCTCGAATCCAGCAACTCTGTCCAAGTGACCCCCACAGTCCAGTGACTCTTCAGTCCAAGTTTGGTGGAGGTAAGTCCTTGCCTCACCTCGCTGGGCTGCATTGCTGGGAACCGCGACTTTGCAGCTACTCCGGCCCCTGTGCACTTCCGGCGGAAATCCTTTGTGCACAGCCAAGCCTGGGTCCACGGCAATCTAACCTGCATTGCACGACTTTCTAAGTTGGTCTCCGGCGACGTGGGACTCCTTTGTGCAACTTCAGCGAGCACCGTTTCACGCATCCTCGTAGTGCCTGTTTCTGGCACTTCTCCGGGTGCTACCTGCTTCAGAGAGGGCTCCTTGTCTTGCTCGACGTCCCCTCTCTCTGCTGGTCCAATTTGCGACCTCCTGGTCCCTCCTGGGCCTCAGCAGCGTCCAAAAACGCTAACCGCACGATTTGCAGCTAGCAAGGCTTGTTGGCGTTCTTTCGGCGGGAAAACACTTCTGCACGACTCTCCACGGCGAGAGGGATCCGTCCACCAAAGGGGAAGTCTCTAGCCCTTTTCGTTCCTGCAGAAACCTCAGCTGCTTCTGTCCAGTAGAAGCTTCTTTGCACCCGCAGCTGGCATTTCCTGGGCATCTGCCCATCTCCGACTTGCTTGTGACTTTTGGACTTGGTCCCCTTGTTCCACAGGTACCCTAGATTGGAAATCCACAGTTGTTGCATTGCTGGTTTGTGTCTTTCCTGCATTATTCCTCTAACACAACTTCTTTGTCCTTAGGGGAACTTTAGTGCACTTTGCACTCACTTTTCAGGGTCTTGGGGAGGGTTATTTTTCTAACTCTCACTATTTTCTAATAGTCCCAGCGACCCTCTACAAGGTCACATAGGTTTGGGGTCCATTCGTGGTTCGCATTCCACTTTTGGAGTATATGGTTTGTGTTGCCCCTATCCCTATGTTTCCCCATTGCATCCTATTGTAACTATACATTGTATGCACTGTTTTCTAAGACTATACTGCATATTTTTGCTATTGTGTGTATATATAACTTGTGTATATTTCCTATCCTCTCACTGAGGGTACACTCTGAGATACTTTGGCATATTGTCATAAAAATAAAGTACCTTTATTTTTAGTATAACTGTGTATTGTGTTTTCTTATGATATTGTGCATATGACACTAAGTGGTACTGTAGTAGCTTCACACGTCTCCTAGTTCAGCCTAAGCTGCTCTGCTAAGCTACCATTATCTATCAGCCTAAGCTGCTAGACACCCTATACACTAATAAGGGATAACTGGGCCTGGTGCAAGGTGCAAGTACCCCTTGGTACTCACTACAAGCCAGTCCAGCCTCCTACACACTGCTGCTCATTTTCACGAGTAACGATTTCTAAAAGATTGTGAAAGGTTTGGGCCCTAATGCATGAAACTTCCATTTTTCGTTTCTTAAATAGCGAACCCTAAGAAATCGCTATTTAGGAAATGAAATTGGAATGTACAAAAATTGCCATCTACTAAGAGCGATTCCTATGGAGTCACAATCACTGTTTGCAAATGCAAAACCATTCCTACCTATGGGCCTAACACCCCCTTAAATGTATTTGAAACTAAAGTGGTGCTCGGGTAAAGCGTTCTTATGCCCTCGGGGATGAGTGCGCACTCTATAGCACTGCAAAAATTGCGTTTTGGGTGCCTTTTTAAAATTTGCGCCTGGTTACCATCAAATTGAATTTGATGGTAATAGCATTTCTTAAATGCCCATTTTGCGTTTAGGAAATGCTATGTACGTAGGTTTGGTAATTGCAAACAGGAAATCCTTATTTGCGATTTTCTATTTTGGTAGTCGCAAAATGCAATTTCTACAGAGAAGAAATTGCAGTTTGCGACGGCACAGAGCCCCTTTGTACATTGGAAAAGTTGGTTTTGCATTTCTTAACGGGCTGAAATTGCGATTCGGTCTGTTAAGAAATGAAAAGGCTTTTGTACTTATGGGCTTTGCAATGCTTGCTGGAAGGACAGACAGCTGCATTGGGTGGCTTTGGTATTGAATCGCGTGTATCCGGTCCACACCACCAGCGTGGAAGACCCGCGGCGCTGGCTGCCACCTTCATCCGGTTGCTCTCACCTGCAGAATATTCCATCCTTGACAGACAGCCAGGTGCTCCTCCTTGCACTCGGCTTGAGGCCTTTAATATTCTCCTCTGACCACTTTCCTTGGGTATAGGGCACATACAGACCTGGAGAACTTTGCTTCTGCCAGCAGCACAGTGCGAACCCCACGTGCTGTCCGAGCGAGCGAGAATGCCGCGAGCCCTGATGCAACCACGGAAGGGGGGCCCGTGACCCTTGGTTGAATAGTAGAAGTAATAATGGAGGTCCTGTGCCCCTCATTTCTCCTGGCATCTACACTATAAAAGGATGTCTTCGGCTAGTTGAGTGTTGCTACCTACGCTGGTACCTGAAGCAGGGTCTCTTGGCATCTACACTATAAGAGGATGTCTTCGGCTGGTTGAGTGTTGGTACCTGGCGCTGGTACCTGAAGCAGGGTCTCCTGGCATCTACACTATAAAAGGATGTCTTCGGCTAGTTGAGTGTTGCTACCAACGCTGGTACCTGAAGCAGGGTCTCCTGGCATCTACACTATAAAAGAATGTCTTCGGCTGTTGGTACCGACGCTGGTACCTGAAGCAGGGTCTCCTGGCATCCACACTATAAAAGAATGTCTTCGGCTGTTGGTACCGACGCTGGTACCTGAAGCAGGGTCTCCTGGCATCTATACTATAAAAGGATGTCTTCGGCTGTTGGTACCGACGCTGGTACCTGAAGCAGGGTCTCCTGGCATCTACACTATAAAAGGATGTTTTCGGCTGTTGGTACCGACGCTGGTACCTGAAGCAGGGTCTCCTGGCATCTATACTATAAAAGGATGTCTTCGGCTAGTTGAGTGTTGGTACCGACGCTGGTACCTGAAGCAGGGTCTCCTGGCATCCACACTATAAAAGAATGTCTTCGGCTGTTGGTACCGACGCTGGTACCTGAAGCAGGGTATCCTGGCATCTATACTATAAAAGGATGTCTTCGGCTGGCTGAGTGTTGGTACCTGAAGCAGGGTCTCCTGGCATCTACACTATAAAAGGATGTCTTCGGCTGTTGGTACCCGACGCTGGTACCTGAAGCAGGGTCTCCTGGCATCCACACTATAAAAGGATGTCTTCGGCTGGCTGAGTGTTGGTACCGACGCTGGTACCTGAAGCAGGGTCTCCTGGCATCTACACTATAAGAGGATGTCTTCGGCTGGTTGAGTGTTGGTACCTGGCGCTGGTACCTGAAGCAGGGTCTCCTGGCATCTACACTATAAGAGGATGTCTTCGGCTGGTTGAGTGTTGGTGCCTGACGCTGGTACCTGAAGCAGGGACTCCTGGCATCCACACTATAAAAGGATGTCTTCGGCTGGCTGAGTGTTGGTACCGACGCTGGTACCTGTAGCAGGGTCTCCTGGCATCTACACTATAAGAGGATGTCTTCGGCTGTTGGTACCGACGCTGGTACCTGAAGCAGGGTCTCCTGGCATCTACACTATAAAAGGATGTCTTCGGTTGGCTGAGTGTTGGTACTTGACGCTGGTACCTGAAGCAGGGTCTCCTGGAATCTACACTACAAAAGGATGTCTTCGGCTGGCTGAGTGCTGGTACCTGAAGCATGGACTCCTGGCATCCACACTATAAAAGGATGTCTTCGGCTGGTTGAGTGTTGGTACCTGAAGCAGGGTCTCCTGGCATCTACACTATAAAAGGATGCCTTCGGCTGGTTGAGTGTTGGTACCCGACGCTGGTACCTGAAGCAGGGTCTCCTGGCATCTACACTATAAAAGGATGTCTTTGGCTGGCTGAGTGTTGGTACCTGACGCTGGTACCTGAAGCAGGGTCTCCTGACATCTACAGTATGAAAGGATGCCGTCGGTTGGCTGAGTGTTGGTACCTGACGCTGGTACCTGAAGCAGGGTCTCCTGGCATCTACACTATAAAAGGATGCCTTCGGCTGGCTGAGTGTTGGTACCGACGCTGGTACCTGAAGCAGGGTGTAAGGAAATGCCTCCTTGGCATGGTTGCCCCCTGACTTTTTGCCTTTGCTGATGCTATGTTTACAATTGAAAGTGTGCTGAGGCCTGCTAACCAGGCCCCAGCACCAGTGTTCTTTCCCTAACCTGTACTTTTGTATCCACAATTGGCAGACCCTGGCATCCAGATAAGTCCCTTGTAACTGGTACTTCTAGTACCAAGGGCCCTGATGCCAAGGAAGGTCTCTAAGGGCTGCAGCATGTCTTATGCCACCCTGGAGACCTCTCACTCAGCACAGACACACTGCCTACCAGCTTGTGTGTGCTAGTGAGGACAAAACGAGTAAGTCGACATGGCACTCCCCTCAGGGTGCCATGCCAGCCTCTCACTGCCTATGCAGTATAGATAAGACACCCCTCTAGCAGGCCTTACAGCCCTAAGGCAGGGTGCACTATACCATAGGTGAGGGTACCAGTGCATGAGCATGGTACCCCTACAGTGTCTAAACAAAACCTTAGGCATTGTAAGTGCAGGGTAGCCATAAGAGTATATGGTCTGGGAGTCTGTCAAACACGAACTCCACAGCACCATAATGGCTACACTGGAAACTGGGAAGTTTGGTATCAAACTTCTCAGCACAATAAATGCACACTGATGCCAGTGTACATTTTATTGTAAAATACACCCCAGAGGGCACCTTAGAGGTGCCCCCTGAAACTTAACCGACTATCTGTGTAGGCTGACTAGTTTTAGCAGCCTGCCACAAACCGAGACATGTTGCTGGCCCCATGGGGAGAGTGCCTTTGTCACTCTGAGGCCAGTAACAAAGCCTGCACTGGGTGGAGATGCTAACACCTCTCCCAGGCAGGAATTGTCACACCTGGCGGTGAGCCTCAAAGGCTCACCTCCTTTGTGCCAACCCAGCAGGACACTCCAGCTAGTGGAGTTGCCCGCCCCCTCCGGCCAGGCCCCACTTTTGGCGGCAAGGCCGGAGAAAATAATGAGAATAACAAGGAGGAGTCACTGGCCAGTCAGGACAGCCCCTAAGGTGTCCTGGGCTGAGGTGACTCTAACTTTTAGAAATCCTCCATCTTGCAGATGGAGGATTCCCCCAATAGGGTTAGGATTGTGACCCCCTCCCCTTGGGAGGAGGCACAAAGAGGGTGTACCCACCCTCAGGGCTAGTAGCCATTGGCTACTAACCCCCCAGACCTAAACACGCCCTTAAATTTAGTATTTAAGGGCTACCCTGAACCCTAGAAAATCAGATTCCTGCAACAAGAAGAAGGACTGCCCAGCTGAAAACCCCTGCAGCGGAAGACCAGAAGACGACAACTGCCTTGGCTCCAGAAACTCACCGGCCTGTCTCCTGCCTTCCAAAGATCCTGCTCCAGCGACGCCTTCCGAAGGGACCAGCGACCTCGACATCCTCTGAGGACTGCCCCTGCTTCGAAAAGACCAGAAACTCCCGAGGACAGCGGACCTGCTCCAAGAAAAGCTGCGACTTTGTTTCCAGCAGCTTTAAAGAACCCTGCAAGCTCCCCGCAAGAAGCGTGAGACTTGCAACACTGCACCCGGCGACCCCGACTCGGCTGGTGGCGATCCAACACCTCAGGAGGGACCCCAGGACTACTCTGATACTGTGAGTACCAAAACCTGTCCCCCCTGAGCCCCCACAGCGCCGCCTGCAGAGGGAATCCCGAGGCTTCCCCTGACCGCGACTCTTGGAATCCCAAGTCCCGACGCCTGGGAGAGACCCTGCACCCGCAGCCCCCAGGACCTGAAGGACCGGACTTTCACTGGAGAAGTGACCCCCAGGGGTCCCTCTCCCTTGCCCAAGTGGAGGTTTCCCCGAGGAATCCCCCCCTTGCCTGCCTGCAGCGCTGAAGAGATCCCGAGATCTCTCATAGACTAACATTGAAAACCCGACGCTTGTTTCTACACTGCACCCGGCCGCCCCCGCGCCGCTGAGGGTGAAATTTCTGTGTGGACTTGTGTCCCCCCCGGTGCCCTACAAAACCCCCCTGGTCTGCCCTCCGAAGACGCGGGTACTTACCTGCAAGCAGACCGGAACCGGGGCACCCCCTTCTCTCCATTCTAGCCTATGTGTTTTGGGCACCACTTTGAACTCTGCACCTGACCGGCCCTGAGCTGCTGGTGTGGTGACTTTGGGGTTGCTCTGAACCCCCAACGGTGGGCTACCTTGGACCAAGAACTGAACCCTGTAAGTGTCTTACTTACCTGGTAAAACTAACAAATACTTACCTCCCCTAGGAACTGTGAAAATTGCACTAAGTGTCCACTTTTAAAACAGCTATTTGTCAATAACTTGAAAAGTATACATGCAATTTTGATGATTTGAAGTTCCTAAAGTACTTACCTGCAATACCTTTCGAATGAGATATTACATGTAGAATTTGAACCTGTGGTTCTTAAAATAAACTAAGAAAAGATATTTTTCTATATAAAAACCTATTGGCTGGATTTGTCTCTGAGTGTGTGTACCTCATTTATTGTCTAGGTGTATGTACAACAAATGCTTAACACTACTCCTTGGATAAGCCTACTGCTCGACCACACTACCACAAAATAGAGCATTAGTATTATCTCTTTTTACCACTATTTTACCTCTAAGGGGAACCCTTGGACTCTGTGCATGCTATTCCTTACTTTGAAATAGCACATACAGAGCCAACTTCCTACATTGGTGGATCAGCGGTGGGGTACAAGACTTTGCATTTGCTGGACTACTCAGCCAATACCTGATCACACGACAAATTCCAAAATTGTCATTAGAAATTGATTTTTGCAATTTGAAAAGTTTTCTAAATTCTTAAAAGACCTGCTAGGGCCTTGTGTTAGATCCTGTTTAGCATTTCTTTTAGAGTTTAAAAGTTTGTAAAAGTTTGAATTAGATTCTAGAACCAGTTTTAGTTTCTTAAAAAGTATTCCAACTTTTAGAAGCATAATGTCTAGCACAGATGTGAATGTGGTGGAACTCGACACCACACCTTACCTCCATCTACAGATGAGAGAGCTAAGGTCACTCTGTAAACTAAAGAAAATAGCAATGGGCCCCAAACCTACCAAAGTACAGCTCCAGGAGCTTTTGGCAGAGTTTGAAAAGGCCAACCCCTCTGAGGATGGCAACTCAGAGGATGAAGATAGTGACTTGGAGGGAAATTCCCCCCCTCCAGTCCTACTTAGGGAGAGCAGGGCTTCTCAAGCCCTGACTCCACAAATAATAGTCAGGGATGCTGGTTCCCTCACAGGAGGGACCAACAACTCTGAAATCACTGAGGATAACTCCAGTGAAGAGGACATCCAGTTAGCCAGGATGGCCAAAAGGTTGGCTTTGGAAAGACAGATCCTAGCCATAGAGAGGGAAAGACAAGAGATGGGCCTAGGACCCATCAATGGTGGCAGCAACATAAATAGGGTCAGAGATTCTCCTGACATGTTGAAAATCCCCAAAGGGATTGTAACTAAATATGAAGATGGTGATGACATCACCAAATGGTTCACAGCTTTTGAGAGGGCTTGTGTAACCAGAAAAGTGAACAGATCTCACTGGGGTGCTCTCCTTTGGGAAATGTTCACAGGAAAGTGTAGGGATAGACTCCTCACACTCTCTGGACAAGATGCAGAATCTTATGACCTCATGAAGGGTACCCTGATTGAGGGCTTTGGATTCTCCACTGAGGAGTACAGGATTAGGTTCAGGGGGGCTCAAAAATCCTCGAGCCAGACCTGGGTTGACTTTGTTGACTACTCAGTGAAAACACTAGATGGTTGGATTCAAGGCAGTGGTGTAAGTAATTATGATGGGCTGTACAATTTATTTGTGAAAGAACACCTGTTAAGTAATTGTTTCAATGATAAACTGCATCAGCATCTGGTAGACCTAGGACCAATTTCTCCCCAAGAATTGGGAAAGAAGGCGGACCATTGGGTCAAGACAAGGGTGTCCAAGACTTCAACAGGGGGTGACCAAAAGAAAGGGGTCACAAAGACTCCCCAGCAGAAGGGTGATGAGACAACCAAAACTAAAAATAGTAAAGAGTCTTCTACAGGCCCCCAAAAACCTGCACAGGAGAGTGGGCCCAGAGCCTCTTCACAAAACAATGGGTACAAGGGTAAAAACTTTGATCCCAAAAAGGCCTGGTGTCATAGCTGTAAACAGCATGGACACCAAACTGGAGACAAGGCCTGTCCCAAGAAAGGTTCCACTCCAAACTCCCATCCAGGTAACACTGGTATGGCTAGTCTCCAAGTGGGATCAACAGTGTGCCCAGAGCAAATCAGGGTCCACACTGAAGCTACTCTAGTTTCTGAGGGTGGGGTGGATTTAGCCACACTAGCTGTCTGGCCGCCTAACATGCAAAAATACAGACAGCAACTCTTAATTAATGGGACTAGAATAGAGGGCCTGAGGGATACAGGTGCCAGTGTCACCATGGTGACAGAGAAACTGGTTTCCCCTGGCCAATACCTGACTGGAAAAACTTACACAGTCACCAACGCTGACAATCAGAGAAAAGTACATCCCATGGCAATGGTTACTTTAGAATGGGGAGGGGTCAATGGCCTGAAACAGGTGGTGGTCTCCTCAAATATCCCAGTGGACTGTCTGCTTGGAAATGACCTGGAGTCCTCAGCATGGGCTGAGGTAGAGCTAAAAACCCATGCAGCAATGCTGGGTATCCCTGAACTGGTGTGTGTGAAAACAAGAGCACAATGCAAGGCACAGGGTGAAAAAGTAGAGCTGGAGTCTGGAAAAATGGCCCAGCCTACCAAGAGAACAGGAAAGTCAGTTGGGAAACCAACTGCAACACAGCAAAAGAAAGGGAACCTCTCTTCTCAGGAAGAAGTTCTGCCCTCTGAGGGAACTGAGCCTTTGGGGCTTGAACCTTATCAGGTTGAGCTCTTAGGCCCAGGGGGACCCTCAAGGGAGGAGCTGTGTAAGGGACAAGAAACCTGTCCCTCTCTTGAAGGCCTTAGGCAGCAAGCTGCTGAAGAGTCCAAGGGCAAGAAAAATGGAACACATAGGGTCTATTGGGAAGATGGACTCCTGTACACTGAGGCCAGAGACCCCAAACCTGGTGCCACTAGGAGAGTGGTAGTGCCTCAGCTGTTCAGAGAGTTCATCCTAACATTGGCCCATGACATTCCCCTTGCTGGACATTTGGGACAAACCAAGACGTGGGAGAGGTTAGTCAACCACTTCTACTGGCCCAATATGTCCAACATGGTTAAGGAGTTTTGCCTCTCCTGCCCCACCTGTCAAGCCAGTGGTAAGACAGGTGGGCATCCAAAGGCCCCCCTCATTCCACTTCCAGTGGTGGGGGTTCCCTTTGAAAGAGTGGGTGTGGACATAGTTGGTCCACTGGAACCTCCCACAGCCTCAGGAAATATGTATATCCTGGTAGTAGTGGATCATGCTACCAGGTATCCTGAAGCTATTCCCCTTAGGTCAACTACTGCCCCTGCAGTAGCCAAGGCCCTCATTGGTATCTTTACCAGAGTGGGTTTCCCTAAGGAGGTGGTGTCTGACAGAGGTACCAACTTCATGTCAGCATACCTAAAGCACATGTGGAATGAGTGTGGAGTGACTTATAAATTCACTACACCTTACCATCCACAAACTAATGGCTTAGTTGAGAGATTCAACAAGACATTAAAAGGCATGATCATGGGGCTCCCAGAAAAACTCAAAAGGAGATGGGATGTCCTCCTGCCATGTCTGCTTTTCGCTTACAGGGAGGTACCACAGAAGGGAGTAGGGTTCTCACCCTTTGAACTTCTGTTTGGTCATCCTGTAAGGGGACCACTTGCCCTTGTTAAAGAAGGCTGGGAGAGACCTCTCCATGAGCCTAAACAGGACATAGTGGACTATGTACTTGGCCTTCGCTCTAGAATGGCAGAGTACATGGAAAAGGCAACCAAAAACCTTGAGGCCAGCCAACAGCTCCAGAAGTTTTGGTATGACCAAAAGGCTGCACTGGTTGAGTTCCAACCAGGGCAGAAAGTCTGGGTTCTGGAGCCTGTGGCTCCCAGGGCACTCCAGGACAAATGGAGTGGCCCTTACCCAGTACTAGAGAGGAAGAGTCAGGTCACCTACTTGGTGGACCTGGGCACAAGCAGGAGCCCCAAAAGGGTGATCCATGTAAACCGCCTTAAGCTCTTCCACGACAGGGCTGATGTCAATCTGTTGATGGTAACAGATGAGGATCAGGAGGCAGAGAGTGAACCTCTCCCTGATCTTCTGTCATCAGACCCAAAAGATGGTACAGTAGATGGAGTGATCTACTCAGACACCCTCTCTGGCCAACAGCAAGCTGATTGTAGGAGAGTCCTACAACAGTTTCCTGAACTCTTCTCCTTAACCCCTGGTCAGACACACCTGTGTACCCATGATGTGGACACAGGAGACAGCATGCCTGTCAAGAACAAAATCTTTAGACAGTCTGACCATGTTAAGGAAAGCATCAAGGTGGAAGTCCACAAGATGCTGGAATTGGGAGTCATTGAGCGCTCTGACAGCCCCTGGGCTAGCCCAGTGGTCTTAGTCCCCAAACCTCACACCACAGATGGAAAGAAAGAGATGAGGTTTTGTGTGGACTACAGAGGGCTCAATTCTGTCACCAAGACAGATGCTCATCCAATTCCAAGAGCTGATGAGCTCATTGATAAATTAGGTGCTGCCAAATTTCTAAGTACCTTTGACTTGACAGCAGGGTACTGGCAAATAAAAATGGCACCTGGAGCAAAAGAAAAGACAGCATTCTCCACACCTGATGGGCATTATCAGTTTACTGTTATGCCCTTTGGTTTAAAGAATGCCCCTGCCACCTTCCAAAGGTTGGTGAATCAAGTCCTTGCTGGCTTGGAGTCCTTTAGCACAGCTTATCTTGATGATATTGCTGTCTTTAGCTCCACCTGGCAGGATCACCTGGTCCACCTGAGGAAGGTTTTGAAGGCTCTGCAATCTGCAGGCCTCTCTATCAAGGCATCCAAATGCCAGATAGGGCAGGGAACTGTGGTTTACTTGGGACACCTTGTAGGTGGAGGCCAAGTTCAGCCACTCCAACCCAAGATCCAGACTATTCTGGACTGGGTAGCTCCAAAAACCCAGACTCAAGTCAGGGCATTCCTTGGCTTGACTGGGTACTACAGGAGGTTTGTGAAGGGATATGGATCCATTGTGACAGCCCTCACTGAGCTCACCTCCAAGAAAATGCCCAAGAAAGTGAACTGGACTGTGGACTGCCAACAGGCCTTTGACACCCTGAAACAGGCAATGTGCTCAGCACCAGTTCTCAAAGCTCCAGATTATTCTAAGCAGTTCATTGTGCAGACTGATGCCTCTGAACATGGGATAGGGGCAGTTTTGTCCCAAACAAATGATGATGGCCTTGACCAGCCTGTTGCTTTCATTAGCAGGAGGTTACTCCCCAGGGAGCAGCGTTGGAGTGCCATTGAGAGGGAGGCCTTTGCTGTGGTTTGGTCCCTGAAGAAGCTGAGACCATACCTCTTTGGGACTCACTTCCTAGTTCAAACTGACCACAGACCTCTCAAATGGCTGATGCAAATGAAAGGTGAAAATCCTAAACTGTTGAGGTGGTCCATCTCCCTACAGGGAATGGACTTTATAGTGGAACACAGACCTGGGACTGCCCATGCCAATGCAGATGGCCTTTCCAGGTTCTTCCACTTAGAAAATGAAGACTCTCTTGGGAAAGGTTAGTCTCATCCTCTTTCGTTTGGGGGGGGGTTGTGTAAGGAAATGCCTCCTTGGCATGGTTGCCCCCTGACTTTTTGCCTTTGCTGATGCTATGTTTACAATTGAAAGTGTGCTGAGGCCTGCTAACCAGGCCCCAGCACCAGTGTTCTTTCCCTAACCTGTACTTTTGTATCCACAATTGGCAGACCCTGGCATCCAGATAAGTCCCTTGTAACTGGTACTTCTAGTACCAAGGGCCCTGATGCCAAGGAAGGTCTCTAAGGGCTGCAGCATGTCTTATGCCACCCTGGAGACCTCTCACTCAGCACAGACACACTGCCTACCAGCTTGTGTGTGCTAGTGAGGACAAAACGAGTAAGTCGACATGGCACTCCCCTCAGGGTGCCATGCCAGCCTCTCACTGCCTATGCAGTATAGATAAGACACCCCTCTAGCAGGCCTTACAGCCCTAAGGCAGGGTGCACTATACCATAGGTGAGGGTACCAGTGCATGAGCATGGTACCCCTACAGTGTCTAAACAAAACCTTAGGCATTGTAAGTGCAGGGTAGCCATAAGAGTATATGGTCTGGGAGTCTGTCAAACACGAACTCCACAGCACCATAATGGCTACACTGGAAACTGGGAAGTTTGGTATCAAACTTCTCAGCACAATAAATGCACACTGATGCCAGTGTACATTTTATTGTAAAATACACCCCAGAGGGCACCTTAGAGGTGCCCCCTGAAACTTAACCGACTATCTGTGTAGGCTGACTAGTTTTAGCAGCCTGCCACAAACCGAGACATGTTGCTGGCCCCATGGGGAGAGTGCCTTTGTCACTCTGAGGCCAGTAACAAAGCCTGCACTGGGTGGAGATGCTAACACCTCTCCCAGGCAGGAATTGTCACACCTGGCGGTGAGCCTCAAAGGCTCACCTCCTTTGTGCCAACCCAGCAGGACACTCCAGCTAGTGGAGTTGCCCGCCCCCTCCGGCCAGGCCCCACTTTTGGCGGCAAGGCCGGAGAAAATAATGAGAATAACAAGGAGGAGTCACTGGCCAGTCAGGACAGCCCCTAAGGTGTCCTGGGCTGAGGTGACTCTAACTTTTAGAAATCCTCCATCTTGCAGATGGAGGATTCCCCCAATAGGGTTAGGATTGTGACCCCCTCCCCTTGGGAGGAGGCACAAAGAGGGTGTACCCACCCTCAGGGCTAGTAGCCATTGGCTACTAACCCCCCAGACCTAAACACGCCCTTAAATTTAGTATTTAAGGGCTACCCTGAACCCTAGAAAATCAGATTCCTGCAACAAGAAGAAGGACTGCCCAGCTGAAAACCCCTGCAGCGGAAGACCAGAAGACGACAACTGCCTTGGCTCCAGAAACTCACCGGCCTGTCTCCTGCCTTCCAAAGATCCTGCTCCAGCGACGCCTTCCGAAGGGACCAGCGACCTCGACATCCTCTGAGGACTGCCCCTGCTTCGAAAAGACCAGAAACTCCCGAGGACAGCGGACCTGCTCCAAGAAAAGCTGCGACTTTGTTTCCAGCAGCTTTAAAGAACCCTGCAAGCTCCCCGCAAGAAGCGTGAGACTTGCAACACTGCACCCGGCGACCCCGACTCGGCTGGTGGCGATCCAACACCTCAGGAGGGACCCCAGGACTACTCTGATACTGTGAGTACCAAAACCTGTCCCCCCTGAGCCCCCACAGCGCCGCCTGCAGAGGGAATCCCGAGGCTTCCCCTGACCGCGACTCTTGGAATCCCAAGTCCCGACGCCTGGGAGAGACCCTGCACCCGCAGCCCCCAGGACCTGAAGGACCGGACTTTCACTGGAGAAGTGACCCCCAGGGGTCCCTCTCCCTTGCCCAAGTGGAGGTTTCCCCGAGGAATCCCCCCCTTGCCTGCCTGCAGCGCTGAAGAGATCCCGAGATCTCTCATAGACTAACATTGAAAACCCGACGCTTGTTTCTACACTGCACCCGGCCGCCCCCGCGCCGCTGAGGGTGAAATTTCTGTGTGGACTTGTGTCCCCCCCGGTGCCCTACAAAACCCCCCTGGTCTGCCCTCCGAAGACGCGGGTACTTACCTGCAAGCAGACCGGAACCGGGGCACCCCCTTCTCTCCATTCTAGCCTATGTGTTTTGGGCACCACTTTGAACTCTGCACCTGACCGGCCCTGAGCTGCTGGTGTGGTGACTTTGGGGTTGCTCTGAACCCCCAACGGTGGGCTACCTTGGACCAAGAACTGAACCCTGTAAGTGTCTTACTTACCTGGTAAAACTAACAAATACTTACCTCCCCTAGGAACTGTGAAAATTGCACTAAGTGTCCACTTTTAAAACAGCTATTTGTCAATAACTTGAAAAGTATACATGCAATTTTGATGATTTGAAGTTCCTAAAGTACTTACCTGCAATACCTTTCGAATGAGATATTACATGTAGAATTTGAACCTGTGGTTCTTAAAATAAACTAAGAAAAGATATTTTTCTATATAAAAACCTATTGGCTGGATTTGTCTCTGAGTGTGTGTACCTCATTTATTGTCTAGGTGTATGTACAACAAATGCTTAACACTACTCCTTGGATAAGCCTACTGCTCGACCACACTACCACAAAATAGAGCATTAGTATTATCTCTTTTTACCACTATTTTACCTCTAAGGGGAACCCTTGGACTCTGTGCATGCTATTCCTTACTTTGAAATAGCACATACAGAGCCAACTTCCTACACAGGGTCTCCTGGCATCTATACTATAAAAGGATGTCTTCGGCTGGCTGAGTGTTGGTACCGACGCTGGTACCTGAAGCAGGGTCTCCTGGCATCTATACTATAAAAGGATGTCTTCGGCTGGCTGAGTGTTGGTACCGACGCTGGTACCTGAAGCAGGGTCTCCTGGCATCTACACTATGAAAGGATGTCTTCGGCTAGTTGAGTGTTGGTACCTGACGCTGGTACCTGAAGCAGGGTCTCCTGGCATCTATACTATAAAAGGATGTCTTCGGCTGGCTGAGTGTTGGTACCTGACGCTGGTACCTGAAGCAGGGTCTCCTGGCATCTATACTATAAAAGGATGCCTTCGGCTGGTTGAGTGTTGGTACCCGACGCTGGTACCTGAAGCAGGGTCTCCTGGCATCTACACTATAAAAGGATGTCTTTGGCTGGCTGAGTGTTGGTACCTGACGCTGGTACCTGAAGCAGGGTCTCCTGACATCTACAGTATGAAAGGATGCCGTCGGTTGGCTGAGTGTTGGTACCTGACGCTGGTACCTGAAGCAGGGTCTCCTGGCATCTACACTATAAAAGGATGCCTTCGGCTGGCTGAGTGTTGGTACCGACGCTGGTACCTGAAGCAGGGTCTCCTGGCATCTATACTATAAAAGGATGTCTTCGGCTGGCTGAGTGTTGGTACCGACGCTGGTACCTGAAGCAGGGTCTCCTGGCATCTACACTATGAAAGGATGTCTTCGGCTAGTTGAGTGTTGGTACCTGACGCTGGTACCTGAAGCAGGGTCTCCTGGCATCTATACTATAAAAGGATGTCTTCGGCTGGCTGAATGGTTTCAGAGATAATCTGCTCCTTCTATTCTCTGGGCACTTCCGGTTAATAAAGCAGTAGATGTCTGGGCGGGGGCGAGGGTCCTCTACCCTCCCCTGCTCTTTCATTCACCCCTCTTCTCCTTCACAATTCCCCTATACCTGGCCCACATCTATGAATTCATACGTTTCAGCACGGTTAATAATTTGAATTATTTGATTTAAACAAAAAAAAAAAAAAAAAAGTTTCCACATCTAATGTTTACGATTCAATTACTTTCCAAACGTACATTTGTATCTGTGTCATTTTTATTCTTGTACACCTGCTGATGTGTTTCTTTTCTATGTCAGTACTTTTTTTTTCGAATTTGTAAAGTTTTTTGATTTCAGTAACTGTTTAATTCAAATTATTCGGTGTGTTTTTTTTTTTTTAAAATTTGAATAAAGTGAGTTGAAGTGCTGGCTTGCTACCCCAAGACTGGGACGGTTGTAGGAAGCTGGCTCTTTCTATGGTATACCAAAATGAGGTATACCGTGCAGAGTCCAGGGGTTCCCTTAGTAAGTGGACAGGGACTTGCTCTTGCAATCCGAATGTGCTATTTTAGGGAGTATAGTGGTCGAACAGCCTTCGGCGAGGAGTGTTAGACATCTGCAAATACACACACTCAGTAAATGAGACACACCACTCAAGAAGATGACCACCAATTTACAAAAATAAGAAGTGTCTTTATATATGTTTAGGCACCAGAATCAACACGATCAGGTTTTGCAGAAGAAATACTTTCCGGTTTCAAAAGTCGACAGTGTTATCCTACGGAGGAAAAACAAATACTGCATAGAGGTAAAGTTCAATGACTTATGGGGCCAATCTCCTGGACTTAAGGTGGGCATGGGGCAAGGTCCAAGGCCACACCAACAGGTCACACAGAGGGGCACTGTGGCAGCCAGATGCATAGGTGCAGTACAGAGTTTGATTAATCTATGGGGAGCGGTCCGGTTACAAAGAGGCTGCAGGCTTGGACTTGAAGGCCAGTCTTGCTGAACCAGCAAGTAGTCTCAGCTCTCACCATACTCTCATGGATGTGGGGACACCTTTGGTCCTCTTCTCTGTGGGCTTGGGGCGAAGGGTGCAGAGTTGTCTCGAAGTGTTAAGTTTTCATCCCCAGGAGCACTCGCGATTGAGTGGGCCTGTGAGCACAGGTTGCAGGTGATGCCTGTGGATCCATAGGGGGCATGCCCAAGGTGGGCTTTGTCTCTGGAGGGCTTGGGGATCACGCTTGCACCGTTGGCCCACTTCAGCTCGGGATAGGTGGCACGGGTGCGCAGTGGTGCTTTCTGTGTCAGGTTTTCGGCGGTCCGGAGTCCTCACAGTTCTCTTGGGATGCCTGCAAGTTGGGGGAAGTTGGTCCGCTGCTCAGCGGGAGATCCTGGGTCGTTGTTGAAGGCAGGAGTCTTACATTTTTGTAGGCATGGCAGCTTGAACGACAAGACCATTTGGGCGCAATTCAACAAGAGCAGCAGACAGGCCTGCAGGGCTGGTTCCAAGTGAGGTGCTTCTTTCTCAGTCCTCGCTTTTGCGTCTGGGTGTCCTACTTCGTGGTTGGAGGGAATCTGGTTTCCTGGTGCCAGGGGCTCACCTTAGTACTGAAAATAGGGGTGTTTAGGGGAGTGTAGGGTACTTACCCCTGGGGGCACTACACCCCCTCTATGACCACTTCCTGCAGGAAGTGGGCATAATCCTGCCCCAGAGTTCCTAGTTCTGCCATCACCAAGTTGGCAGCCTTTGAAAAGTTTTATCCACATCAGGCAGCACAACTCAGGGGTGGGACTGACCTGAGAGATGGGCACGCCACTCTGACTATTAATTTTCCCATCTGTCCAGGTGTCAAATGAGCCCTAAGGCCGGGGGCTTCTCCCCTATGAGAAGCTGAATCTACATACCAAGGGTGGTGGGCTTCTTTGAAGCCCCCTGCCTTGGAATGCAGATTTGCAGGTCATCCTGTTGGGAGGGGTGTGCTAACACCCCTGCCAGAGCAGGCTTTGTCCCTGTCTGCTCGACGGCAAAGGTTGTCAGCCTTGGGGGTCAGAAATCTGTCTGATAGTGGCAGACTGGCTAAAACTAGTCAGTTAGAACACGGGTAAATGATAGATTTTTCAGGGGGGGCACCTCTAGGGTGCCCTCTGGGGTGCATGTATTAATAAATCCATCACGGGCATCTGTGAGGGTTTGTTAATATGAGATGTTTAATACCAAACATCCCTATTTTCAGTGAAGCTATCATGTAACTGGGAAACTGGTATTGACCAGTGTCCAGCACATATCCTTAAAATGGCTTTCCTGTTCACTTGTTATGTCTAAGAATCGACAAATGCATAGCAAGGGCATAGCTGCTTGAGTAGATACGTCCTCACATGTAATATAATGCACCCCACCTTAGAGCTGCAAGGCCTTTTGTAGGGGTGACTTACATATATTGCACGCAGTGGTAGGGGACATGACATACATGCTCTGAGCCATGTCATGTTTTCACGTTTAGCTGCACTGAGTAGCCTGCAGTGGCAGTCTGCATGTGCTGGGTAAGGGGTCACTGAATGTGGCACAAAACATGCTTCCGACCTTGGTGACCCTCTTTGGTACCCATGCCTTAGGTACTAGGGGTGCCATCTACTGGGGACTTACAGGGGTTCCAACGGTATTGCAGATTGGGGAACAATTGCACAGTTTTATGGAAAGAGATCTTGCACTGGTGACAGCAGGAACCCAGTGCACTTTCAGTCAAAATTGCATGAATTACCAGGCAAAAAGTGGGGATGACCATGTACAAAAGGGCACTTTCCTACAACGGTCTTCTGCGTTGGATTGTGGCAGCACTGTGTTTTTTTTTTTAAATGGATGAGTAACTAAAAGAAAAAAATCCCAGAGAAGCATTTTTCTTTTGAAAGCAGGTGTTGGAGGAGGGGCATCACGGGGTGTGACTGGGGGTGGAAGCAACATGGGAGATAAGGGGTGAGCAACTGGGGGTGGCAAGGTTGGAGGGGAATCAACAGAGGGGAGAAAGCGATAATGGGGGCCTAGATGTGGGGCGGAAGGGACATGGGGAGAATGGGTGGACCAACATAGAGGGCGTGTATGGGGCGGAGTGAAAACAGGCGGCGTGGTAGGGAGGTCCCCGAGCTGCCCCAGCTCTCAATGTACACAAAGATTGTTGGCGAACATAATTTTAAAGAAAAAAATGGAGACTCATTAAGGTGGTGCTGCAACTGCACTCGGCCCACGCTCATACACTCAGTGATTGATAGCACTGGCAGAATTTAAGCACAGCCCTCGCACTTGAAGCTGATACCTGGGTATTCGCCACATTCCAGGCCTTGTATTGTTGATAGTTTTATGTTCTGCTTGCTTGGCTCTCGGTGAAAGTATTGCATTATTTAATTAGTTTCTTTAGAGCCTCCATATTTTTTCCTGACAATGGAGGTGAAGATGATAGTATAAAGTGCACCATTTGATGAAATTTTACAACATTTCCTTGGGTGGGGCCCAGCTTCTCCTGGGGCTATTCAGGCTTGCTCCACAGCAATATTTGGTGGCTATTAATGGCCCTTCACTTACAATGTTCACCAGTCACCACTGCCAGCTACCATAATTCAGCAGCCACCGCATACTCCTTGAGGAGCGTTCGCATCCGTCACAGGCAGGTGTATGTGTGGCAGGGAAGCCAGGGGCAGTTCATCCTATTCTACGAATGGCCCCTTCAAATATTTAAGGCACGTCAGTGAGCAGGGATCTTGTTCTTCATGCTTATTTTGGCTAATACTGCCCAGACACTTATTCTAGTGCTGAAGTGAAGTTCGACCAGATAGTGCTGTAAAACCATTTGCTATAAGGGGAATCTGCCTTCCATTATCTAGTAACCTCAATACAGCTATGAACACCTGATAAGATGGATGATTTGTTATTTATATTCAGGGGCCCTGGAAATATGCGATTGTGTGGCGGCAGCGATTTTCACATAATTATAGGTTTGCTGCATATGCCACATAATCTGTGCTCTGCCACATAATCTGCAGATTTAACCATAAAAAATGATTTCTGTCTCAAATGGTTCAAGAGTTACTAAAATTCAATAACACATGTTTCCGCACAGTGTAAGGCCCTTTTCAAAGCCAGACTGATCATCTTTCCGTTGCTTATTGCATCAACATGTTAGAGCTCAGAGCGATTTGACAGGCATTGAAAGCCTTTCTACCCTCTATCAAAGGAAGGCTAGTGCAGGTGTTCACGGAAAACACCCTTGCCATATGGTTCTGCAACAAACGGGATGGGGTTGTGTACCCTTTGTCAAGAGGCAGTCCGTGTTGGGACATGGCTGGACTGTCAGGGCATTTTCCTGGTGATTCAACATGTGGTGGGCTCTCTGAACGCCAGCGTGGGTGAACTCAGTGTAGTAGTACATGAATAGTGTCTTTATACAGAGGTGGTGTAAGGTCTCTTTCAGCAGTGGGGAGAGCCTTGGTTAGATCTGTTAGCACTGCTGAGAATGGCCAATGTTAACAGTTTTGCACGCTGAAGTTTCCGAGGTGGCTCTCGCTCGGAGACTCTTTTCGTCTCGAGTGGAACTCAGGCCTCCTGAACGCCTTTCCGCCAATACCACTCCTGTCCAGAGTTCTCAAGAAAATCGAAAACGACCGGGACCAAGCTATCCTTGTGGCTTCGGACTGGGTATGAAGAGTTAGATATCCCAAGCTATTGAGCATGCCATCAGTCCTCCAGTCAGGCTGCCCATTCGGGAGGATCTTCTGTCGCAGCAGCAGGGGAGGGTCCTCTGCCGAAACCTGTCCAGTCTTTGCCTTTTTGTGCAGAGATTGAGTGACAGCAGTTGATAGCTTTCGACCTACCTCCCGAAGTCTGTGATGTCATCTGGGCAACCAGGCGTCCCTCAGTATACTCCTGCCATAGGCACAGATTTTTGGCATGGTGTTCGCAAAAGACATATTGATCCCCTTTCTGTCCCTGTTTCTTAAGTCATTCTTTTCACACTCGCCCTTGCCCAGCAGGGCTCTGCCCTGGGCACTCTCAGGGCTATCATTCTGCTTTCTCTGATTTTTGTGGTTGCCTGATGAGCCACCCCTCCAAGTTTCCCATTGTATGTACGTTCTTGAAAGGTCTCCAGCATCTTTTCTCTTCTTCTCCATTTATCATGCCTCAGCGGGGCCTTAATTTTGTCTTGAAGTTTTTGATCTGCACTCCCTTTGAGCCACTTCATAATTGCCCTCTTTGGCTACGGACAGCCTTCCTTGTGGCAGTAATATCTGCCTGGAAGGTCAACAAGCTTTAGGCTTTATAATCCAAGCCTCGTTATCTCATATATAACCTAACCAAGGTAGTGCATCGCTGTAGGAAAGTACCATCTTGCCTGGCATGTTACCCCCATATTTCACTGTATATATGTTGTTTTAGTTGTATGTGTCACTGGGACCCTGCCAGCCAGGGCCCCAGTGCTCATAAGTGTGCCCTGTATGTGTTCCCTGTGTGATGACTAACTGTCTCACTGAGGCTCTGCTAACCAGAACCTCAGTGGTTATGCTCTCTCTTTGCTTTCCAAATTGTCACTAACAGGCTAGTGACCAATTTCACCAATTCACATTGGCATACTGGAACACCCTTATAATTCCCTAGTATATGGTACTGAGGTACCCAGGGTATTGGGGTTCCAGGAGATCCCTATGGGCTGCAGCATTTCTTTTGCCACCCATAGGGAGCTCTGACAATTCTTACACAGGCCTGCCACTGCAGCCTGAGTGAAATAACGTCCACGTTATTTCACAGCCATTTACCACTGCACTTAAGTAACTTATAAGTCACCTATATGTCTAACCTTTACCTGGTAAAGGTTGGGTGCTAAGTTACTTAGTGTGAGGGCACCCTGGCACTAGCCAAGGTGCCCCCACATTGTTCAGGGCCAATTCCCCGGACTTTGTGAGTGCGGGGACACCATTACACGTGTGCACTATACATAGGTCACTACCTATGTATAGCGTCACAATGGTAACTCCGAACATGGCCATGTAACATGTCTAAGATCATGGAATTGTCACCCCAATGCCATTCTGGCATTGGGGAGACAATTCCATGATCCCCCGAGTCTCTAGCACAGACCCGGGTACTGCCAAACTACCTTTCCTGGGGTTTCACTGCAGCTGCTGCTGCTGCCAACCCCTCAGACAGGTTTCTGCCCTCCTGGGGTCCAGCCAGGCTTGGCCCAGGAAGGCAGAACAAAGGACTTCCTCAGAGAGAGGGTGTTACACCCTCTTCCTTTGGAAAAAGGTGTCAGGGCTGGGGAGGAGTAGCCTCCCCCAGCCTCTGGAAATGCTTTGATGGGCACAGATGGTGCCCATTTCTGCATAAGCCAGTCTACACCGGTTCAGGGACCCCTCAGCCCTGCTCTGGCGCGAAACTGGACAAAGGAAAGGGGAGTGACCACTCCCCTGACCTGCACCTCCCCTGGGAGGTGCCCAGAGCTTCTCCAGTGTGCTCCAGATCTCTGCCATCTTGGAAACAGAGGTGCTGCTGGCACACTGGACTGCTCTGAGTGGCCAGGGCCAGCAGGTGACGTCAGAGACTCCTGATAGGCTCTTACCTGTGTTGCTAGCCTATCCTCCTTCCTAAGTAGCCAAACCTCCTTTTCTGGCTATTTAGGGTCTCTGAGTTGGGGAATTCTTTAGATAACGAATGCAAGAGCTCATCAGAGTTCCTCTGCATCTCTCTCTTCACCTTCTGCCAAGGAATCGACCGCTGACTGCTCTGGACGCCTGCAAAACCGCAACAAAGTAGCAAAGACAACTACTGCAACCTTGTATCGCTGATCCTGCGGCCTTCTCGACTGCTTTTCCTGGTGGTGCATGCTGTGGGGGTAGTCTGCCTCCTCTCTGCACTAGAAGCTCCGAAGAAATCTCCCGTGGGTCGACGGAATCTTCCCCCTGCAACCGCAGGCACTAAAAGACTGCATCACCGGTCCTCTGGGTCCCCTCTCAGCATGACGAGCATGGTCCCTGGAACTCAGCAAGTCTGTCCAAGTGACTCCCACAGTCCAGTGACTCTTCAGTCCGAGTTTGGTGGAGGTAAGTCCTTGCCTCCCCACGCTAGACTGCATTGCTGGGTACCGCGTGATTTGCAGCTGCTCCGGCTCCTGTGCACTCTTCCATGATTTCCTTTGTGCACAGCCAAGCCTGGGTCCCCGACACTCTAACCTGCAGTGCACGACCTCCTGAGTTGTCCTCCGGCGTCGTGGGACCTTCTTTTGTGACTTCGGGTGAGCTCCGGTTCACTCTTCTTCGTAGTGCCTGTTCCGGCACTTCTGCGGGTGCTGCCTGCTCCTGAGAGGGCTCCTTGTCTTGCTGGGCGCCCCCTCTGTCTCCTCACGCAATTGGCGACATCCTGGTCCCTCCTGGGCCACAGCAGCATCCAAAAACCCTAACCGCGACCCTTGCAGCTAGCAAGGCTTGTTTGTGGTCTTTCTGCGTGGGAACACCTCTGCAAGCTTGTTCACGACGTGGGACATCCATGCTCCAAAGGGGAAGTTCCTAGTCCTCTTCGTTCTTGCAGAATCCACAGCTTCTACCATCCGGTGGCAGCTCCTTTGCACCCACAGCTGGCTTTTCCTGGGCATCTGCCCACTCCCGACTTGAGTGTGACTCTTGGACTTGGTCCCCTTGTTTCACAGGTACTCTCGTCTGGAAATCCATCGTTGTTGCATTGCTGGTGTTGGTCTTCCTTGCAGAATTCCCCTATCACGACTTCTGTGCTCTCTGGAGAACTTGGGTGCACTTTACACCTACTTTTCAGGGTCTTGGGGTGGGCTATTTTTCTAACCCTCACTGTTTTCTTACAGTCCCAGCGACCCTCTACAAGCTCACATAGGTTTGGGGTCCATACGTTATTCGCATTCCACTTTTGGAGTATATGGTTTGTGTTGCCCCTATACCTATGAGCTCTCATTGCAATCTATTGTGACTGTACATTATTTGCATTGCTTTCTATTGCTATTACTGCATATTTTTGGTATTGTGTACATATAACTTGTGTATATTTGCTATCCTCATACTGAGGGTACACTCTAAGATACTTTGGCATATTGTCATAAAAAATAAAGTACCTTTATTTTTAGTATATCTGTGTATTGTGTTTTCTTATGATATTGTGCATATGACACTAGTGGTATTGTAGTAGCTTCACTCGTCTCCTAGTTTAGCCTAAGCTGCTCTGCTAAGCTACCTTTTCTATCAGCCTAAGCTGCTAGACACCCTATACACTAATAAGGGATACCTGTACCTGGTGCAGAGTGTAAGTACCCCTTGGTACTCACTACAAGCCAGTCCAGCCTCCTACAACGCACACATGCTTGTTTTCTTCTAAAGGTGGACACTCCCTTTCACATAGGCCAATCCATCACTGTGCCTACCTTTTACTCTCAGCCACATATCTCCAAGAGGAGGAGTGACTCCACCATCTGGACATACAAAGAGTTTTGTCGTTCTACCTTGAACGCAGACAAGATTTCTGGGTGGATGACCAACTCTTCGTCACAGCGAAGAAAGGACAGGACCGGCCGTGCAGAAGCAGACCATCTCCAGATTGATCATCCTCTGTATTAAAATCTGCTATTCTTTGGCCAAGAAGCATTCCCCGAGGGCTTGCAAGCTCATTCTACAAGAGCTAAAGCTGCAACCCTGTGTTAGCACGTGGCATTCCAGTCCTCAACCTTGCCAGGCAGCAACGTGGGCCTCATTGCACACAAAATACTACTGCCTGGGCAGCTAGGTCCGTCAGAGTGGGCGTGTTGCCAGTTCAGTCCTGCTGGACTTCCTAGTCTGAAATTTGTCCGCAGACCCACCTCCAGGGATGGTATTGCTTGGGTATCTATTCTAAGATAAGTCTGCAGCTAGAAGTCTTTATCAGATGAACAAATTACTTACCTTCGGTAAAGCTTTATATAACAGAGCTAATATCTGGCTGTATGTTACTTACTGTCTCACTCATCATCCCCGTTCTACGAACTAATTTCTAGGGACAAGGTTACATCACTGTTAAATCTGTTTCATGGCCACCGCCGACATGCATCAGAGGGAAGGTGAGTAGTTAGAAGCAGCATGCAATTTCTCTTGTTAAAGCTCAGCTTCAGTGATTTTTCTGCAATTGACAGTGCACAACTTGTGGTCAGTGGAGACCTGGCGACAGTTACACTTCATACACGTTCTGAGGAATCCACCGTTCTGGCTCTGAAGGAAAGAGCAGGGGTAGACATTGCAGAATACTACACAACTAATCCCTGGACAGACCTGCTGGGAACCTCATTCTAGGTTCATTTCACAAACAAGATTGAGCCCATAGCAGTACATCTTGACACGCCAAGCATTAGGGATGCCTTATAGATCAGGATTTCTAGTGACCGGGTTGCATCCCTTTCAGGGCCGTAGTTTTCCACACTAGTGGTCAGTGTTCTTTCTGGCTCTGTGCTTCTGGCGGGGAACGTCTAGAAAAGTAACTGACGTCAGTGCACCTTGGTGGCGCCTATATGAGTTCCGCAAACGTCACTTCCAGTGCAGACGCCGCCACGCGGAGCTGAATGTCAACACCTACCGACACACAGGGGTACTGCTCACAAAAAAATTTCCGATCATGTCTGATGCAAGGGAATAATTCTAAGGAAAGAAATCTGCAGCTAAACATGGGGCCTAATTATGAGTTTGGCGGTTGGGATACTCCTTCACAAACGTGACGGATATCCTGCCCACCGTTTTACAAGTTTCATAGGATATAATGGAACTTGTAATACAGCGGACGCGAAGTCCATCATGTTTGTGATAGAGTATCCTATCTGCCAAAGTTGCAATCAAGCCCATAGTCTCTACTAGATAAGGTGTTACTGAAGGTAAGTAACTTTTTCATCTGAAATCTAGTGCCAAAAACCTTGGCGTTTAGGTTGGTAAGCACTATATTATATGATCCTTTTTTTGTAGCTACACCAAGTCAAACTGTGAGCTTGTAAACTAGCTAGTCTGTATGAAAAGTTATTAAGAATTAGAAGTTAAATTCCAACAATTATGAAGTCAAATGGGTCTGGGTACCACTCACAAATTTCAGTTGGAGGAAAAGACCAATCCCTCAGAGTATGTGGCCAAATATTAGAGAAGTAACCCTAGTTTATGGTTTATTTCGGTAAAGTTTTTTTGTTTGGCGACCCTAAAAGTGTGATGAGTAAGGTGCTCATTATTGGATATTACAGTAATCCACAGTACTCATAAGTACTGTTAGTGGAATTTCTAAACAGAATGTATAAACAAATAAGTGTCATATTCACAAACACATCGTAACCGAAGCATGACTAAGATTTACCTACTGAAGCAAGATTTACATCCCCAGACATAGGCCCTCATTATGACTTCGGCGGTCTTTTTACTAGACCACCAAAGTCACACCCGCCACATGACCACCAGTGTTGGCCGTCTTCAGACTGTCATAATATGGCTGCTGGCTGCTCTCCGCCACTATTTGGCGGGGAAGCCGCCAGCAGCCCTACTGGCAGTCGGCAGTCTAGTGGAGCTTGCTCTGTTGCCCGCCACAACACCGTCCGCTGTATTACATTGTAAACGGCGTGACGTGTTGTGTTGGCGTTGTGTTGTGTGACGACGGAGCAAGCTCCATGGACCCTGTTCCCTCCTGGATGACCACCTCAACCACCAGGTAAGGTGATCGTCCGACGGGGAGGGGTGGTGTGTGTGTGTGTGTGTGTGTGTGTGTGTGTGTGTGTGTGTGTGTGTGTGGGGAGTGTTGTGGCCATGTGTGTGTGAATGAGTGAGCGTGGATGTGTGCATGTATTTGTGTGGTGTGTGCATACGTGGTCGGGGTTCAGTAAGGAGATCGGTGTTGGTGATCTGACTGCGACTGCAGGCGTGGCGGAGCGGGACCGCCAAGGTCATAATGACCCCCATAGTCTTTCCATTAAGAGTTTTATGAACATTACTGACCTATGCACCTGTGAACTAACCTTACGACTGCTAACAAACTGCCTTTCGCAAATATGTGCAATTGATAAGTGTGTTTCTGAAACACACAAATCTTGTTGCTTTTTCCCCTCCCCTAAGAAATTATTTTTTGATGTGAAAGAACTCCCTTACACAAAAAAAAAAAAGTCTAATGGGGATGTTGTGTTAACGTTCATACATATTCCTGTGCTTTTTTTATCTGAAGAGTTAAATGTACGTGGTATGGTAAACACGGAACAGTGCACCAAAAGAAAATTAGTTACTTACCTGTAACTGCAGTTCTCCAGTATTGGTATCTTTCATAGATTCACATGCTTGAATCATCCCCGTCGTCGAGGTGGGAGCCTCACGGTAAACTTAAATATATATATATAGCAGTAAATCAGTGTAGGAAAGTACCATCTTGCCTGGCATGTTACCCCCATTTTTCACTGTATATATGTTGTTTTAGTTGTATGTGTCCCTGGGACCCTGTTCACCAGGGCCCCAGTGCTCATAAGTGTGCCTGAATGTGTTACCTGTGTAGTGACTAACTGTCTCACTGAGGCTCTGCTAATCAGAACCTCAGTGGTTATGCTCTCTCATTTCTTTCAAATTGTCACTAACAGGCTAGTGACCAATTTTACCAATTTACATTGGCTTACTGGAACACCCTTATAATTCCCTAGTATATGGTACTGAGGTACCCAGGGTATTGGGGTTCCAGGAGATCCCTATGGGCTGCAGCATTTCTTTTGCCACCCATAGGGAGCTCTGACAATTCTTACACAGGCCTGCCACTGCAGCCTGGGTGAAATAACGTCCACGTTATTTCACAGCCATTTTACACTGCACTTAAGTAAACTTATAAGTCACCTATATGTCTAACCTTTACCTGGTAAAGGTTGGGTGCTAAGTTACTTAGTGTGAGGGCACCCTGGCACTAGCCAAGGTGCCCCCACATTGTTCAGGGCCAATTCCCCGGACTTTGTGAGTGCGGGGACACCATTACACGCGTGCACTACATATAGGTTACTACCTATATGTAGCTTCACAATGGTAACTCTGAATATGGCCACGTAACATGTCTATGATCATGGATTTGCCCCCTCTATACCATCCTGGCATAGGTGGCACAATCCCATGATCCCAGTGGTCTGTAGCACAGACCCTGGTACTGCCAAACTGTTTTTCCCGGGGTTTCACTGCAGCTGCTGCTGCCAACCCCTCAGACAGGCAGCTGCCCTCCTGGGCTCCAGCCAGGCCTGGCCCAGGATGGCAGAACAAAGGACTTCCTCTGAGAGAGGGTGTGACACCCTCTCCCTTTGGAAAATGGTGTGAAGGCAGGGGAGGAGTAGCCTCCCCCAGCCTCTGGAAATGCTTTCTTGGGCACAGATGTGCCCAATTCTGCATAAGCCAGTCTACACCGGTTCAGGGGACCCCTTAGCCCTGCTCTGGCGCGAAACTGGACAAAGGAAAGGGGAGTGACCACTCCCCTGACCTGTACCTCCCCTGGGAGGTGCCCAGAGCTCCTCCAGTGTGCTCCAGACCTCTGCCATCTTGGAAACAGAGGTGCTGCTGGCACACTGGTCTGCTCTGAGTGGCCAGTGCCACCAGGTGACGTCAGAGACTCCTTGTGATAGGCTCCTTCAGGTGTTGCTAGCCTATCCTCTCTCCTAGGTAGCCAAACCCTCTTTTCTGGCTATTTAGGGTCTCTGTCTCTTGGGATTCCTTAGATAACGAATGCAAGAGCTCATCCGAGTTCCTCTGCATCTCTCTCTTCACCTTCTGCCAAGGAATCGACTGCTGACCGCGCTGGAAGCCTGCAAACCTGCAACAAAGTAGCAAAGACGACTACTGCAACTCTGTAACGCTGATCCTGCCGCCTTCTCGACTGTTTTCCTGGTGGTGCATGCTGTGGGGGTAGTCTGCCTCCTCTCTGCACTAGAAGCTCTGAAGAAATCTCCCGTGGGTCGACGGAATCGTCCCCCTGCAACCGCAGGCACCAAAAAGCTGCATTACCGGTCCCTTGGGTCTCCTCTCAGCACGACGAGCGAGGTCCCTCGAATCCAGCAACTCTGTCCAAGTGACTCCCACAGTCCAGTGACTCTTCAGTCCAAGTTTGGTGGAGGTAAGACCTTGCCTCACCTCGCTGGGCTGCATTGCTGGGAACCGCGACTTTGCAGCTACTCCGGCCCCTGTGCACTTCCGGCGGAAATCCTTTGTGCACAGCCAAGCCTGGGTCCACGGCACTCTAACCTGCATTGCACGACTTTCTAAGTTGGTCTCCGGCGACGTGGGACTCCTTTGCGCAACTTCGGCGAGCACTGTTTCACGCATCCTCGTAGTGCCTGTTTCTGGCACTTCTCCGGGTGCTACCGGCTTCAGAGAGGGCTCCTTGTCTTGCTCGACGTTCCCTCTCTCTGCTGGTCCAATTTGCAACCTCCTGGGCCTCAGCAGCGTCCAAAAACGCTAACCGCACGATTTGCAGCTAGCAAGGCTTGTTGCCGTTCTTTTGGCGGGAAAACACTTCTCCACGACTCTCCACGGCGAGAGGGATCCGTCCACCAAAGGGGAAGTCTCTAGCCCTTTTCGTTCCTGCAGAAACCTCAGCTTCTTCTGTACAGTAGAAGCTTCTTTGCACCCGCAGCTGGCATTTCCTGGGCATTTGCCCATCTCCGACTTGCTTGTGACTTTTGGACTTGGTCCCCTTGTTCCACAGGTACCCTAGATTGGAAATCCAGCGTTGTTGCATTGTTGGTTTGTGTCTTTCCTGCATTAGTCCTCTAACACGACTTCTTTGTCCTTAGGGGAACTTTAGTGCACTTTGCACTCACTTTTCAGGGTCTTGGGGAGGGTTATTTTTCTAACTCTCACTATTTTCTAATAGTCCCAGCGACCCTCTACAAGGTCACATAGGTTTGGGGTCCATTCGTGGTTCGCATTCCACTTTTGGAGTATATGGTTTGTGTTGCCCCTATCCCTATGTTTCCCCATTGCATCCTATTGTAACTATACATTGTTTGCACTGTTTTCTAAGACTATACTGCATATTTCTGGTATTGTGTATATATATCTTGTGTATATTTCCTATCCTCTCACTGAGGGTACACTCTAAGATACTTTGGCATATTGTCATAAAAATAAAGTACCTTTATTTTTAGTATAACTGTGTATTGTGTTTTCTTATGATATTGTGCATATGACACTAAGTGGTACTGTAGTAGTTTCACACGTCTCCTAGTTCAGCCTAAGCTGCTCTGCTAAGCTACCATTATCTATCAGCCTAAGCTGCTAGACACCCTATACACTAATAAGGGATAACTGGGCCTGGTGCAAGGTGCAAGTACCCCTTGGTACTCACTACAAGCCAGTCCAGCCTCCTACACCCTCCCTCTACAGTGGATTCAACTTCTGAGGAAGAAGAATTCCCTCCCTGTGCAGAACCTACACCAGAGGAGCTTCAAGCAGACACTGCTGAACTTTTGGGTGAAGGGGGGCCTGCCAGGGAGGAGCTGAGTGTGGCACAGCAAACCTGTCCCACATTAGAGGGTCTCAGACAGCAAGCTGTCAAACAGGCTAATGTGGATGTGAGTGACTCTCACAGAGTTTACTGGGAGGACAACCTCTTGTACACTGAGGCAAGGGATCCTAAACCTGGAACTGCCAGGAGATTAGTGATCCCTCAGGAGTACAGAAAGTTCCTCCTAACTCTTGCACACGACATTCCCCTAGCTGGGCACCTGGGACAAATGAAAACTTGGGACAGACTGGTTCCATTGTTTCATTGGCCTAGGATGTCTGAGGACACAAAAGATTTTTGTAAGTCCTGTGAAACCTGTCAAGCCAGTGGCAAAACAGGTGGCACTCCAAAGGCACCCCTTATTCCACTGCCTGTGGTTGGGGTTCCCTTTGAAAGGGTAGGGGTTGACATAGTTGGCCCCCTTGACCCTCCTACTGCTTCAGGCAATAGGTTTATCTTGGTGGTAGTGGACCATGCCACACGATATCCTGAAGCAATTCCTTTAAGGACCACTACAGCACCTGCAGTGGCAAAGGCCCTCCTGGGAATATTTTCTAGGGTGGGCTTCCCAAAGGAAGTAGTATCAGACAGAAGAATCAATTTCATGTCTGCATACTTAAATGCGGAAATGTGGAAGGAGTGTGGTGTGACTTACAAGTTCACTACACCCTATCATCCACAAACAAATGGACTGGTGGAGAGATTGAATAAAACTCTCAAAGGCATGATTATGGGTCTCCCTGAAAAACTCCGCAGGAGATGGGATATCCTGTTACCATGCCTCCTTTTTGCCTACAGGGAGGTACCCCAGAAAGGAGTGGGCTTCAGCCCCTTTGAACTTCTTTTTGGACACCCTGTTAGGGGTCCACTCACACTTGTAAAGGAGGGTTGGGAACAACCTTTAAAAGCTCCTAAACAAGATATTGTGGATTATGTACTTGGCCTCAGATCAAGGATGGCTGAGTATATGAAAAAGGCCAGTAAAAACCTTCAGGCCAGCCAAGAGCTCCAGAAGCAATGGCATGATCAGAAGGCTGTTTTGGTTCAGTACAAACCAGGGCAGAAAGTGTGGGTCTTGGAGCCTGTGGCCCCAAGAGCACTCAAAGATAAATGGAGTGGACCCCACATAATTGTTGAAAAGAAGGGTGAAGTCACCTACTTAGTTGACTTAGGCACTGCCAGGAGTCCCCTTAGGGTGCTCCATGTCAATCGCCTGAAACCCTACTATGACAGGGCTGATCTCACCCTGCTCATGGCAACTGATGAGGGACAGGAAGAAGACAGTGATCCTCTACCTGATCTCTTCTCTTCCACAGAACAAGATGCTCTTGTGGAAGGTGTAGTTTTAGCTGACTGTCTTACTGCTGAGCAGAAAGACCATTGCATAAACCTCCTAGATCAATTCTCTGAACTCTTCTCTACTGTGCCAGGTACCACTTCTTGGTGTGAGCACACTATAGATACTGGAGACAGTTTACCTGTCAAAAGTAAGATCTATAGGCAGCCTGACCATGTCGTGGACTGCATAAAGCAAGAGGTGCAGAAAATGTTAGAACCAGGAGTGGTTGAACACTCTGAAAGTCCATGGGCTTCTCCTGTGGTACTTGTACCAAAACCCCATTCCAAAGATGGAAAGAAGGAAATGCGGTTTTGTGTAGACTATAGAGGTCTCAACTTGGTAACCAAAACTGATGCTCACCCTATACCCAGGGCAGATGAGCTCATAGATACACTGGCATCTGCCAAGTATCTAAGCACTTTTGATTTGACTGCAGGGTATTGGCAGATCAAATTATCAGAAGATGCTAAACCTAAAACTGCATTTTCAACCATTGGAGGACATTACCAGTTCACAGTAATGCCTTTTGGATTGAAGAATGCACCTGCCACTTTTCAAAGGTTGGTGAACACAGTCCTGCAAGGGCTGGAAGCTTTCAGTGCAGCATATTTGGACGATATAGCTGTCTTTAGCTCCAGCTGGGATGATCACCTGGTCCACCTATGGAAAGTTTTAGAGGCCCTGCAAAAGGCAGGCCTCACTATCAAGGCTTCAAAGTGCCAGATAGGGCAGGGGAAGGTGGTTTATCTGGGACACCTTGTTGGTGGGGAACAGATTGCACCACTACAGGGGAAAATCCAAACTATTATAGATTGGGTTCCCCCTACCACTCAGACTCAGGTGAGAGCCTTCCTAGGCCTCACTGGGTATTACAGGAGGTTCATTAAGAACTATGGCTCCATTGCAGCCCCTCTTAATGACCTCACATCCAAAAAGATGCCTAAAAAGGTATTGTGGACAGCTAGCTGTCTGAAAGCTTTTGAGGAGCTGAAGCAGGCCATGTGCTCTGCACCTGTCCTGAAAAGCCCTTGTTACTCTAAATAATTCTATGTCCAAACTGATGCATCTGAATTAGGAGTAGGGGCAGTCCTATCACAACTTAATTCTGAGGGCCAGGATCAACCTGTTGCTTTTATTAGTAGGAGGTTGACCCCTAGAGAAAAGCGTTGGTCTGCCATTTAGAGGGAGGCCTTTGCTGTGGTCTGGGCTCTGAAGAAGTTGAGGCCATACCTGTTTGGCACTCACTTCATTGTTCAGACAGACCACAAACCTCTATTTTGGCTAAAACAAATGAAAGGTGAAAATCCTAAATTGTTGAGGTGGTCCATATCCCTACAGGGAATTGACTATACAGTGGAACATAGACCTGGGAGTAGCCACTCCAATGCAGATGGACTCTCCAGATATTTCCACTTAGACAATGAAGACTCATCAGGTCATGGCTAGTCTTATTGTCCTTCGTTTGGGGAGGGGTTGTGTGGGAAAGTACCATCTTGCCTGGCATGTTACCCCCATTTTTCACTGTATATATGTCATTTTAGTTGTATGTGTCACTGGGACCCTGTTCACAGGGCCCCAGTGCTCATAAGTGTGCCTGAATGTGTTACCTGTGTAGTGACTAACTGTCTCACTGAGGCTCTGCTAATCAGAACCTCAGTGGTTATGCTCTCTCATTTCTTTCAAATTGTCACTAACAGGCTAGTGACCAATTTTACCAATTTACATTGGCTTACTGGAACACCCTTATAATTCCCTAGTGTATGGTACCGAGGTACCCAGGGTATTGGGGTTCCAGGAGATCCCTATGGGCTGCAGCATTTCTTTTGCCACCCATAGGGAGCTCTGACAATTCTTACACAGGCCTGCCACTGCAGCCTGAGTGAAATAACGTCCACGTTATTTCACAGCCATTTTACACTGCACTTAAGTAAACTTATAAGTCACCTATATGTCTAACCTTTACCTGGTAAAGGTTGGGTGCTAAGTTACTTAGTGTGAGGGCACCCTGGCACTAGCCAAGGTGCCCCCACATTGTTCAGGGCCAATTCCCCGGACTTTGTGAGTGCGGGGACACCATTACACGCGTGCACTACATATAGGTCACTACCTATATGTAGCTTCACAATGGTAACTCCGAATATGGCCATGTAATATGTCTATGATCATGGAATTGCCCCCTCTATACCATCCTGGCATAGTTGGCACAATCCCATGATCCCAGTGGTCTGTAGCACAGACCCTGGTACTGCCAAACTGCTTTTCCCGGGGTTTCACTGCAGCTGCTGCTGCTGCCAACCCCTCAGACAGGCAGCTGCCCTCCTGGGGTCCAGCCAGGCCTGGCCCAGGATGGCAGAACAAAGGACTTCCTCTGAGAGAGGGTGTGACACCTTCTCCCTTTGGAAAATGGTGTGAAGGCAGGGGAGGAGTAGCCTCCCCCAGCCTCTGGAAATGCTTTCTTGGGCACAGATGTGCCCAATTCTGCATAAGCCAGTCTACACCGGTTCAGGGGACCCCTTAGCCCTGCTCTGGCGCGAAACTGGACAAAGGAAAGGGGAGTGACCACTCCCCTGACCTGTACCTCCCCTGGGAGGTGCCCAGAGCTCCTCCAGTGTGCTCCAGACCTCTGCCATCTTGGAAACAGAGGTGCTGCTGGCACACTGGACTGCTCTGAGTGGCCAGTGCCACCAGATGACGTCAGAGACTCCTTGTGATAGGCTCCTTCAGGTGTTGCTAGCCTATCCTCTCTCCTAGGTAGCCAAACCCTCTTTTCTGGCTATTTAGGGTCTCTGTCTCTTGGGATTCCTTAGATAACGAATGCAAGAGCTCATCCGAGTTCCTCTGCATCTCTCTCTTCACCTTCTGCCAAGGAATCGACTGCTGACCGCGCTGGAAGCCTGCAACACTGCAACAAAGTAGCAAAGACGACTACTGCAACTCTGTAACGCTGATCCTGCCGCCTTCTCGACTGTTTTCCTGGTGGTGCATGCTGTGGGGGTAGTCTGCCTCCTCTCTGCACTAGAAGCTCCGAAGAAATCTCCCGTGGGTCGACGGAATCGTCCCCCTGCAACCGCAGGTACCAAAAAGCTGTATTACCGGTCCCTTGGGTCTCCTCTCAGCACGACGAGCGAGGTCCCTCGAATCCAGCAACTCTGTCCAAGTGACTCCCACAGTCCAGTGACTCTTCAGTCCAAGTTTGGTGGAGGTAAGTCCTTGCCTCACCTCGCTAGACTGCATTGCTGGGAACCGCGACTTTTGCAGCTACTCCGGCCCCTGTGCACTTCCGGCGGAAATCCTTTGTGCACAGCCAAGCCTGGGTCCACGGCACTCTAACCTGCATTGCACGACTTTCTAAGTTGGTCTCCGGCGACGTGGGACTCCTTTGTGTAACTTTGGGTGAGCACAGTTTCACGCATCCTCGTAGTGCCTGTTTCTGGCACTTCTCCGGGTGCTACCTGCTGCTAAGAGGGCTCCTTGTCTTGCTCGACGTCCCCTCTACCTCCTGGTCCAATTTGCGACCTCCTGGTCCCTCCTGGGCCACAGCAGCGTCCAAAAACGCTAACCGCATGATTTGCAGCAAGCAAGGCTTGTTGGCGTCCTTTCGGCGGGAAAACACTTCTGCACGACTCTACAAGGCGAGAGGGATCCGTCCTCCAAAGGGGAAGTCTCTAGCCCTTTGCGTTCCTGCAGAAACCGCAGCTTCTTCAGTCCAGTCGAAGCTTCTTTGCACCCGCAGCTGGCATTTCCTGGGCATCTGCCCATCTCAGACTTGCTTGTGACTTTTGGACTTGGTCCCCTTGTTCCACAGGTACCCCAGATTGGAAATCCAGCGTTGTTGCATTGTTGGTTTGTGGCTTTCCTGCCTTATTCCCCTATCACGACTTCTTTGTCCTTTGGGGAACTTTAGTGCACTTTGCACTCACTTTTCAGGGTCTTGGGGAGGGCTAATTTTCTAACTCTCACTATTTTCTAATAGTCCCAGCGACCCTCTACAAGGTCACATAGGTTTGGGGTCCATTCGTGGTTCGCATTCCACTTTTGGAGTATATGGTTTGTGTTGCCCCTATCCCTATGTGTCCCCATTGCATCCTATTGTAACTATACATTGTTTGCACTGTTTTCTAAGACTATACTGTATATTTCTGGTATTGTGTATATATATCTTGTGTATATTTCCTATCCTCTCACTGAGGGTACACTCTGAGATACTTTGGCATATTGTCATAAAAATAAAGTACCTTTATTTTTAGTATAACTGTGTATTGTGTTTTCTTATGATATTGTGCATATGACACTAAGTGGTACTGTAGTAGCTTCACACGTCTCCTAGTTCAGCCTAAGCTGCTCTGCTAAGCTACCATTATCTATCAGCCTAAGCTGCTAGACACCCTATACACTAATAAGGGATAACTGGACCTGGTGCAAGGTGCAAGTACCCCTAGGTACTCACTACAAGCCATTCCAGCCTCCTACAATCAGTAAAAGTAAAACCAGTAGGCCCTAGTAGGCCTCATAGGGCATTTTACAGTCTATCCACTTTGGTTGATACTGAAGTTTGGGTCTTTTTACAAAACAATCAGGATTCAGCTCCTCCCAAACACTCCCAACAGAGGCTGAATTCCCTCAGATTTTCTAGTAGGAGTGTGAAGTTTAATATCTGTATAATAGGGGAGCCTCTGAGGGGAGGAGGGTGGGTCGCATGTGAATCTATGAAAGATACCAATACTGGAGAACTGCAGTTACAGGTAAGTAACTAATTTTCTTCTCCAGTATTGGATCTTTCATAGATTCACATGCTTGAATCAGAATAACGAGCAGTGTTCCTAATTAGGGAAATTCATTGACTGCAATTTTGTCTGAATTTTATAAGTGATGCGAGTCACTTTAGTTCAGCTTTAAAATGCACGTAAAGATCTATATATCAAAACATACATATATATATATATATAATCTATATATATATATCTCCATAGACGTCCGGATAGAAGAGCAATAAAAGCTATGTGGCCGAAATTCCTGACACAATTTGTTTTGTTATTATTATGAAGTGTACTACTAGTTAACGCAGTATAACAAAGTGAACAATCCGAAGCACAAAATTAGAGTAAAAACACACAGTAGCTAGTAATAAGACTAAGAACCAATAACGAACATACCTCAAGTGTGGTGGTGGGATGTGTAAGAGGCTCACCTTAACGAAATAGATGCCTCAGCACTGCCTGTCCCACTGCTGTATCGATGTTACTAGTTTCCTCGAGACAGTAGTGTTTTGTAAACGTATGCTGGCTGGACCATGTTGCTGCTCTACAGATGCTGTGTAGTGGTACACCTGCAAAGAGTGCAGCTGAAGTGGCTACCGATCTTGTAGAGTGGGCTCTCACCTTGGTGTGAAGTGGTTTTCCTGCTTTTGAATGGCAGAATTGAATTGCCAGGCCAATCCATCTTGCTATAGTCTGTTTGGACACCGCATGTCCCTTTCTTGTGCCGCCAAATGCTACAAATAATTGATCAGATTGGCGGATGGCTTGAGTTTGCTGTAGATAAAACTTTAAACATCTTTTAATATCGAGAGAATGTAACGTCTTCTCTGCTATTGTTTGCGGATTTGGAAAGAAGGTTTTTAAGATGACTGGTTCATTCAAGTGAAACGTTGAAGGAACTTTCGGGATGAATTTAGGATTTGTTCGCAGGATGACACCTGAGTTTGTGAATTGGAGAAAAGGCTGTTTGATAGTGAAAGCCTGAATGTCGCTGACTCTTTTTGCTGAAGTAAGAGCTAACAGTAACGCTGTTTTCCATGAAATGAATTTTAAATCAGCCTTGTGGATCGGCTCAAAAGGAGCTTTCGTGAGCTGCATCAGGACAACATTTAGGGACCATAATGGTGGAGGCTTTCTAACTGGCGGGAAAGTCAGAAAAAGACCCTTCATGAATTGTTTGACAATTCCTGTAGAACACATTGAGATTCTGTCTGGAGATTTGCGGTATCCGGAGATTGCAGCCAGATGTACTCGAATGGAAGAATATGCAAGTCCTGATTGTGCCAAGAGCAGGAGATATGGAAGTATCTGTTCCGGAGTAGAGGACAAAGGATGTATATGCTCTGCTGCACACCATATACAAAAACGCTTCCACTTCAGCTTATAGGTTTTGTTAGTGGTGTCTGTTCTAGCTTTTGCCAAGATGTCTCTACACTCCTGGGAAATGTTGAGATTCAAGTATTCATTGTATTCAGGAGCCAAGCCGACAAATGAAGAGACGACGGATCCGGGTGTCTGACTTGTCCCTGGTGCATTGTTAAAAGAGTCGGACTCTGTCTGAGTCGTAGATGTGGTCGTTCGGAGAGCATGAGGAGCTCTGTATACCAGACTTGTCTGGGCCATCTGGGAGCTATGAGGAGAAGGCGACACCCCTTCACCTTCAGTTTGTTGATGACTCTCGGAATGAGCGGGATCGGAGGAAAAGCGTAGGCATAAACTCCGGACCATCTCATCGAAAACGCATTCCCCCATGAATCTTTTTGGGGAAGCCAACTTGCGTAGTACTGGCATTTCTTGTTCTCGAGAGTGGCAAATAGATCTAGGTTCGGTTTGCCCCATAACCGAAAAAGACTGTCGAGAGTTTTTTGGTCTAGTTCCCATTCGTGATAAGGAATCACTGTCCTGCTCATGGTGTCTGCTAGAACATTGGTTTGTCCTGGCACATGCTCCGCTTTGAGTGAAATATTGTGCTTGATGGCCCATGTCCAAATTTGGTGTGCTAGCTGCGAGAGTTGTAGGGATCTCGTGCCTCCTTGCTTGTTTAGATAAAACATGCTGGTTGTCTTGTCTGTCCTGATTAAGACGCTTGAATTTTGTATTTTTGGCAAGAAAGCTTTTAGCGCTAAGTGTATCACCTTGAGTTCTAGATAATTGATGTGGAGCTGAGTGTCTTTCACATTCCAGATTCCGCTGATTTGCAGGTCCTGGCAATGTGCCCCCCATCCTTCGAGAGAGGCATCCGTTGTTACTATGTAACTTGGTGTTTGATGAAGAAACAAGAGTCCGTTTGACAAATTGGTCAGAGTCGACCACCACCTCATGGTGTTCTTCATTTGAGGCGTTATGCGAATCTGGTCTTCGAAGGAACCGTTGACCTGGGTCCATTGTACATCTAATTGCTCTTGCAGGGGTCGCATATGGAGCCTGCAATCTGGGACTAGCGGAATGCATGATGATATCATCCCGAGCAATGACTTGTAGATGCGGACTGAAACAAACTTTTTTCTGGAGAGGCTGTGTGCCAAGGAGGTTAATTTTTGTTTCCTCTCGTGAGATGGGTACGCTTTGCTGCGGACTGTGTCTAGTATTGCTCCCAAGAAACTTAATACCTGTTTGGGGTAGAGCTGAGATTTCTGGTAGGTGATTACAAACCCCAGGCTGTGCAACAATTGAAGGCAATAGGAGATATGACTTGTCACTTGCACTTCTGAGGGTGCCTTTATAAGCCAGTCGTCCAGGTAAGGAAAGACCTGGATACCTGATTGACGGAGATGTGCTGCTACCGGAGCCAACATTTTTGTGAAGATTCTGGGGGCTGATTTGAGACCGAATGGGAGAACCCGGAATTGGAGGTGCATACTTCCCACTCTGAACCTTAGGAATTTGCGATGGTAGCGATATATGGGGATATGAATATAAGCATCCTGGAGGTCTAGGGATGCCATCCGATCCCCGGTATTTAACAGACGCAGGACATCTTGCAGTGTTACCATCCTGAAAGACTTTTTCTTTAGAAATTTGTTTAGTGCTCTCAAGTCCAGGATGGGACGCCAGTCTCCTGAGGGTTTCTTTACAAGGAAAAAAACGGGAGTAGAATCCTGTGTTCTTTTGAGATAAAGGTACTGGTTCTACTGCTCCTTTTCTCAACATTACTCTTACTTCCCTGAGGAGTTGGTTCAATCTCGGAGGCGGTGGGCCCGATGGAGGAACAATTGATGGTGTTTGTGTGAATTCCAGAGTATGACCTCTGGCCACTACATCGAGTACCCATCTGTCCGATGTTATAGTCTTCCACATGGGGAAATAGGAAGTGATTCGACCTCCGACCCTCAATGTTGGTTGGAGGGGAAGCGCTGAGATGATCGGCGGGTCATTGCTTTCTGCCTGTATCTCTTCCTCGGGCAGCTCCTCTTCCTCTAGCCGGATGTTTGTACTGTAAGCCGCGGCCGGTGGTAATCTATAATGCTGCTGTTGCTGCTGGTACTGATGTTGTGATCCTGTGGAGGAAGACTGATATTGTGATCTGTATTGTTGGTATCCACCTCGAAAGGAGTAATTACCTCTACCCCTTGCTCCACGAAAGGGTTGTTTTTTATATTGCAGGGTACCAAGGGATTTTGCCGTATCGGTATCTGTCTTGATGGCCTGCAACATGTCGTCGACATGTTTACCAAAGAGACTCTCTCCATCGAAAGGCATGTCGAGAACACGACTCTGAACTTCTGGTCTGAATGAAGTAGCTTTAAGCCATCCTTGTCTGCGCAGGACTGCTGCGCCAGCTAATTGTCTAAAGCCAGTGAGAGAAATGTCTATTGCGCTGTCTATAATCTCAGCGGAGACCCTTTCTCCCTCTTGCAAGACCTTCTTTGCTTCCACCTTGACGTCTTCTGGCAATAAATCTAAAAAGGCAGACATGTCTGCCCACATCTGACGATCGTATCTTCCCAGAATGGCAAGGGAATTAGCCGCCTTAACTGTGACTGCAGCAACAGAGGAGAATTTTTTACCGATATTGTCTAATCTCCTTCCTTCCTTGTCTGGGGGAGACGCAATAGGTGTGGAGGGGTTTTTGGAACGCCGCTGAGCCGCCTGTGATATAACAGAGTCAGGTTTCGGCTGTGAGACTAGACAGGCCGGAGAATCCTCTGGGGCCTTGTACTTCTTCTCTAGTCTTGGCATTTGAGAAGGCACTGTTGCCGGGTTTTTCATTGCCTTCAAACCCTCCTGCCATAAGAAATCTACAATGGGTATGGCTCTTACCGATCTCTTTGAAGGTTCTTTAAAGTCTTATAAAAAACATTCGGTTTCATGAGAAACAATTGCTAGCCCAAAACGTTTCACCGCCCTCTCTATTAAATTATGGAAACCTCCTATGTCCTCTGGAGGAGAATCTACTGGACCTGCTGGCGGTGGAGATGGTGTGGGGACGAGATAATCATCCCATTCACTAGCCGCTGAATCTCTTAACTCACCCTCTTCTCTTTCGTCGTCTGACGAGGGGCAAGCTTCTTGAGTTTGGCTAGTTATCGGTATACTAGCCTGTGGCGTTTCTGAAAAATTAGAGGTGTGAGTCTGACGATGTGTCTGGTAGCTCTCCGGTCTAGGTGGCGTGGACTGAGTTGATGGTGGAAATCTTTTATAGTAGTCCTTAAACATGTACTGTAGATCTGCTACCAGTGTGCTAGGCATAGCGAGGGGCGATGGTTGTTCTGCCTGTGGATAAGATGTTGAGGCGTAACTAGGCTGGTAATGCTGATCCTCCTCTTCATCAAACTCTTGGCATTTGACTGAGTTGGGACGGGCTACTAGCTGCCCCAAACATTCCATCGTTCTGAGAGTATGCATCATCGTCCTCGTCCTCAAAAAGATGTTGTGGTGGATATGGCAACACTTTACTTGGCGAGGTATGCATTGGCAGAATATCGGATGCCTTGTTACCCATATCAATAAGTGAAAGGGGTAAGAATCTGGTAGTCGTCCTGATTGTATGAGGAATGGTGTGGCGAAGTGTCCAGGTAGGTGGATGGCTTGTACACCGTTAGTTGTGTTGACGATATAATCGTCAACGGTTTTCCCTCGTCAACGGTTTTCCCTCGTCGACGGTTCCCTCGTCGACGGATCTCTCATCTTTGCCAACGGGTCTTGTGTCGACGAATCCTTCATCGATGGCCCCTTCGTCGACGGGCCCTTTGTAGACGACGGTCGTTTCGCCGAAGTATCTTCTATTGGTGCCGTCGTCGGCAGTGCCTTTTTAAACCTCATTGAGAGGTGCTTCGTAGATGGGAGTGCCCTGGTAGATTGGTGAACCCAGGAGGCCTCCGCTGTCGACGATGTGGTTGCCGACGAAGATTTCTTAAACATTTTTGCCGTAATTATCGTCGTTGATGATAACGGCGACGACGTCATAATCATCGGTGCGACCGGTGTTGTAAACGTTGACGATACTATAGTCGCTGTTGTCGTCGACACCGTCGTCGACGGGGTGGTCGTCGACGGTTGCTTTTTCACCGAAAAGAGTTGTTCTGGCTCTTTCTGTGGTCACAGAGACAGAGATGGCTTTTTTGAGGTGCTTTTTCGGTGCAAAGGCGTCGTAGGCTCTGAATGAACCTTTTTTGGCACATGTTTAAATGTATCTGAACGGGAAACATCCTTTTTCGCTTCAGTAGAGACTTGCTTTGTCTTTTTGGGCACCTTCCTAGGTGGTTCATCAGACTCTCTACTTCTCTCACCTTTTCTTTTATGAGGGCGAGAAGTATGTGATGACGGTTCGCTGTCATCTGAGGAAGGATGTTCCATGGCTTTTTGTTTTTGCAGCCATAAGAGAAGTCTACCCTCACGGTCTTTAAGGGTTTTTTGACTAAAGGTGCGACAGATTTTGCAGTCTCTCACCTTGTGGTCTGGATGGAGGCAGTAGATACACTTCTTGTGGGGGTCATCAACATGCAGTCTCTTCTTCCCACAATTGTCAGTCTCTGAACAGACCCTTCTTTGTCTTTTCAGACATAGTGAAGCTGTGGCTAGTTTCCTGAGAGAAACCACAATCTTCAGTCAGAAATAAGGAAAAAACTGAGCAGAGCTCAGGGAGACTCCCTTCACACGACGTGCGGTAGAAAATCTGAGGGAATTCAGCCTCTGTTGGGAGTGTTTGGGAGGGGCTGAATCCTGATTGGTTGATACTGAAGTTTGGGTCTTTTCACAAAACAAAGTGGATAGACTGTAAAATACCCTATGAGGCCTACTTGGGCCTACTGGTTTTACTTTTACTGATTTACTGCTATATATATATTTAAGTTTACCGTGAGGCTCCCACCTCGACGACGGGGATGATTCAAGCATGTGAATCTATGAAAGATCCAATACTGGAGAATTCACAGTTCTCAAGTGAAGATGTCCGAAGAATTTCCATGAAAAAATAATTTTCCATGAAACCGTAAAATAAATATAGGTTTTCAAATTTTTATTTTCCTAATGCCGCTTCATTTGTTTAAAATATTAGAGAAATCGAAAACGTATCTTTGTAGGTTTATTCTTCACATAAAAGAAAATGATTTTCATTAAATGTTTTCTCCCCCTCCCTCCCTGTGGAATTTGTAGATATTTGTTTAATGTTCTCACACTTACTGCTCTGTGATCACTTAGGCCAAACAGATGGGGAAGCCGTTGCAAATGTCTGGGAACATTGGCAAAGCTGTAAGTTTTACTCCGCCATTGCATTGCCTTGAGTTGCTTGGTGCCTGGAAGCTGTGTTTCGCGGCACTGCTGCACTTTACATGTAAACAAACCTGTTCACAACAGTCTGAGGGACCTCTCCAGTGACACACTCCTGGGAGCTCCTCCTTGATGTCACTCAGGACTCTGGCATCTTAGAATACCTGACTGAAATACCACAGTTGTACCATATATCTCCACCCACAAAATTCTGTAAATCCCAATTTTGTGAATCAGGAATTTATACACGTTCTACATTTAAACTACCTTATTTTACCTTACATTTATAAATGTTTGAAGGATTCAGATACTCTATTCTCTAAGGAGTAAACAGGACATTTCTTGTTTTTTTTCCATCCCCATCACACTCCAGCATTAACATGCAGCGTGCTTTCTCTGCATGGCAAATGCTGGCAGTATGTATTTTGCAGTGTATTAAAATTTTTGTAAACGGTGCTAGCAAATGGCATTTGCATCCGTGGACTTGAAACAGCCGTTGTCATCTGTGTCTGCTTTCAACTTCGTCGGCATCCCATCAAACTTCAAATTATAAAATACCTTCCCTTTCAGCCATGCATAAAATAAAGAATTGGGAATTTCTAAAGATTGCAACTCAATTCTTGACTGTCTTGGAGAACACACCAAATGCTGCAACAGAAAACACATGACTGCAGTCTCCCTGGGACATCGGGGGGTGCTCCAGCACCTCTCCTACTAGACTACTTCACCCTTTGTATTGGGAGGGTGCTTTGAAGCCTCCTTGCACCTGCACACTCTGTTGCTGTGCAGCATTCTGCATCTGGCCCTTCATCAGTTTGTTGATAACTTTCTGCACAGAAGGTGGTGCCACAGCAAAGAGCATGTCTCCTCAGGAGGGGTCTAGGAATTGGGCGACCCTTACGTTTCTGTCAGTTTTGTTGTAATGTCATTCCATTGTGCAATTCTATAAAGACAAGAAAATCCAAAAGCCTGTCTGGAACCGGAGCAATGCTCTGAACATGCAAATTTTGTGTTTTACAGCAGAAATACGTGAGGTGCTCCATCCGCGCAGAGGTGCGACACCTGCGGAGGGTCCTGTGTCACCGACTCAACGTTGTCCCACCGCACGTAAGGCAGCAGGTCTTTATAGGGTTGGCGCATAGGGTATGAGAAAACAGTCTTCAATTCAGAATGGACAGTGGGTTGGAATGTCTGCAGTTTTGAGACCAGGCTAGATGCTCACTATTAATTATAAACATTGGAATGTAATATCTTGTTTTTAGGATTCTCCTAAATACCACGCTTCTGTTTCTAAGTTTTGTAAATAATGGATTTTCATCTTCTCATCGCCTAGATGTGGAATCTCTGAAAATTGATATGTATGTGGTTTGGGTTCACAAACATATATATTACAGTTGCAGTAATCTTCATGTCTGATCCACCTTGAGTAGTGTCTGCACTATAACCTGGCGCTTTGTATCTTTTCTTCATTTACCTGTGAGTGAGAGGGGCATTCTTACACTCACCTGTGCTTGTCGTATCACATTAATATGCAGGTCCAGCTTCTCTTCAACAACGAGTCCCTTCCAGATCACATGACCATGAAGCAGCTCTACTTGTCACGGTGGTACGGCAAGGTGGGTACCGCACTCCGGTATTACTGTAATGAAATACTGCTGATGAAAACCAAGCGCACGTGTGCAAATCATCACCATGTGTTACTGCACATCTCTGATGAGTAGGACTATTACTGTGAGGAAATACTGCTGATAAAAACCAAGCGCACGTGTGCAAATCATCACCATGTGTTACTGCACATCTCTGATGAGTAGGACTATTACTGTGAGGAAATACTGCTGATAAAAACCAAGCACTCGTGTGCAAATCATCACCATGTGTTACTGCACATCTCTGATGAGTAGGTCTATTACTGTGAGGAAATACTGCTGATAAAAACCAAGCACTCGTGTGCAAGTCATCACCATGTGTTACTGCACATCTCTAACGAGTAGTGTTACTGCAGATCTCTAACAAGCAGGATTATTACTGTGAGGAAATACTGCTGATGAAAACCAAGCGCACGTGTGCAAGTCATCACCATGTGTTACTGCACATCTCTGATGAGTAGGACTATTACTGTAAGGAAATACTGCAGATGAAAACCAAGCACTCGTGTGCAAGTCATCACCATGTGTTACTGCACATCTCTAACGAGTAGTGTTACTGCAGATCTCTACTGAGTAGGACTATTACTGTAAGGAAATACTGCTGATGAAAACAAAGCGCACGTGTGCAAATCATCACCATGTGTTACTGCACGTCTCTGATGAGTAGGATTATTACTGAAAGGAAATACTGCTGATGAAAACCAAGCGCACGTGTGCAAGTCATCACCATGTGTTACTGCACATCTCTAATGAGTAGGACTATTACTGTAAGGAAATACTGCTGATGAAAACCAAGCGCACGTGTGCAAATCATCACCATGTGTTACTGCACATCTCTAACGAGTAGTGTTACTGCAGATCTCTAACAAGTAGGATTATTACTGTAAGGAAATACTGCTGATGAAAACCAAGCGCACGTGTGCAAATCATCACCATGTGTTATTGGACATCTCTGATGAGTAGGACTATTACTGTAAGGAAATACTGCAGATGAAAACCAAGCGCACGTGTGCAAGTCATCACCATGTGTTACTGCACATCTCTGATGAGTAGGACTATTACTGTAAGGAAATACTGCAGATGAAAACCAAGCACTCGTGTGCAAGTCATCACCATGTGTTACTGCACATCTCTAATGAGTAGTGTTACTGCAGATCTCTAACAAGTAGGATTATTACTGTGAGGAAATACTGCTGATGAAAACCAAGCGCACGTGTGCAAATCATCACCATGTGTTACTGCACGTCTCTGATGAGTAGGACTATTACTGTAAGGAAATACTGCAGATGAAAACCAAGCGCACGTGTGCAAGTCATCACCATGTGTTACTGCACATCTCTGATGAGTAGGACTATTACTGTGAGGAAATACTGCTGATAAAAACCAAGCGCACGTGTGCAAATCATCACCATGTGTTACTGCACATCTCTGATGAGTAGGATTATTACTGTGAGGAATTGCTGCTGATGAAAACCAAGTGCACGTGTGCAAGTCATCACCATGTGTTACTGCACATCTCTGATGAGTAGGACTATTAGATTTTCCAGCACAGCGTAAATGAGTTATTAATGAGTTATTAATGACTTTTATTTTTTTATTTTTATCAATGGCAAGGTTGAACAAATTCATGTTTGATATCAGCAGCAAATGCTGATTATCACAACTTGCAAGCTGTAAGATCTGCTGTCCCTTTTCACCCTACTTTGAGGCTCCCTGGATGTTCACGGTGGCATGTGTGATCCTATTTTTTCACAGCTCAAAACTGGCTAAGAGAATTGAAGCCAGGTTCATGCATGTCCCCATGGCGGCCTTGTCCACCCTCCATGTGTACCTGCTGCCTCTCATTCCCCGTGCCCCATCTTCCTTCAGAAACAGGCAGGGGCTCAGGGCTTTGGTGTCAGGTGGCGTGCGGGTGGCGCCCAAGGACCAATATCAAAAGGCTGTTATTTGATGGTGACCACAGTCCTACGCAGTTCTAGAAAGGGCTCAAAGTGCTGACATCTGGTCTTGATGGTGAAGAAGAATACCACTTCATCTGGGAAAACTTCCCAAGTGACCAGTTCCTACGAAGGCTGCTGGCAGGGGAGGGTGTGTACCCAACACCCCCAGTTTCAATGACTTAGGAAGTTCAACAAAGTTTGTTAGGACTTTATTCCCAGTGAACGGTAAGGGTCCAGCTAAGGGGCAGTGAGCTTTTAGTAATCCATCCACCTGCCCTGGTTGGAGGCGTTGTGGTGGTATTCTACTGGAGAAGTGGGCTTGAGTTTCATGGAGTTGGAGCTGCACGTCCATTAGGAACCAGGAAATACATTTATGTTGGCTTTACACCCCCCTTTTACATTTTGTGCATGCTCCCTCCTGCCACCAGATTGTGCTGGGGCAGTGCGGGGCAGAGGAGGAAGCCCTGCATGTTTCTTGGAGCTGCCCCAAGTTTCTCCGATTTTGAAGGGAGGCGGACAAACCTCTTAGAGAGATACTTGTTTACCTCCTAACCTTTGTGTGTTTGTACTAGGCTTGAGGCAAACCGGATTTAGTGGCTCTTCAAACTAAGGTTGGTAATTGTCACTTCAGGGGAATTGTACTTCTTTTCAGTGGAACAAGGACCCACCCTTGATGTCCCAATGGTCCCAAAGGGACCTGCCTATAGAAGGCCTTTCTTGCAGTATTGAAGGGACCCACCTTCGTGTTGATAACCAGTAAAAACCACTATTGCACCATCTTAAGGGCTTTCTCGGTGCTGGCACCTCCCAGGTGGAGAGCACCTTTCCCAGGGATAAACCGATCACAATGAAACATGGCTGAGTACACTCGCCTTCTGTAGACTTGCAGACCCATTAATAACATTTTAAGCCTCAAAGATTGGGGAAGGGTGGAGAGGGACAGGGTTTTTTCTATAACCAAATAGTATTCATTTGTAGAATTCTTTATCTTCTGCGGGACATCTCAGGGCATAAGATTGATTTGATATTGTTTCGGGCAAAAGTTTATAAAAAGGCTTCTACAAACAAGTGAAGATTGCATTTCGTTACCCCAATGAAAAGCCCTTGAAAGTTAAGTATTTCAGCTAAGGCTGAATTTAGCTTGAGAGTGGTCTCGGAGAGCATCTGGTCAGTGGCTGTAAGGAAATGCCTCCTTGCCATGGTTACCCTCTGACTTTTTGCCTTTGCTGATGCTATGTTTTGAATTGAAAGTGTGCTGAGGTCTGCTAACCAGGCCCCAGCACCAGTGTTCTTTCCCTAACCTGTACTTTTGATTCCACAATTGGCACACCCTGGCATCCAGGTAAGTCCCTTGTAACTGGTACCCCTGGTACCAAGGGCCTGATACCAGGGAAGGTCTCTAAGGGCTGCAGCATATCTTATGCCACCCTGGGGTCCCCTCACTCAGCACAGACACACTGCTTGCCAGCTTGTGTGTGCTGATGAGAACAAAACGAGTAAGTCGACATGGCACTCCCCTCAGGGTGCCATGCCAACCTCACACTGCCTATGCAGTATAGATAAGTCACCCCTCTAGTAGGCCTTACAGCCCTAAGGCAGGGTGCACTATACCATAGGTGAGGGCACCAGTGCATGAGTACTGTGCCCCTACAGTGTCTAAGCCAAACCTTAGACATTGTAAGTGCAGGGTAGCCATAAGAGTATATGGTCTGGGAGTCTGTCAAACACGGACTCCACAGCACCATAATGGCTACACTGAAAACTGGGAAGTTTGGTATCAAACTTCTCAGCACAATAAATGCACACTGATGCCAGTGTACATTTTATTGTGAAATACACCCCAGAGGGCACCTTAGAGGTGCCCCCTGAAACCTTAACCGACTATCTGTGTAGGCTGACTGGTTCCAGCAGCCTGCCACAACCGAGACATGTTGCTGGCCCCATGGGGAGAGTGCCTTTGTCACTCTGAGGCCAGTAACAAAGCCTGCACTGGGTGGAGATGCTAACACCTCCCCCAGGCAGGAGCTGTAACACCTGGCGGTGAGCCTCAAAGGCTTACCCCCTTTGTTCCAGCACCACAAGGCACTCCAGCTAGTGGAGTTGCCCGCCCCCTCCGGTCACGGCCCCACTTTTGGTGGCAAGGCCGGAGGAGATAATGAGAATAACAAGGAGGAGTCACTGGCCAGTCAGGACAGCCCCTAAGGTGTCCTGAGCTGAAGTGACTAACTTTTAGCAATCCTCCATCTTGCAGATGGAGGATTCCCCCAATAGGGATAGGAATGTGACCCCCTCCCCTTGGGAGAAGGCACAAAGAGGGTGTACCCACCCTCAGGGATAGTAGCCATTGGCTACTAACCCCCCAGACCTAAACACGCCCTTAAATTTAGTATTTAAGGGCTCCCCTGAACCTAAGAATTTAGATTCCTGAAACTACAAGAAAAGGACTGCTGAGCTGAAAGACCCCTGCAGAAGAAGAAAAGAAGACACCAACTGCTTCGGCCCCTGACTTACCGGCCTGTCTCCTGCCTTCTAAAGAAACCTGCTCCAGCGACGCTTTCCAAAGGACCAGCGACCTCTGAATCCTCAGAGGACTGCCCTGCTTCAAGAAAGACATGAAACTCGCGAGGACAGCGGCCCTGCTCCAAAAGACTGCAACTTTGTTTCAAAGGAGCAGATTTAAAGACCCCTCCAACTCCCCGCAAGAAGCGTGAGACTTGCAACACTGCACCCGGCGACCCCGACTCGACTGGTGGAGAACCAACACCTCAGGGAGGACCCTCCGGCGACTCCAAGACCGTGAGTAACCAAAGTTGTCCCCCCTGAGCCCCCACAGCGACGCCTGCAGAGGGAATCCCCAGGCTCCCCCTGACCGCGACTGCCTGACTCTGAAATCCTGACTGACGGCTGGAAAAGACCCTGCACCCGCAGCCCCCAGCACCTGAAGGAATGGAACTCCAGTGCAGGAGTGACCCCCAGGAGGCCCCTCCCGTGCCCAGGTGGTGGCTACCCCGAGGAGCTGGCAGACCGGAACCGGGGCACCCCCTTCTCTCCATTGGAGCCTATGTGTTTTGGGCACCTCTTTGACCTCTGCACCTGACCGGCCCTGAGCTGCTGGTGTGGTAACTTTGGGGTTGCTCTGAACTTGAGACTTGTAAGTGATTTACTTACCTGTTAAAACTAACAATAACTTACCTCCCCCAGGAACTGTGAAAATTGCACTAAGTGTCCACTTTTAAAACAGCTATTTGTGTTTTATGTGAAAAGTATATATGCTACTGTAATTATTCAAAGTTCCTAAAGTACTTACCTGCAATACCTTTCAAATGAGATATTACATGTAGAATTTGAACCTGTGGTTCTTAAAATAAACTAAGAAAATATATTTTTCTATAACAAAACCTATTGGCTGGAATTGTCTCTGAGTGTGTGTTCCTCATTTATTGCCTGTGTGTATGTACAACAAATGCTTAACACTACTCCTTTGATAAGCCTACTGCTCGACCACACTACCACAAAATAGAGCATTAGTATTATCTCTTTTTGCCACTATCTTACCTCTAAGGGGAACCCTTGGACTCTGTGCATACTATTCCTTACTTTGAAATAGTGCATACAGAGACAACTTCCTACAGTGGCCTCCAAGGTTTTTCACTCCTAAGGCAACCCTCAGTGAGGCCTGATGCAGTGCACTTGATGTGCAATCCAGGCCCTTTGATGATGGAGCCTGCCCTTTTAACCCATAAGGAAAAACCTGGACTGCTTGAGACTTCGAGGACACCTTATCTGAGGCCTGGTAAAGAGTCATTGAAGGGTCTGGTGACCTTCATGGGTTCTTGGGGCTTGTTAAGAAATACTGATGCTCAGAACCTGACCATGGGTGCACTTTGTGACTTTCTTTAAGAACTAGGCCCCTAATTAGGTGTGGCGTTAACCAAGACCTTTGTATGTATTAAAGTTCTGTCTCTCGCTATCCATGTGTCTGCTGCCTTCACTATGAGTGGTAGCAGTCTGCTCTTTCACAAGGAGCATATTGTCGCACAAAGTATTATTACTCAGTGCCCGTAACTACTGTGGCAATGTCTGCTTTTTGATACCAAAAGATTCTTGCCAATGTTTGTTACAATGGGGAGGGCCCAGCACCTCCCACAACAATAAAGTTTTACAAAAGTCATGTCAAAACAAGACGCATTGACAAAACCAAAAGACTTGCCACCAATGTCGGATCTATTGCCTTTGCCAATGCTTGTTTTCCCCCCCATATTTCTCATAATCTTGTTGAAAACTGGTTACACTGATTTTTCCATTAAGAATATTTTTTGGAAATGCTAGTATGCATCAATACGTCTTACTCAATAATGCTTCAAAAAATGGTGCCTAGTATTTCATAGTATTTTAGCAAAAAAAAATTCCTAGTTGCATTTTTTGTGAACATTCTATTTTGAAAGCAAAGAATCATCAGTCTTGATTTCCGGCTTCTGAATTATACGTAGCCTCATATTGTTAAACTTGACAAACGTGTGTGCGCTTTTTTTTTTTTTTTTTTTTTTTTTTTTTTTTTACTGGAACCACTGTCATTAATGCAGTCCGAGCTTACAACATTTATTTAGAGCTCTCACCCCACTAATAAAGACTTTGCAAAAATGAGCCATGAATACAAGTTCAAACAACATTAACACAGAGAGACAAATATTACCTCAAATGGAAACAATTCCCTGTCCTGCTCCATAATGTGGTACTGTAAAGTGGCAGCCAAAATGTTCAGGGGTAGGGCCTACTTGTCCCAGGGACAAAATTAACATGAAAACTTGTTGTCCTTGACACCAAACAATATGTCTGGGGCATTGGGCTATAGGAACTCCACACCCCTGATACATATACGGACACACGCGCATTGGAATGTTAGCACAAGGATGCCGTAATTTTAAACTAGCGGCCCAGTACGCCACCACTACTGCGATGCAGATAAAACAGTCTGGCACTGAGTACGATCACTGAAACATTGTATGACGACACATCCTGTCTACAGGCTAATATGATAGCCTCTTGTCATTAAAGAGAGTGTGTTTGGCGTGCAGCCCCCTTAAGCCCCCTCTCCACCCCAGTTCAGGACAACATTTGCTTCAAGGGACAGGTTTCGGACTACGTGCGTATGCTAGATTAGCAAGAGGCTTGGGCCAAAAGTTAAAAAAACAGCATACCCGCGACTCTGTTTGACACTCTGGGCAGGGAACACGACTGCGCCATGCAGGGGACATTCTTATCAGAATAGCTATGGACAACTGTTCCGTCGTAGACTATCACATTATTGATGAACTAAAGTATATTATTCTGTCCATGTGATTAGCATAAGGAAGAGCTACATTAATGGAACCATAGGAGTCCCATTCTAGCTCAAGTGTGGCACATCGTGACACTCGTACAAACATGTAATGTTCTGTGCACAGAGGGACAAAGGTAATTGTGCAACCTTGAAATCCTCCCAGATCAGTGCAGGGAATGCCACAGTATGTGATGTGCTGCGTCATGATCGCCCTCCCTGCTACGGTGACATTACATCTTTGCGTTGATCCTAAATGCATGAAATTCAGTCTTGTGCTTTATGTGGTTCTGTTCTTCTGTTTTCGCAGCCTGCACCGCTGATCCTTTACTACAGTGTGAGAGAGAAGAGAAGATAGTACCACCACTGCCAGCACGTGCCTATAGAGAAACCCCTATTTTACCAGCATTCGCCTATGTACAGAAATATATCTTTCTTGGTAAATGGACAATCCGCCAAGCTATTTAATGTAAAATTGGTTCTTTTTTTCCTGATTGCTCTATTTTTTTAAATAAAATGTTAAAACATTTGTGTCTGTGTTCTGTGCTTGGAAGACGTGAAGTTTGTCTATTTGCTGTCTGAATAAGATTAGGAAGTCAGCGTTACATCGGGGCAGGTGTGCATGGTACAAGAATATCTTTTTTTAGAATACCACTATAAACATTGCTTCCTAAACTAGATTTACAAAAATATCACTTTGTTTCGAATTGGTAATAGAAAATCTACACCTACTGATACAATATTTTTCTAAAATGGTGTTTAGGACACAATATTTGTCGAGTGATTTTCGAGACCCAATGAGTAGTTGCCTCTACTGCGCAGAGCAGTCTATTGAAAATGCCTTCGAAATCAATGTAATCTTAAGATGCAAGTGGCCATGGTTGGTGGTTCAGTTTCTTCTTGAAAGGCAAGAAGGGAGGGATGCTGGTAACTGCCCAGAGAGGGAACTCCACTCTTGGGCAGCCTGGCTAGAAAACCCTCCAGGAGGTTCTAAACTAAATGGGGACTTCCGAGCAGAACTGCTGGTTGAATCTCTTCCTCCGCTGCTGGTTGAATCTCTTCCTCCGCTGCTGGTTGAATCTCTTCCTCCGCTGCTGGCTGAATCGCTTCCTCCGCTGCTGGCTGAATCGCTTCCTCCGCTGCTGGCTGAATCGCTTCCTCCGCTGCTGGCTGAATCGCTTCCTCCGCTGCTGGCTGAATCGCTTCCTCCGCTGCTGGCTGAATCGCTTCCTCCGCTGCTGGCTGAATCGCTTCCTCCGCTAGCCATTATTCATTGTGGCTTCTACACTCTAAATATCACCGTTTGTTGCATGAACTTTAGGTTATGGTCAGCCTTGCTGAGATAATACTCCCAATCCTATCTTTGCAAAGCAATCCCAGTTCCACATCCCATTGACATACCTACTCCTCCCAGCTGAGCACCTCGAGGTATCCACCAATTGGAATAAACTAGAGCAAATCATTTTCCATAAGCATGGGATACTCTCTGGGATTATCGACTCGCACAGCTGCAGAACATAAATCAATTTCCTAAACCCCACACTTCTAGTGGTCAGTAATTCAAAATCCTCTATTGTACTCCAGGACCGCAGCAACCCAACTATAAAAAGACATGCAACAGTCCAACCGAATTCCTGAATATTGATTTTAACCAGTTTCCCATAATGGTGCTCACACACACGATAACTATATACTGCTGAGCTCACCACTACCCCATGTCCTTGTGGTTTTCAGATGAGGAACATTGAGGCATCTCACCGCTTCAAGGTCCCCATCCCATGAACACCAGCGGATTGATCCAGCGTGAAAGCGTCAATAACTCTCTAAACGCAGAGAATCCACGGCACCTAGCTTAAATGAACAGAGTTGCTTGGTGAATCTTGTGTTTTTTACTGTCCACCTTGCCTCTTTTTAAAAAGTCTTTCTTAAACCCCTACAAATAAGAATATATTGATTAGAGGTTGTCAGCTTCATGTAAAAACACACTTGCCGCTCGCGGCTTCCTTTATACATTCAAATGCAGGATATTTAATCTTATATAATCCTGCCCTGTCCAGACACACTCATATCCTTTGTCAAGTATTATATGATCACCCCTTGTTATTAAATCCCTAAATAATTTACTCCCTCTTTGATCACCTTCATGTTCCAATTGCTCCATTTGTCATGACCTACTGAATGCACTCAAATCAGGGTCTAACGCAGCAGAAATAGACCATGTACAGTAGGTTTTTAATCTCCCACTGACACCTCATTTTGTCATGGATTTCATCGGACCTTTACTGGGGAAATACCTGATGTGCGGTTTTCATTTGGGAGGCAAGAGTGAGTTATACACCGCAAGGATTATCTGATAGAGACTTCTAGCCACAGAATCCTTACCTTAGAATCATCCCGAGGCGTAAGATTGGATCCAGACTTTTTTTTAGCAATACCCCGGCGTGCCAGTAGTTGCAGTCGTTCTGTTTCATTTCATCTGAGCTGGAAGTGACGTATGCAGCACCCATATAGGCGCCACCTCGGTGCTTTGATGTCAGATCTTTTCTTTCCACACCAGACAGTGCAGATCTGTGAAGAGCTACCCCTCAGTGACTTTTTGACTGGCTTTATTTGACGTTTTTCAACTTTTTTGAGAAAATATCCTTTCTTCTAGTGTGAAAATATGTCTCCCAAGAAACCATCTTGTTTCAAACCTTGTGAAAGCCCCCACTTGGTCAGTCTTTGGTGCTTCGAGAAAGACCATGACTCGAACGCTTATGAGGCTGGCCTTACCATAAACCCGAAGGCGCTGAGGTAGTGCTTCCTCAAACTCCTCGCTGCCCGATGTCGGACGGCCCTGCGACAATCAAAAATCATGATCGTGTGAAAGGTCCCAGGACAGCTCACAGAACCGCACGAGACAGTCATTTCCTCAGTTGAAGTTGTCGTTGGGTAAGTTGCATAAAAAGAAGTTGAAGATGTCTTCAACTTCTCCATGTCTGTCCAAACCTATGGCCGAGACAAGGGAGCATTGGCACTCTAGGCCCTGTGTGTCCACGGAGCCATAACCTTGGGTCGGCTCCGCACTTCCCCAATTTTCCCTGCGCTGGCGCAACTCCTGCCCAACTGCAAGAGTTCTGTGAGGCTATGCACCTTCGGGCCCCATGGGTTCAGTAGGGGCCTCTACTGGATTCTTGCCGGCCGGTATGCCCTCTGCACCAGTCGGGCCCCATGGATCCAGTGCTAGATCCAGAGAGTCACCACCAAACCAAGATCTTCTCTGGCAAACTCATGTGCCAACACCCCTCTATGACTCTGTCCCATCGTCCTGGACTCCGACACTGAGCGGGCCGGAGCCAGGGCCTTTTGTATATGGCATGCCTGGTACAGGGGGTGGGTGGGAGGGGTGAATAGACCTTGATGAATATCGCCAACCATTGGATGATACAGAGGGCACCTGATATGAGGATCTGGTGGATGCCAGTGGGTTAGATACCTCACCTAACACTGGCTTGGTCTCCTCTCATACTGAGGCTATGGAGGCGGGGCCTGCTTTGCTGTGGTGGTGCTTAGGGCAGCTGAAGTCTTGGGCCTTTAGCTGCCCTCAGCAGCAGTCAAGACTGACGTCTTGATGGAAGTGCTTCAACCGGGGAGTGCCCTTTCGAAACCCCTGTTCCCCTTTAATGAAGCCCTCACCGACCTTCTCCTCAGGCCCTGGTTCAAGCCCTGCACTGGAGCTCCTGTGCACAGGATGGTTGCCGCCCACCACGCACCCCTCCAGGGAACCCCAGTTTCCTCACTCAGCACCTAATACGGAGAGCTTGATGGTCCAGGTCTCCACTTCCAGAATAAACCCTGGCTCGTTCCCTTCCACACCACTGGATGGGGAATCCAGGAGGCTGGAAACTTTTGGCAAGATAAAGTTCTCTTGCACTGTCCTAGCACCGCAGTCGAACACTGCGTGCCTTTTGGACCATTACTCCCACACAATCTGGGACTTGGTTGCGCAAGTACTACCAATAGTCTCGGAGGAGGCCCAAGTTGTATTCAGGCTATTGCCAATGGGAGAGATGCAGCAAAGTTTGCCATTTGTTGTCAGCTGGACACGACCGATTCGCTGGGCAGAGCGATTTCTTCGTCGGTGGCCACACCTGGCTGAGGATTACTGGTTTTCCAGGGATGTCCAAGCATCGCTTATGGACATGCCCTTTCATGGCTCCTGTCTCTTCAGAAAGAAGGCGGACTAAGCGCTGGAGCGCTTTAATGACTCTAGGGCTGTGGCCAGGTCCTTGGGCCACTCTATGGTCTGTCGACACCCCACAGTCTGCATTTCAGTCCTTTTGTAGCCACATAGGGGGGGGTTTCCAAATGTTTTAATACCCTCCTAGCCACCATGGCCATTAAGCTTCCACACCTCTTCCAAGAGTGGGAAGAGTCTTGGTTAGATCTATTCACCAGTGCCAAGAATGTGCAATGTCTGAAGTTCTGGACACTGGAGTTTCCAAGGCTGCTCTCGATCTGAGAAGCTTTTCATCTCCAGTGGAGCGCTGTCCTCCAGTATACCTCTCTGCCAATACCACTCATACCCAGGGTTCTCAAGAAGATCAGGAACGACCGGGCCCAAGTCATTCTTGTGGCTCCGGACTGGGCACGGAGAGTCTGGTATACCGAGCTATTGAGCTTGCGCATTGGTCCTCTCATCAAGCTGCCTCTTCTCCTGAAGTTTGTGATTTTAATATGGCACAATCACACCGCCCCCAGGCCAATCATCTTGCCCTGTGGGACTTGAACCATGTCCTTGCTTTTGTGATGTGTGCTCCAATTGAGCTGTTACACAACTGCCCTCTCTGGGTATTAACCATCAAAACTGTCTTTCTGGGGCCCCTCGGGCAGGTGGGTGAGCGAATTGCAGGCTTTTGGTGCAACCGCCTGACACTTCTTTTTAATCTTACCAATCTGGTGCTCCGGACACGTGCCTCCTACTTCCTGAATTTAGTCACCCCTTTCCACGTAGGCCAGACCATCACCATGCCAACCTTTATTGCCCTGCCTCATACTCCTAAGGAAGAGGTGAGACTCCATCATCTGGATCCAAAAACAGCATTGTTGTTCTACCTTGACAGCTCAAAAGAATTTTGTGTGGATGACCAGTTCTTCATAGGGGGAGGGGTGGGGGCCAAAAAAGGGAAGACTGTGCAGAAATGAATTATCTCCCAATGTATTGTGCTCTACATAAAGATCTACCAGAGCCAAAGCTGTGACCACTGCGTTAGCTTGCAGAGTTTGTCTTAAACATCTGCCACGCTGCAACATGGGCTTCACTGCATACGTTCACAAAGCACTACTGCCTGGCCAGTAAGGTCCGTCTGGATAGGCATTTTGCCTGTTCTATCCTGCAGGACTTTCTGGTCTAAGTTGAGTTTGCAGGCCCCCTCCTTGATTAATCCATTCCTCTTGCGAGGACTAGGTCCAGCCACACAAGTGGGACAGCGTTTTTATTGACACAAGTGGGTTATTGCTGGGTGGTAGGAATTTTATGGCTTCCTACCGATTCCAGAAGTTTCCATCACAGAAATGTAAGGAGAATGTGTGATTTCAGGCAAAGTTTAAGTTGTGCATGGCATTTTGGGTGAAAATAAATCCTCATAGGATCCACACAAGGCACACCACTCTGGACTTTTCTAGTTGTCTAGTTTTCAAAAATGTGCAGGTTTGCTAGGTTTCCCTAGGTGCTGGCGGAGCTAGGGCCAAACATTTACAGCTACCCACTTAGCAAAAAAGCAGGTCCGTTTTGTGTGGAAAAATGTGATGTATCCATGTTGTGCTCTGGGCAGTTTCCTGTAGCAGGCAGTAGCCCTACCCACACAAGTGAGGTACCATTTTATTCAGAAGACATAGGGGAATGTTGGGTGGAGGAATGTATGTGGTTCCCCGAAGATTTAAGAACTTTTCATCACAGAAATGCGAGAAAGTGTTTTTTTTCCCCAATGTTTGAGGTTTGCCAGGAATTGCGGGTAAAACAGCCAGGTGAGAGCCACGCAAGTCATCTCATTCTGGATTCCCATAGGTGTCTAGTTTTCAAAAATGGCCAGTTTTGCTATGTTCCCCTAGGTGCTGGCTGCTATGTGCCAGAGGCCAAAATCCACAGCTACCCACTTTGCAAAAAAAGGGTCTGTTTTGAGTGGGAAAATGTGATGTATCCATGTTGTTTTTTGCCATTTCCTGTTGCGGGCACTTGGCCTATACACACAAGTGAGGTGCCATTTTTAGCAGAAGTCTTTGGGGAATGCGCAGTGGAAGGAAGTTTGTGGCTCCTTGCAGGGTCCAGAACTTTCCATCTCAGAAATGCGAGGAAAATTTGTTTTTTGTGGTAAAAGTTTGAGGTTTGCAAGGAATACTGGGTAAAACAACCTGATGAGAACCCCAGATTCCTCTCAGTGTCTAGTTTTAAAAAATGTACTGGTTTGCTAGGTTTCCCTAGGTGCGGGAGTTACCCACTTTACTAAAAAATGGGTCCGTTTTCAGTTGAAAACTGCAATGTATCCATGTTGCGTTTTGGACAGTTTCTTGTGACATGCCATAGGCCTACCCACACAAGTGAGGTACCATTTTTTTCAGAAGGCCTAGGGGAATGCTGAGTGGAATAAAGTTTTACTCTCAACAGATTCCAGAACTTTCCGTCACTGAAATGTGAGGAAAATGTTTTTTTTTATTTTCTAGTCAATGTTTGAGGTTTGCAAGGCATTCTAGGCAAAACCACCTGGTGAGTCATGCAAGTGGCCCGTCCGGAATTCCCCTGGGTGTCTAGTGTTTTTAAAAAATATTCACGTTTGCTAGGTTTCCCTAGGTGCCAGCTGAGCTAGAGCCCAAAATCCACAGCTACCCACTTTGCTGAAAACATTCAGCTGTGAGTGAAAAAATGTGTGATATGGCCATATTGTGTTTTGGGCCGTTTCCTGTCGCAGGCGCTAGGCCTATCCACAAAAGTGAGGGACCGCTTGTATCAGAAGACGTGAGAGCATAGAACAGTAAGGTATTTGTTGATACCAATTGGATTTCACTGCATTTGTGCCTTCCAAATGCAAGCTAGTGTGTAAGAAAGAAGACATTTTGAAAAATACTTGCTCAAGCACATGCTAGTACTGGTACCCACAAATTCAGAGATGTACAAATAACCACTGCTCCTAAACTCCATCTCTTGTGCCTATTTCAGAAATAGAAAGGTTTACTTGATAGCCATTTTTCGTCCTACATATTTCACTATATAAATTGGTCTATACTCTACAGAAATCCATTGTACGGTGCAGCTCAGTTGGCTCTGGGAACCTTGGGTTCTTGGAAAACCTACAAAACCTATATATCACCACAACCAAAAGGAGCCAGCGAACATAATGGTATATTGCTTTTGTAAATTGGCCGTTGTGACAAAAAGTTACAGAAGAAAACATCACACAAGACTTTTTTTTCTTACTCATTTGCAGCATTTCTTTGATTTTCCCAAACAAATTAATTTTAAAAATAAACGACCCCTTGGTGAATAAGGAATTTTGTCTGTTTCAGAAATCTATAGCGTTTCTGGATCACCTATGGTTTCACACTGGTTTCCACCACAAACTGAAATAGGGCTGAGAGCACAAAAAATAGAAGAAATGAGCTACGTCTTTGAAAAATGACAAAACTGTGGTAAAAAATTGTTTATATTTATTCAGCTGTACATGTTCCTGAAAGCTAGGAAGATGGCGACTTAAGCACAGCAAACCATTTGGTGATGCAATTTAAAAAAGAAAAAGGACACTTACCCGTAGTACATTTTTAGGTCGAGCGCGCAAGCGCTTTGACCTGTTGTGAGTATTGTGGGTTTTTAACCACGCCCACCACACGCCCATCACTTTCACTTGTACGTGGGCTCACCTTTCAAAAATCCTTTGTTATACTTGGTAAATGCTTTACGTTTGTCCCTCCTTGGGGTTTTTTTTTTTTTTTTTAACCGCCTTGGACACCCACAGTGTTACATGGATAATTGCAAATTTGCCGATACGTTTGACTGCGAGTGAACATCTTTTTCTTTGTGTCTCTCCTTCATGCTCATGGCGGCCGTGGCGCTTTGAATCAGCTCACTTATGTCAACTGTTTCTTTTCATTTTCAATTTATGTGGCAAGAAAAATCCAGTTAGGAATTTACAATGCCAATAGCTCTAACTCGAGCAAAAGTGAGACCAATTTCATTGCAAATGCTTGTTCCTATTTTTGCCAAAAAAACTCAAAATGTAGCTATATTTTGCCTATTTTCTCAGTCCCCTCCAGGGGAATCCACAAACCTTTAGAATCCCCAGGATATTGAAAGGAAAAAAAAAAGTATACAAATTTGGCATGGATACCTTATGTAAAAAAATAAAAATAAAAAATAAAACGTTTTGGAGTCCTAAGCATGAACTACTCCTGATAGCCAAAGGGCGGGGGGATAGGGGGTGCAGAAGGCCCAGGAGCTAAGGGGTTAATGCGCCATGGTAGCTTGTTTGTTCTGCTAGCACTCAAGCGCCTTGAGGAGCCATACAAGCAGCGCTTTCCAAAACACATAGATAAATGAACACTGCCTTCATTATATGCTCTGATGAGATTGTGTTAAATATTCAGGTGTCCTGTGATGCATACAATTTTTACAATTTGCACAGACCTGATGAAAGCAGTTTTTTAAAAATATCTTGTCAAGTTCAGGCTAGTGGCTTGGCGCCGTGGTAAGGAGTTGTAAGAAAAAGCATGAATAGATCAGTTTTAAAAAAAGTCAACCCCAGCCATCAAAGCTGTAAATTAAAAAAAACATTCATTTTCCAACCTCTTTTTTTTGGTGATAGGCTAAGGAAAGTGCAGTTCGCGCCCACAAAAAAGAAATTAAAAAAAGCACGTGTTTGGAACACATGGCTAGCCTAGATGAAGCCCCTAAACGGCAAAATGTAATTTTACATTTTACATGCGTCTCCGAAGTCTTTGCATCGAAGTTAGCACTACCTTTGCTCAATGAAATGTTAGTAGTAATGTGGGAAAACCTTTAGGAGTTTTCAGTCAGCCCAGAAGAATAGCCCTTGTTCCTTCCTGCTATGGTGTGTGTGAGCCATCGCAGGTCATCGCCCCTTTGATGTTTTCAATGCTTTTCTGCTTCAGTGATCTTTGCTCTGGTTAATCCCATCGCAGGATAAATTCAAGCATTTTATTCTCTGTTAATATAACCGGTCTCCAGCAGGTGGCGCAAGAAGACCGTTCTATGTGGCATCTGCCCGTCACCTGCAAATGAAGGGCAGCCAGAGGGACAACTCCAGTTACAGCCTTTTCGGGTGTTTGCTGGGTCTGGTAACTGGGAAGACACCGGGCTCAGATGGACCCCCACCCCTGAGTTCTATAATACAGTCTCAGATCAGCGTGACTGCTTTGCTACCGCAGCCTGAATGAGACCCCTGAGGGCTCCCCATCTCAGGCCCTTGTCTATGCTTAATATGGACTATAAAACCCTGAGTTGGGTACCAGCCAATAGACTATTACTGGGGCTCCCCGAGCTGGTCCATGCAGATCAAAGCGGATTTATCCCTGGCGGGAGCAGGTCCATAGCAGACACGCCCCCTCCCCGTGGCCACACGTGGCCTCTAGTCCTGGGTCTAGATAATTCAGCACCCTAAGCTGACAGTATAGATAGAAATCTGGGATCCCTGAAGGAGTCAAGGGATAAAAGTATTGTATGTGAGGACCTCAGGGGTATAGCTTCAGGGGAATGTTTGGGGTGTTACACCCCACTGATAAATGAACTCTAGTAAATAGTTGGTTACAGGTGCTTTCAGTTGGGTGTGATGAGGTTTCGGTGGGATTTCACCAAGAAGGTTTGCATGCACACACAGGCTAAGACACACTCTCTTCTTTCTTGTGAAGTTCTTAAAAAGGTTGGTTATTTTACCAAATATTTTGTTTAAAGTACCACTAACAGCTTGGACTGCTGTCTCTTTCCACAGCCAATAAGCCCCCTTCATGTCCTGCTTCCCAGATAATGTATTATACTATGATATGCCAGCGTAAATGTGGGGAAATCTAAAGGTACCACCCCCAGTCTTACTGTCTGAGCTGAGCCCCTGGGTGAAGTATGCCGGGGTGAGAACGGGTGAGCACATTCTCCCATCATACAGGGTGGGCAAGGGCACACGGCAGGGATGGCCCCTTTACCCCCCTAGTGTTTGCCCTGGCTATGGGGGTACACAGCAGGGATTGCCCCTTTCCCTCTAGTGTTTGCACTGGCTATGGGAGGCACACGGCAGGGATGGCCCCTTTTCCCCTCAATGTTTGCTCTGGCTATGGGGGTACACAGCAGGGATTGCCCCTTTCCCTCTAGTGTTTGCTCTGGCTATGGATGCATGTGGCACGGATGGGCCCTTTCCCCTCAGTGTTTGCTCTGGCTATGGGGGCATGCGGCAGGGATGGCCCCTTTTCCCCCTAGTGTTTGCTCTGGCTATGGGGGCACGTGGCAGGGATGGCCCCTTTCCCCTCAGTGTTTGCTATGGGGGCACACGGCAGGGATGGCCCCTTTCCCCTCAGTGTTTGCTCTGGCTATGGGGTTACACAGCAGGGATGGCCCCTTTCCCTCTAGTGTTTGCTCTGGCTGCAGGGGCACCCGGCAGGGATGGCCCCTTTCCCCTCAATGTTTGTACTGGCTATGGGGGGCAGACGGCATGGATGGCCCTTTTCCCCTCAGTGTTTGCTCTGGCTATGGGGGGCACACGGCAGGGATGGTCGCTTTCCCCTCAGTGTTTGCTCTGGCTATGGGGGCACGCGGCAGGGATGGCCCCTTTCCCCTCAGTGTTTGCTCTGGCTATGGGGGCACACGGCAGGGATGGTCGCTTTCCCCTCAGTGTTTGCTATGGGGGCACGCGGCAGGGATGGCCCCTTTCCACTCAGTGTTTGCTCTGGCTATGGGGGAGATGGCAGAGATGGCCCTTTTCCCCTCAGTGTTTGCTCTGGCTATGGGGGCACGCGGCAGGGATGGCCCCTTTCCCCTCAGTGTTTGCTCTGGCTATGGGGGAGGTGACAGAGATGGCCCTTTTCCCCTCAGTGTTTGCTCTGGCTATGGGGGCACGCGGCAGGGATGGTCCCTTTCCCCTCAGTGTTTGCTCTGGCTATGGGGGCACATGGCAGGGATGGCCCCTTTCCCCTCAGTGTTTGCTCTGGCTATGGGGGCACACGGCAGGGATGGCCCCTTTGCCCTCAGTGTTTGCTCTGGCTATGGGGAGATGGCAGAGATGGCCCTTTTCCCCTCAGTGTTTGCTCTGGCTATGGGGGAGATGGCAGAGATGGCCCTTTTCCCCTCAGTGTTTGCTCTGGCTATGGGGGCACGCGGCAGGGATGGCCCCTTTCCCCTCAGTGTTTGCTCTGGCTATGGGGGAGGTGGCAGAGATGGCCCTTTTCCCCTCAGTGTTTGCTCTGGCTATGGGGGCACACGGCAGGGATGGTCCCTTTCCCCTCAGTGTTTGCTCTGGCTATGGGGGCACATGGCAGGGATGGCCCCTTTCCCCTCAGTGTTTGCTCTGGCTATGGGGGCACACGGCAGGGATGGCCCCTTTGCCCTCAGTGTTTGCTCTGGCTATGGGGGCACACGGCAAGGATGGCCCCTTTCCCCTCAGTGTTTGCTCTGGCTATGGAGCCCTTCGTGACCAGACTGTGACCGGGATGCAATGAATGGGGCTTCCCATACATTGTCTGTCATCGTACACAGATGGTGCTGCTTTTCATTAAGGACGTCAGAGCAGACATGGTCTCGATCACCCAAGACCAGAAAGACTTTATGGAAGCACCTGGGTTACGGCTCAATAGGGCAAAACCTTGTTTGTTGCTCAACAGCCCTAACTAACATGGCAACTAAGGGTGGGCGGGGGGGGATAAGTCCCAATACCACCCTCAAATTACTGTTCTCTGATTTCTCTTCTTAACACCATGGTAACCCCTACTCCTTGTCCCATCAGGTCCTCCGCCCAGTGCCCCATATTACACGTCAGCCCATATTCATTACAAACTTAGCTTTTTTTTTTATGTACTCATTCTGACCCAAAATGTTTGAATCCATTGTTCTTCTACATCTATTAAAAAAAACACCTGCTGCCCCCCCACCCCCCCCTCCTCTCCCTCTAGCATCCACCATCCCTACTTTTCTTCTCAAAGGTACTGGGATGCCTAGTTTTCTACCATCACACTACGTGTCTGTGCTAAACCACTATGATGGAAATCTGCCTCTTCTGCATGGCCATACCGGACTTTTCATCCTTTGCTGGATCCTATATTTTTGCTGGCTTTAGAACTCTGTGTACTTTACCCCAGCTAACCAGTACTAAAGTCTCTTTGCTTCCCCTTTAACATTGTTAAATTGGCTTATTCCTGACTTCCACATTTAACTTGCCTATAAGTCTCTAGTATATGGTGGAAAAAATGTAACTAAGAGCTTGGAAGTTAAATCCCACTACTGGACGGCAGCACTTACTGAGCCAGCTGCTATAGTGTCAGTGCAAACTAGCTTCAGGCCTGTCAGTATAGCCTGACCGTAACAGTGTAAAACACTCACTGTGACCACTCAAAATAAACTCTTTTTCCCAAGTAGAAACCTCCCTTTTAAATATTAGTAAGTCACCCTATGCAAGCCATGAAGCCCACAAGGTAGGGTGCATGGTATTTAAAAGTGGGACATGTAGAAGGTTTATGTTACCATGTCACTACAGTGACCAGGTCTTAAGTCTGTTTTCACTGTGGGAGGCCTAGCTGTCTGTAGAAAACCAGAGTTCAGATTAAAATAGTAACACTGGATCTCAGGAATGGGACCAGCTAGGAAAAATATTAAAGAACTATTTTTAATAGTTTTAAAAATCCAGTTTAACTGTGAATCATGTTTTTAATTATTATTACGGAAAAGTAACTTTTAGAAAGTTACCTTCTCCCTGCCTGACGTTCATGGAGGCTAATTTCCATTGGTTATCCAACCTCTGCCTGCCATTGATTAGCCTTGGGTAGGTGTAACCTGCCTCACAGGAGCAAACAATAGGCTGACCTGAATGGGCATTGAGAACTCCTCTGAGTTCAGCAGAATATGTAGAGTGGAAGGTGTGGTCCTCCTTTTGACGGCAAACTGCTAAATCCTACTTGACAGGTCTCTGGAGCCACATGTAACGCTTGGGGTACACTTAATAGATAGAGAACAGGATGCCAAGATAATTCTTGAGGATCCCGTCTGGTTGCTAAAGAACTTGCTTTTGTCCTACAAGACGTTTGTGTCTGGGTTTGTTGTGGGCCCCAAACAGGATTTTAGTATTAGATTTGGGAAGACCCTAGCATTACCATAGTATGCTCTACACACCCCTCCCCAGACCTCAGAGCTCGTGACCAAAGACTTTCATAATCTTGAAAATGTTCTGACACATGACATTTTGGTCTCGTTTGCAGTAAGGCAAATAGGAACATCTGAAAAGGTGGGTAAGGGTTGGCCCTGGGAACCTCTACCCTATCGGTTAGTGTGTGTCCAGGAGTCACCCTAGCTGGTTCCAGGCATCAATGTGGCACCTCCATACACCCACTTCAGAACACTCTCTGGACCCGCAGAAGATCAGAAGAGAACTGAACCTGCTGACTGTGACCTGAGAGGAGACCTGAAGGACTTGACCTGCTGTCTCTTGTACCCACGACAAAGAAGTGGACTCCAAGGGTCATTTGGCTGACCTCCTCTGGGGCTAGACAGAGAGAGGACAAGCTGCAAGAAGACTTTTCCTGGATGTACTCAGCTGACCAGTGGCAACTGGACCCAGTGGTTGACCTCTGCTTGACACCTAGTGACTCTCTAAGTGCCTCCTCTGAGGTCATGGGGGCTTTAGAAGTGTACTCCAATGGTGGATTGAGATTTAAAAGTCTAAGGGGCATATTTTACAAGAAAGTGGTGCATCAGCTCTGATGCACCATTTTTCTTGAGGCGCACCTACCCCACCTAATAACACCACTGTAGCTCTGTATTTACTATACAGTGCACAATGGCGAATGTTAGGACAATAGTGTCAACATTTTTTACGCTATTGTGGCACTTTGCTGGACTAGCATCAAACATTTTGACGCTAGTGCAGCAAAGGTCAGGGAGGCCCATAGGGTATAATGGCAGTGTCACTTTTAAGGCCTTCCCTGAGCAGGCGTCACAAAATTATGGAAAGAAATGGCGCAATAAAATCTTGTAAATTTCACTGCACCATTTATTTGGTCCTCCCTGCGGGAGAACGCCTCCTTGCATACAGTATTCCTGATGCTGGTATAACGTGGTGCAAGGGGTATAAAAGTGTTTGTAAATTAGGCGCACATCGGAGGCCTCTGTAACGCTGCCTTAGCGTAAAAAAAAAAAATTACGCTACGGAGGCCCAAGGGGCTTGTAAATATGCCCCTAAGCCTGAAGATAAAATCTTCCACCTGGATATATGTGGCTGATGTATCAGACCCCACTTCATCATGGTCAGCCTCAAACTGCACCTAGGTCCATGCATTTAAGGGTTGCCAGGGGTCGCAGCTGCGACCTCTGGTTTTCACTTTGCTCCTCCTGGCACTGCTCTTGTGGCCCCTGGACTCAAGGGTCACACAGCTGGTATGAATCACAGAGGCCTTTGACATTTTGGTAGCAGTAATACATTAAAAAACTTCGGATCACTTTTCTGTCATTTCTGGAAAAACGCAGGAGCTGATGCTGGTTCGGGCTCGGACAGGAAACTCCCTACTGTTCTCGGTGAGTGGCCCTTCATGGCCTTGCAGACCCCAGGCTTTCCTAAGCACCCTGTATGTTTGCCTCACAGCCTAGGAATTCTGATATGTTCGGACCTTTCTCTGGTGAAAAAGGAAGGAACTAGGAATCCCACCTTCAGGGGCTTTCATGGTTCTCCCCTTCATCTGGGTTCTATCTGGAATTGTGCGCCTGTGAGCTGTGTGGCCACAAGTTTTAGAATGCAACCATTTGTGCAACCTGCCAACTCTTGCAGCTTTGAAGATATTAACACTGAGTGATGTTTTTTGGTTTAAACTATTTCTATTTACCCCAGTGTTCCCTTATGTTACTTCTGAAGCACTAGATAAAAGCCAGGGGGCATATTTATACTCCGTTTGTGCCGGAATTGCGTCGTTTTTTTGATGCAATTTCGACGCAAAACTAACTCCATATTTATACTTTGGCGTTAGACGCGTCTAGCGCCAAAGTCCATGGAGTTAGCGTCATTTTTTAGCGTGGACACCTACTTTGCGTTAATTATATGCAAGGTAGGCTTTCCCGTCTAAAAAATCGACTCCGAGGCATGTGCGTCGGATTTATACTCCCGGGCAAAATTCACGCCCGGGAGTGGGCGGGTCAAAAAAAATGACGTACGCCCGCTTTTGCGCCGTTTTTTAGCACCTGCAAAAGGCAGGCGTTAAGGGACCTGTGGGCTCTGAAGGAGCCCAGAGGTGCCCTTCCATGCCCCCAGGGACACCCCCTGTCACCCTTGCCCACCCAAGGAGGACACCCAAGGCTGGAGGGACCCATCCCAGGGACATTAAGGTAAGTTCAGGTAAGTGTTTTTTTTTTTTTTTTGTGGCATAGGGGGGCCTGATTTGTGCCCCCCTACATGCCACTATGCCCAATGACCATGCCCAGGGGACAGAAGTCCCCTGGGCATGGCCATTGGGCAAGGGGGCATGACTCCTGTCTTTGCTAAGACAGGAGTCATTTCTATGGGGGTTGGGAGTGAAAACAAATGGCGCAAATCGGGTTGAGGCGAAAAAATTGCCTCAACCTGACTTGCCCCATTTCTTGACGCCCAAGCCCCATATTCCCCTACGCCGGCGCTGCCTGGTGTACGTCGTTTTTTTCCACGCACACCAGGCAGCGCCGGCGGCTTCAGAATGGCGTTAGCCGGCGCAAATTTTTTTGACGCAAAACTGAATAACGCAGTTTTGCATCAAAAAGTATAAATATGGCCCCAAGTATTCTCTTTGCCTATTTGTGACATTTTCGCATTTTCCATTTGTTTACGTGTGAGGTTTTAATGCCTTTTATACCAGGTGATCAACATTATTAAGAAACCAAGGACCAAATTATGCAATGCGGTTACCTAAATTATGCGGCAAGGAAAGGCATCATTGGTGCATGTTATATGATAGTGTTATTACTCCATTTTAAAACTGTAATATATGTCAGTACTGCCATTGACCCTCGAATACAGCAAACTACAAATTAAAGTGTGACAGTTAATTAGTTCAGAAAAAGTCCGGCACCGTGTGGCAACATTCATGGCACATTTTTATTAATTTTTATTCAATTACAGTAGAAACTAGTTTTTTAAATCAGCAGATTGTAGATTATGTGACACGTGTTGCACAATAATTGTGCAGAAAACGCAGCAGCAACAGAATCCTACAATGCTAGGGGCCCTGCTTCTATATCTCACTTTCAGTGACACTTTTTATCGCCAGCAGCATTAGAAGCTCTGAACAACTGCACATGATTATTTTAAAACAATGCCAACTTCATGAATTGCTGTGCTGGCAGGATTTTGTAAAATAGTAAAATGGGAAGAAAACCACATACTTTGCAACAAGGAACTTTCTAAGGGCGGTAGCAGGACTCTGGTGCCACGTATTCCAGATTCCCTGTGGCCACAAACAGAATAATGCTTCTTGTGCCTGGAGCCTGGAAGGGGTGACGACAGGTCTGAGCCACAGTGAGTAAAACCCTCTTGATAGCCACAAATTCCTGACAGATGTCTCACCTATCCTAATACTTCATTTAACGTCCTCACAGGAAGATTTGTTTAAGTAGTCTTTCATTAAGGGTTCCAATCAGCAGCTGAAAATCCTAAGCAGCATTTTGTTGTAATGGCATCTGTGCATGCCTGTTGAGGATCTGAAGCACATTAGTGGATGGCTAGCAGGTTGCACAGGGTGGGACCACTGAGATGGAAGAGTTATCCACTGCAGTGGTCTACAGGTGTAATGAAAATAGTAATTTCACAGTGGTGCGTGAAATTCAGGGTCAAAGGTGTGATGATGTCACTTCTGGTTGTGTTAGGGTCATAAGTGATGTCCCTTCCTGTGATGTCACGGGGGTCAAAGGACACAAGATGCCACATTCATGTCTAGGACCCGGTCTACTATGACAGACTATCAGTTGCGCTTTGTGCTTTTTGGCACAATTTTCCCTTATATCTTTAAAAAAAAACTAAAATGTCCAGTTGCCCTTATTGGATTTTTTGTCATTTTGTTTATTAAACTTTACTCTATTTTATTAATAGGTTTGGGATTTTTCATTTTGCATTCTGACATTACTGTTTTGGTACTGTGAATAGATTTCACACATTTCCCTAGGTTACGCCTGTCTGCTCTGGGCCACAGCTACCAGGGCGTTGAGCTCAGGTTGATTTAGTGACTTTGAGGGTGCACACTGCCAAGGGCTGTGATTATTCCTTGAGGGGGGGCAGTCATCCACCCCAATATTAATCCAGCTTCTTACAGGTTTCAATGCACACTCCGGGTTGCGAGTGGTGCTACCACCGATCACTCCTGGCTTCGATCATTCTTCTTGACCAATCTGCAGCATTTGATCATCTGCCTTTCCTCCCTCCAAACCACTGACCTTAAAGGAATGACTCTTTTTTGGTTCTCCTGGTATTTGGCAGTTGAGTTGGACTCCAAGATCTCTCCATTGGCCTCAGTTTCTCTTGGAGTCCATCAAGCGTCACATTTAGGTCCTCTCGTATTCTATCAACCCCATCCCACTTGGCAATGTCCAGTCCTTTTACGGCTTCTCCTACCATCGCTATACTACGCCTCTTCGCTCATCTCCCTCTCTTCTTCGCACATCTTCCTCTCGTTTTCTACTTTTCTCACCTGACCTCCAATCAAGTACCTCTTCCTGCCTTAATCCAATACAACATCTAATGGTCTCAGACCTCTTACACTGAACCTGCCTAAAACAGAGACCCTCCTCCCCTGCACCCAATGCCTCATTGAATTCTACCATTGTCTCTCCCGCTCTATAACTTGGCCTCCCCCTCGTTAACGACAAATCTCAATGTAGTTTTCAATCTGTCAATGTATATTAAAGCTTTATAACTAACACTGCAGCATGATATCTAGTAATGAACATGAAAAAATTATGTTTATGCCTTCCATTCCACGCTGTTAAGGCGCTAATTAATTTACAAGTACTTGGCAAGTTAGGCTATTGCAGACCTGGCAACTCGGACTGTACCACAGAATGTCACATGATACCTGCTTTCTACACAAGGTCTTCCAATGAAGAGCTCATATCACACCCTGGGCACCCAACAGGGTGGGATTTCAGCATGTGTGGGGACCCTGCACCTCTGAAATCCATTAAACATTTCTCAAACTCTTGCAGATACAGTGGAGGTAGCTTCTGAAACACTTTGGCCCATATTTATACTCGGTTTGCGCTGAATTAGCAGCATTTTTTTTTTACGCTAATTCAGCTCAAACCTAATTCCATATTTATACTTTGGTGCTAGACACATCTAGCGCCAAAGTTATGGAGTTAACGTTGTTTTCTGGATGGGAAAACCTACCTTGCGTCAGTGAGATGCAAGGTAGGCGTTCATGTCCAGAAAAGGACGATATGGCCTTTGCGCCATATTTATCCCCCGTGCTAAAATCCAGCACAGGAGGATGGGGGCCTTAAATAATGGCACTAAGCTTGCTTAGCGCCATTATATAAAGTCTTGGTATGGCGTAAGGGGACCATCGAAATTGCCCACAGGTGCCCTTCCCTGGCCCCAAGGACACCCCACCCACCCCCACCCACACCAGGAGGACACCTAAGGATGGGGGACCCATCCCAGGTAAGTCCTGGTAAGTATATATATTTGTTTTATCCAACACAGCTGGGGGGCCCTGACTTGGGGCCCACTGCACAGCGCTGGCCCCAATGGCCATGTCCAGGGGATTTGTCCCCTGGGCATGGTCATTGGGGTGGTGGGCATGGCTCCTGTCTTTACTAAGACAGGAGCCATGTCCATGAGGGTTGTGCGCCAGAAAAAAGTGGTACACTGCTTAGAGGCAATTTTTCTGCCTCTGAACAGTGTAGCATCGTAATTCAGTGCACAAGCCCTGGTTTCCCCTACGCCTCACCAGCCCGGTTATCGTCCTTTCCAAGAACGCTGACAGGGCATGAGCGCCGGCTAGCGCCATTCCATATATATGCCGTCCGGTCGGCGTCTTGGAATGGCGCTATATCTTTTCACGCAAAACTGCGGTAATGCAGTTTTGCGTGAAAAAGTATAAATCTGCCCCTTTGTGCTGTCGGCCAGGGTAGGAGTGGTCACCACCTCTCCAGGCCATGGCCACGAATGTGCCTCTGTGGCAGCTCAAGCTGTGATAGAGTGAGGGCCCTTTCCTCATCTCAAATCCTGATCCTCTGAGGCCCTACTTTCACAATCCCAGTAAAAATGTTTTCAAGATGGCAGCTCTTTTGTTGCAACAGCCTACTGGTATGAATCTTACAATATACCTTCTCCCCACAGGAGAAGGTGCTTCACTTCACAACCAGAACCATATTCAACTTGCTCAGACACACTTCTCTGTCCTTCCCCAGGAACCAAGAGTCATGCAGGCCAAAATAATGAAATAAGGGGAGTCACAACAACAGGTAAACAAATATTTTTCACATCTATGTATGCAATTTGCATCACCAGAAAAGAGGGGTGGGAACATTAGTATGATTAATCACTTATTTTTAAGGGACCGATTAAATGTTATGACCAATAGAAGGGAGACTGCATTCTGAGAGGTAGAAAATTGTTATTTTCAGCTTCGCAACTGGGTAATGCAGTCCATCAGTCGTCAATTTGCCACCAGGGATGTGACTCCCCAAAAGAAGTTTATTTAAACATATGTATGCATCAAGAAGTGAAAGTATCTATATCAAAGGGAGCTGGGTTTGAGCTGATAAACTGAGGATGAATGCCGTGAGTAATGGCAGAATATTCTGCAGGGGTAAGAAATGTCTTTAATGAAGTGAGAACCTCTGCAGTTCCAATAGTACTTGACACAGTACCGATTTGGGTGTAAGTTCCCTAACCATCCTGGTATGTATTAGAGATGTGGGGTGAGGAGGGAGACCTTTAACACTTTTGAAAGTGTTGCTCTAATATCCAACCTCTCTGGAGTTTGTGGGTGTTAATGATGGTGCTGAGCTGCTCTATTTTGATGGACTCATTTGTGGTGCTCATGGGTTTGAATGATAAGGATAACAATGAGTCAATCGCATCATGTGACAAATTACTGTTGAATCAAATTCTGGGCCCATCTAAGGTGCTCAGTGCTTGGAACAGAGCTATAAGCACCTCCATCAATTCTTCAGTGAGACCTGCAGTTTTGGGAAGTTTTTCCACTTGGGGAATTCACAATGTAAAAGCTTCCATCTATTGTTCAAGGAGACCAGCATAGTAGGGGATCAACAAAAAGTCCACTGGTTAATTTGTAAGCTAGCATTGTCGACTAACTTCAGAAGAGATGCCAATTTAAGATGCTAATACACACCTACAAGGCCATCAAGGACCAGCATATACCAACTACCGCCTGAACTTCAACCAACCCTCCAGACAGCTGCGTTCCACTTCCCTCGCACACAACACCGCATCTGCCGAAGCAACAGCTCCTTCTCCTACCTCACAGTAAAATCCTGGAACAACCTTCACCTAGGGACTTCACCCTCTCTTCTGGAATTCAGGAAATGACTCAAGACCTAGCTGTTCAACTGATCCCCTTAGTAACTATGTTCTCACAGCCTGGGTACCCTTGCAGGTGTTTAGCCGCACTCTACAAATCTTGTTTGTTTGGTTGATTGAACTCGGCTTATAGCACAACCTTTATTAATTGAGCCGTAGCACAGCTCCGGGCCACCAGGGGTAATAGATCCTACAAATTAATGGATCCGCAGTATGCATTCATGGGGCTCTTCAGCATTAGATTCCTTAAGGGCTTGCTCTGAGTTTCCATAACCAAAAGAACATAAATATATTTAATGGAGGCTTTCTTCCACTTTCTTAATAGTGGACCAGAGCCAAAAATCTAACATCAACTAACAAGTTATCAAACTCTGCAACCTTAGTCGTGAGGGTATAATCCTTCATTTGGGTTCTAGTATCAGTTGAGTGACTGGGTGATCTATCAGTGGCATTGGCAGGAAAGTAGAAAGAGAGCAGTCTCACCTTTTTGGTCAAGGTGTACCATGCTAGATTGATCCAGGACACTGTGTTTATCTGGGCTTATGATATGACTAGTCTTCTGGTCAGCACCAGAGATGATGTTGCTGTGGAGGGGGTGGTATGGGTATCTGTACACAGCAGAAGGTCCCTGTGCTGCACAGTAGCAGTGCTCAGAATCATAAACCACCATATCACACTACTCATTCGAAAGAGTCGGCGTCTCCCCTCCCAGACGAGATTCTCCACCGACCTGGATAATATGCGCTGGTTCTATCTTAACTTTTCAGAAGAACACTCCATTCAGAGGAATGTTAAAAGGAGGAGTTTGTGTACATTGGCAAGCAGAGCACAGGCCTGTTGCTCCTTAACGAGAGCGAAAAAAAGGTGGCAACGGGGACTTGTGGAGATGGGAGCTTACATGGCCCCATCAAAACTCATTCTAGCCATCAGTTGGGAATACAAAAGCAGCATGATACTAAGCAAACGCCACCAGACTTTAATCTGGCACAGCACCTCCAGCATGAGACCCCACTGTAAAGGATTAAAAAGCCACCTGTGACTTAGGGTCAAGCTCGTGGAGTAGAACATGCACAGCTTGGGCATGCTAGCTCAATCAGGTACAAATCCGGCCTGTAAGAATCATAGCATAAAACAAGCATTGGCAAAGCCAATAGGTCACGCCTAAGCAAGAGATATTGGCTTTGTCAATGTGTTTCAGCCATGTTGTACCCCAGCGTGGCTGCTGTTCAGCAAGGCTAAAAGACGATAGTGGCGTAAAGGAGAGTGGTGGGGGGTGTTGTAGAGTGGCGAATAGAGAAGGAGAGTGGCAGAGAGTGTTGTGTGTTGGCTGAAGATAGAGGTGGACTGGTGTAGAGTACATTAGCATAGAGTGTTTTAGAGTATAGTGGTGTAGAGTGCAGTGTAATTGAGTGCAGTGGAACTGAGTTCAGTGTGTACAATGCAGTGTCATAGACTGTAGAGGCGTAGAGTGGAGAAGGCTGTAATGGCATGGAAAAAAAGTGGTGTAGAGTGCAGTGTCATAGAGTGCACTGGTGCAAAGTAGATTAGAGTGGCGTACAGTGGATGGATTAGAGTGCAGGAGCTTAGAGATGAAGGTTACAGAGTAAAGTGCCTTCACATAGAGTGTTTTGGCATAGAGTGCAGTGGCGTAGAGTGCAGAATGGCAGAGCTGCATAGAGAGGAGTTGTACAGAGTCGATTGGTGTGGCCTAGACTGTAGTGGTGTAGAGTGCAATGACGAAGAGTGCAATGGTGTAGAATAGTGAAGAGGGCATTAGCATAGAGTGCTATAGGGTAGAGTAGCGATGCGTAGCTTGAAGTGGCATAGAGTGGAGTAGTGTGAAGGGAAGTGGTGCAGAGTAGAGTGAAGTGGTGTGGAGTGGTGCAGAGAAGAGTGGTGTAGAGTGAAGTATTCATGGTGTGATATCACACTGCCATTACTGACAACACATTTTCAATTGAAATGACCATTACATTTGCACAGACACAAAGTTTTACAAACAAAACTATACAGTTCATAGACAAAAATGAGTGGAATTTGCATCACCTAGTGTAATGATTTGTTTTGATCATAATAAAGTATTTGTTTCCAACACACTTCATAAATAACAAAAATGTGATTCATTTGTGTTCTTAATTCTGGTATATTCTGAAATACTTATACAGTTCATTTAAGTGTTGTCGTGTGCTAGAAAAAAACTCTTTCCTACTCCCAGTATCCAGCAAGATAGTCACCTAAATACTCCCACTTTAAAGTCAGAGAAAGAAAAGTAAACAAGTGTCTTCGGAAGACAGCGCCTGACATTTGACCTCAGTCTTTGAATGTCTAGCAAATGGGATGAGATAAGAACAAGATTTACAGGCCTGTTTACAGAAAGGCAGCACTCAGAAGGATACTGTAAATAGGGTTTGGGCAAAGGAAGGTACGACTCAAGCTGGACAGCCTAAAACAAATAAAGCCAGCAAATGGAAAGCAAGAAAATGTGAGTTACTAATGACAAAGCCAATGGCAAGAAATAGGCAGAATGGATTCCTAGGTCAGCTTTCTGAATGTTCCCAAGATGTCTTTAACAAACCAGACAGCTGGTAGGCTGCGATCTAAAAATTAGCCTGTTTGAAATTACCTCTACAGATGGAGTAGTGTTTGCTTTCTTTTCCGTCCTTCAACAGAGTTAGTCAGAGCCTTTCTGGCAATACACTCCTTGTATATGGACCAAGGACGGCGTTGTATTCTTAATACAACTCAGTGGCCAGGGAATGAGACCTAGTTCCCTTCGCTTTCCAACCAAGTACATGTGTGATGGCCTCTCTGATGTCAGAGACTCTCTGCAAGCATCATCAGACAATGCATGCCAAAGTCGGGCTAATTGAGGTATTTCAAAGCATGGCTTTCATCTCTTGAGGGGTATAAGTTTGTATGATATTTTTTGAACAGCTGAAGGATACTACTACTATCACATGTAATTACCCCCTGAGGTGTTGTGGAGCAACTTAACTCGTTTCTGTGTGTTCGAGCATCTAAAAACACAGGCCAAAGTTGTGCAGAGGTGCTTTCCTTCTCCATATCGCCTAGCCCACCGGCTTCCCTTGCAGCTTAGCCATATCGGGGTGAATATGAAAACCCAACAGCTAAGAAGTGAATGCGGCATGGACCTTCCACCAGTCTGTGACCATCTATTTTTTCTGAGATTGGGCCAGTTAAGTCTCATGCTTTTCCATGCAGCATCTCACTACCCGCAGAGCATCAGTCTGTTTAGCGATACAGATACCACTAATAAAGGCCTTAAACGTTTCCCATGCATTATATTTCTCTGGATCAGTCTAAGGTGAGAGTTAAGAATGTGTTGCTCTAAAAATGGTTATTTGGCTACCCACTGGCAAATTCTTATATTTGCAATCCCCGGATAATGTAGACATCAAACATTTACATACAATGCTTCAAAGAATTTCGAGTCAACACTGTTAATGGTAATTGTATCACCAGGACTATGGTATTATTAAAAAACTCTTCTATTTGTCACCAAATATCCGTATAGATCTGAAGTTGAGAATTAGGATTACCTCCCCTTAGACTATGTATCAAATGATGTAAACTTTCTATTGGTGCCCTATGTCAAAGCCAATTATAAATGCTTAATAGGTGATTAATAAATCTCCCGGGACATTGCCACATTGACGCTATGTTGTTCAAGATACAAGATAACATTTCTTGCCTACTTGGCATTTTTACGTTCCTTTACATTCTAGTTTAGTTTACCTACGATTTGTTACATCTAGTGTTAGGCCTGACATGTTTAGGGTGATCTTCCCCCAACTTTTTCCCCCCATTTTTATCTTGTTTTTTCTGGTTTTAGGACTCTGCACACTTTACCACTGCTGACCAGTGCTAAAGTGCTTGTGTTCTCTCCCCTAAACATGGTAACATTGGCTCCTACCCAATTGGCCTATTTAATTTACCTATAAGTCCCCTATATGTGTCCAGGGCATGTATATTAAAAGCTACTAGTGGGCCTGCCGCCCTGGTTGTGCCACCCACATAAGTAGCCCCTTAACCATGTCCCAGGCCTGCCATTGCAAGATCTGTGTGTGTAGTTGTAGGAAAGTACCATCTTGCCTGGCATGTTACCCCCATTTTTCACTGTATATATGTTGTTTTAGTTGTATGTGTCACTGGGACCCTGTCACCCAGGGCCCCAGTGCTCATAAGTGTGCCTGAATGTGTTACCTGTGTAGTGACTAACTGTCTCACTGAGGCTCTGCTAATCAGAACCTCAGTGGTTATGCTCTCTCATTTCTTTCAAATTGTCACTAACAGGCTAGTAACCAATTTTACCAATTTACATTGGCTTACTGGAACACCCTTATAATTCCCTAGTATATGGTACTGAGGTACCCAGGGTATTGGGGTTCCAGGAGATCCCTATGGGCTGCAGCATTTCTTTTGCCACCCATAGGGAACTCTGACAATTCTTACACAGGCCTGCCACTGCAGCCTGAGTGAAATAACGTCCACGTTATTTCACAGCCATTTTACACTGCACTTAAGTAACTTATAAGTCACCTATATGTCTAACCTTTACCTGGTAAAGGTTGGGTGCTAAGTTACTTAGTGTGAGGGTACCCTGGCACTAGCCAAGGTGCCCCCACATTGTTCAGGGCCAATTCCCTGGACTTTGTGAGTGCGGGGACACCATTACACGCGTGCACTACATATAGGTCAATACCTATATGTAGCTTCACAATGGTAACTCCGAATATGGCCATGTAATATGTCTATGATCATGGAATTGCCCCCTCTATACCATCCTGGCATAGTTGGCACAATGCCATGATCCCAGTGGTCTGTAGCACAGACCCTGGTACTGCCAAACTGCCTTTCCCGGGGTTTCACTGCAGCTGCTGCTGCTGCCAACCCCTCAGACAGGCATCTGCCCTCCTGGGGTCCAGCCAGGCCTGGCCCAGGATGGCAGAACAAAGGACTTCCTCTGAGAGAGGGTGTTACACCCTCTCCCTTTGGAAAATGGTGTGAAGGCAGGGGAGGAGTAGCCTCCCCCAGCCTCTGGAAATGCTTTCTTGGGCACAGATGTGCCCAATTCTGCATAAGCCAGTCTACACCGGTTCAGGGGACCCCTTAGCCCGGCTCTGGCGCGAAACTGGACAAAGGAAAGGGGAGTGACCACTCCCCTGACCTGTACCTCCCGTGGGAGGTGACCAGAGCTCCTCCAGTGTGCTCCAGACCTCTGCCATCTTGGAAACAGAGGTGCTGCTGGCACACTGGACTGCTCTGAGTGGCCAGTGCCACCAGGTGACGTCAGAGACTCCTTGTGATAGGCTCCTTCAGGTGTTGCTAGCCTATCCTCTCTCCTAGGTAGCCAAACCCTCTTTTCTGGCTATTTAGGGTCTCTGTCTCTTGGGATTCCTTAGATAACGAATGCAAGAGCTCATCCGAGTTCCTCTGCATCTCTCTCTTCACCTTCTGCCAAGGAATCGACTGCTGACCGCGCTGGAAGCCTGCAAAACTGCAACATAGTAGCAAAGACGACTACTGTAACTCTGTAACGCTGATCCTGCCGCCTTCTCGACTGTTTTCCTGGTGGTGCATGCTGTGGGGGTAGTCTGCCTCCTCTCTGCACTAGAAGCTCCAAAGAAATCTCCCGTGGGTCGACGGAATCTTCCCCCTGCAACCGCAGGCACCAAAAAGCTGCATTCCCGGTCCCTTGGGTCTCCTCTCAGCACAACGAGCGAGGTCCCTCGAATCCAGCAACTGTGTCCAAGTGACCCCCACAGTCCAGTGACTCTTCAGTCCAAGTTTGGTGGAGGTAAGTCCTTGCCTCCCCACGCCAGACTGCATTGCTGGGAACCGCGACTTTTGCAGCTACTCCGGCCCCTGTGCACTTCCGGCGGAAATCCTTTGTGCACAGCCAAGCCTGGGTCCACGGCACTCTAACCTGCATTGCACGACGTTCTAAGTTGGTCTCCGGCGACGTGGGACTCCTTTGTGCGACTTCGGGTGAGCACCGTTTCACGCATCCTCGTAGTGCCTGCACTTCTCCGGGTGCCACCTGCTGCTAAGAGGGCTGTGTGTCTTGCTCGACGTCCCCTCTACCTCCTGGTCCAATTTGCGACCTCCTGGTCCCTCCTGGGCCACAGCAGCATCCAAAAACAGTAACCGCACGATTTGCAGCTAGCAAGGCTTGTTGGCGTTCTTTCGGCGGGAAAACACTTCTGCACGACTCTCCAAGGCGAGAGGGATCCGTCCACCAAAGGGGAAGTCTCTAGCCCTTTTCGTTCCTGAAGAAACCTCAGCTTCTTCTGTCCAGTAGAAGCTTCTTTGCACCCGCAGCTGGCATTTCCTGGGCATCTGCCCATCTCCGACTTGCTTGTGACTTTTGGACTTGGTCCCCTTGTTCCACAGGTACCCTCGACTGGAAATCCATCGCTGTTGCATTGTTGGTTTGTGTCTTTCCTGCCTTATTCCCCTATCACGACTTCTTTGTCCTTTGGGGAACTTTAGTGCACTTTGCACTCACTTTTCAGGGTCTTGGGGTGGGCTATTTTTCTAACCCTCACTATTTTCTAATAGTCCCAGCGACCCTCTACAAGGTCACATAGGTTTGGGGTCCCTTCGTGGTTCACATTCCACTTTTGGAGTATATGGTTTGTGTTGCCCCTATCCCTATGTGTCCCCATTGCATCCTATTGTAACTATACATTGTTTGCACTGTTTTCTAAGACTATACTGCATATTTCTGGTATTGTGTATATATATCTTGTGTATATTTCCTATCCTCTCACGGAGGGTACACTCTGAGATACTTTGGCATATTGTCATAAAAATAAAGTACCTTTATTTTTAGTATAACTGTGTATTGTGTTTTCTTATGATATTGTGCATATGACACTAAGTAGTACTGTAGGAGCTTCACTCGTCTCCTAGTTCAGCCTAAGCTGCTCTGCTAAGCTACCATTATCTATCAGCCTACGCTGCTAGACACCCTATACACTAATAAGGGATAACTGTGCCTGGTGCAAGGTGCAAGTACCCCTAGGTACTCACTACAAGCCAGTCCAGCCTCCTACAGTAGTTTCACTGCCACTTTGACTTGGCATTTAAAACTACGTTCCATGCCTTAAACCACCCTTTTATCACATATAAGTCACCCCTAAGGTAGGTCCTAGGTAGTCCATAAGGAAGGGTGCTATGTAAGTAAAAGGTAGGGCATGTACTGTACGTTTTACATGCCCTTGTAGTGAAAAACTCCCAAAGTTGTTTTTCACTATTGTGAAGCCTGCTTCTCTCATAGGCCAGCATTAGAAATTCCCTTATATACTTTTAAGTGGTAATTTCTCATTTGAAAGGAGTGGCATTGTCATGTTTGGTATGTTTGGAATGGTAGTGAGAAATCCTGCTTAGTTGGATTTTACATCATGTTTAGAAATGTCACTTTCTCTGCACTGCCATCTGTGCCTTGCAGCCTGTCTCCAATCCACGTCTGGTCTGTGCTGGTTGACAGCTCCCCCTGTGCATTCCACCCAGACAGCCATAAACACAGGACACTCGGCTGCATTCATTTGCAAACTGATGGATCTTCCTGGGCAGGACAGGTAGAGGGGCTCTCACTTACACTTCAAAGGCTAGTGGCCTGATCTGCCAGGAGTTAATGAAATGCTGGTATGACCAGAAGACCACTCTGGTAGAGTTTCAGCCAGGCCAGAAAGTATGGGTCATAAGCCAGTAGAGCCCAGATCTCTCCAAGACAGCTGCACTAGCCCATATGAAATCAAGGAACGTAAGGGGAGGTCACTTACTTAGTGGGCCTCCAGACCCCTTTGAGCCCCTTAAGAGTGCTTCATGTCAACAGACTAAAGCCTCACTTTGAGAGGTTGTAGGAAAGTACCATCCTGCCTGGCATGTTACCCCCATATTTCACTGTATATATGTTGTTTTAGTGTATGTGTCACTGGGACCCTGCCAGCCAGGGCCCCAGTGCTCATAAGTGTGCCCTGTATGTGTTCCCTGTGTGATGACTAACTGCCTCACTGGGGCTCTGCTAACCAGAGCCTCAGTGGTTATGCTCTCTCTGCTTTCCAAATTGTCACTAACAGGCTAGTGACCAATTTCACCAATTCACATTGGCATACTGGAACACCCTTATAATTCCCTAGTATATGGTACTGAGGTACCCAGGGTATTGGGGTTCCAGGAGATCCCTATGGGCTGCAGCATTTCTTTTGCCACCCATAGGGAGATCTGACTATTCTTACACAGGCCTGCCAGTGCAGCCTGAGTGAAATAACGTCCACGTTATTTCACAGCCATTTACCACTGCACTTAAGTAACTTATAAGTCACCAATATGTCTAACCTTCACCTGGTGAAGGTTGGGTGCAAAGTTACTTAGTGTGAAGGCCAGGGCAAATTCCCCAGACTTTGTGAGTGCGGGGACACCATTACACGCGTGCACTGTACATAGGTCTCTACCTATGTACAGCGTCACAATGGTAACTCCGAACATGGCCATGTAATATGTCTAGGATCATGGAATTGTCACCCCAATGCCATTCTGGCATTGGGGGGGGACAATTCCATGATCCCCCGGGTCTCTAGCACAGAACCCGGGTACTGCCAAACTGCCTTTCCCGGGGTTTCACTGCAGCTGCTGCTGCTGCCAACCCCTCAGACAGGTTTCTGCCCTCCTGGGGTCCAGCCAGGCCTGGCCCAGGAAGGCAGAACAAAGGACTTCCTCAGAGAGAGGGTGTTACACCCTCTCCCTTTGGAAATAGGTGTCAGGGCTGGGGAGGAGTAGCCTCCCCCAGCCTCTGGAAATGCTTTGATGGGCACAGATGGTGCCCATCTCTGCATAAGCCAGTCTACACCGGTTCAGGGATCCCCCAGCCCTGCTCTGGCGCGAAACTGGACAAAGGAAAGGGGAGTGGCCACTCCCCTGACCTGCACCTCCCAGGGGAGGTGCCCAGAGCTCCTCCAGCGTGCCCCAGACCTCTGCCATCTTGGATTCAGAGGTGTGCTGGCACACTGGACTGCTCTGAGTGGCCAGGGCCAGCAGGTGACGTCAGAGACTCCTTCTGATAGGCTCTTACCTTTCTTACTAGCCTATCCTCCCTCCTAGGTAGCCAAACCTCCTTTTCTGGCTATTTAGGGTCTCTGCTTTGGGGAATTCTTCAGATACCGAATGCAAGAGCTCATCAGACTTCCTCTGCATCTCCCTCTTCACCTTCTGCCAAAGGATCGACCGCTGACTGCTCAGGACGCCTGCAAAAACCGCAACAAAGTAGCAAAGACGACTACTGCAACCTTGTATCGCTTCATCCTGCTGGCTTTCTCGACTGTTTCCTGGTGGTGCATGCTCTGGGGGTAGCCTGCCTCCTTTCTGCACCAGGAGCTCTGAAGAAATCTCCAGTGGGTCGACGGAATCTTCCCCCTGCAACCGCAGGCAACAAAAGACTGCATCACCGGTCCTCTGGGTCCCCTCTCAGCACGACGAGCGTGGTCCCTGGAACTCAGCAACTCTGTCCAAGTAACTCCCACAGTCCAGTGACTCTTCAGTCCAAATTTGGTGGAGATAAGTCCTTGCCTCCCCACGCTAGACTGCATTGCTGGGTACCGTGAGATTTGCAGCTGCTCCGGCTCCTGTGCACTCTTCCAGGATTTCCTTCGTGCACAGCCAAGCCTGGGTCCCGGACACTCTAACCTGCAGTGCACGACCTTCTGAGTTGTCCTCCGGCGTCGTGGGACTCCATTTTCTGACTTCGGGTGGACTCCGGTTCACTCCTCTTCCAAGTGCCTGTTCCGGTACTTCTGTGGGTGTTGCCTGCTTCTGTGAGGGCTCCCTGACTTGCTGGGCGCCCCCTCTGTCTCCTCATCCAAGTGGCGACATCCTGGTCCCTCCTGGGCCACAGCAGCATCCAAAAACCCTAACCGCGACCCTTGCAGCTAGCAAGGCTTGTTTGTGGTATTTCTGCGTGGGAACACCTCTGCAAGCTTCTTCGCGACGTGGGACATCCATCCTCCAAAGGGGAAGTTCCTAGTCCTCTTCGTTCTTGCAAAACACCAAGCTTCTTCCATCCGGTGGCAGCTCCTTTGCACCCTCAGCTGGCATTTCCTGGGCATCTGCCCACTCTCGACACTGTCGCGACTCTTGGACTTGGTCCCCTTGTTTCACAGGTACTCAGGTCTGGAAATCCACTGTTGTTGCTTTGCTGGTGTTGGTTTTCCTTGCAGATTCCCCCTATCACGACTTCTGTGCTCTCTGGGGGTTGTAGGTGCACTTTACACCTACCTTACAGGGTCTTGGGGTGGGCTATTTTTCTAACCCTCACTGTTTTCTTACAGTCCCAGTGACCCTCTACAAGCTCACATAGGTTTGGGGTCCATTCGTGGTTCGCATTCCACTTTTGGAGTATATGGTTTGTGTTGCCCCTATACCTATGTGCTCCTATTGCAATCTATTGTAACTTTACACTGCTTGCATTACTTCCTTTTGCTATTACTGCATAATTTTGGTATTGTGTACATATATCTTGTGTATATTTGGCATCCTCATACTGAGGGTACTCACTGAGATACTTTTGGCATATTGTCATAAAAATAAAGTACCTTTATTTTTAGTATATCTGTGTATTGTGTTTTCTTATGACATTGTGCATGTGACACCAGTGGTATAGTAGGAGCTTTGCATGTCTCCTAGTTCAGCCTAAGCTGCTCTGCTATAGCTACCTTCTATCAGCCTAAGCTGCTAGAAGCACCTCTTCTACACTAATAAGGGATAACTGGACCTGGTACAGAGTGTAAGTACCCCTTGGTACCCACTACAAGCCAGGCCAGCCTCCTACATTGGTTGTGCAGCGGTGGGATAAGTACTTGTAACTACTTACAACTTTGTCATTTTGTACTTTTCATAAGAGAAAAATATACAAAACAAGTTCAGTGTATGTACACCTAACCAAAAAGTTTTGCTTTTCTTCTCTTACACTATCTGCTAAGTGCTGAAAAGTACTTCTAAACTTTCTAAAAGTTTCAAAAAGTTTGAAAAAGTTTTTTTTCCTGTTCTTTAAAAAGTCCTGAAACTTTTTCTCTCTTCTCTTCTTGTCCCTAAACCTTCTTCTATCATGTCTGATGTAGGAACTTCTCTTAAAATGGTCAATACAACATATGACAAACCTAACTTTAAGAGCTTAAGGAGTCTCTGCATTGATAGAGGTTTAGTGGTAGGAAAGAACCCTTCTAGAGAATTTCTATCTAACATGCTCATTGAGAATGATAAGGCCCAGGGTGGGTCTTCATCAGAAAGGTTAGTAGATAGCTCACACTCTGACCCAGGGGAGACCCTTGTGGGAGGTGTACAGGGTTCTCTTCCAAACCTGCCCCCTAGCAGACCTCATAGCAATGCTGGTAGTAATAGAAGCTCTCATCATAGTAGGGATGTTTTTGTTCCTGAAGGCCAGGTTGTTAGAGTGCCAGCTGTTAGGGACAGGTCTCCCTCTGTTCAGTCTAATATTTCTTCTGTGTCAAAACATTTCCAACCCACCCACGCTGATGACAAAATGTTAGAAAGGGAACTCAACAAGTTGAGAGTGGAAGAGACCAGACTGAAGCTTAAACAGCAACAGCTGGCTCTAGACAGGGAATCCCTAGACTTAGAGAAGGAGAGACAGAGGTTGGGGTTTGGACCCCATGGTGGCAGCAGCAGTATTCCTGATAGCAATCCTGTGAGATGAGAAAATGTACATAAAGTTAATCATACACCATAGCTGCTAGGCATCTGTTTATCTTTATTATGTTGCCATGTGCTCAACAAACCTCCTGAACTTTGATGATTAACCTTGTGCTCGCAGCCTTGAGCTGCAACCTGCTTATCGCTGCCATATTACTTTTTCCAATTACAGTTCAGAGAATTGTCGTGCTTAATCAGTAACTGCCAGAACAAGTTTGTACAGGTCGTTGCCACCTCCTGCCAGCTGCATCTGTACCTTCTCCCACCACACGTGTATCCCTGAAATATTCTGAAGACCGCAGAGGACCTTGAATACGATAGGGGTGGAGTTGTCCTCTGACTAAGCAGTTTTGTGTGTATATAAGGTTGGGTGCCCCAGAGTGAAGGGGCAGCCTCCGTAGGATAGTCACTTGACTGTCCTGAGACTCTGTATTAGCTCGAGCTGTTATCCATGTAATAAACTTCTCTTTATTCCTCCAGTTGGTGACTCCGTCTGATTTGTGAACTCTCTGCTAAATTGACCCTGAGGACATAAAGGGTGTCCCTCCACCGCTGGGAAGGAGACCCCGGGTGGGGGTCAAATCTTTCCTGGTTCCTCAGTTGGCGCCCGAACAGGGACCCGAGTCAGGCATCCAGGGGACCGACCAGGTGACGGAGTACTCACGATTGGATTTCCAAGGGAGGCGCCCCACACCAGATTCTGAGCTTCGTTCTCTGTCGTGGACCTGCGGATCTCCACTGTGTGTCTTCCAGCCGGCTCGACTTCTCCTGGCGCTGTCTGAATTCGGGTCTCTGTTTTCCGTGAACTACTGGAGTCCCCAACTGTTGGACTATAACAGAAGTGTCAGGTAAGGACGGGAATTGAAAGATTCCTGTCTAAAAATAGGTCTGTGAGTATTGTACGGTTTCTATCGCTCTTTGCAAAGACCGACGTCAGTGGTAAGACTGACCTCAGTTGTCATTTAAGTATATAGGAAGCAAAAGGCATATTTGCCACTTATTTGGTGTATTCAAACCACTGATGTAAGATTTTTTTTTTTTAAATATACTGGAAGAATGCCAGCGTTCAGTTGTTTTAGGAAATTGTGTTGTTGTCTTTGCAGTAGGGACTCCCGCCTGGAGGAAACATGCCCCGCTCCTCCGGCCGGGACTCCGAATCATGATATATATGTTAAATATGGCATAGGTCCGATTATCTGGTCTGATATATGGAGAAAAAGAACCAAAGGTAGTTCTGATTTACAATGGCCTATTCACGGGACATTTGATAAAGATAAATTAGACTATTTACAGGAACGTTTGTTTGTGACAAAAAGTAGACCAGGGATGTTTGATTCACTACGGACTTGGCAGAAAGAAGCAGACCAAAGACGTAGGAAGGCAGAGAAAGAATTACAGAGACATAAGACCAGGACGGTGACTGAAAAGGTATATGACTCTGACGTAGCTGAAAATCAACAGAAAATTTTAGAACATGACCGAAGGCTTCACTTACAAACTGAGTGTTACCCTTCCAGGACAGTAGTGGATAAGCCACAAGAGGAAGACCCCCTTTTAAATGATATGTTAGATAAACCCCCGTTATATACTCCACCAATATATCCTACACTACATCCTCAACCTGCACCAGGTAACCCTATTGTGCCACCCCCGGTTGGATCTCAGGCGAGTGCTCCGCCACCCACCACCACCCCTCCTGTCACCAGACCTATAGAGGATACACCCCGCCCGGCTGTACCCACCCCTCGACTGGCCCCCGTTTGGCCCACCCCTGACTCCTGTTTAGACACCACACATACCCCCCGTCCCATGATCCCGCGAAAGCGCACCCTGCGCGGACACTTGTTCTCTAATTCACAAGAGGAAGATGTCATTGAAGAAATGACACAGAGGTGGATGACTAATTGGAATGACTATGGGGTCAGGGACATTGTCCACTCTATGAAACAATGGGATAGTTTAGTTCAGTTACATGCAGCCACCCTTATGTGCAACATTATAATACAAGAATATGAGGATGATGGTTCCTCAGCTCCCGCGGGACTGGTGGACCTCCGAAAACGTGCCTCTACTGGGCTGCCGTTTGGTTCTGGTCTACATGATTATGTTGTTACTCTTCTTGTATATAGGGACCGCCTGTGGACATGTAGCCCTTCTATAAGGGCATCCATGTTTCCCATGAGAGAGGTTCCGCCGGTTTGGCGAGAACCGGTGACGGATGGCGCTGGCCAAGTTATTACCGCAGGGCATTTTCAACAAATGTGGGTACACACCCCATGGAAAAGATCTGAAACATATACCCTAAAAGCTGCCTTACCTGACCCCCGTAAGAACCCTGCAGGATATTATAAAGAATTTCAACAAATTCTTGAATCATGTACTATGACGTTGTCCGATATTGACATGTTAATGGCAGCAGTAGTCCCGCAGGAAGTATGGTCAAAAATACGGAGGCACGACCATGCTGAACTAGGGGGCACGTGGGAACAATTGCAAGCAGCAGAAAGAGAAAGGGTTGGGGGAGCGAAACCAGACCCACTAATATTGGCTCTCCCACTGCGTATTTTGGATTTAATGAAGACCATACTTGCACCACACAGGATAAATTGGGATAAATTGGCCGCCTGTAAACAGAAAAAGGACGAGGGTGTTTCAGACTTTTATACAAGGTTTGAAGGTGTCTTTTTTGATAACAGCGGCCAAGACATGACTACTGAAGGGGGGATAAGACTCTTTGTTGACAAATTCGTTGACAATTTATTACCAGACATAAAGGGAAAATTGAAATTGTGTGAAAGTACGTGGCCAGTCTCTACTGCCACTGGAATACTGACAATGGCCCAATATTATGAGAACAGGGAGATAGAAGAACAAGAAAAGAATGAGAAAAAAACAAAGGAGTTGAAAACAAAGGTGTTATTTCAGCAGGCCTACCCTCAGCCCCGTCAACAGCAGTCCAGATCAAGGTCACAAGGACCTCCCAATGACAGAAGGCAGTCCCAACGCCCTCCCCGTTCTTCCCTCTCCTACAATCAATCAATCAATCAATCAATAGATTTATAAAGCGCGCTATGTACCCGTTAGGGTTTCGAGGCGCTGGGGGGGGGGTGCTGCTATCGTTCGAAGAGCCATGTCTTGAGGAGTCTCCTGAAGGTGAGGAGGTCCTGGGTCTGGCATAGTGAGGTGGGGAGAGAGTTCCAGGTCTTGGCGGCGAGGTAGGAGAAGGATCTGCCGCCAGAGGTCTTGCGCTGGATTCGGGGGACGATGGCGATGGCAAGGTTGGCAGAGCGTAGTTGACATGAGGGAAAGTAGAAGTTGAGTCTAGTGTTCAGGTAGGTGGGTCCGGTGTTGTGTAGTGCCTTGTATGCGTGGGTGAGGAGTTTAAAGGTGATCCTCTTGTCTACGGGGAGCCAGTGGAGGTCCTTCAGATGGGGGGAGATGTGACACCGGCGGGGTATGTCGAGGATCAGGCGGGCGGATGCGTTCTGGATGCGTTGGAGTCGTTTGATGTCTTTTGTTGGGATGCCTGTGTAGAGTGCGTTGCCGTAGTCGAGTCTGCTACTGACGAGGGCTTGGGTCACCGTCTTTCTGGTTCCTGTTGGAATCCACTTGAAGATCCTGCGGAGCATGCGGAGGGTGTTAAAACAGGAAGAGGAGACAGCGTTGACCTGTTTGGACATGGTGAGAGCGGAGTCGAGGATGAAGCCGAGGTTTCGTGCGTGGCTGGCTGGGGTGGGTGGGGGGCCGAGGGCGGTGGGCCACCAAGAGTCGTTCCAGGCCGAGGGGGTGCGCCCGACGATGAGGACTTCCGTCTTGTCAGAGTTAAGTTTCAGGCGGCTGTTGCTCATCCACTCGGCAATGGATTTCAGTCCCTCGTGGAGGTTGGTTTTGGCGGTGAGAGGATCTTTGGTCAGGGAGAGGACGAGCTGGGTGTCGTCGGCGTAGGAGATGATGCTGAGGTTGTGTTGGCGGGCCAGTTGTGCGAGGGGGGCCGTGTAGACGTTGAACAACCTTGGGCTAAGTGAGGAGCCTTGGGGGACGCCGCAGATGAGGTTGGTGGCTTTGGAGCGGAAGGGTGAGAGTTGGACTCTCTGGGTTCTGCCGGAGAGAAAGGATGAGATCCAGTTGAGGGCTTTGTCTTGGATGCCGGCTTCGTGGAGACGGTTTAGTAGGGTGCGGTGGCAGACTGTATCGAAAGCGGCTGATAGGTCTAAGAGGATCAGGGCTGAGGTTTCGCCGTTGTCCATTTGTTGTCTGATGTCATCTGTGGCGGCGAGGAGTGCGGTCTCAGTGCAGTGGTTTCGTCTGAAACCAGATTGAGAGGGGTCTAGGATGGAGTTGTCTTCTAGGAAGTGGGCGAGCTGTGAGTTGACGATCTTCTCGATGACTTTCGCTGGGAAAGGGAGGAGGGAGATCGGTTGGAAGTTTTTGAGATCGTTGAGGTCAGCTTTAGGTTTCTTGAGGAGGGGTTGGATTTCTGCGTGCTTCCAGCTGTCCGGGAAGGTAGCGGTGTTGAAGGAGAGGTTGATGATCTTGCGGAGTTTGGGGGCGATGGTGGCGTCGGCTTTGTTGAATACGTGATGTGGGCAGGGGTCAGCGGGAGATCCTGAGTGAATGGAGTTCATGGTCTTTCGGGTTTCGGCGTCGTCTACTTGAGTCCAGGTGGTGATGCGGTAGGCGTGGGAGGAGTTGTTGGGGGTGGGGTCTGGCGGAGGTGAGGTGTTGAAGCTGTCGTGGATGGCTGCGATTTTCTGGTAGAAGAAGGTGGAGAGATCGTCGCAGAGTTCCTGGGAAGGAGGGACGTCGTTGACGTTGGCGTTGGGGTTGGAAAGTTCCTTCACGATGCAGAAGAGTTCTTTGCAGTCGTGAGCGTTGTTGTTGAGGCGTTCTGTGAAGTGGGAGCGCTTGGCAAGTCGGATCAGTTGGTGGTGGTCACGGTTGGCTTCCTTGAGGGTAGCAAGGTTGTCGGGTGTGCGCTCGAGGATCCATTTTTTCTTGAGTTTCTGGCAGGTGCGTTTGGAGGTGGTCAGTTCGTCTGTGAACCAGGCTGGTTTTTTCTTTTCTTGGTTGGCGGTGGGTCTCTTGAGTGGAGCTAGGATGTTGGCGCAGTTGAGGATCCATTGATGGTGATTGATGGCGGCGGAGTCCGGGTCGGTGGGGTCGGGTGGTGGGTTTTTGGCGAGGGTGCTGGCTAGTTGATCTTCGGTGACTTTTCCCCAGCGGCGGTGAGGCGGTAGAGGGGTGCGGTGGTGTTCGGTGTTTTTCTTGAAGGTGAAATGTACGCAGTGATGGTCGGTCCAGTGGAGTTCGGAGGTGTGGCTGAATGAGATGTGGTTGCTTGAAGTGAAGAGTGGGTCAAGGGTGTGTCCGGCGATGTGGGTGGGAGTGTTGACCAGTTGACGGAGTCCGAGGTTGGAGAGGTTGGTGGTCAGTGATGCGGTGTTGGCGTCATTGTTGTTCTCCAGGTGGAAGTTTAGATCTCCCAGGAGGATGTAGTCTGGAGAGGCAAGGGTGTGGGTGCTTGCGAGGTCGGAGACGGTGTCGCTGAAGGGGGCTCTTGGTCCTGGAGGGCGGTATATGAGGGTTCCTCTGAGGGTAGTGTTGGGGTCCGTGTGAATCTGGAAGTGGAGGTGTTCGGCTGTCTTGAGGGTGTCGTCCGTGCGGGTGTGGATCTTGAGGGTAGATTTGTGGGCGATGGCTATTCCTCCGCCGATTCCGTTGGTGCGATCTCTTCTGGTGATCTTGTATCAGTCAGGGATGGCGATGGCGATGTCAGGGGCCGAGGAGTCGTTCCACCAGGTTTCGGTCAGGAAGGCCACGTCTGGGGCGGTGGTGTCGAGCAGGTCCCAGAGCTCGATGGCGTGTTTTCGTGCGGAGCGTGTGTTGAGGAGGATGCAGTGCAGGTGGTTTGTGTTGGTTGTTGCTGGCTTCGTTGTTCTGTTGCAGGAGAAGTTGCAGGTGCGGCAGGAAAAAGGTCCTTTGGTGTGCTTCGGGGTGGCCTGGAAGCACTCTGTGGAGGGGCCAGGGTTGAGGGCGAGGAGTTCGCTGGCCGAGTATCGGAGGCAGGGGGTGCGGGGGCGTGAGGACCAGGGGGGGTGGCGCTGGTCGCGGTCCAGGCGCGGACGGGCGCAGACGGGCTTGCCTCTGGCGCGCCTCCGGCGCACCAGCGGCGCGGACGCGCAGCGCCAGCCATTAAGAAGGGAGGGGGGAGGGGGGAGGAAGGAGCAGCTGGGAGGCGGGAGGCGGGAGGGAGCGGCGAATGGGGTCGCAAGGGGGGCGGGGCCGCAGGGAGGCAGCGGCAAGGTGAGATCGGCAAGGGGGGAGCGCCCAAGGGGTGAAAACCAGGGAAAAAAGCAAGGCACAAAACAGCAAAAACAGGCACAAATACAAAAAGGCACAAATTACAATCGGGGTACAGCAATCAGAGGGGCACAACGGGGGCAGATGCGCAGGAGGCAAGGCGCTTGAAAAACAATAGAAAAGCACTTACAGGACGGCGAAAAGTGGCACAATCAGAAGGGGCACGACGGGGGCAGAAGCGCAAGGAGGCAAGGCGCTGAAAATGTAGAAAAACACTTACAGGACGGCGGAAAGCGGCACACGGGTCAAGTGAAGCTTACTAGAGCCCACTAGACACCAGGAATGAGGCGCAGGAGGATGCCTGCGGGTGGAGGAGGGCCTCGAACACTCTAGCAGCAGCGTGGGCGGGGATCAGAGGCAGGAGACAGCAGGTTGGTGCTGCGGACGTGGGGGGCGAGTTCTAGACCTAAGGCAGGTCAGAGGTCGCTCAGTTCATGTCACTCTAGGTCCAAATATTTCCCCGTCACAATTTTTGTCACCTGCGCCTATTGCAAGCAGGAGGGTCACTGGAAGAATGACTGCCCCAATAAGGACAACTCCTCAGGCCGCCCCATGCCCCCACCGCAACAGGACTACAGACCACGCGGTAGGTCTGGTCCTGCAGACAGACCTCACCAGCAGGCCCCTTCACGGTCCCACAGTACCCCCCGCCCGAATTATTGTGATACTTCATCCCAGAGTCAATATTTTAATGACGACTATGATGCGTATGAAGGTCAGGAGTCCTCCTTTGACTAGGACAGCCTTCGACAGAGGGGGGTGGGACCAGTTTCTATTCTGTTAGGCAGAATGGCCCTCACGTTGAGGTACAATTAGACGGTACTCCACATGATTTTTTGGTAGATACTGGGGCCACCAAAAGTTATGTTAAACAGGAAGAGGTCCAAGGGGTCCCTCTGTCTGGAAATATTAACGTCTCTATGGGTTTTTCTGGTGTTCCGGTGGCTAACCCCGTCTCCCAGCCGCTGCATGTTGCTATAGGTCCTTACACCATTAGCTCCCCTCTCATTCTTACTTCGGCCTGTAGTGAGAATTTATTGGGTTTGGACTTATTAAAGAAATTGTACGCCACCATTTATTGCTCTCCGGATGGAGTTCATGTCACTCTAGGTCCAAATATTTCCCAGTCACAATTTTTGTCAAAACCACTTCCACCTGAACTTCGAGATTTGCCAGACATTTTATGGGCCACACATAAGGACGATGTTGGATGTCTGGACATACTACTGTATGTCATATGCTTGAAAGCCAATGCCAAATTGCCTCGTCTTCCCCAATACAAATTATCCCAACACATTGAACAACAACTCAAAAATATTGTGACCCAGTTGATTGATTTGGGTGTCATTGAAGAAACGCGTGGTAATGATTGTAACAGTCCTGTCCTTCCTGTTCATAAAAAATTATCTGATGGCACCGCGTCTCCAGGACTCCGATTTGTTATTGATTTACGGGCGGTCAATAAGATTGTAATACCCCAGTTCCCTGTTGTTCCTGACATTACGACATTATGAACAATGATACCTGCCTCCGCTACTTGGTTCTCTGTTATCGATCTTAAGAATGCATTCTTTAGCATTCCCATTCATCCAGATAGTAGACACATCTTTGGGTTTTCACTGGGTGGTCGCAGTTTCTGGTTCTGTCGCGCTCCACAAGGCTATACTGAATCGCCTAGCATTTTTAGCCAGGCCCTCAAGGGTCAATTAGATGCCCTTGTTTTTCCTTGCTCCTCAACGCTTGTTCAATATGTGGATGACCTTTTAATAGCATCCACTTCAGAACAAAATTGTAAAACAGATACTGTAGCCTTATTGAAACATCTTGCACACATCACCATAAGGTCTCCCTCTCCAAATTGCAATATTGTAGACATTAGGTTATATACCTAGGACACCTCCTGTCTAAGGAGGGACGTACGTTGACGGCTGAGAGAATACAAGCTATACGAGACATACCGGTTCCAAGGACACAGAGAGACGTTAGGGCCTTTATAGGTATTACCTCCTTCTGTCGTCAATGGATTCCTAATTATTCTCTTTTGATAAAACCATTTTTGCATCTCACCCACAAAGATTGTCCTGAAAAGATTGAATGGAATGATGATTTTCAGTCTGGTTTTGATGAATCTGCACAGCACCTGTACTAGGTACGCCTGATTATCGTAAAGATTTTCAGTTATATGTGAGCAAGAGAAATGGATGTTCACTATCAGTGTTAACCCAAGAGCATGGCGGAAAACAACGCCCCTGTGCTTATTTTTCGGCCCTACTGGATCCAGTGGCCCGTGCACTCCCGAGCTGTCTACGGGCAGTAGCCGCTGCAGCGGTCGCAGTGCGCCAGCGGGCTGGGATAGTCATGGATTCACCCCTCACCCTGTTGGTCCCACACAATGTTGACACACTATTAAACAAAACAAAAACACAGCATCTTACTAATGCCCGATTAACTACTTATGAACTGACACTTTTAGCTAGTCATATAACATTAAAAAGGTGCAACACGCTCAATCCTGCCACTTTATTGCCAATTACTGAAAAAACAGAAGATTCTTATGCTGACATACATGATTGCATTCTCCGGACGGAGGATGAAACAAAAGGGAGAGTGGACTTACAGGACACTCCACTGAAAGACCCTGATGGCATATTATACTTAGATGGCTCATGCATCAAGCTACCCGATGGCACTACCTCTGCAGCCTATGCAGTTACAACAGCTACCACTGTAGTTGAAACAGCTAGAATACCACATAACTCTGCTCAGGCCGCAGAATTAATAGCTCTAACACGAGCCTGTGAGTTAAGTAAAGGACTTAATGTGAATGTTTACACAGACAGTCAGTATGTATTTGGCGTCGCACACAATTTTGGTCGCTTGTGGGCAGAACGAGGATTTCTCACTTCACATGGGACACGTATTCAACATGAGACCCTTATAACTAACTTACTTTCTGCCCTGGAGTTGCCCAAAACAATGGCTATCATGAAGTGTAGTGCACACAAAAAGGTGACAGATAAAACTGGACTGGGCAATGCCCTAGCCGATCAGACAGCAAAAGATACAGCGTATGCAAAGACAGGTCACATGTATGTGGTAGATAGTACAGAGAAGGTTCGTCCCCATGAAATATTTGGGAACACGGTAGAGAGTGTCAGGAAGATACAGGATGAGGCAACTGAACAGGAGAGAAAGGAATGGGAAGAAGGGAAGGCCAAGTTAGATGAAAATACGCTGTGCTGGACAGATCTGTCACAGAGGGAAAGATGGATGTTACCCAATGCATTTGTGCTGCCAGTAGTGACTATGGCCCATGGTCCTGCATTTGTGATTTGCTTGAGCCAGTTTGGTCTAATTAAAATATCAGAAGAGTAGCTGACCAACTGGTTCAATCCTGCATGATTTGTTTACAACATAATATAGGGAAGGGTGCCTCAGTCCCCGCTGGGCATTTTTCCCCACCAACGTATCCCTTTGAAGTACTACAAATGGATTATATTTAGATGGAAAGGTGTAATAACTTGAAATATGTCCTAGTTGTGGTCTGTATGTTTAGTAAGTAGGTAGAACCTTACCCTACTAAAGATAATACTGCGTTTACCACCGCAAAGGTACTTCTGAAGGAGTTCTTCCCACGGGTTGGGGGCCCAAGGTGTGTCTGGTCAGATAATGGGAGTCATTTTGTAGGACAGGTGATAAAAAGGGTGTGTGAAGGGTTGGGCCTCCGCCAGAAGTTTCATGCAGCTAACCACCCCCAGTCAGCAGGACTACTTGAAAAATATAATGGCACACTTAAATTGAAGATGTCAAAAATATGCGCAGAACGCGGTATACGGTGGCCGGACGCGTTGCCCCTGGCTTTAATGTCTGTCAGGATGACGCCTCACTCTAGATCAGGGTTGTCACCCCATGAGATAGTGATGGGTAGGCCAGCAAATGTCTGGGGGGTCCCTCGACCTCACAAGTACTCAGAACTAGAACATCCTGTTTTGATGGACTATTTAAATAAACTCACTAATTCTTTGCGTTCTATTCACCAACAGGTATGTGAAGCACTTCCATCTGTATCCACTGATCCAGGCCACAAGATACTACCTGGAGACTGGGTCCTCACAAAGAATTTCCAGTGGAAAAAGAGTCTCGAACCTCGATGGAAAGGTCCGCGACAGGTCCTCCTTGCTACTCGAACAGCAGTTAAAGTCGAGGGAGCTAAGAATTGGATACATGCATCCCACTGTAAGAAAGTACCCCTACTCGTACCCTCTGATGAAATAAAAAGTGGTGACCACCCTACGACTGAGGACCATTTCAGCAACACTACGCGTAGTGATAAAAAAAACGAACGACAGTGTGCTGCAGGAGGTTCCCTCAGATTTAGGTCACACTGAACAATTGTTTCCTGACCACACCATACCACAGTCCACAAGATACGATTTCCGCCCACGAAAATAAGAAAATGAACAATGAACTGATTGCTTGTCCCCTGTATTAAGTCTGACGATAGCTGCAGGGCCGTGATTTTGACTGTCGGGCGGACCAGAGTGTGTCAATAGGACTGCTGGAATCACCCCACAGTGAAGCAACCACCAGTCACGGGCAGCACATAGGTTGGACTGAACTGCTAGTGGGACAAGGAATAAAGAGAAATGGGTGTTATAGAAGAAGACAAGAGGAAAAAGAAGAAAATAAGTAATTTAAAAAGACTATTAGACCCACGTATCGCTTGTCTCACCATAACAATACTATTTTTGATACTTCTGTCCTGCATTGGGTGGGTAATACATGATTCTGACTCCGAGGTCTCACCAACTACGCCACTGCCTCCAGAACACAGCCATGTTTCCTTACCACCCCATAAGGAAGGACGACGTAAGGAATATGAAAACAATACCTTCATATCTATGTTACATCAACATTAGCTGACTGTAAATAGAACAAATTGTTGGATATGTGGCTTGCTACCGAGTTCCGTGCAAAGAAGGTTGCCATATATTGCATTCCCTTTTTCTTTTGATGGCTCCTGCAGCGCCTGGTATGATCTATCAGCCATTTGGGCTACCTCAATGGATGATACTAATTCCGGACTATTGGTCACCCACCTATACCGGTTATGCTGGCCCACTGGAACGAGAGTTTATGGAACAAAGGAAGAAAAGTCAGAATGCATCCCACTGTAAGAAAGTACCCCTACTCGTACCCTCTGATGAAATAAAAAGTGGTGACCACCCTACGACTGAGGACCATTTCAGCAACACTACGCGTAGTGATAAAAAAACAGAACGACAGTGTGCTGCAGGAGGTTCCCTCAGATTTAGGTCACACTGAACAATTGTTTCCTGACCACACCATACCACAGTCCACAAGATACGATTTCCGCCCACGAAAATAAGAAAATGAACAATGAACTGATTGCTTGTCCCCTGTATTAAGTCTGACGATAGCTGCAGGGCCGTGATTTTGACTGTCGGGCGGACCAGAGTGTGTCAATAGGACTGCTGGAATCACCCCACAGTGAAGCAACCACCAGTCACGGGCAGCACATAGGTTGGACTGAACTGCTAGTGGGACAAGGAATAAAGAGAAATGGGTGTTATAGAAGAAGACAAGAGGAAAAAGAAGAAAATAAGTAATTTAAAAAGACTATTAGACCCACGTATCGCTTGTCTCACCATAACAATACTATTTTTGGTACTTCTGTCCTGCATTGGGTGGGTAATACATGATTCTGACTCCGAGGTCTCACCAATTACGCCACTGCCTCCAGAACACAGCCATGTTTCCTTACCACCCCATAAGGAAGGACGACGTAAGGAATATGAAAACAATACCTTCATATCTATGTTACATCAACATTAGCTGACTGTAAATAGAACAAATTGTTGGATATGTGGCTTGCTACCGAGTTCCGTGCAAAGAAGGTTGCCATATATTGCATTCCCTTTTTCTTTTGATGGCTCCTGCAGCGCCTGGTATGAACTATCAGCCATTTGGGCTACCTCAATGGATGATACTAATTCCGGACTATTGGTCACCCACCTATACCGGTTATGCTGGCCCACTGGAACGAGAGTTTATGGAACAAAGGAAGAAAAGTCAGAATATGCTGACCGACGAAATAGGTCTACTGACATATATTTTTTATCCTTTAATACCACACCCCGGATTGGCCGAAGATTTTTTGTAACACAGGTCAAGGCTCCACTTTGTTTTCAGAAAAGTGGTAATAGATGTGTAGGTGCCAGTAACTGTAATGCTACAGTAATATTGAATGGAACTAATTGGCCTACCATGATACCATCACGAAACTTGTATTTTGTTTGTGGTAATAATGCCTACACCTCCTTGGTACCCACCTGGACCGGCACGTGTTACATTGCTTGGTTACTACCACCAACTTACACAGCTGGCCCTCAACACCACAGGACTCGGAGAGGGGTAATATCTGCAGAAGATACCTCAGCACAAGAAGCATTGGACTACTTTAAAGGAATCCTTCCATTTTGGGGCCCTATGATGAACAGTAGGGATATCAGACATCTCACACGAGTCGTGGAAGCAACAATAAATGAAACAGCAGGAGCTCTGAGTAACATCACTGCAGAGCTCGCTGCTGACCGCCTTGTTACTCTTCAAAACAGAATGGTTCTTGACATCATCTTGGCAGACCGTGGTGGAGTGTGTACTTTGATCGGATCGAGCTGCTGCATTTATATTCCAGACAATGCCCCTTCAGTGTATAAAGCTATTCAAAGGTTGCATACGATAGCTTCCACAATACACCAAGACGAAGGAACATGGTCCTTGACCGACTGGTTTTGGGGCTTGATTTCCCAATGGGGCTGGAAGATACTAATATTCCTTTTTGTGCTTGCTGCTGTATTACTCACCTGTTGTCTTTGTGTACAGTGCCAACCTGCTTTGTGCGGTTGCTGTATGGCATCCCTTGCCCCCTGGCCTGGTCGCCCTTCTCAACACACGGCTATGCTGTCCCTTGAGCAAGAGATAAAAGACCTTATGTCCATTAACATAGATACTGAATGACGTTCAAACTTGCCTCACAATGGCAAAAGGAGGGATTGAGAAAATGTACATAAAGTTAATCATACACCATAGCTGCTAGGCATCTGTTTATCTTTATTATGTTGCCATGTGCTCGACAAACCTCCTGAACTTTGATGATTGACCTTGTGCTCGCAGCCTTGGGCTGCAATCTGCTTATCGCTGCCATATTACTTTTTCCAATTACAGTTCAGAGAATTGTCGTGCTTAATCAGTAACTGCCAGAACAAGTTTGTACAGGTCGTTGCCACCTCCTTCCAGCTGCATCTGTACCTTCTCTCACCACACGTGTATCCCTGAAATATTCTGAAGACCGCAGAGGACCTTGAATACGATAGGGTTGGAGTTGTCCTCTGACTAAGCAGTTTTGTGTGTATATAAGGTTGGGTGCCCCAGAGTGAAAGCGCAGCCTCCGTAGGATAGTCACTTGACTGTCCTGGGACTCTGTATTAGCTCGAGCTATTATCCATGTAATAAACTTCTCTTTATTCCTCCAGTTGGTGACTCCGTCTGATTTGTGAACTCTCTGCTAAATTGACCCTGAGGACATAAAGGGTGTCCCTCCACCGCTGGGAAGGAGACCCCGGGTGTGGGTCAAATCTTTCCTGGTTCCTCAGAGAGAGCATGATTCCAGGAATCTGCACAAGATAGTTCCCCCTTACAAGGAGGGGGATGACATTAACAAGTGGTTTGCTGCACTTGAGAGGGCCTGTATGGTACAGGGGGTCCCTCAAAGGCAGTGGGCTGCTATCCTATGGCTATCTTTCAATGGAAAGGGTAGGGATAGGCTCCTTACTGTTAGAGAAAGTGATGCCAATAATTTTGCCGTTTTGAAGGATGCACTATTGGATGGATTTGGCTTAACCACTGAACAATACAGGATTAAGTTCAGAGAAACCAGAAAAGAGTCCTCACAAGACTGGGTAGACTTTGTTGACTATTCAGTGAAGGCCTTGGAGCGGTGGTTACATGGCAGTAAAGTTTCTGACTATGAAAGCCTGTACAATCTAATACCGAGAGAGCAAATTCTGAATAACTGTGTGTCTGATTTGTTACACCAATATCTAGTGGACTCAGTTCTGACCTCTCCCCAAGAATTGGGAAAGAAGGCAGACAAATGGGTCAGAACAAGAGTGAACAGGGGGTGACAAGGATGGCAAGAAGAAGGATGGTAAGTCTTCAGACAAGGGTGGGGACAAAAGTAAACATACTGAGTCTTCATCAGGCCCACAAAAACACTCTGGTGGAGGTGGTGGGTCCAAATCCTCTTCTAATCAAGTAAAAAAGCCTTGGTGCTATTTATGTAAAGTAAAAGGCCATTGGACAACTGATGCCAGTTGTCCAAAGAAAAGCACCAAACCTCCCACTACCACAACCCCTACTGCAACCTCTAGTGCCCCTAGTAATAGCAGTGGTGGTGGGAGCAAACCTACTAATAGCCAATCCAAGGGAGTAGCTGGGCTCACTTTTGGTAATTTAGTTGGGGTTGGTCTTGTTAGGGAGACCACAGAGGCTGTGTTAGTCTCTGAAGGTGCCATTGATTTGGCCACCTTTGTCACGGTTTTCAATGGGCTTACCGTCGAAGCTGAGAGGCGTGGGGGAACGGCCCCGGTTCCGACAGGTTCTGCTCTGGCCGAGGTAGGGGCGACCCCTTCCGGTAGCCACGGTGCTGTTTGGTATGAGCAAACCACTACAGTCCGTGCCCTCCAGAAGGAGTCCCAGAGGAAAAATCCCAGTAGGGTAAAAAACCTCCACAGGAACTCCCTGGAATGAAAGGAGGACACCAGGGCGTTAGGACCGAAGATCAGGAAGACTGGGAAACAAGGCAGGTCAGGAACACACAGGAATCGCAGGAGGAAATCAATCAGAGCGTGACTACCACCAAGGAGTGTTGCAACGCAATGGACAAGCAGCTGAATTCCCCTTATATACCCCTAGACAGGAAGTAGGAAACAGGAAGTAGAAATACCACCATCTTGGATTGGAGAAAAGAAAACAATAGTGAATCAGGTACGTGCGTCTAATAAAGAAAAACAATGCATGCTGGGCAGAGAGGAAGTGGTCAGCATGCTGGGAAGGAACAGGCAAGTATAAAGTACACCATGTGCAAGGGTTCGGTTTTGTTCTGGGGATATCGGTAAGTGGTGAGCAGGTAATGCAACATGCAAGAAATAAAATGTAAAGCGCATAATGCGCTGTATGCGGCCAGGCCTGAAACCCCCTCGGGGGCCTCAAGCCCTGCCGCGTCTGCCTTTATGGCAGAACCTGAAGTAAGGGAAGCGGCGAGTGCCGCGACCCTTAAACCAGCTCCTGGGAGCCTCCACGGCCCGTGCTCGAGCCGCGGCGTCCCCCGCGACCCGAGCGTCGGCCGCGGTGAAAACAAGGTGCCGTGCTGCAGCAACCTGAGCCCGCGGCCGCGGCGAGCGCCGCGGCCGCCGCGGCATAACAGTATGCCCCCCCGAGGCCCTGGGTTTGTGAGGGAAGAGCCGGAAAAAGCGACGGACCAAAAGAGGAGCATGAACTGAAGAAGCATCCTCCCAGGAACACTCACTCATAGGGTATCCCTTCCAATGAATAAGATATTGGAGGCATCCATGGAAAAACCGAGAGTCACAGATTTCCTGAACCTCGTACTCAGGCACATTATCAACCAACAGAGGAGGGGGACAGGGTAATTGCCTATGAAAAGGATCAGGACGGCAAGGTTTCAGTTGTGAGACATGGAATACAGGGTGGATCTTCCACGTCCGGGGTAGGCGAAGACGCACAGACACTGGGTTGATCTTTTTGAGAATTAGAAAGGGACCATAAAAGCGGGGTTTGAATTTGTTCTGAGTGAGTCGGAGAGGTAGGAATCTAGAGGAAAGCCAGACTTTCTCATGGACCTGATATGGAGGAGCCGCACAGCGTCTCCTATCTGCTATCCTTTTCATGCGGGACTTGGTGGACACAAGGTTGGAATGGATGATTCGTTGTATACCCCGTAGCTGTCGAACATAGGAGGAGATGGCAGGAAGATTGGAGTTATCTCTCAGGGGAGTTGGGAAGGCCCTGGGATGGAAACCGTAGGAGCCATAGAAAGGAGAGACCTTCGAGGCACTGTGTAGAGAGTTGTTATAGGAGAATTCTGCAAGCGGTAAGTAGGGAGCCCAATTACTTTGTGTAGCATTGCAGAAGCTACGTAAGTACTGTTCGAGACCCTGATTGAGCCGTTCCGTTTGTCCATTGGTTTGAGGGTGGAACCCGGATGATAAGGCCACCTTGATTCCCAAGGTCTTACAGAATTGATTCCAGAATCGGGAGATATATTGAGGACCCCTGTCCGATATAATGACTTGGGGTAACCCATGAAGCCTAAAGATTTCTTGAGTAAAGATCTGACCTAATTCCTTTGCCGTTGGTAACTTTCTTAAGGCCGTGAAGTGGGCCATCTTGGTGAAGGAGTCCACAGTTACCATTATGACGTGGTTTCCCATTGAGGAAGGTAATGCGCACATAAAATCTGTGGAGATAGTATGCCATGGGCCTGGGGGAACAGGTAATGGGCGGAGCAATCCCACTGGTCTGGTTCGGGCTGTCTTGGCTTGAGCACATATAGGACAAGATAATACATATGCCTCAGTGTCAGCCTTGAGAGTTGGCCACCAGAAGGAGCGAAGCAACAGGTCTTGAGTGGCTTTCATTCCCCGATGACCTGCGAAAGGGGAATCATGGCACATGTGTAAAGCTTCGATTTGCACTGCTTTAGTGGGTAAAAATAGGGCCTTGTCATGATAATAATAGCCATGATCTGTATGCAGTTGCGGACGTAACTTATTTAGTTCTGTTTCGTGTAGACGGGCATATTCGGACTTGACTTGGTCTAAAAAAGTTTGTGCTACCCCTATGATCTTATTGTTGTCAAATAAGTTCTGAACAGTGGAATCGCCACACTCAGGATAACGTCGGGACAAGGCATCCGCCAGGGTGTTCTGAGAACCAGGGATGTAGGTGATATAGAAGTCATATTGGCTGAAGAAGAAGGCCCATCGAGCCTGCCGGCTATTTTGACACTGAAAGTTTCTTAAGCACTGTAGATTTCTGTGATCGGTCCGGGCTTCAAATGGTTCCTTTGATCCCATCAAGAAGTGTCTCCATTCTGTGCACGCGACTTTTAAGGCGAGTAATTCGCGTTCTAGCACGGAATAGTTCCGCTCAGAATCAGATAGAATGTGGGATAAATAAAATACAGGGTGTTCTAGATCATCATCGTCTTGTTTTTGCAATAAGGCAGCCCCAATGGCTCTTTCTGAGGCATCTGTGACAACAATGAATTGCTTGCTAGTGTCTGGGTGTCGTAGAATAGGGGCTTGAATAAAGGCTTTCTTTAAATCCTGAAAGGCTGACTCGGCACCTGGTGTCCAACAAAAACCCTTTTTTAGATGTTCTTTTTTAAGGGTTTGAGTAATGTAGCTGGTTCTCTGGGCAAAGTCTGCTATGAATTGTCGGTAGAAGTTGGCTAGCCCCAAAAAACATTGAGTCTCCTTGATGGAAGAAGGAGATGGCCAATTCAATATAGCCTGTACCTTGTCTGAGTCCATGGCGACTCCGGTTTGGTTTATGCAGTATCCCAAGTATTTTACTTCTGTCTGATCAAACTCGCATTTTTCAGGTTTGCAGAACAAATGGTGTTGTCGAAGTCTCTCTAAGACTTGGCGAACGTGCTTGGAATGTTCCTCTGGAGGAACCGAATAGATTAGGATATCATCGAGATACACCACCACTGTTTGTTGCAAAAGATCAGAAAAGATAGAATCCATGAACCTTTGAAAAATGGACGGGGCATTAGTGAGTCCGAATGGCATTACTCTATACTCGTAGTGACCAAAAGGTGTTCTAAAGGCGGTCTTCCACTCATCACCTTCTCTTATTCTCAGAAGATGATAGGCTCCTCGGAGATCCAGCTTGGTGAATCTCTTGGCTCCTCTGACTGCTTCTAAGATGTCCTTTATGAGGGGTAACGGATACCGATCTTTAATAGTGATCCTGTTTAATCCTCTGAAATCAATACAAGGACGCAAATCTTTGGTTTTCTTTGGTACAAAGAAAAGAGGAGCCCCGGTGGGTGAAGAGGAGGGAGTAATCAACCCCTCTTTGTAGGTTCTCATCTAGGTACTCCTTCAAAATCTGTTTCTCTGGTTCTGTGAGAGAATACATCCGCCCAAAAGGAACCACTGTATCTGGTTCTAAAGGGATGGCACAGTCGTATTCTCTGTGGGGTGGCAGTTCAGGCCTTTCCGGCTTCTGGAATACATCGGCATAATCCTGATAATGCCTGGGAACTCCATGTAGGACATTAATGGATCCTCTCACCGTAGAAGGTGCTGTAGAGAGACCTTTTGGGGACCAATAATCCCCGGCGGAATAGCAGTGGTGTTGGCAAAAGTGGGAGGACAACGAAATGGTTTTTGTTTCCCAGTTGATGTAAGGATTGTGCCGTGTAAGCCATGGAATTCCCAAGATCATGACGTGGTGTGGTGATGAAATTAAATCAAACGAAAGATTTTCTTGGTGTTTTCCAAACTGTAAACAGAAGGTAGGGGTGGTATATTGTACAGGTCCAGAGGCCAAGAGTGACCCATCCACGGTATGTACCTGTTCTGGTACTTCTTTGGGTATTTGTGCTATCTGTCGTTCCTTAGCCCAGGCTTCATCTAAATAGAGGCCACTGGCTCCACAGTCCAATAAGGCCAAGGTTCTTTCTTCCCGACCATCTGTTAAATGAAGGATAACTGGTAAAAGAAAAAGAGCAGTTCCTTCCTCCCTGGAAGAGCAAATAGAAGGTATATCACGATATCCCGCCCTCACCCTTCTTACTGAGGACGGGAGTTGGCGTTTCCCAATGGCTTGGTTGGACGAATGGGGAAAGCGCGAATTAGGTGAGCAGCTGCACCACAATATAGACAAAGCCCCTTCCTTCGTCTATGTTCTCTTTCACTGGCTGATAAAGGTCCTCGAGCCGTGTCAATCTGCATTGGTTCTTCCTCGGTATTCCCCTTAGGTTCAGGACGGACTTCCTCGGTGCGATGAGAGAAGGAGCGAGACGGTACTGAGTGAGATGGCAAACGACTCTTCTTTTTCTCCATTCTTCTTTCATTCAACCGATATTCTATCGTCAGAGCCTGGTCCATTAATCCTTTAAGGTTTTCTACTCTAGCAGAGTGCACTAGTTTATCTTTAATGTCCTCTCTGAGACCTCTACGGAACAGTGTCACCAAGGTACGTTCCACCCAGGTTGTTTCTGCTGCCAATTGTCTGAAGCGGGTGATGTATTGTAATACATCTTGACTCCCTTGTTGGACTTCGCAAAGAGCCTCTTCTGCTGAAGCCTCGAGTCCAGGGCGTTCAAACATCTGTTTAAAAGTAGTGATAAAGGTGGAATAATTAGACAGGCAGGGATCGTTTCTGGTTACTAGAGGTGTAGCCCAAGCCAAGGCTGGCCCCGATAAGGCACTAATCAAATACCCCACCTTGGTCTTGTCTTGTACAAATTGCGAGGGGCGAAAGGCAAAGTACACCGTCAAGGCATCCAGGAATTCTTTCAATTTGGTAGGATCCCCGGAAAAACGAGGTGTAGTGGCAGCTACTGCGGGGACATCTGTGGTCCTGGATGCAAAGGCTTGTCGATAGACAGTATTTTCAGTGCGTAACTGCTGGAGTTCTTGGGCCTGTTGTTGTAGCGTCATCAGCAGGGTCTGGCTCGTAGGTTCCGTGTTTGCCACTGGATTATCCATAATAGCGGACTGCAACTGGAGTTTTGGGCGTTGCAATCTGTCACGGTTTTCAATGGGCTTACCGTCGAAGCTGAGAGGCGTGGGGGAACGGCCCCGGTTCCGACAGGTTCTGCTCTGGCCGAGGTAGGGGCGACCCCTTCCGGTAGCCACGGTGCTGTTTGGTATGAGCAAACCACTACAGTCCGTGCCCTCCAGAAGGAGTCCCAGAGGAAAAATCCCAGTAGGGTAAAAAACCTCCACAGGAACTCCCTGGAATGAAAGGAGGACACCAGGGCGTTAGGACCAAAGATCAGGAAGACTGGGAAACAAGGCAGGTCAGGAACACACAGGAATCGCAGGAGGAAATCAATCAGAGCGTGACTACCACCAAGGAGTGTTGCAACGCAATGGACAAGCAGCTGAATTCCCCTTATATACCCCTAGACAGGAAGTAGGAAACACGAAGTAGAAATACCACCATCTTGGATTGGGGAAAAGAAAACAATAGTGAATCAGGTACGTGCGTCTAATAAAGAAAAACAATGCATGCTGGGCAGAGAGGAAGTGGTCAGCATGCTGGGAAGGAACAGGCAAGTATAAAGTACACCATGTGCAAGGGTTCGGTTTTGTTCTGGGGATATCGGTAAGTGGTGAGCAGGTAATGCAACATGCAAGAAATAAAATGTAAAGCGCATAATGCGCTGTATGCGGCCAGGCCTGAAACCCCCTCGGGGGCCTCAAGCCCTGCCGCGTCTGCCTTTATGGCAGAACCTGAAGTAAGGGAAGCGGCGAGTGCCGCGACCCTTAAACCAGCTCCTGGGAGCCTCCACGGCCCGCGCTCGGGCCGCGGCGTCCCCCGCGACCCGAGCGTCGGCCGCGGTGAAAACAAGGTGCCGTGCTGCGGCAACCTGAGCCTGCGGCCGCGGCGAGCGCCGCGGCCGCCGCGGCATAACAACCTTGGTTGCTTGTCCCCTTAATATGGATAAGTACAAGCAACTTCCCCTAATAAATGGTGTTGAGGTTCAGGCCTACAGGGACACAGGCACCAGTGTTACCATGGTAATAGAAAAACTGGTACACCCTGAACAACACCTACTTGGTCACCAGTACCAAGTGACAGACGCTCATATCAACACTCTTAGCCAACCCATGGCTGTTGTGAATCTCAACTGGGGGGGGGGGTTACTGGTCCAAAGAAAATTGTGGTTGCTTCAGATTTACCTGTAGACTGTCTACTAGGAAATGATTTAGAGACATCAGCTTGGGCAGAAGTGGAGTTGGAGGCTCATGCAGCAATGCTGGGCATTCCTGGGCATATTTTTGCTTTAACAAGGGCTCAGGCCAAAAAGCAAAAAGGACAGGGTGACTTGGATCCTGGAACAATGGACCAAGTGCTCCCTAAAGCTAGGGTTAGTAAGGGTAAATCCCTACCCACTATCCCTCCCTCTACAGATGATTCAACTTCTGAGGAAGAAGAATTTCCACCCTGTGCAGAACCTTCACCAGAAGAGCTGGCAGCAGACACTGCTGAGCTTTCGGGTGGAGGGGGGCCTGCCAGGGAGGAGCTGAGTGTGGCACAGCAATCCTGTCCCACATTAGAGGGTCTCAGACAGCAAGCTGTCAAACAGCAAAATGGGGATGGCAGTGACTCACATAGAGTTTACTGGGAGGACAACCTCTTGTACACAGAGGCAAGGGATCCAAAACCTGTAACAGCCAGGAGATTGGTCATTCCCCTGCAGTACAGAGAGTTCCTCCTAACTCTGGCACACGACATTCCTTTGGCTGGACATTTGGGTCAGATAAAAACATGGGAAAGGCTTGTCCCCCTGTTTCACTGGCCTAGGATGTCAGAGGACACAAAAGATTTTTGTAAGTCTTGCGTGACCTGCCAAGCCAGTGGCAAGACTTGTGGCACTCCAAAGGCTCCCCTTATTCCACTGCCTGTGGTTGGGGTTCCCTTTGAAAGGGTAGGGGTTGACATAGTTGGCCCCCTTGACCCTCCTACTGCTTCAGGCAATAGGTTTATCTTGGTGGTAGTGGACCATGCCACAAGATATCCTGAAGCAATTCCTCTAAGGACCACTACAGCACCTGCAGTGGCAAAAGCCCTCCTGGGAATCTTTTCCAGGGTGGGTTTCCCAAAAGAGGTTGTATCAGACAGGGGTAGCAACTTTATGTCTGCATACTTGAAGGCCATGTGGAAGGAATGTGGTGTAACATACAAATTCACCACACCTTATCATCCACAAACCAATGGACTGGTGGAGAGGTTTAATAAAACTCTCAAAGGTATGATAATGGGACTCCCTGAAAAACTCAGGAGGAGATGGGATGTCCTGTTACCTTGCCTCCTTTTTGCTTACAGGGAGGTACCCCAGAAAGGAGTGGGCTTCAGCCCCTTTGAACTCCTATTTGGGCACCCTGTAAGAGGTCCTCTAACACTTGTGAAGGAGGGTTGGGAACAACCTTTAAAAGCTCCTAAGCAAGATATAGTGGACTATGTACTTGGCCTAAGATCCAGAATGGCGGAGTACATGAAAAAGGCCAGTAAAAACCTTCAGGCCAGCCAAGAGCTCCAAATGCAATGGCATGACCAGAAGGCTGTTCTGATTCAGTACCAACCAGGACAGAAGGTGTGGGTATTGGAGCCTGTGGCCCCAAGAGCACTCCAAGACAAATGGAGTGGACCCCATCTCATTGTTGAAAAGAAGGGCGAGGTTACCTACTTGGTTGACCTGGGCACTGCCAGGAGTCCCCTTAGGGTGCTCCATGTCAATCGCCTTAAACCCTAATATGACAGGGCTGATCTCACCCTGCTCATGGCAACAGATGAAGGACAGGAAGAAGAGAGTGACCCTCTCCCTGATCTCTTCTCTTCCACTGAAGATGATGCTTTAGTGGAAGGTGGAAGTTTAGCAGACTGTCTTACTGCAGAGCAGAAAGACAACTACATAAATATCCTAGGTCAGTTTTCTGAACTCTTTTCAACTGTGCCAGGCACCACATCTTGGTGTGAACACACAATTGATACTGGAGACAGCTTGCCTGTCAAAAGTAAAATCTATAGGCAGCCTGACCATGTCAGGGACTGCATAAAGCAAGAAGTTCAGAAAATGCTTGATCTGGGAGTGGTTGAACATTCTGAAAGCCCATGGGCCTCTCCAGTGGTGCTTGTACCAAAGCCTCACTCAAAAGATGGAAAAAGGAAGATGAGGTTTTGTGTAGATTACAGAGGTCTCAACCAGGTAACAAAAACTGATGCTCACCCTATACCCAGGGCAGATGAGTTCATAGATACACTGGCATCTGCCAAGTATCTAAGCACCTTTGATTTGACTGCAGGGTATTGGCAGATCAAATTATCAAAGGATGCTAAAGCAAAAACTGCATTTTCGACTATTGGAGGGCACTACCAATTCACAGTAATGCCCTTTGGTTTGAAAAATGCACCTGCCACTTTTCAGAGGTTGGTGAATACAGTCCTGCAAGGGTTGGAGGCTTTTAGTGCAGCATATCTGGACGATATAGCTGTCTTTAGCTCCACCTGGGATGATCACCTGGTCCACCTGTGGAAAGTTTTGGAGGCCCTGCAAAAGGCAGGCCTCTCTATCAAGGCTTCAAAGTGCCAGATAGGGCAGGGGAAAGTGGTTTATCTGGGACACCTGGTAGTTGGAGAACAGATTGCACCACTTCAGGGGAAAATCCAAACAATCATAGATTGGATTCCCCCTACAACACAGACCCAGGTGAGAGCCTTCCTAGGCCTCACTGGGTATTACAGGAGATTCATTAAAAACTATGGCTCCATTGCAGCCCCACTTAATGATCTCACCTCCAATAAGATGCCTAAAAAGATATTGTGGACAGCTAGCTGTCAGAAAGCTTTTGAGGAGCTCAAACAGGCCATGTGTACTGCACCTGTCCTAAAAAGGCCATGTTACTCCAAGAAATTCATTGTTCAAACTAATGCATCTGAATTAGGGGTAGGGGCAGTCTTATCACAACTCAATTCTGAGGGCCAGGATCAACCTGTTGCTTTTATCAGCAGGAGGTTGACCCCTAGAGAAAAGCGTTGGTCTGCCATAGAGAGGGAGGCCTTTGCTGTGGTCTGGGCACTGAAGAAGTTGAGGCCATACCTGTTTGGCACCCACTTCATTGTTCAGACAGACCACAAACCTCTACTTTGGCTAAAACAAATGAAAGGTGAAAACCCTAAATTGTTGAGGTGGTCCATATCTCTACAGGGAATGGACTATACAGTGGAACATAGACCTGGGAGTACCCACTTCAATGCAGATGTACTCTCCAGATATTTCCACCTAGACAATGAAGACTCATCAGGTCATGGCTAGTCTTATTGTCCTTCGTTTGGGGGGGGGGGGGGTTGTGTAGGAAAGTACCATCTTGCCTGGCATGTTACCCCCATATTTCACTGTATATATGTTGTTTTAGTGTATGTGTCACTGGGACCCTGCCAGCCAGGGCCCCAGTGCTCATAAGTGTGCCCTGTATGTGTTCCCTGTGTGATGACTAACTGTCTCACTGGGGCTCTGCTAACCAGAGCCTCAGTGGTTATGCTCTCTCTGCTTTCCAAATTGTCACTAACAGGCTAGTGACCAATTTCACCAATTCACATTGGCATACTGGAACACCCTTATAATTCCCTAGTATATGGTACTGAGGTATCCAGGGTATTGGGGTTCCAGGAGATTCCTATGGGCTGCAGCATTTCTTTTGCCACCCATAGGGAGATCTGACTATTCTTACACAGGCCTGCCAGTGCAGCCTGAGTGAAATAACGTCCACGTTATTTCACAGCCATTTACCACTGCACTTAAGTAACTTATAAGCCACCTATATGTCTAACCTTCACCTGGTGAAGGTTGGGTGCAAAGTTACTTAGTGTGAGGGCACCCTGGCACTAGCCAAGGTGCCCCCACATCGTTCAGGGCAAATTCCCCAGACTTTGTGAGTGCGGGGACACCATTACACGCGTGCACTGCACATAGGTCTCTACCTATGTACAGCGTCACAATGGTAACTCCGAACATGGCCATGTAATATGTCTAGGATCATGGAATTGTCACCCCAATGCCATTCTGGCATTGGGGCGACAATTCCATGATCCCACCGGGTCTCTAGCACAGAACCCGGGTACTGCCAAACTGCCTTTCCCGGGGTTTCACTGCAGCTGCTGCTACTGCCAACCCCTCAGACAGGTTTCTGCCCTCCTGGGGTCCAGCCAGGCCTGGCCCAGGAAGGCAGAACAAAGGACTTCCTCAGAGAGAGGGTGTTACACCCTCTCCCTTTGGAAATAGGTGTCAGGGCTGGGGAGGAGTAGCCTCCCCCAGCCTCTGGAAATGCTTTGATGGGCACAGATGGTGCACATCTCTGCATAAGCCAGTCTACACCGGTTCAGGGATCCCCCAGCCCTGGCTGGCGTGAAACTGGACAAAGGAAAGGGGAGTGACCACTGCCCTGACCTGTACCTCCCAGGGGAGGTGCCCAGAGCTCCGCCAGCGTGCCCCAGACCTCTGCCATCTTGGATTCAGAGGTGTGCTGGCACACTGGACTGCTCTGAGTAGCCAGGGCCAGCAGGTGACGTCAGAGACTCCTTCTGATAGGCTCTTACCTTTCTTACTAGCCTATCCTCCCTCCTAGGTAGCCAAACCTCCTTTTCTGGCTATTTAGGGTCTCTGCTTTGGGGAATTCTTCAGATACCGATGCAAGAGCTCATCAGAGTTCCTCTGCATCTCCCTCTTCACCTTCTGCCAAAGGATCGACTGCTGACTGCTCAGGACGCCTGCAAAACCGCAACAAAGTAGCACCTTGCAACCTTGTATCGCTTCATCCTGCTGGCTTTCTCAACTGTTTCCTGGTGGTGCATGCTCTGGGGGTAGCCTGCCTCCTGTCTGCACCAGGAGCTCTGAAGAAATCTCCCGTGGGTCGACGGAATCTTCCCCCTGCAACCGCAGGCAACAAAAGACTGCATCACAGGTCCTCTGGGTCCCCTCTCAGCACGATGAGCGTGGTCCCTGGAACTCAGCAACTCTGTCCAAGTGAATCCCACAGTCCAGTGACTCCTCAGTCCAAGATTGGTGGAGGTAAGTCCTTGCCTCCCCACGCTTGACTGCATTGCTGGGTAACGCATGATTTGCAGCTGCTCCGGCTCCTGTGCACTCTTCCAGGATTTCCTTCGTGCGCAGCCAAGCCTGCGTCCCCGACACTCTAACCTGCAGTGCACGACCTTCTGAGTTGTCCTCCGGCGTCATGGGACTCCCTTTTCTGACTTCGGGTGGACTCCGGTTCACTCCTCTTCCAAGTGCCTGTTCCGGTACTTCTGCGGGTGCTGCCTGCTTCTGTGAGGGCTCCCTGACTTGCTGGGCGCCCCCTCTGTCTCCTCATCCAAGTGGCGACATCCTGGTTCCTCCTGGGCCACAGCAGCATCCAAAAACCCTAACCGCAACCCTTGCAGCTAGCAAGGCTTGTTTGCGGTCTTTCTGCGTGGGAACACCTCTGCAAGCTTCTTCATGACTTGGGACATCCAACCTCCAAAGGGGAAGTTCCTAGTCCTCTTCGTTCTTGCAAAACACCAAGCTTCTTCCATCCGGTGGCAGCTCCTTTGCACCCTCAGCTGGCATTTCCTGGGCATCTGCCCACTCTCGACACTGTCGCGACTCTTGGACTTGGTCCCCTTGTTTCCCAGGCACTCAGGTCCGGAAATCCACTGTTGTTGCTTTGCTGGTGTTGGTTTTCCTTGCAGATTCCCCCTATCACGACTTCTGTGCTCTCTGGGGGTTGTAGGTTCACTTTACACCTTCCTTACAGGGTCTTGGGGTGGGCTATTTTTCTAACCCTCACTGTTTTCTTACAGTCCCAGCGACCCTCTACAAGCTCACATAGGTTTGGGGTCCATTCGTGGTTCGCATTCCACTTTTGGAGTATATGGTTTGTGTTGCCCCTATACCTATGTGCTCCTATTGCAATCTATTGTAACTTTACACTGCTTGCATTACTTCCTTTTGCTATTACTGCATAATTTTGGTATTGTGTGCATATAACTTGTGTATATTTGGCATCCTCATACTGAGGGTACTCACTGAGATACTTTTGGCATATTGTCATAAAAATAAAGTACCTTTATTTTTAGTATATCTGTGTATTGTGTTTTCTTATTATATTGTGCATATGACACCAGTGGTATAGTAGAAGCTTTGCATGTCTCCTAGTTCAGCCTAAGCTTCTCTGCTATAGCTACCTTTTATCAGCCTAAGCTGCTAGAAACACCTCTGCTACACTAATAAGGGATAACTGGACCTGGTAGAGAGTGTAAGTACCCCTTGGTACCCACTACAAGCCAGGCCAGCCTCCTACAGAGGTCCAAAGTGAGCATGCTCCTCGTGCCAGATGAGGTTGTGGAGGAGGAGAGTGAACCTCTCCCTGACCTCCTCTCGGCACAGGAATTGATGGGTCAGTGGAGGGTGTCAACCTCTCTGCCATCCTGACCCCAGAGCAACAAGGTGACTGTTACCAGTTGCTGAGACAGTTTTCATCCCTGTTCTCGCTCACCCCTGAACTCACACATCTGTGCGTCCATGATATTGACACAGGAGATAGTCCCCCTGAAAAGAACAAAATGTACAGATTGTCAGATCGGGTGAGAACCAGCATCCAGGAGGAGGTCTCCAAGGTATTAGCTTTAGGGGTGATTGAGCCCTCCAGCAGTCCCTGGTCCAGTCCAGTGGTGTTGGTACCAAAGGCTGCCCCACTGGGCTCCAAACCAGAACTTTGGTTCTGCGTGGACTACAGAAGCCTCAATTCCATCACCAAGACTGACGCACACCCCATCCCCAGAGCTGATGAGCTCATTGGCAGGGTAGGCACTTCCAAATTCCTCTGTACGTTTGATTTAACATCAGGGTACTGGCAGATCGCCTTGACTGACGAAGCGAAAGAGAGGTCAGCATTCTCAACCGGTGAGGGCCATTATCAATTGCGTGTGATGTCCTTTGGCTTGAAGAATGCCCCTGCTACCTTCCAACGCTTGGTTAACAGAGTCCTGGCTTGCAAGAATGCTTTCTGTGCCACACAATTAGTCCACATTGCTGTCTACAGTGCCAGCTGGGAGTAACACCTGCTTCACCTCCAGGAGGTGCTTCAAGCCTTGCAACAGGCAGGCCTGACAAGGCCAGCAAGTGCCAGATTGGGTAGGGTTCTGTGGTGTATTTGGGACACCTGATAGGTGGTGGCAAGGTGCAGCCCCTCCAGGCCAAGATTGGAACCATGATGGACTGGCAACCACCTAAAACCCAAACCGAAGTGAGAGCCTTCCTAGGCATCACTGGCTACTACAGAAGATTTGTTAAGGGCTATGGCACCACTGTTGCCTCCTTAACTGAGCTGATTTCTAAGAAGCAGCCCAGGTTGGTGATCTGGACAGAGGCTTGTCAGAAATCCTTTGATTTTCTCAAAGAAGCCATGTGCATAGCGCCTGTGCTCAGCACCCCTGTTTACTCCAAGGAGTTCACAGTTCAGATGGACACTTCAGAGCATGGCATAGGGGCAGTCCTACCACAGCTGATAGAGACGGGCCTAGACCAACCAGTAGCCTTCATTAGCAGGAGGTTACTTCCACAGGAAATGAGGTGGAGTGCAATTGAAAGAGAAGCCTTTGCTGTGGTCTTTGGCACTGAAGAAGCTGAGTCCATACCTGTTTGGGACTCACTTCCGGGTTCAGACAGACCACAGGCCCTTGAGATGGCTCATGCAAATTAAACTCTAGAGGTGGTCCATCTCCCTAAAGGGAAAATACTTTATAATGGAGTATTGCCCAAGGACTGACCAGGCCAATGCTCATGGTGTTTCCCGATTCTTCTGCCTTAGTGAAGAGTGCTCCCAAGGGGTTGGGTAGCTCTCCCCACTTTCAGCTGGGAGAGGGGGGGGAAGTTAGACCTGACAGGCTTAGGGTGGTCTTCCCCCAACTTTTTGCCTGCCTCCATCCATTTTTCTGATCTCATTTGTGCTGGTTTTAGGACTTTACCACTGCTGACCAGTGCTGAAATGCTTGTGCTCGCTCCCCTAAACATGGTAACATTGGCTCCTACCCAATTGGCATATTTCAATCATGGGTAAAGTACCCGCCAAACGAGAAGAGATTTGGTTTTGGTTAGCTCAAAAAATAAATGCACTGGAAGAAGTATTTCCCCATACGGGACCTCAGGATAAGCACAGAATATTAACTATGCGCTTGCCATTTGGGATGGTTCCCACTATAGATAACTAAAATACTTGGGGCACGGTATTTGCCACGCTCTATACTGCCACACATGGTACACCGACACTTGCCAACTTACCGGAAGAGTTGAAACAAGTTCAAGACGCATACGGGGCTTCCCCGGCCCTGGACTTGGGGATGCAACTTATGGGCAATTTTGCCACAGTATCCTCAATTATATTAAGTAACCTTGAAGGGGAAGCAGTCGCACTAGTGGTGCGCATGCGGCTCCGGGACGTTCCTCCGCAGGATCATTACGGAGAACTACTTTAGCATTGGTCGAGATAGTCTGGGGGCCAGACCAACAAAACGACAATTCCAGGATAAATCTAATAAAGATTCTACCAAGCAAGCTCTTTAGGGTACTAAACGCTGGTACAAAAAACACCTAAAAAAGAAAGGGGAGAATCTCTGCATATGGAGACCCCACAGAATAGATATAATCTCAGAAATTGAGATAATATAAAAAAGCCTGACCGATATCAATATACTGATACATGCCAATATCGTTCCTTTCAGGACTCACCGGAAAAACGCAGTGAGAGAGGTGGGCGGTCAGAGCGAAGAACTGAGTACGTGAAACCGAGGCAGGAATCACAACGCTCAACAGAAGTTTCTGTTAAAAAGAAGAGAAACTTCCCCAACAAAAAACCCAATTCAAAAAGAAAAAGGTGGCAGCAGTTGACATGCCACTCAAGAAGAGGGCTCTACTGAAGAACAAGAAGTGGGCATTAGCGCTATTAGACAGCGCGGCAGAGGTCACAATATTTTGCTGGAATGTTCTAGAGCATATGGAGGTGAAAGCAACTAATGACTTCCTACAAGTAGAAACTGCGGACATGCGTGTCCCCACGCCTGATAGGGTGTACAAAGTAACGTTACAGTTAGAAGGAGACATTGAACGCACAATCAACACAATCTTTTGGGACCGCGTCATAAACATATATGATATTCTACGGGCCGAAAGGGATTGGCCACCTGAATTTGTCCGTACTTGCCAATATGGGGAAGATGTTATCAAACCTTCTTTCTCGCCTCTTGTTCCCAAGGAGCTCGCAGAATCCTATGCCATCGATTGGGCATTGGCACAGGCACCCGCGTTATATTGCAACCACATAGGGTAGGATAAAGATTCCCCCATCATGTAATTCCAATTAAAAATCAACCCCAACCACAACCCCAGTACCCAATAAAACATGATGCTAAAGCACCCATGAGGGAATTCCTCACACAACTGGAGTACCAGGCCGTAATAGAACCCTGTGTATCACCAATGAATAATCCTGTATTCCCAGTAGCTAAACCAGACCATTCATATAGAATAGTCTTAGACTACAGACATTTAAACAGTCATACACGCACATACGCTATACAAAACTCACATAGCACAGCACTAATGAACAACATAGTGCGCAAAAAATACAAAACAACACTGGACATTTCCAATGGGTTCTTCTGCCAAAATATAGCACCTAAGAGTAGAGACTTAACAAGTTATAACGCACTAGGCTCCCAGAAAAAATTATGTTTTTTACCCCAGGGGTGCAAGAACAGTCCAGGACTGTTCGCGGCTCGTGTGACTTCAATATTGCACGACATTGACCCTGAAGCATTGTCCTATGTAGATGATATCTATCTCACGGATGATGAACTACTACAACATCTAAGACGGGTAGCCCTCATTGTTGTGGGATTTGTGGCAGTTCAGCTACAAATTCAATTTCAAAAAAACAAAAATAGCCTTCCTTAGCGTCCTGTTTTTGGGATATGAGCTATCAAGTGAAGGAAAGAGCCTAGCGCCACAATTCTTGGAAAAATGCGCACAGTTACAACCTCCAAATACAATTACAAAACTCCAATCCCTATTGGTTTTTCTAAATTTTGGCAGAACTTACATTCCAGATTACACATCATGCATAAAACCTTTATATGACTTAATACATCCCGACTTTTCCAGTAAATTCTCGATAGTCGAACATACATGGATTCTCAGACATGCTTGCAGCACAACACCTACACACAAGGGACCACAAAAAACACCTGGTTATCAGAGTAATTGCTGGTGCCATTGGTTTCACCTACGTAATTTTCAATGAGGGTGAAACAGTCCTGATTGCTTACAAATCACATTTGTAGTCAACAACCAAAACAACGTTTTGCTCCCACTGAGAAAATTCTCACTGCTGTTCAGATGGCCGTCATTAAAGAAAGACCACTATCCCAGAGGAAACGCATTATTGTCGTCTCTCCAATTCCATCCCTTGAGGCTGTTACCAAAGCAAGCGTTCCAAACACTAAAGCATTACATCCATGTTGGATTCAATGGGCAACGTCTTTGACAGCCACTGACGTTGACTACATTTTTGACCCAACATTGCAAACTCAAGAATTTTTGCAATATGAACTAGAGTACTGAGTTCCGGCAAATACACTGCCTATAGATCAATATCAAAGAGTCATGTACACCGATAGCTCGCCACAACCTGCTATTGGCAAAAAACATCAATACTCCCTTGCTTGCGCAGTTGTAAGTGGCTACATGGAGGATGATAAATTCTGTCCCCGGCATACATTTACGCAAACCCTATGGGATTGCAGAGCACAACTAGCAGAGCTAAAGGCTCTGGTTATGGCACTGGAACACACGGATCCTGCACAGCTAACACTGACTGTCTGTAATTCGTATTACTGTGGCCAGTCCTTCAATGAATATCTACATTATTGGCGCCAGAATGGGTTCAGAGATTCAAAGGCAACACCATCAAACACAGACTTCTGTGGGGGAAAGTAGCAGATCTGAAGGAAACGCTACAAAACGTCCATGTTGTACACACACTTGGACACCAGCGCGTTGGAATACACGTTGCTGGAAATACACTGGCTGGTGAGGCAGCCAAATCAGCAGGAGCTACGGCTACTGTTTCTGCAGTAACCTGTTCTGGAACAAAACCAGACAATGACATATGGGCTGCCGTGAAAGCCACGGCTGAAGGCACACCCTATCCACAAGCACTTCCTGCTAAATATTCCTACCGAATGGGAGGCTGCCTAGATGCCGAAGTGAAAATACCAGGCGTGGGAGTTTGAGTAAGACATGAGATCAGAGTTGATTAAAGCAGCGCATGAGGCGGCTACAATATCATTATTGCAAGCACGTTATTGGTGGCCAGGTCTATACAAACAGGCCAAGCAGTATGTCCTTTGTTGTGACATCTGCCAACAAATTAAGGGTTCCACCGTCAAACACCCACCATAGATACCCCTCCTAATTTCCAACAAACCATTACAATGTGTGTACTTGGACCATTGTGGTCCCCTAACACCGGACATTGCATACAAATATATTTTAGTCACTGTTGACTCTTGCTCCAGATTTCTATGTGTGTGGCCACAATGCTGGGCTGATGCTCGGACTGTTATTAAAGATTTGCAAATCTTTATCAGCACATATGCAGTTGCGGCTTTCCACTCGGACCAAGGCCCTGCTTTCGCCTCAAGGGCATTCAAGGACGCCAGGGCTTTGTTAGGGGTCCAACTCCATTACTCGTCTCCATTTCATCCCGAGGGAAATAGTGTTGTGGAGCGGCGAAACCGTGATTTAAAGCAGTCCTTAACAGCCAGAGTCTTAGGTACGGGCCGTAGTTGGAGTAATCACCTGTATGGAGTCAAGAGAGCACTTAACAATCTGCTTAGAAGGTCCCTGGGGGGCAATACTTCATACGAGTGCCTGTTCGGAACTCAAATGAATGTTCCAGATCTTGATGGTCCTGGCGTGGAGGCGGCAGAACACCTTTTGACATCAATGAACGTGACAACATCGCTTCTGCCAGTGCTGTCTCCGCAGGAATTAAGGCTGTACTAATAACACCTACCAGCTGGATTCCTAAAGTTGGGGATCTAGTACGTGAAAAGGTTGCTGTGAAAAAAGGAGTTCGGTCCTTCCTATTGTGCACCGGTCCCAGTTTTGGGAATACACGGTACCAGTACTGTCATTCTACCACCGTTGGCTGGTGCTAAAGAAAATCGCTTTGTATCTATTGACAATGTTAAGTTACACCATGTGACCGTTCCTGCACAGCAGACCAAGAGGTGCAGCCAGTAGTTCCCGAATCCCTCTCACTACTGGTGAAGACGTCCCTCTACAAGTTTTGAGCAGCAATGCCGATACCTCTCCGAGCTTGGGGAGGGTGGAACATGATCTTGCATTAGTTCCACTAACATCTGTTACAACAAACAATACTGAAATTACTGGTTCATTTGACACAACTTCAACACAGACAGATGGCATCATTTACTGTGAACCACCGGGGGAGACCCCTACCAGTTCTCCTCCTACAAATACAGCTCCAGCTTTTGCACGAACTGCTTCTGGATATTTTGCCGACATCAACAACAGTATGGCTTTCCTTCACTCTATTAGCTTTCCTCCTTTGGATTGGCTTTGTTATAACATTCTTTCTTTTAATACATGGTCATTTTCTTCCTGAAAGATCAACAGTTGAACTGGTGGATGAGGTCCTAAAACCCTATTTTTCTTCTCACAAGGTCCGTAGAGACTTGTCCTTCGTGAACATTTCCGCTATACCAACTGCTGATGAGATTGTTTGGGATAAAGTCACATTTGATATATACGGCCCCACGAAGGTCATTCAAATACCATATGTGTTTAAACTTTTAATGAACGATGTAATAATACTGATGACTGGAATGTGAAAACAGTTGATTCTATGATGACTGAATTGCAGTATTTTACTGTATTTGAAAGTGAAGATGTTTATCAATCTAAAGAAAATTATGGTGATATCTTTTGCTATAATTATTATGGGCACCATTTCATTCACAGAGCTAGTACCCCAAAGACTATTTTTAATTATACACAATGGGAACATTGTCCAACTCCACCACAAGGGAGTTCTAAAACATATTCTGAAAAATTAGCATATTTTTCTGGGCACAATGTAAAAAATGCTGTCATATTATTTTAAATGACCATCAATGGAAAATCTACGTATATTATTGACAGATATGAAATTCATTTATTCGGATTCCTTTGTTTCCCGGTTGGCTATAGAAGTCTATGAATATTGGCTGAAGTCGATTGACTTAAAAAGTGTGTGGGGAACAAGAAATTGGCAAATAAAGGGGAAGAAAGCATTGTTTAGAGCATGCCTGATACCTGTTCAAATGATATTTTTAAATGAAACTGTATAACAAACAAGTTGTTTAGGCTTAGCAAAGATTAAGGAATTGAATGCGCCCAGTATTCCTGCCCTTGCAAAATTTTACAAATGGCAAAAGTATATAAATGCAAGTGAAGATCAGCTCGATGAAGTGGTCCAGAATGGCACGTTTAATGCTTCACTGTTTATTGTGTCCAAAAGATACCAATGGGTGTCATAAACATTTTGTAAACTCTATGGGGGTTTTTAGAACTAGTAGTCCGGACCCTCGATATGTGTCTTCCGAACATGCGAGTATAGTAACAACATGCAGTGCAGGGAAACTATGCCAACAATGGTTGAAGAGTTCCTCACTTGATGCTGTTAGAGAACACCTCAGTTTCCTGTCTAATAACACTGATTTACAGGACTTCCTGTTAGGCCCCAGAAAACAATACAGAATGCGCTTCTTATACGCAGTTTATAATGAAATTTGGAGGCTTTCCAAATAAAAAGCTGCTGCCCGGTTAAGGCAAATAGATCAGGAAAACTTACAGAAGGCATTACCTGTTGTAGATAATGGGATTAATACCCTCCGACCGGTTATACACCTTAAACATTGTTGTTTCTTCTGCAATTGACATAATACAAAGTGACATGTCTTCTTTACACCATGGACAGAGTCAACTAAGGTCCATTCTGCAGTTGGGTTGGACACTTCAAACATTGAAGGAAGGTTGCGTTCCCTGGCAACACGTTAGCGCAAGGGACATATTTTCCACATTTAATTTAACGTGACAACAACAACTAATGGCTAAGAAAGAAGCGACTTACGTCATATTAAATATTGAAAAATTTGAAAAGTTGCCTTTTACTGTGGCCGAAATACCATCTGCTGAGTGGTTAATACCATGGGTTATTAATCTCCCTATTTCAACACTTAAATTCACATCCTGCTTAAAACACATTCCAGTAGGCAGATATGAAAGGCTGGGAGATAGTTATATCCATGAGGTGTGGGAGCTGCCCTTCTCATACAAATGTCTCTGTGGCATGAAAGAGGTCTTTCTTAGCGGTAGTGAATGCGAGACTTCTGTCAGAGATTCAATGGTTTGTAAACAGCTGTCCTTGCACGGGGCGTGTAACGCTTCGGCAGTGAATTTGGCTTATCTGAAGGGCGTTCCAGTCCCCTTGATTAGACCTGCGTTCCAGGTGCTCTATAATGGCAGTTTTGTCCTCCTCAATAGTGAAAGATGTTGTGGGAGGCTAGCCGAAACAGTCTATGTTGTTTCGGTATCTAAGATTGTTACATGCTGTGGGAATGTACTTTTTCCTCCCACAAGAGAGAAAGAAGTAGCTGAGATTTGGCCACATATCGCTACTTCTAATGTGAATTTTGACAAGTTGAGCAGACTCAAGGCTTTATTGTTCCAAAAACGTAGCGCCCACATCTGCACGCGAGACCAATACGCTTCAGGTGGCAAGGTCATCGGCAGAGATACAGTCCCTTTTAAGTACTAACTTTCCGAGATACTTTGGTGACGTGGGACAAATATTTAATCTGTCCAGTACTACTGTAATCACAAATTTCTTTAAGGCTGTTGGTTCTGGTTTCATTCACACCTTCTCCTCTATATTCTGTTTGACACCATCAGCCATCCACTCAATATTTTCCAGTATTTTCGGGGGATTTCCGATAACTTCGGCTATAATAGATGGTATCTTGCTATTGCTACTTTTTCTGCGCAATGGCTGTCACGCCACAACAAAGAAGACTGAAGGGGCTCCCACCAGCACAGCTGTCATGAACGCATGATGCAGTACTTTAGAGCAACACTCCTGGAGCAATTGGAGTGTGACTGGTCTCTGTCATTCAGACCGGTTTTGCATTGTGTGCAGCCCGTGTTTCGGTGACTCTGGTGCTCATTCGAACATGCACTTAAAGTTTGTCTTTCTACGCAGCACTTGCTTTTATCGGACACTGATCTGTTGGTGTTCTCGCTGAGGGCTCATTATCAGACATGCGCGTTGAGGATGCGTTTGCTACGGGAAGCTGCTTATGAGTTGCCCATTGTGGAGGATGCAGCTCTAAACTCACTGTTGGGCACATCACGGAATGCTTCTGCCTTGGCTGGAGCACAGGCTTTGGAACATAAATGCTCCTTAGTTTTCCTTGGTGATGAACTTCCTCCTTTACCACCTGCCGAAGTGGAAGATTTCCTTTCTTCAATAATCCCGGATTTGATTGGCAACTTCCAAAATAACTCTGACTCTTGAAATTCGGCCTTTTCTACGCCACAGTTACCATTTAAATTGTCCTTTTATACATGCTCAAGTATCTTTTTTAACTTGTCATTATTGACATTCTTACATATATATCTTAGGTTGAGTTGTAGTTGCTTTTATGCATAATCAGGCTTTGAACCGGCAAGGGGGGGGGTGTTGTGCTGCCATTTTAGTTATAGCTTCATACACATTATTTTAGCAAAGTAGGCCTGCCGCTGTGCACTTTAACCAAGATATATTTTATTCAGCTTTGTTTAAAATAGCCACATTTGCGGTCTTGTTTTATTTATTTCTGTCTAGCTGTTCTTTGCCTAGGCCAGCACTGCGTTCTTAAACAAGACATTTCTTTCACTCTGTCCTTTTCTCAAGGCTGCAGTAAGATAAGTTGCCGGTAAACGTGGTAACGCTTTGTCTCTAGTGTTCATAGAAAAATACACACTCTTACGTAGGGATCTTTTCTCAGAACATCAGCTGTTTTATTATAAAAACACTTCTCTGTCCCATACACGTTAGAGGGAGATTCCAGCCAGATGACCACGATTTTATGCTGATCACTGAACGCTTTGCTACAACTGCTTATGTAGACTACAGACCTCTTATTCAGGTATGAGGGATGATGTCTTCCCAGGGAAACCTGAAGGGCAGAACTAGAGCTTAACATGCTGTGCTCTAACATAGCCTAGGTAGGAATTATTTTAAAGATTCTACTGACAACATGGTAGCGTTATTTTTATGCTTCACTCTCCTCATCACTATTTTAATCCTGTCATGCTTTATCGTCCTGGTAATTGAAGTATATGCTTTATTGTCTAAGATGCAGTTGCTTAATCAAAATTTTATGGAAACATATACTGCCTCTAATTGTACTTGTATATGTGAGACTAATGTAACTGAGAGAAATGTATGTGATCTGAGTGACCACAATTTCCCTGAGGAGTCAATTGTGTCATGCGCTCGACTGCCCAATCATCCCTTCCCTTGGGTAGATGAGGCACTGCTAGTTAACCTGACCAAAACACGGAGTAGGCCGACAGGTGTCACCTGTAATGGGTTAGACTCAGTCCCCCACAGTGAAAGTGATTCTGCCGCCCAAATCCAGTAGTCTCATTAGCATAATGAGAGCCTAAGCGACAATATGCGAGCCTGCTTTACCCATAGCTCGGCAAAGATTACCCACTCAACATGTGGCAATGAAGAATAGATGGAAGAGAGTACGTTCATCAAAGACATGCTGCACAGTGACAAAAAAGATGTTCAGAAGAAGTTGTAAAGCTCGTCTAAGATCTGCCTACTGAACAGCAGGTTGTGTGTAGAGTGGTACTATGTCATTTGACCATCTCTTCTTACTGACCTCAGGGTTATCTCCTGCCTGAGTACCTGGCAGAAACTGGGGGGCAGCGTGCTTGTGAAATTCTAGTTTTACTGGATGTCAGACTCAAGTCCAGCAGCACATCAACAGTCCATGGGTTGGTCCTATCCTAAAGGTGCCTAAGCAATGATCAGTGGATCTCTGATTTTGGATAGACTTTCAGGCTTAATTCTATTATGAAGACAGATACTGATCTTATCTTCCATGCTTATGAGCTAGTTGACAGACTGGGTGCAGCAACGTATCTGAGAGCCTTTGATTTGATAAGTGGTTATTGCCAAATCACCCTGCTGCCAAGGAGAAGATGGAATTCTCCATCCTAGAGAGCTTCTGACTACAAAATGCTCTGCCACCTTCAAGCTTTTTGTCAACTCTATGTTAGCCTGGAGGAGTTATAGCTGGCCTAAGTTGATGACATTTCTGTCTTCAGCAGTTCATGGAACTTGAAGCACCTGAAACAGGTGATGGTGAGGATGCAGGGGACTAAACTGATTATCAAGACCAGTATTTGCCAAGTTGGGCAGCCCTCTGTGGTCTTTCTTAGACACCAAGATGAGAACAGAAAGATATGATCCAAGGAAGCGAAAGCACAGCAGTACTTGACGGGGTGATTGCCATATCTCTGGTCATGTGAGGGCTCTCACCACATACTACAGGAACTTTGTGGCCAAGTATGGGGTCATAGTCACCCCTCCGAAAGCGATGACCACCAAGAAGTAACCCTGACAATTGTTCTGTACTGTGGTGTGTGAGACGTCCTTCAATGGCCTGACATCTGCACTGTGCAATGCATCTATCCTGAAGGCCCCTGGCAACAGTCATACCTTCATCTTGAAGATTGTTGATTCTGACAAGAGAGTTGGTGCCCTACTCGTCCAGCTCTATGCGAACAGCAAGAAGCATCCAGGTGTCTTCAACAGTTGCAGGCTGCTTTCTGAAAAGCAGAACTAGGCCACCATCAAACTGAGTGCTTTGACATTGTGTGGGCCTTTTGAAACCTTCGACCTTGTTCTCTTGTGGTCCAGATAGATCAAAAACATCTCAAGTGTCTGATAGCTATGAAGGGAGAGAACACCAGGTTGCTCCAGTGGTCAATCTCTTTGCAGGTGTCATGATACATTATAAGACAGGGTTGCAGCACGAGAATGCAGAATGACTTTCTAGTCGGTTTTCCTACTCTAATGCCCGGGCTTCTCCAAAAGTGGAGAAAGTGCTAGACAGACAGATCTGGAGGGCGTATTTCGAGATGGAAATTTTGCCTGTGTGGCTAGAGTATGCAACCCTACTCCAGAGTAGCTGCAGGACAGGCACGTCTTTTAGACTCACCTCACTCCTTTGCAGTGCATAGCCTTCCCTGCGCTTCAGACAGCCAATGCCCATCTCTTCCTGAAGAGTTTCTCATTACTCTCTTCTTCTAGGCAACTTTTATTTCATTCACAAGCACTTCCTCGGCAGTCAGTGGGCTCCATCCTTCAGTGTCATTCAAGGTTCCTTGCATGGCTCTGGAAAGTGTGTCCCCCATATCAATCTTAAGCATTTTTGACTCCCACTTCAGTTTATATGCTGACTCCCACCTCCGCTGATAGGCTGATACAGATTGTGGGAGAGAGAATGAATTAACCAAACACATATAACTTATTTTGGAGGATAACAAAGATCAGAGAGGTAAATAACATTGATGTGAATTGATTCAATGTATAAGAGATCGGATTTTAAACAATGATGGTTTCTATTGTAATGACAACCATTTGGTGATCAAGTATTATTGAGCCTTGGCAAAGAGTTACCTTGAATCATGTGTTTACTGGTTCTGATGTAATGCTATTTGGATATTGCTTCACTCAAGCTTGACCAAAATAGATTCATGAGTAAAGGTACCATTAATCTGAAGAAACATTGGAGTAATGTATTTTCAAAAATCTTAGATTTGTTTTGGATTTATTGATACCTACTGTATTGTTTACTGATCATTGGACACACCTGTGGAGTTGGGGGGCAAAGGTTATAGACTGTGTTTCCTCAATCCACAAGTCTGACGATTTCAATAGAGAGGAAAGCCATGCTGTCTTGTATTCTTTACACTTCTTAGTCTGCAGTCTGATGGTGTCCCTTGCTGCAGATGTACAGAGAACCAGCAGAAATGGTGCGTTTCTCTGCAAGATAAGCAAGAGGTGCTGGTTGTGATGGATTTGTAAATTATAAAGCTGTTTTTTCAGATGGTCTGGGCCACCAGAGGGAGACAAAAAGAGTACCATCATGATGTGGGGGGGATGTGATAATTTTTCTTCAGACCCTGAATGAGCCATGCTATAGTGTGTAGAATGCCCTTAAGGCATGCCAAAGTGGAGTCTGGGAGGCCATTGAGTAAATCAGTGGTTCTTAACCTGTGGTCCGCTGAGTCCTTGGTGTCCGCAATAGCTACTCAGGGGCTCCATGACTGGGTAGAAAATAAAATAGCATTATGATTGACAAAGTATAAATAAATAAAGAAGCAAAACTGAAAATGTTTCATTTTAAAACATTCTGCGAATGTGAATGTATTTGAAATTGGAGGTTTCAAGTTGGTATTCTTAGTTTGATTCATTGGAGCAGTGCAAGTAAACCAAATAGAATATAATCTAGATCAGTGGTTCCCAACCTGTGGTCCGGGGATCCCTGAGGGGCTGTGAAGCCTCCTCTGGGGGTCTACGACTGCTTCAAAAATTAAATATTATTGACACATTAGGTACCCCGCATTCAGTAATACACAGTGGGGGGTGGGGTCCCCGGGTTCCAGTAATGATAAAGTGGGGGTCCACAGAAGTCAAAAGGTTGGGAACCACTGCTATAGATGATGGATGGTCTCAACTGAAGTGCTGAGAAAAAGAGGGCATGCATTTGGAGCAACAAAAGGACAGACTGATATGCTAATTTATCATATCTCTTCACCTTCAAAAATTAAAGAACAAATTCAGACAAGCCACAACCTTGCCATTCAATTTTTTTAAATTATTTTTCTGTGTTTGATTGTGGATTATAGAAAATATTTTAATGGTTGTGTAATTGATGTATACTCGTTTCTGTATTTGTGAGTATTGTTTTGAGGTTCAAATTATAGAAATTGCTTAGGCTGAGGGTCCCCGACTTCTGACTCAGTGACGGTGTGAGAAAGTAGCCTCTTTCTAGCCTTGTTACCCCCACTTTTGGCCTGTTTGTGAGTATATGTCAGGGTGTTTTCACTGTCTCACTTGGAACCTGCTAGCCAGGGCCCAGTGCTCATAGTGAAAACCCTATGTTGTCAGTTTGTTTGTTATGTGTCACTGGGACCCTGCTAGCCAGGACCCCAGTGCTCATATGTTTGTGGCCTATATGTATGTGTTCCCTGTGTGATGCCTAACTGTCTCACTGAGGCTCTGCTAACCAGAACCTCAGTGGTTATGCTCTCTCTGCTTTCCAAATTTGTCACTAACAGGCTAGTGACTAAATTTACCAATTCACATTGGCATACTGGTACACCCATATAATTCCCTAGTATATGGTACTGAGGTACCCAGGGTATTGGGGTTCCAGGAGATCCCTATGGGCTGCAGAATTTCTTTTGCCACCCATAGGGAGCTCTGACAATTCTTACACAGGCCTGCCAGTGCAGCCTGAGTGAAATAACGTCCACGTTATTTCACAGCCATTTACCACTGCACTTAAGTAACTTATAAGTCACCTATATGTCTAACCTTCACCTGGTGAAGGTTGGGTGCTAAGTTACTTAGTGTGAGGGCACCCTGGCACTAGCCAAGGTGCCCCCACATCGTTCAGGGCAAATTCCCCGGACTTTGTGAGTGCGGGGACACCATTACACGTGTGCACTGTACATAGGTCACTACCTATGTACAGCGTCACAATAGTAACTCCGAATATGGCCATGTAACATGTCTAAGATCATGGAATTGTCACCCCAATTCTAGCATTGGGGGGACAATTCCATGATCCCCCGGGTCTCTAGCACAGAACCCGGGTACTGCCAAACTGCCTTTCTGGGGTTTCCACTGCAGCTGCTGCTGCTGCCAACCCCTCAGACAGGTTTCTGCCCTCCTGGGGTCCAGGCAGCCCGGGCCCAGGAAGGCAGCACAAAGGACTTCCTCTGAGAGAGGGTGTAACACCCTCTCCCTTTGGAAATAGGTGTGAAGGCTGGGGAGGAGTAGCCTCCCCCAGCCTCTGGAAATGCTTTGATGGGCACAGATGGTGCCCATCTCTGCATAAGCCAGTCTACACCGGTTCAGGGATCCCTCAGCCCTGCTCTGGCGCGAAACTGGACAAAGGAAAGGGGAGTGACCACTCCCCTGACCTGCACCTCCCAGGGGTGGTGCCCAGAGCTCCTCCAGTGTGTCCCAGACCTCTGCCATCTTGGAAACAGAGGTGTTTGTGGCACACTGGACTGCTCTGAGTGGCCAGTGCCAGCAGGTGACGTCAGAGGCTCCTTCTGATAGGCTCTTACCTCTCTTGGTAGCCAATCCTCCTTCCTAGGTAGCCAAACCTCCTTTTCTGGCTATTTAGGGTCTCTGCTTTGGGGATCTCACCAGATAACAAATGCAAGAGCTCACCAGAGTTCCTCTGCATCTCCCTCTTCACCTTCTGCCAAATGATCGACCACTGACTGCTCAGGACGCCTGCAAAACCGCAACAAAGTAGCCAGACGACTACTAGCAACCTTGTATCGCTTCATCCTGACGGCTTTCTCGACTGTTTCCTGGTGGTGCATGCTCTGGGGGTAGCCTGCCTCCTTCTTGCACCAGGAGCTCTAAAGAAATCTCCCGTGGGTCGACGGAATCTTCCCCCTGCAACCGCAGGCAACAAAAGACTGCATCACCGGTCCTCTGGGTCCCCTCTCAGCACGACGAGCGTGGTCCCTGGAACTCAGCAACTCTGTCCAAGTGACTCCCACAGTCCAGTGACTCTTCAGTCCAAGTTTGGTGGTGGTAAGTCCTTGCCTCCCCACACTAGACTGCATTGCTTGGTATAGTGTGATTTGCAGCTGCTCCGGCTCCTGTGCACTCTTCCAGGATTTCCTTTGTGCACAGCCAAGCCTGGGTCCCCGACACTCTAACCTGCAGTGCACAACCTTCTGAGTTGTCCTCTGGCGTCGTGGGACTCCCTTTTGTGACTTCGGGTGGACTCCGGTTCCCTCCTCTTCTAAGTGCCTGTTCCGGTACTTCGGCGGGTGCTGCCTGCTTCTGTGAGGGCTCCCTGACTTGCTGGGCGCCCCCTCTGTCTCCTCATCCAAGTGGCGACATCCTGGTCCCTCCTGGGCCACAGCAGCATCTAAAAACCCTAACCGCGACCCTTGCAGCTAGCAAGGCTTGTTTGCGGTCTTTCTGCGTGGGAACACCCGTGCAAGCTTCTTCACGGCGTGGGACATCCATCCTCCAAAGGGGAAGTTCCTAGTCCTCTTCGTTCTTGCAAAACACCAAGCTTCTTCCATCCAGTGGCAGCTTCCTTGCACCCTTAGCTGGCATTTCCTGGGCTCCTGCCCACTCTCGACACTGTCACGACTCTTGGACTTGGTCCCCTTGTCTTACAGGTACTCAGGTCCGGAAATCCACTGTTGTTGCATTGCTGGTGTTGGTTTTCCTTGCAGAATCCCCCTATCACGACTTCTGTGCTCTCTGGGGGTTGTAGGTACACTTGACACCTACCTTTCAGGGTCTTGGGGTGGGCTATTTTTCTAACCCTCACTGTTTTCTTACAGTTCCAGCGACCCTCTACAAGCTCACATAGGTTTGGGGTCCATTCGTGGTTCGCATTCCACTTTTGGAGTATATGGTTTGTGTTGCCCCTATACCTATGTGCTCCTATTGCAATCTGTTGTAACTGTACACTGCTTGCATTACATTTCTTGCTATAACCTGCATAATTTTGGTTTGTGTACATATATCTTGTGTATATTTCTCATCCTCATACTGAGGGTACTCACTGAGATACTTTTGGCATATTGTCATAAAAATAAAGTACCTTTATTTTTAGTATAACTGTGTATTGTGTTTTCTTATGATATTGTGCAAGTGACACTAGTGGTACTGTAGGAGCTTCACTCGTCTCCTAGTTCAGCCTAAGCTGCTCTGCTAAGCTACCTTTTCTATCAGCCTAAGCTGCTAGACACCCTATACACTAATAAGGGATACCTGGGCCTGGCACAAGGTATAAGTACAATGTGTTCTTTGAGGTTGGTGTCCAGGGTAAATCCAAGTGATTGGCAATTCAGTAAAAGTTGGGGTTCGAATCCGTCAATGTTTGTATCATTATTTGTTGTACTTGGCTAATAACAGAAATTCCACCTTGGTTGGATAGTGTTTCAGGTAAGAGCTACACATCTAGGGTTGCACGACTTGCAGGTAGTGTTTAAGGCATGTTATGACTGAAGAGGAACTGGAAGGCTGAAGAAAGACATCTGAGAAGCCATTTTCCAAGCTGAACTAAACTTTCAGATAGACCGTTAACTGTTTTCTTCTGTCATTTCAATTAAATTTTGTTGCATCATCTGTATTCTGCTGCTTATGTTTGAATAAGGTGTATTTTCTGTTTTCCACAGACAAGGCAAGTCAAACTAGAACTCCTGCACTGACAGCGCCACCCGTGGTCCGCAGAGCACCACTTTGCTTCCTTCACACCATGGCCATGTTGTCTCTCTTCATCACCTCCAGTTGCTGTTCCTCATCACATTCACATCCCCTCCCATCCCCTTCAACCCCCCCATCATTATTGTAGGAGGCTGGCCTGGCTTGTAGTGAGAACCAAGGGGTACTTACACCTTGCACCAGGCCCAGTTATCCCTTATTAGTGTAGAGAGGTGTCTAGCAGCTTAGGCTGATAGATAATGGTAGCTTAGCAGAGCAGCTTAGGCTGAACTAGGAGACGAGTGTCATATGCACAATATCATAAGAAAACACAATACACAGATATACTAAAAATAAAGGTACTTTATTTTTATGACAATATGCCAAAGTATCTCAGTGAGTACCCTCAGTATGAGGATAGCAAATATACACAAGATATATGTACACAATACCAAAATATGCAGTAATAGCAATAGAAAACAGTGCAAACAATGTATAGTCACAATAGAATGCAATGGGAGCACATAGGGATAGGGGCAACACAAACCATATACTCTAGAAGTGGAATGCGAACCACGAATGGACCCCAAACCTATGTGACCTTGTAGGGGGTCGCTGGGACTGTAAGAAAACAGTGAGGGTTAGAAAAATAGCCCACCCCAAGACCCTAAAAAGTGGGTGCAAAGTGCACCTAAGTTCCCCAGAGAGCACAGAAGTCGTGATAGGGGAATTCTGCAAGAAAGACCAACACCAGCAATGCAACAACAATGGATTTCCAGACGAGAGTACCTGTGGAACAAGGGGACCAAGTCCAAAAGTCACGAGCACGTCGGAGGTGGGCAGATGCCCAGGAAATGCCAGCTGTGGGTGCAAAGAAGCTGCCACCGGATGGTAGAAGCTGTGGATTCTGCAAGAACGACAAGGGCTAGAAACTTCCCCTTTTGAGGATGGATGTCCCACGTCGTGAAGAGTCGTGCAGAGGTGTTTCCGTGCAGAAAGACGGCAAACAAGCCTTGCTAGCTGCAAGGGTCGCAGTTAGGGTTTTTGGATGCTGCTGTGGCCCAGGAGGGACCAGGATGTCGCCAATTGCGTGAGGAGACAGAGGGGGCGCCCAGCAAGACAAGGAGCCCACTCAGAAGCAAGCGGCACCCGCAGAAGTGCCAGAACAGGCACTACGAAGTGGAGTGAACCGGAGCTCATCCAAAGTCACAAAGGAAGGTCCCACGATGCCGGAGGACAACTCAGGAGGTCGTGCAATGCAGGTTAGAGTGCCGGGGACCCAGGCTTGGCTGTGCACAAAGGAAATCCTGGAAGAGTGCACAGGAGCCGGAGCAGCTGCAAAACATGCGGTTCCCAGCAATGCAGTCTAGCGTGGGGAGGCAAGGACTTACCTCCACCAAACTTGGACTGAAGAGTCACTGGACTGTGAGAGTCACTTGGACAGAGTTGCTGAGTTCAAGGGACCTCGCTTGTCATGCTGAGAGGAGACCCAGAGGACCGGTGAAGCAGTTCTTTGGTGCCTGCGGTTGCAGGGGGAAGATTCCGTCGACCCACGGGAGATTTCTTCGGATCTTCTAGTGCAGAGAGGAGGCAGACTACCCCCACAGCATGCACCACCAGGAAAACAGTCGAGAAGGCGGCAGGATCAGCGTTACAAGGTCGCAGTAGTCGTCTTTGCTACTTTGTTGCAGTTTTGCAGGCTTCCAGTGTAGTAAGCAGTCGATTCCTTGGCAGAAGGTGAAGAGAGAGATGCAGAGGAACTCTGATGAGCTCTTGCATTCGTTATCTGAGGAATTCCCCAAAGCAGAGACCCTAACTAGCCAGAAAAGGAGGTTTGGCTACCTAGGTGAGAGGATAGGCTAGCAACACAGGTAAGAGCCTATCAGAAGGAGTCTCTGATGTCACCTGCTGGCCCTGGCCACTCAGAGCAGTCCAGTGTGCCAGCAGCACCTCTGTTTCGAAGATGGCAGAGGTCTGGAGCACACTGGAGGAGCTCTGGGCACCTCCCAGGGGAGGTGCAGGTCAGGGGAGTGGTCACTCCCCTTCCCTTTGTCCAGTTTCGCGCCAGAGCAGGGCTGGGGGATCCCTGAATCGGTGTAGACTGGCTTATGCAGAAATGGGCACCATCTGTGCACATGAAAGCATTTTCAGAGGCTGGGGGAGGCTACTCCTCCCCTGCCTTAACACCTTTTTCCAAAGGGAGAGGGTGTAACACCCTCTGTCTGAGGAAGTCCTTTGTTCTGCCTTCCTGGGCCAAGCCTGGCTGGACCCCAGGAGGGCAGAAACCTGTCTGAGGGGTTGGCAGCAGCAGCAGCTGCAGTGAAACCCCTGAAAAGGCAGTTTGGCAATACCCGGGTCTGTGCTAGAGACCCGGGGAATCATGGGATTGTCTCCCCAATACCAGGATGGCATTGGGGGGGCAATTCCATGATCTTAGACATGTTACATGGCCATGTTCAGAGTTACCATTGTGAAGCTACACATAGGTAGTGACCTATGTGTAGTGCACGCGTGTAATGGTGTCCCCGCACTCACAAAGTCCGGGGAATTTGCCCTGAACAATGTGGGAGCACCTTGGCTAGTGCCAGGGTGCCCACACACTAAGTAACTTAGCACCCAACCTTTACTAGGTAAAGGTTAGACATATAGGTGACTTATAAGTTACTTAAGTGCAGTGGTAAATGGCTGTGAAATAACGTGGACGTTATTTCACTCAGGCTGCAGTGGCAGGCCTGTGTAAGAATTGTCAGAGCTCCCTATGGGTGGCAAAAGAAATGCTGCAGCCCATAGGGATCTCCTGGAACCCCAATACCCTGGGTGCCTCAGTACCATATACTAGGGAATTATAAGGGTGTTCCAGTATGCCAATGTAAATTGGTAAAATTGCTTACTAGCCTGTTAGTGACAATTTGGAAAGAAATGAGAGAGCATAACCACTGAGGTTCTGATTAGCAGAGCCTCAGTGAGACAGTTAGTCATAACACAGGTAACACATACAGGGCACACTTATGAGCACTGGGGCCCTGGCTGGCAGGGTCCCAGTGACACATACAACTAAAACAACATATATACAGTGAAATATGGGGGTAACATGCCAGGCAAGATGGTACTTTCCTACACAACCCCCCCCCCCCCCCAAACGAAGGACAATAAGACTAGCCATGACCTGATGAGTCTTCATTGTCTAAGTGGAAATATCTGGAGAGTCCATCTGCATTGGAGTGGGTACTCCCAGGTCTATGTTCCACTGTATAGTCCATTCCCTGTAGGGATATGGACCACCTCAACAATTTAGGATTTTCACCTCTCATTTGTTTTAGCCAAAGTAGAGGTTTGTGGTCTGTCTGAACAATGAAGTGAGTGCCAAACAGGTATGGCCTCCACTTCTTCAGTGCCCAGACCACAGCAAAGGCCTCCCTCTCTATGGCAGACCAACGCTTTTCTCTAGGGGTCAACCTCCTGCTGATAAAAGCAACAGGTTGATCCCGGCCCTCAGAATTAAGTTGTGATAAGACTGCCCCTACCCCTAATTCAGATGCATCAGTTTGGACAATGAATTTTTTGGAGTAACAGGGGCTTTTCAGGATAGGTGCAGAGCACATGGCCTGCTTCAGCTCCTCAAAAGCTTTCTGACAGCTAGCTGTCCACAATACCTTTTTAGGCATTTTCTTAGATGTGAGGTCATTAAGAGGGGCTGCAATGGAGCCATAGTTCTTTATGAACCTGCTGTAATACCCAGTGAGGCCTAAGAAGGCTCTCACTTGGGTTTGAGTTGTAGGGGGAACCCAATCTATAATAGTTTGGATTTTCCCCTGAAGTGGTGCAATCTGTTCTCCACCAACCAGGTGTCCCAGATAAACCACTTTGCCCTGCCCTATCTGGCACTTTGAAGCCTTGATAGTGAGGCCTGCCTTTTGCAGGGCCTCTAAAACTTTCCATAGGTGGACCAGGTGATCATCCCAGCTGGAGCTAAAGACAGCTATATCATCTAGATATGCTGCACTAAAAGCTTCCAGCCCTTGCAGGACTGTGTTCACCAACCTTTGAAAAGTGGCAGGTGCATTTTGCAATCCAAAAGGCATTACTGTGAATTGGTAATGGCCTCCAATGGTTGAAAATGCAGTTTTTGCGTTTGCATCTTCTGATAACTTGATCTGCCAATACCCTGCAGTCAAATCAAAAGTGCTTAGATACTTGGCAGATGCCAGTGTATCTATCAGCTCATCTGCCCTGGGTATAGGGTGAGCATCAGTTTTGGTTACTTGGTTGAGACCTCTATAGTCTACACAAAACCGCATTTCCTTCTTTCCATCTTTGGAATGAGGTTTTGGTACAAGTACCACAGGTGAGGCCCATGGACTTTCAGAGTGCTCAACCACTCCCAGTTCAAGCATTTTCTGCACTTCTTGTTTTATGCAGTCTCTGACATGGTCAGGCTGCCTATAGATCTTACTTTTGACAGGAAAGCTGTCTCCAGTATCTATAGTGTGCTCACACCCAGAAGTGGTGCCTGGCACAGTAGAGAAGAGTTCAGAAAACTGACCCAGGAGATTTATGCAGTGGTCTTTCTGCTCAGCAGTAAGCCAATCTGCCAAAACTACACCTTCCACTAGAGCATCTTGCTCTGTGGAAAAGAAGAGATCAGGGAGAGGGTCACTCTCTTCTTCCTGTCCTTCATCTGTTGCCATGAGCAGGGTGACATCAGCCCTGTCATAGTAGGGTTTCAGGCGATTGACATGGAGCACCCTAAGGGGACTCCTGGCAGTGCCTAAGTCAACTAAGTAGGTGACTTCACCCTTTTTCTCAACAATAATGTGGGGTCCACTCCATTTGTCTTGGAGTGCTCTTGGGGCCACAGGCTCCAAGACCCACACTTTCTGCCCTGGTTGGTACTGAACCAAAACAGCCTTCTGGTCATCCTATTGCTTTTGGAGCTCTTGGCTGGCCTGAAGGTTTTTACTGGCCTTTTTCATGTACTCAGCCATCCTAGATCTTAGGCCAAGTACATAGTCCACTATGTCTTGCTTAGGAGCTTTTAAAGGTTGTTCCCAACCCTCCTTAACAAGTGTTAGAGGACCTCTCACAGGGTGTCCAAATAGGAGTCCAAAGGGGCTGAAGCCCACTCCTTTTTGGGGTACCTCCCTGTAAGCAAAAAGGAGGCAAGGTAACAGGACATCCCATCTCCTGCGGAGTTTGTCAGGGAGTCCCATTATCATTCCTTTGAGAGTTTTATTAAACCTCTCAACCAGTCCAGTTGTTTGTGGATGATAGGGTGTGGTGAACTTGTATGTCACACCACATTCCTTCCACATGGCCTTTAAGTAAGCAGACATGAAATTGCTTCCCCTGTCTGATACCACCTCTTTTGGGAAGCCCACCCTGGAAAAGATTCCCAGGAGGGCCTTTGCCACTGCAGGAGCTGTAGTGGTCCTTAGAGGAATTGCTTCAGGATATCTGGTGGCATGGTCCACTACCACCAAGATAAACCTATTGCCTGAAGCAGTAGGAGGGTCAAGGGGGCCAACTATGTCAACCCCTACCCTTTCAAAGGGAACCCCAAGCACAGGTAGTGGAATAAGGGGAGCCTTTGGAGTGCCACCTGTTTTGCCACTGGCTTGACAGGTTTCACAGGACTTACAAAATTCCTTTGTGTCCTCTGACATTCTAGGCCAATGAAACAAGGGGACAAGCCTGTCCCAAGTTTTAATTTGCCCCAAATGTCCAGCTAAGGGAATGTCGTGGGCTAGAGTTAGGAGGAACTCTCTGTATTGCTGAGGAATCACCAATCTCCTGGCAGCTCCAGGTTTTGGATCCCTTGCTTCAGTATACAAGAGGTTGTCCTCCCAGTAAACTCTGTGAGAGTCACTGACATCCCCATTTGCTTGTTTGACAGCTTGCTGTCTTAGACCCTCTAGTGTGGGACAGGTATGCTGTGCCACACTCAGCTCCTCCCTGGCACGCCCCGCTCCACCCAAAAGCTCAGCAGTGTCTGCTTCCAGCTCCTCTGGTGAAGGTTCTGCACAGGGTGGAAATTCTTCTTCCTCAGAAGTTGAATCCACTGTAGAGGGAGGGATAGTAGGTAGTGTTTTACCTTTGCTAACCCTAGCTTTAGGGAGCACTTGATCCATTCTTCCAGGATCCAAGTCACCCTGTCCTTTTTGCTTTTTGGCCTGAGCCCTTGTCAAAGCAACAAAATGCCCAGGAATGCCCAGCATTGCTGCATGAGCCTCCAACTCCACTTCTGACCAAGCTGATGTCTCTAAATCATTCCCTAGTAGACAGTCTACAGGTAAATCTGAGGCAACCACAACTTTCTTTGGACCAGTAACCCCCCCCTAGTTGAGATTTACAACAGCCATGGGGTGGCTAAGTGTGTTGTTATGAGCATCAGTCACTTGGTACTGGTGACCAAGTAGGTGTTGTTCAGGGTGGACCAGTTTCTCTATTACCATGGTAACACTGGCACCTGTGTCCCTGTAGGCCTGAACCTCAACACCATTTATTAGGGGAAGTTGCTTGTACTTATCCATGTTAAGGGGACAAGCAACCAAGGTGGCCAAATCAATGGCACCTTCAGAGACTAATACAGCCTCTGTGGTCTCCCTAACAAGACCAACCCCAACTAAATTACCAAAAGTGAGCCCAGCTACTCCCTTGGATTGGCTATTAGTAGGTTTGCTCCCACCACCTCTGCTATTACTAGGGGCACTAGGTGTAGCAGTAGGGGTTGTGGTAGTGGGAGGCTTGGTGCTTTTCTTTGGACAACTGGGATCTGTTGTCCAATGGCCTTTTATTTTACATAAATAGCACCATGGTTTCTTTTCTTTGTTTTGATTTGAAGAGGATTTGGGCCCACGACCCCCACCAGAGTGTTTTTGTGGGCCTGATGAAGACTCATTTTTAGATTTGTCCCCACCCTTGTCAGAAGACTTACCATCCTTCTTCTTGCCATCCTTGTCACCCCCTGTATGAACTTTTCTGTTCACCCTTGTTCTGACCCATTTGTCTACCTTCTTTCCCAATTCTTGGGGAGAGGTCAGATCAGAGTCCACTAGGTACTGGTGCAACAAATCAGACACACAATTATTAAGAATATGCTCTCTCAGGATTAAGTTATACAGGCTTTCAGAGTCAGAAACTTTACTGCCATGTAACCACCCCTCCAAGGCCTTCACTGAATGGTCAACAAAGTGTACCCAGTCTTGTGAAGACTCCTTTTTGGTTTCTCTGAACTTGATCCTGTACTGTTCAGTGGTTAAGCCATAACCATCTAGGAGTGCATTCTTAAGAACTGTAAAATTATTGGCATCACTTTCTTTAACAGTAAGGAGCCTATCCCTACCCTTTCCACTGAAAGATAGCCATAGGATAGCAGCCCACTGCCTTTGAGGGACCTCCTGTACAACACAGGCCCTCTCAAGTGCAGCAAACCACTTGTTAATGTCATCCCCCTCCTTGTAAGGGGGAACTATCTTGTGCAGATTCCTAGAATCATGCTCTTTTGCAGGATGACTATTTGGAATACTGCTGCTGCCACCATGGGGTCCAAACCCCAACCTCTGTCTTTCTTTTTCTAAGTCAAATGCTTCCCTGTCTAGATCCAGCTGTTGCTTTTTAAGCTTCAGCCTGGGCTCTTCCACTCTCAACCTATTGAGTTCCCTTTCTAAAATTCTGTCTTCAGGGAGGGTGGGTTGGGCATGCCTTGACACAGAAGAATGGTGTGAATGAACAGAGGGAGACCTGTCCCTAACAGATGGCACTCTAACAACCTGGCTTACAGAAGTAACACTCCTACTGTGATGAGAACTCACATTAGTACCAGCCATGCTAGGTGGCCTGCTAGGGGGCAGGTTGGGAAGGTTCCCTTCTAACCCTCTTACTGGGGGTGCCCCAGAGTCAGAGTGTGAACCATCAGCTAATTTCTCACCAACTGTGCCAACTAAGGTCTTATCCTGTTCAATGAGCATATTAACTAACAGTTCTCTAGAGGGATTCTTCCCTACCCCTAAACCTCTTTCAATGCAGAGACTCCTTGCTCCTTTCCAGCTAAGGTGATCATATGCAACCCTGGTCAGATCCACAGTTTGACCTGTACCAGACATGATAGAAAAGGTTTAAGGGACAGAAAAAGAAAGAAAAAGTTTCAGAACTTTTTAAAGAACAAGAAAAAAAACTTTTAAAACTTTTTAAGAACTTTTTGAAATTTTTTAGAGGTACTTTTCAGCACTTAGCAAAGGAGTAAGAGAAGAAAAGCAAAATTTTTTGGTTAGGTGTACATACACTGAACTTGTTTTGTATATTTTTCTCTTATGAAAAGTACAAAATGACAAAGTGGTAAGTAGTTGCAAGTACTTATCCCACTGCTGCACAACCAATGTAGGAGGCTGGCCTGGCTTGTAGTGAGTACCAAGGGGTACTTACACCTTGCACCAGGTCCAGGTACCCCTTATTAGTGTAGAGGGGTGTCTAGCAGCTTAGGCTGATAGAAAAGGTAGCTTAGCAGAGCAGCTTAGGCTGAACTAGGAGGCGAGTGAAGCTCCTACAGTACCACTAGTGTCATATGCACAATATCATAAGAAAACACAATACACAGATATACTAAAAATAAAGGTACTTTATTTTTATGACAATATGCCAAAGTATCTCAGTGAGTACCCTCAGTATGAGGATAGCAAATATACACAAGATATATGTACACAATACCAAAATATGCAGTATTAGCAATAGAAAACAGTGCAAACAATGTATAGTCACAACAGAATGCAATGGGAGCACATAGGGATAGGGGCAACACAAACCATATACTCTAGAAGTGGAATGCGAACCAAGAATGGACCCCAAACCTATGTGACCTTGTAGAGGGTCGCTGGGACTGTAAGAAAACAGTGAGGGTTAGAAGAATAGCCCACCCCAAGACCCTGAAAAGTGGGTGCAAAGTGCACCTAAGTTCCCCAGAGAGCACAGAAGTCGTGATAGGGGAATTCTGCAAGAAAGACCAACACCAGCAATGCAACAACGATGGATTTCCAGACGAGAGTACCTGTGGAACAAGGGGACCAAGTCCAAAAGTCACGAGCAAGTCGGAGGTGGGCAGATGCCCAGGAAATGCCAGCTGTGGGTGCAAAGAAGCTGCCACCGGATGGTAGAAGCTGTGGATTCTGCAAGAACGACAAGGGCTAGAAACTTCCCCTTTGGAGGATGGATGTCCCACGTCGTGAAGAGTCGTGCAGAGGTGCTTCCGTGCAGAAAGACCGCAAACAAGCCTTGCTAGCTGCAAGGGTTGCGGTTAGGGTTTTTGGATGCTGCTGTGGCCCAGGAGGGACCAGGATGTCGCCAATTCGTGAGGAGACAGAGGGGGCGCCCAGCAAGACAAGGAGCCCACTCAGAAGCAAGCAGCACCCGCAGAAGTGCCAGAACAGGCACTACGAAGTGGAGTGAACCGGAACTCACCCGAAGTCACAAAGGAAGGTCCCACGACGCCGGAGGACAACTCAGGAGGTCGTGCACTGCAGGTTAGAGTGCCGGGGACCCAGGCTTGGCTGTGCACAAAGAAAATCCTGGAAGAGTGCACAGGAGCCGGAGCAGCTGCAAAACACGCGGTTCCCAGCAATGCAGTCTAGCGTGGCGAGGCAAGCACTTACCTCCACCAAACTTGGACTGAAGAGTCACTGGACTGTGGGAGTCACTTGGACAGAGTTGCTGAGTTCAAGGGACCTCGCTCGTTGTGCTGAGAGGAGACCCAGAGGACCGGTGAAGCAGTTCTTTGGTGCCTGCGGTTGCAGGGGGAAGATTCCGTCGACCCACAGGAGATTTCTTCAGAGCTTCTAGTGCAGAGAGGAGGCAGACTACCCCCACAGCATGCACCACCAGAAAAACAGTCGAGAAGGCGGCAGGATCAGCGTTACAAGGTCGCAGTAGTCGTCTTTGCTACTTTGTTGCAGTTTTGCAGGCTTCCAGCGCGGTCAGCAGTCGATTCCTTGGCAGAAGGTGAAGAGAGAGATGCAGAGGAACTCTGATGAGCTCTTGCATTCGTTATCTAAGGAATTCCCCAAAGCAGAGACCCTAAATAGCCAGAAAAGGAGGTTTGGCTACCTAGGTGAGAGGATAGGCTAGCAACACAGGTAAGATCCTATCAGAAGGAGTCTCTGACGTCACCTGCTGGCCCTGGCCACTCAGAGCAGTCCAGTGTGCCAGCAGCTCCTCTGTTTCCAAGATGGCAGAGGTCTGGAGCACACTGGAGGAGCTCTGGGCACCTCCCAGGGGAGGTGCAGGTCAGGGGAGTGGTCACTCCCCTTCCCTTTGTCCAGTTTCGCGCCAGAGCAGGGCTGGGGGATCCCTGAACCGGTGTAGACTGGCTTATGCAGAAATGGGCACCATCTGTGCCCATGAAAGCATTTCCAAAGGCTGGGGGAGGCTACTCCTCCCCTGCCTTAACACCTTTTTCCAAAGGGAGAGGGTGTAACACACACCCTCTGTCTGAGGAAGTCCTTTGTTCTGCCTTCCTGGGCCAAGCCTGGCTGGACCCCAGGAGGGCAGAAACCTGTCTGAGGGGTTGGCAGCAGCAGCAGCTGCATTGAAACCCCTGAATAGGCAGTATTGCAGTACCCGGGTCTGTGCTAGAGACCCGGGGAATCATGGGATTGTCTCCCCAATACCAGGATGGCATTGGGGGGGGCAATTCCATGATCTTAGACATGTTACATGGCCATGTTCGGAGTTACCATTGTGAAGCTACACATAGGTAGTGACCTATGTGTAGTGCACGCGTGTAATGGTGTCCCTGCACTCACAAAGTCCGGGGAATTTGCCCTGAACAATGTGGGAGCACCTTGGCTAGTGCCAGGGTGCCCACACACTAAGTAACTTAGCACCCAACCTTTACTAGGTAAAGGTTAGACATATAGGTGACTTATAAGTTACTTAAGTGCAGTGGTAAATGGCTGTGAAATAACGTGGACGTTATTTCACTCAGGCTGCAGTGGCAGGCCTGTGTAAGAATTGTCAGAGCTCCCTATGGGTGGCAAAAGAAATGCTGCAGCCCATAGGGATCTCCTGGAACCCCAATACCCTGGGTGCCTCAGTACCATATACTAGAGAATTATAAGGGTGTTCCAGTATGCCAATGTAAATTGGTAAAATTGGTCACTAGCCTGTTAGTGACAATTTGGAAAGAAATGAGAGCATAACCACTGAGGTTCTGATTAGCAGAGCCTCAGTGAGACAGTTAGTCATAACACAGGTAACACATACAGGGCACACTTATGAGCACTGGGGCCCTGGCTGGCAGGGTCCCAGTGACACATACAACTAAAACAACATATATACAGTGAAATATGGGGGTAACATGCCAGGCAAGATGGTACTTTCCTACAATTATTACTTCCCCTTCATCATCTTCACTGCCCGTTCCTTAGTTCCTTCACCTCCCCCTACACCCCCTCCTCATCAGTATTACTTCTCCTTCATCACCTTCACGTTCTTTTCCACCTTCACTCCCTCTCATCACCTTCACTCCCCCGCCATCACCTCCCCATCTTTACTTCACTTTCACCTCTTTCACTGCCCCTTCATCATCATCATTACACCCCCTTCATCGCCTTCACTTCACGTTCCTTATCACCTTCACCGCCCCTCCCACCTTCACTCCCTCTCCCCTCACCTTCACCCCCGCCATCACCTCTCCATCTTTACTTCACTTTCACCTCCTTCGCTGCCCCTTCCTCCTCATTACTTCACTTTCATCCCCTTCACTGACCCTTCCTCCTCATCATTACTTCACTTTCACCTCCTTCACTGCCCCTTCCTCCTCATTACTTCACTTTCACCTCCTTCACTGACCCTTCCTCCTCATCATTACTTCACTTTCATCCCCTTCACTGACCCTTCATCATCATCTTTACTGCCCCTTCATCACATTCACCCCCCTTCCTCATCATTACATCCCCTTCATCACCTTCCTCCTCCTCATTACTTCACTTTCACCTTCTTCACTGCTCCTTCCACCTCATCATTACTTCACTGACCCTTCATCTTTACTGCCCCTTCATCACATTCACCCCACTTCCTCATCATTACAGCCCCATCACCTTCCTCCTCCTCATTACTTCACTTTCACCTCCTTCACTGCCCCTTCCTCCTCCTCATTACTTCACTTTCACCTCCTTCACTGCCACTCCCTCCTCCTCATCGTCTCAGCCTCTCTTTCCCGCGCTCTCTGGGTCTCCCCTCCCCCTGCGTGTGCCGAGCGGCGCGCGGATGTCACGTGACGGGAGCGCGCAGCTCGTCACGCGCCGTGCCCGGTAACGTCTCCCGCGCGCACGCACGTTAACGTCCACCTCCGCCGTTTATCTTGTCGTGCGCGTCAAACCCTGAGCGGACACTGAGTCCTCACAGTGCGCCCTTGCTCTATCCGGCCACACACCGCCGGCACCCGCTGCCCTTGTGACAGGCCGTCCCTGTCCTCGGTCTTTGTAATATGTAATTTACTTTTAATCTTCTTTCAAATATTGTATTGTGCCATGTTATTTCTTTTGTATGTTTCACGCGCATGGTTCCGATGGAACCCTTGTTTCATTGGTTGCTTCTCTTCGTTCTGGAGTGCGAGCAGCTCGGTCTCGAGTTGACCGTTATGACAGGACGGAGAGGCAGCTATGTGCGTGGGTCCCTTTGGTATGAATAAACTCTCCTGCACGCAATTTTAAATGCGTTTCTTTGTTATTTGACGAACCTCCCTGCTACATATTTGGTACCAGGAGTGGGGTCAAGAAAGAGCTACTTTATAGAAGGGACCCATCGGTGAGCTGCTTCTTATTTGTGTCAGTTCTGGTGCTGTTCCGTTTCCCGACATCGGTGCTACATTGGTGAGCTGTTCCTTGTTGGTGTCAGTTTTGGCGCTGTTCCGTTTCCTGGCATTTGGGAGCTGATTCTTGTTGCTGTGCTCACTTCGGTTGTTCTGCTTCCTGGAAAGAAGTTATTTGAAACTGATTGGCTGCACGTGGAGGTGTGAGTAGGAGGGACATATATATATATATATATATATATATATATATATATATATATATATATATATATATATATATATATATATATATATTTGCCTCTATTGGATTGGCCTTATATGTTACGCTTCAGTTAGGCCTGTAGTTGCCTTGGAAACTGATTACGATCCTTCGCACTCTTCATGCGCTGCGCAGCTGAAATTTTTTATAAAAAAAAAGGTTGCCTTGGTGATGGTTTCCTATTCTACGAGTTCTATGTGGCAGCGATTCTAAGGTTGCCTTAGCAACGGATACACAACTATTCTACGAGTTCTACGTGGCAGTGATTCTAAGGTTGTCTTAGCAACGGATACACACATTTTTTTTTTTTCTTTTTTCTTTTTTTTTCTCCGATTCGTCACGATTTTTGGTTACCTTAACAATGGACACACATTTTTTTCATTTTTTCTAAATGACATTGCCTTGTTTATGCTTGTCCTGGTAGTGTCATTTAAAGACGGATTCTTCGTTTTTTGTGTATTTTTCTACATCGCATTAAAATTCACTGGTACTTTGCTGTAAATTTCCTGTTTCTCTAAAAGAAAAATATTTTGTGTATTTTCCAAAATGTTAATATGGCATCAAGTCATGATATTGTACAACCACCAGTTTTCTTACAGAAAGCAGGTAAACCTGACATTAAATGGGCGGAATGGATTTGCATTTTTGAAAACTATTTGGCAGCCATTGATGCTATGGAATTTTCTCCTAATAGGAAGAAGGCATTATTATTTAATCATCTAGGAATTGCAGCTCAAAGAATATTCGACAACTTACCAGCCATTTCATCTCCGGGTGGAGGTGATGTACTATGGAACTGCTATATTGAAGCAAAGGAACGTATGGCAAAGCATTATTCTGGGGACTCAGATGTATTACTTGAAAGATTTAATTTTGCTATGCGCAAACAAATGAGTGATGAGTCAATTGAGGAGTATATAGCAAACTTAAGAGTTTTAGCAGCTAAATGTGAATTTGGTCCAAATACTGATGTTTATATTCGGGATCAGTTTGTGTTTCATTGCTTTCACAAAAAGATTCAAGAAAGACTTTTGTCATGTTGTAACCCAACTTTGGAAGAAGTTATGGTTTTAGCTAAAGGGATTGAAAGGTCCATAAATACTTCCAAAGTTTTAGCTAATCAGAACAGCACTGTTGATCTTATTAGTGAGAAAGAAACTGTTTGTGCCATTCATAACAAACTGAGCAAACAGCCAAAGATAAGAATGGCTAAATTTTCAGAACAGTGTTTTCGGTGTGGCTCAAAATTTCATATTGGTAATGACACTTCTTGTCCGGCACATGGTAAGAAATGTAATAATTGTCGTAAAATGGGACATTTTCAAATAGTCTGTCAGTCACAACCCTCAAACAGAGGCTCTTATAGCAAAGTCAAAATCAACAGTGTTGACGTTGATGACAAAATCTCACAGATGTCTAACCAATTTTCGAATATGTTATTAACCATTGATGTTTCGGATGGTCAGGGCGGGAAAACTGAGAAAGTCATTAAAGGGGCTGTGTGTGATGTAGTGATTCGTTCTCAAACCATTCCTGTTCTAGCTGATTCAGGAGCCCCCATTACTATTTTAGCAGATCACACATTTTTTAAGTTGTGGAAGGGTTCCATTGAATTACAGTATCCTGATGTTGCTCCTAAAGCGTTTGGAGAACAAGACATTAACCTCTTGGGTTATTTTGTATCAGACCTTCAATGTCTTGGCAGAACTATTGTAAAAAAAAAATTATGTAGCCGTCAAAGGACGTAATATTGTGGGTTGGAAGGATTTAGCACGTTTGGGAATAATACTGCGTCCTGGCCATGATGTTCCAGTGATTCTAGGTGAATTACCTAATTTATTTCTATCAGATTCGGTAGCCAGTGTGTGCATTTCTAAAGACACCACGCAAAGTATAACTGATTTGTTTCCAGAAGTATTCCAAGACCAAATTGGGAGAGTGCAAAGATATGAGCATGGCATAAAACTCAAAAAGGGGGCAACTCCTGTTGTACACAAAGTAAGACCCATACCCTTGAGTGTAAGAGTGGATTTGAAGGCCTTATTACATAAACTTCAATCTCAGGGGATAATTACTCCTGCAGATGCCTCAGAATGGGTATCACCCATTGTAATTACCAAGAAACAAAATGGCGAATTGAGGTTATGTGTGGACTTGAGGTCTGTTAACCAAAACATTGTGATTGATAATCATCCTCTTCCACGTATTCAAGAAATTATTACGAGTTTGGGCAACTCCAAGGTGTTTTCTACCATAGATCTTCACTCGGCATACCATCAAATTCCATTAAGCGAATCTTCTCAAGGGGTAACCACTTTTGTAACTCCATTTGGGGTATTCAAGTATCTACGCTTACCGTTTGGCCTTGCTTCAGCAGCAAGCGTTTTTCAAAAATTGATGGATGATTTATTTTCTGACTTACCTCAGGTGTTGGCTTTCCAAAATGACATTTTGATACACACAGTAACAGAGAAAGAACATTTATTAGTTTTAAAAAAGGTTTTGAGTATTCTAAAAGAGAAAGGTATGACAGTAAAACCTGGCAAGTGTAAATTGTTTGTAACCGAGGTGGAATATCTTGGTCATGTCATTTCTGGTGAGGGAATCAGACCTAAATTTAGCAATGTGGAAGCTGTTAGTAGGGCATGTCCTCCTTCTGATAAAGATGCGTTAAAATCTTTTCTAGGACTCTGTGAATACTATGCTAGATTTGTTCCGGGATATGCTATGGAAGTACAACCTCTTAGATCATTGCTTAAAAAAGGAACTAAATTTGAGTGGACAAAGGAATTAAATCTCACATTTGATAGAGTTAAAAATTTAGTTATCAAAGCCCCTGCGTTACAACCTTTTGACCCTGCAGGTATTCCTTTTGTCATGGTAGATGCGAGTTTAGTTGGTATTGGGGCTGTTTTTGGTCAGTGGGTGAATGGTGGTGAAAACACTGTTGCTTTTGCGTCTAGGATGTTATCAGAAGCAGAGAAACATTATAGCACTATCGAAAGGGAGGCCTTAGCTTGTGTATGGGCAGTTCAGAAGTTTAGAACTTATATTTGGGGCAATAGGTGTGAAGTATTCACTGATCACAAACCTTTGGTTCATTTGTTGAATGGAAATGGTCTAGGTAAGGCATCGGCATGCTTAGTTCGCATTCTATCCAAATTGCAAGAATACAATCTGGTGCTGAAGTATGTGCAAGGAGGCATGAACTTTCGTGCTGATTGTTTGTCCCGTTTGCCTTTACCCTATGAAGCTTCAGTTGAGATTGATGCTGAAAAAGAGTGTGTGGTAGCCCTGTTGGATGTTTTAGCTGTATTTAACAATCATGTCACTGAGCAAGAATGGGTGTCAGCTATGTCCTCTGACTCTACGTTGTCTAAAGTAGCAGAATTTTTGAAAACCAAATGGCCTGCTGAGAGAAGTTTGTCAGGGGAACTTAGAGCTTATTATCATGTGTCAAGTGAGCTCACATGTGAGAATGGTATTTGCCTGAGGGGTGATCTCATCGTTCCTCCTACCAACATCAGGGACAAAATTATTAAACTTGCCCACGAAGGTCACTTGGGTATTTCAGCTACATCCAGAAAACTTAAAATGTCATATTGGTGGCCTAGCCTGGATAAGCAAATTGTTTCTTTTGTCAACAGGTGTCCCGAGTGTATTGTTTCTGATAAACATTGGAGGACTGTCTCTAAGCCTTTATATCCTGTTCCTTTGCCGGAGAAACCTTGGGATAAAGTCGCATTGGATTTTTCTGGGCCATTTCATTTGTTACCAAGGCACATGAAATATCTTGTGGTGGCGGTGGATTATTTTTCAAAATGGGTTTATTATTCCTTCACTTCTGAAACTGATTCTGATGTAGTTATCAGTTTTTTGAGCAAATTATTTAGATCAGAAGGGCCTGTCAATACAATTGTTACTGATAATGGTTCACATTTTTTGTCTAAAAAAATTTCAGATTTCTTGACTCTGATGATATCAAACACCTCAGAGTGGCACTACACAATCCATCGGCGAATGGATTAGTAGAAAGGGTAAATCGGATTCTTAAAGAAGGAATTCAGACTGCTTTAGCATCAAATGTTGATGTTGCAGAATTTCTGCAAGAGAAGATTTGGGCATATCTTTCTACTCCTCATTCAACTACAGGTTGTTCTCCATTCAAATTACTAAGGGGAAGGGATCCCAGAACCAAACTTGTACCAAGATGGATGTTTCATATCTTGAATGATGTTGACAAAAAATCTCAGTTGGTTAAAAACTCCATGAGATGTTCTGTTTTTGATAAATAACTTAAGCAGAAATGTAATTTTGATCACAGATTTCCCACTAAAACTGTTGATTTAAAAGTAAATGATTGGGTCTTACTTAAAAAACCTTTTAGGGTAAGAAAAGGAGAATCTAAGTTTCATTTTCCATCTAAAGTTCTCAAGGTTACCAAAGCTTCTGTATTATTAGAGGGACGAGGTTGGTGGAGCAGAAGTTGTGTAATTCCTATTAATTTGGAGCAATTAAAGATTTTCAGGAGCATGTCTCATTTAAAACATGACGAGGGGTCAATGTTGTCGACAGATTTACAAGAATTTGAATGTGATGGGTCTTTGAAATCTAATAATTTGGATTCAAATCATTTGTATGATTCTGAGGTTCCGAATTTTAATTCTGAACATCAAACTGTTGATAATGGTTCAAGTCCTGATAGTGACAAATACATGAATGAGGCTCATTCTAAATGTGTTACTACTAGAAGTTCGAGACAAGTTAACTTACCTGTTAAATTTAGAGATTTTATTCTGTCTTAGTGTTTTATTGTTTTTTATTATAAAGGAGGGAGATGTTGTAATATGTAATTTACTTTTAATATTGTATTGTGCCATGTTATTTCTTTTGTATGTTTCACGCGCGTGGTTCCGATGGAACCCTTGTTTCATTGGTTGCTTCTCTTCGTTCTGGAGTGCGAGCAGCTCGGTCTCGAGTTGACCGTTATGACAGGACGGAGAGGCAGCTATGTGCGTGGATCCCTTTGGTATGAATAAACTCTCCTGCACGCAATTTTAAATGCATTTCTTTGTTATTTGATGAACCTCCCTGCTACAGTCTTCCTCCTGCACCCTCGGCCTCTCTCCTGCACCGATCCTCGGTCAGGCGCCCCCTCCCTGGCCGCCATTCTCCCCAGCTGCCTGTTGCATCCGTGTCACCGTCCTTCTCTGTCCCCTCCCTCCTCACACTGTCCTTCTCTCTGTCCCCCTCACACCGTCCTTCTCTCTGTCCCCACCCTCCTCACACTGTCCTTTTCTCTGTCCCCAACTCCCTCACAGCGTCCTTCTCTCTGTCCCCACTCTCCTCACAGCGTCCTTCTCTCTGCCCCCCTCCTCACACCGTCCTTCTCTCTGTCCCCACCCTCCTCACACTGTCCTCTCTGTCCCCCACTCCCCTCCTCACACCGTCCTTCTCTCTGCCCCCCCACTCCTCACACCGTCCTCCTCTCTGCCCCCCCTCCTCACACCGTCCTCCTCTCTGCCCCCTCCTCACACCGTCCTCCTCTCTGGCCCCCACTCCCTCACACCGTCCTTCTCTCTGTCCCCACCCTCCTCACACTGTCCTCTCTGCTCCCCACTCCCCTCCTCACACCGTCCTTCTCTCTGCCCCCCCACTCCTCACACCGTCCTCCTCTCTGCCCCCCCTCCTCACACCGTCCTCTCTGCCCCCTCACACCGTCCTTCTCTCTGCCCCCTCCCCTCCTCACACCGTCCTCCTCTCTGGCCCCCCACTCCCTCACAGCGTCCTTCTCTCTGCCCCCCTCCTCACACCGTCCTTCTCTCTGTCCCCACCCTCCTCACACCGTCCTTCTCTCTGTCCCCCCACTCCCTCACAGCGTCCTTCTCTCTGCCCCCCTCCTCACACCGTCCTTCTCTCTGTCCCCACCCTCCTCACACTGTCCTCTCTGCCCCCCACTCCCCTCCTCACACCGTCCTTCTCTCTGCCCCCCACTCTCCCCACACCGTCCTCCTCTCTGCCCCCCACTCCTCACACCGTCCTTCTCTCTGTCCCCACCCTCCTCACACTGTCCTCTCTGCTCCCCACTCCCCTCCTCACACCGTCCTTCTCTCTGCCCCCTCCCCACACCGTCCTCCTCTCTGGCCCCCACTCCCTCACACCGTCCTCTCTGACCCCCTCACACCGTCCTCCTCTCTGCCCCCTCCCCTCCTCACACCGTCCTCCTCTCTGGCCCCCACTCCCTCACACCGTCCTTCTCTCTGCCCCCTCCCCTCCTCACACCGTCCTCCTCTCTGGCCCCCTCCTCACACCGTCCTTCTCTGTCCCCACCCTCCTCACACTGTCCTCTCTGCTCCCCACTCCCCTCCTCACACCGTCCTCTCTGACCCCCTCACACCGTCCTTCTCTCTGCCCCCTCCCCTCCTCACACCGTCCTCCTCTCTGGCCCCCTCCTCACACCGTCCTTCTCTCTGTCCCCACCCTCCTCACACTGTCCTCTCTGCTCCCCACTCCCCTCCTCACACCGTCCTCTCTGACCCCCTCACACCGTCCTCTCTGACTCCCTCACACCGTCCTCTCTGCCCCCCCACTCCCTCACACCGTCCTCTCTGACCCCCTCACACCGTCCTCTCTGACCCCCTCACACCGTCCTCTCTGACCCCCTCACACCGTCCTCTCTGCCCCCTCACACCGTCCTCCTCTCTGACCCCCTCACACCGTCCTCCTCTCTGACCCCCTCACACCGTCCTCCTCTCTGACCCCCTCACACCGTCCTCTCTGCCCCCTCACACCGTCCTCCTCTCTGACCCCCTCACACCGTCCTCTCTGCCCCCTCACACCGTCCTCCTCTCTGACCCCCTCACACCGTCCTCCTCTCTGACCCCCTCACACCGTCCTCTCTGCCCCCTCACACCGTCCTCCTCTCTGACCCCCTCACACCGTCCTCCTCTCTGACCCCCTCACACCGTCCTCTCTGCCCCCTCACACCGTCCTCCTCTCTGCCTCCCTCACACCGTCCTCTCTGCCCCCCTCACACCGTCCTCTCTGCCCCCTCACACCGTCCTCTCTGACCCCCTCACACCGTCCTCCTCTCTGACCCCCTCACACCGTCCTCTCTGCCCCCTCACACCGTCCTCCTCTCTGCCTCCCTCACACCGTCCTCTCTGCCCCCCTCACACCGTCCTCTCTGCCCCCTCACACCGTCCTCTCTGACCCCCTCACACCGTCCTCCTCTCTGCCCCCCCACTCCCTCACACCGTCCTCTCTGCCTCCCTCACACCGTCCTCTCTGACCCCCTCACACCGTCCTCCTCTCTGACCCCCTCACACCGTCCTCCTCTCTGACCCCCTCACACCGTCCTCCTCTCTGACCCCCTCACACCGTCCTCTCTGCCCCCTCACACCGTCCTCCTCTCTGACCCCCTCACACCGTCCTCTCTGCCCCCTCACACCGTCCTCTCTGCCCCCTCACACCGTCCTCCTCTCTGACCCCCTCACACCGTCCTCTCTGCCCCCTCACACCGTCCTCTCTGCCCCCTCACACCGTCCTCCTCTCTGACCCCCTCACACCGTCCTCTCTGCCCCCTCACACCGTCCTCCTCTCTGACCCCCTCACACCGTCCTCCTCTCTGACCCCCTCACACCGTCCTCCTCTCTGACCCCCTCACACCGTCCTCTCTGCCCCCTCACACCGTCCTCCTCTCTGACCCCCTCACACCGTCCTCTCTGCCCCCTCACACCGTCCTCCTCTCTGACCCCCTCACACCGTCCTCCTCTCTGACCCCCTCACACCGTCCTCTCTGCCCCCTCACACCGTCCTCCTCTCTGACCCCCTCACACCGTCCTCCTCTCTGACCCCCTCACACCGTCCTCTCTGCCCCCTCACACCGTCCTCCTCTCTGCCTCCCTCACACCGTCCTCTCTGCCCCCCTCACACCGTCCTCTCTGCCCCCTCACACCGTCCTCTCTGACCCCCTCACACCGTCCTCCTCTCTGACCCCCTCACACCGTCCTCTCTGCCCCCTCACACCGTCCTCCTCTCTGCCTCCCTCACACCGTCCTCTCTGCCCCCCTCACACCGTCCTCTCTGCCCCCTCACACCGTCCTCTCTGACCCCCTCACACCGTCCTCCTCTCTGCCCCCCCACTCCCTCACACCGTCCTCTCTGCCTCCCTCACACCGTCCTCTCTGACCCCCTCACACCGTCCTCCTCTCTGACCCCCTCACACCGTCCTCCTCTCTGACCCCCTCACACCGTCCTCCTCTCTGACCCCCTCACACCGTCCTCTCTGCCCCCTCACACCGTCCTCTCTGCCCCCTCACACCGTCCTCCTCTCTGACCCCCTCACACCGTCCTCTCTGCCCCCTCACACCGTCCTCTCTGCCCCCTCACACCGTCCTCCTCTCTGACCCCCTCACACCGTCCTCTCTGCCCCCTCACACCGTCCTCCTCTCTGACCCCCTCACACCGTCCTCCTCTCTGACCCCCTCACACCGTCCTCTCTGACCCCCTCACACCGTCCTCTCTGACCCCTCACACCGTCCTCTCTGACCCCCTCACACCGTCCTCTCTGACCCCCTCACACCGTCCTTCTCTGTCCCCCCACTCCCTCACACCGTCCTCTCTGCCTCCCTCACACCGTCCTCTCTGACCCCTCACACCGTCCTCTCTGACCCCCTCACACCGTCCTCTCTGCCCCCCACTCCCCTCCTCACACCGTCCTCTCTGCCCCCTCACACCGTCCTCTCTGCCCCCCTCACACCGTCCTCCTCTCTGCCCCCCACTCCCCTCCTCACACCGTCCTCTCTGACCCCCTCACACCGTCCTTCTCTGTCCCCCTCCCCTCACACCGTCCTTCTCTCTGCCCCCCCACTCCCTCACACCGTCCTCTCTGCCTCCCTCACACCGTCCTCTCTGCCCCCTCACACCGTCCTCTCTGCCCCCTCACACCGTCCTCTCTGACCCCCTCTCCCACTCCGCAGCCTGGCGGGGTGTAGGAGGGGCGCTCGCCGCGGACGGCTGATGAAGATGCCCCTGACAGGCCCGCCCGCCCCACATTCACCCGCTCTCGTGGCTAATTTGTGATAATGAGCGCTAATGAAGTCATGGGCCCTTCTCCCTTGTTCGTCGCCGTCTTTCTTGTCTCCGCCACATGGAGCTGCGCCCTGTGCGTCCGCCCCCGGCCCGGTCCCGCATCATCTAATTAGGCGGCTTTTGTTGCACCAACAGCGCGGCCATCTGGGCTCCTGTCCCCGCAGGCCCCCGAGCCGGTGAGCAGGGAAGGGGCGAGCATGGCGGAGCTGCCGGCTTCGCTCCCAAAAATACACGAACTGTCCAAACCTCTGAGCGGAGCAGCTTCGGCAAGAGCTCGTTAAACTCCCAGTGTTTCACAGCGCGCAAGCGCTGTGAAAAACAGTTCATTAGCAAGATCCACCTACACCCCTGTTCGACTTTCAAGTGGCTTGATTATACTACGCCAAGATGGCTGAATATTACAAAGAAAAATAGGCGTGGACGGTGTCTTTAAAGCTCAAACAAGGCGTCCCATTTCTGACCCAGAGCACCTCCGCCCGTCTAATGGTCTCTCCAAGTAATGCTGAAAAACAAAGATGGACGGCTGTTCCGAGAAGCACGAGCTACTGAAACTGCCACCTTCAAACAACCTTTACTAGTGATCCCGCCTCATGGGCATACTTTGTATAATCACCCAATTATTCCAGGGAGTACTGCAAACTCCCATGGCTCTGAGCCAAGGCCTGCAACACATCCATCCGGTGTAACTGTGTCGGGAGATACAAGGTACCCAGCGAAATGATCTACTGTGATAGATCCCGACACCCCCAACTAATGCGGGGGACTCGGTATTTTTCAAGGACAAAATGCCTATTTTATATTTAGTCTCCTAAAGAAATGCTTCACTTCCTTAAGTGAAGGACCGCCTCACCTTCAGGAGACTCCTCAAGACATGGCTCTTCGAACGATAGCAGCAACCCCCCCACCCCCCAGCGCCTCGAAACCCTAACGGGTACATAGCGCGCTTTATAAATCTATTGATTGATTGATTCCCAAATGTTGAGTTGTGTGGTGTAAACCCCCTGTGAGTGTAGAGATCACAATCCGTGGCCATTCCCTTTCCAGGCCTCTGAACTTCACTATACCAATCACTAGAGAGGTGAGGAAACCATACTGTCCTTACGAATGGAATAAGCACATTGCCTGGACTACTATTCGTTATAGGATCCCCAGTAAAGGGGTTCACTTCTGCCTTCCAGGCTGAGGGAAAGGTCTCCTCTAGACTTCAGAGTATAACAACGCGCCCCATTTGTACATGTTTTAGGGGAGCAGAACTCGTTCCCCATAACACAGCAGCCCTGGCTTTGGGTGCCTGCCTGTGCGACGCCCAGACATTTCCGGGGTGACACGGGTAACAACAACACACCATCGTTGGAGTGTCGCTGCCTCAGCTGGGCCAGTCCTTCCCTGCACAGATTGACTGTAGGGAGGAGTGAGTGTCATATATAACATAGGTGGAGAGAGCAAGAGACAGCGGTGAGCGAGTAAGGTGGTGAGGTGGAAGAACAGGTACATAAAGGGGAGAGAGGAGAGGCGAAGTATTGAGTGAACGCTGAGGTAACGTGGATGATAACACACTGCAGTCAGTAGACGAGGTAGAACCTCGAGAGATGGGCGAGGTCAAGAAAGGAGAAGTGTAAACGCTCGTCTACGAGATGGAGGTTATAGAGTGGTCGAGGACGACGATAGGTCATGAAAGACAGGAGAAGGAATAGGTCGAGAGAGATATTGAGAGACGTCAGCAAGGTGCCAGAGGTCATCGAGACGTGGGAGCACAGTCCATTGCGATATTGATCAGTTCTTCCATAAATATCCATCCTATGCAAAAATCGTGTATTTAAGAGTTCTCGATTCCCATATGTCAGTTTAAAAGCAATCACTGTCACTTTGGAAACAACTGATGTGTGTGTTGTTCAAATGGACTTTGTCAAAGCTAAAATATAACAACAATATTCTGTTTTACCTATGTATTACATTCATAAAGCATATGTCAAACGTATGCATTACACGTAACGAGAGCCCTGGGGCGCCACTGTGAAAAAAGAGAATCTGTGATTAGTCAAAAGAATGATGTGTTCTGTTCTAACACCTGACACTGAATTGATTACATATCATGATAATGTTTAGTAGAGTTTAAGCATGACTGTATAACTAGTGAAAACTTCACGTGTAACTGTGGGATAGTAAGTTGTCTGAAATAATAGCACACTTGTGAAATATCTCTACACACATTTGTTCAGTTATTCCATGTCTGGTGATGATCACTGGTTTATGTGCTGGTACAGAATTTGGGTGACGGACAATACCCATAGCAGTGATGTCATCGATGATGTTATCAATTAGGTCATACAACATATCATGCATGATGGATATGTCTTAGGACGATTTATAGTTACCTTAGGGCACCAGTTGTGGTTACTTAAGATAACTATAACAACTGGTTTTCTGAGTGTAAAATGTTAGCCTAACTATATCGTCCCTGTAGCCGTTGGGATTTTAGTGAATTTCGAAGGCGTTTTTTACTTTTTATTTCCTTGCTATAATGCCCCTGTAACTTTTGTTGTTTAATTGAATTGCTGTCTTTTAATGTTTTTTTTACGTAAACTGATATTGAATTACCATATGTCAATCCAACCTCTGGCATGCAAGCCAACCCCCTGCAGTGCACGGCGGAGGTTGCATTAACGTTTTGGTAATTAAATATTACTTTACAATAATAAAAAAACGAATTGTTACAGGAAAAGGAACTATACCAAATTTGGCAGGGGATAGGCCACAAGACCTGGCCAGCAGCCAGCCCCTCAAAGGCAGTCAGGATGGATAGGGTGCATGAAGCCACCCCCCTCCCCCACCCCCGGTCAATTTTGGCCCAGGGGACCCCATCCCCTGTCACTTTTCTTTTTAGTTTTTTTTATACAAGGTATGGGGACATATTGCCCCCTCCATCCCTCAGATCCTGCCTAGCATTTAAAGGAAAAGGGAACCACACAGCTCTCCTCCCTGGGCCGATAATGGCCTCAGGGACCCCATCCCTGGGGCCTCACCACTATTAAAAGGGGCACACGGCCTCCCTCCCTGGGCCAATATTGGCCCCGGGGACCCTATCCCCTGAGGCCTTACCTTAAATTGTACCCAGGGCACCCATTTTCTCATTGGAGGATGCAGAGGGAGTCCCAATTTTCTTGGGACTTGGGTGAGCCTGAATTCCAAGATGCTTGCCAGCGCTTCCTGGTTGAAGTGTTGGCAGCCAATCAGATCTCATCATGACATCTGTTGGATCCGCGTCCCTAGATATACCAATTTCCTTTTCCTTTAACATCTCCAAAACTACTGAACGGGTTTACACCAAATCAAAAAAAGAGATCTTTCTGGACTAAGATCTAGCTGTCTGTCAAATTTTATGTAATTCTGTTCAGAGGTTCAGGCTGTAGTCATGTCTAAAATCTCTATGGGAAATAAAATGGAAAACACACATTTTTTTACCTCGCCCCTGCTTGACGGATTACCCTGAAACTTTCCATGCAGAACTAGACTGAGTAGCGCACTTTTTTGGGAAAATTTCGTAAGGATTCGTCAAACAGCACCAAAGTTATAAGCAAAACAAAAATGCTTTTCCTGTGGAAACTAGGTCCTAAGTATAACTACCTACTGGAGACCGCCATTAGGTTATTTATATATATATTTTGCTGAAAAAAAATAAAGGTTACAGGGACATTGTTAAGAAATAGATAAAGAAAAATAGAGATTCACCTAAAAAAAACCACAGGTTTCGGGGATGTTATAGTTAGGTTCCTAATTTACTTGTGCAAAGCCATAGACATTTAGCCACCCCAGCGATGCACGTTTTTTCTTGCACATGTTATGGGGGTATTATCAATGATGTTGTACAAGATGTCATGACATGTAATATGTGGGGTAATTCGCAGTGCATGGTGAGGGCATGAGCTATAGTTACCTTAGGGGCGATTTATAGAATAACTAACTGCTGAATTTCTCTATGTTCTATGCAAATAAATTCAGAATCTAGCAATAATGCAGCCAACCCCACTATAACCCACCCAGTCCTGCTCAACACATGGCCTTTGGCCGTGCGCGGCAGGGGTTAGCCCAGTTGCTTGGCCTATGGCCAGGCCCTGTTGCCAAACCCCTATAACTACCCAACCCAACCCAGGCCTTTGGCCGTGCGTGGAGGAGGTTGGCCGCAGGTCCTGGCCTGTGGTCAACCCCCCTTAACCACACCAATCATGCGCCCCGCACAGCCTTCAACCATTCATGGAGGGGTCTGTGGCCAAGCCCTGCATCCCACCCCCTCTAATCACACCAACTCAAGCCGTTCATGGAGGGGGTTGGCCGCAGGGCCTGCGTTCTACCCCCTTCAAACTCCAAACCTTCCCCATGCATGGCAGAAGGGGTTTGGAGCTTAGAGGGCAACATTAAATACATATATTTAGGGAGGAGTCATAGGCCCTGGGGACCACCAACCTGGGGCTACCTGATAAATTTTGGGGGACCTTGCAAAACCCACTTTGGCCCAGGGGAGACCTTACGACCCCCCCCCCCATAAATAATGTAGAGTTTTTTTAATTTTATCCCCAGGTGGTGGTTTACCCCCCCCCCCCCCCTTTTCAGTTTTTTTTTTTTTTTTTTTTAAATTATGTGACCATGGGGAGGTGGTGGTCCATGCGGCCCCACCCCCCATATATTATTTAAATGTTATCCCGGGTAGATGGTGGTGGCCCGCGGGATCTGCATGCCCTCCCCTATGTTTTTTTATTATGTAGGCCCAGGGAGGTGGTCGCTGGCGGGTTGTCCGTGCAGCCCCCCTATATATTTTTTAATGTTCTCCAGGGGAAGTGGTGGTCCGTGGGACCTGGGGGGGGGCTGCACCCACCCTAAGTTTTATATATTATGTCAATCAATCAATCATTTGTAAAGCGCACTATTCACTCGTTAGGGTCTCAAGGTGCTGAAGCGGGGGGGGGACTGCTACTGCTCGAAAAGGCAGGTCTTGAGGCATTTCCTGCATGTCAGGAGGTCCTGGGTCTGTCGTAGGTGAACCGGGAGGGAGTTAATCGTCTTGGCGGCGAGGTGGGAAAAGGATCTGCCATCGGCTGTGGTCCGACGGATGCGAGGGACGGTGGTGAGGGCGAGGTTGACGGATCGTAGCTGGCGGGTGGGAGCCTGGAAGGTAAGTTGCTCGTTGAGATAGGCAGGGCCTGCGTTGTGGAGAGCTTTGTGAGCGTGGACCAGGAGCTTGAACGTGATCCTCTTGTTGACGGGAAGCCAGTGTAGGTCTCTGAAGTGAGTATTGAGGATGAGGCGTGCGGAGGCGTATCTCATTTTGATATAGTATATACAGAGCGAGCTTCCTACATATGGGTGTTTTAAAAAATGTTTTTTTTTTTTTTTACACCAACACGTCTTGTTTGGGCCAAGCCCCTATAACCACCCAACCCTGTGAAGCAGGAGTTGGCCACAGGGCCTGGCGGTCCCAGCTGGCTCCCTAACTCCTGTGGGAGCCAGCATTGCTGTCAGACAGGGAGCTGCTAAATATGCAACTCCCTGTCTGTGGAATCAATCATTTCCTCTGTTTCCTTGCCCTCATGTCTGTGGGCAGGGAATCAGAGGAAACTCGCTCCCAGTAAGCAAAAGCTGTGTGACAGCTTGCTCTTGCTTGCTGGAACCGGAGTGTTTGCTCTGACTTGGCGGGAGCAGTCAAAGCTCCTGCCAAGTCAGAGCAAAAAGCTATATCCCTTGGTGGGCACCCCAGGACATAGTAGGAGCTGGCCCTGAGGTGTGGCAGTCCCCAGGGCCATTATTGGCTCCTTGACGAGGCTGCATGGCCCCCTCCGCTCTTTAACTTTGCCTTGGGGGAGGTGGTGCCCTGAGGCTGGAGATCCACAATGTACCCTCTTTCATTATCTTATTTCAGCCCTAGGGAGGTGGGGGTCCCTGGGGCTGCGGATTTGCAATAATGTTCCCCAGGGAGGTGGTCTCCGGGGATCCGCAACTGACCCCCCTACATTATTTGCATTCAGCCCCAGGGAGGTGGCGGTCCATGGGAGTGCGGGGTTGCAGTGGCGTGCGCCTGCCCCTTATTTGCAATAACTTGCACAGAGGAGGTGACTGCAACAGACCCCCTTCATCATTTTGATTTAGCCCTGGGGAGGCGGCTCTCCCTGAGACTGCTTTGGGGCGTGGCCCTCCTTATTAGCAATTGCGGAGATGGTGATCCCTGGGGCAGGGGATCCACAACGGGCCCCCTTCATCATTTTCATTCAGCCCCAGGGAAGTGGTGGTCCCTTGGGTTCCGGGGGGGGGTCCGCTCAGCCCCCCATTATTAGCAGTGAATTGCCCCAGGGAGGTGGTGGTCCCTGGGGCCGGGTGTCTGCAGCGGGATGCCTTTCATCATTATCTTTCAGCCCCAGGGAGGTGGTGGACCCTGGGGCTCGAAGAACCTTAGGAGGGGAGTTCCCATTTTTATTAAAGTGGTTTTTTTCATTTTTTATTTTTTGTTGTTATTTGGCTGGGTCGTTTAATCACAGAACAAGCTTTATTCGGTCTATTGGCCTTCAAAGCGATACACAATAATACATAATCCTTGATTAAATACGACATCAATATAGAAAAAATAAATATGATAGAAACATGAATACATAAAAGCCTAAACAGCATCAAATTACAATTAAAATTCAACTATTTATGGTTAAAAAACTACATCTTATATGCCAGGCTGCAACTAAAAATTTGCTAATTGCTAAAACTAAATCATTAGATTTATAGGTTTTAAAAATCCTTAATGAGTGACTGCAGTTAGTTAAGCCCAGTTCTAGGCAGGTTTTACGGATCTACTTTGACCGCGGGATAGAATAGGCAGGCAAAAGAACATAAAGTGCTCAATAGACTCTGTCGCGCAGTCGCGCACAGGACACATGTCCGTTTTACTGTCCCCATTACTCGTCAAGGATAATAAGGGCAATGCTCCAAATCGAAATCTTGCATATAGGCTTTTGCCCAATAGGTTTGGTATAATATCTAAATATGGTTCATACTGCGGGAACCACTTAAAGTTAAGAAAGCAGTCCGTCAGCCGACCATAGGAATTACAAGTTATATATTTGGCCCTAATATAGGACCAATAAGTTGTCTTCAGGACATTTTTATGGCGTCTTTCTAAATTGTGAGGGTTTTCCCAGTAATCAGCCAGCCCCAGTAACCCAAACCAATAGGAAACATGTTTAATCCAAGGAATTGTTTGTACATTCTGTCTTTTTAACAGATCGACTAATGATGCTTTGTAAGAGATCAGTTCAGGGGTGGTCCTTATCCTGATCCAAAAAATTAGGGGTCTCAAAATAATTAAATCTGCTACACGTTTCAACCCTAAATCTAAAAAGAGGGATCAAAGGTGTGCTGCGTGTGCACGCTATCAGGGACCTAGCAAATGCATTCTCTCCCACTGTTATCCTAGTGCAAATACTAGATCCCCATACTTCAGCACCATATAGAGCTGCCCCCTGAGCCTTGGCTATATAAATTTCGATTGCTGGAAGGACTGCTTTAATACTAGAACTTTGATAGAAGCGAAGAATGGAGGCAGCTCTATGTTGCAGGAACCCCAAACTCTTCGAACTCTGATCCTCCCAGGATCATTTACTAGATAGTCTTACACCCAGATAATCTATAGAGTTCACCTTATTTAATGGAACTCCATCAATAGTGATGGAGCAGCTTTTACTGGGCACAGAGTGAAACACCATTAGTTTAGTCTTGTTAACATTGACCTCCAATCCATGTTCTCTGCAGAAAAGATTAAATCTATCTACCAAAATTTGTAACCCCATAGGGGATTTTGAAATGAGCAGCGAATCATCTGCAAATAAGAGGATGGGAATTTTTTGTGCATTAAGAGAGGGAGTATCATTTTGTCAATGGGTCATGTACTTCACTACCTCATTAATAAATAGAGTAAAAAGTAAAGGAGCTAGCACACAACCTTGGCGAACTCCCCTCTCAATAGGAATCTGCTCTGTCAGTTCGCCATAGTGCCACCATCTCACTTGTGCATAAGTATTTTCATGGAGTCTTATTAGCAGTTGCAATAGTTCATCTGGGACTCCCAATTTTCCCAACACTTCCCACAACTTGGCTCTATGGACTAAGTCAAATGCAGATCTCAGATCAATAAATACTACATACAAACGCTGCTTAGCAAGGGCAACATATTTCCAATACAGTACTGCCAACCTGAAGACCTGGTCCACTGTACTGGTTTTTTGTCGGAAACCTGCCTGGAGTGGGGAAAGGATCTGATGGTCCTCAACCCATTTGATTAACCTCTGCAGAAGTTGTTTTGCAAAAATCTTTTGCAAATTGTCTATGAGGCTAATAGGCCTATAATTAGTCGGGAGGTTTACATTGCCCATTTTGTAGATAGGTATGATTTCTGCTCCCTTCCAGGTCTCAGGAATTGGTCCCCCTGCAGCTATACTATTCGAAATTGAGTTTATGTACCATGACCATAGATTTGGTTCCGATCTATAGAGATCTCCTGGAAGCTTATCGGGACCTGGTGCTTTGCCTGGTTTTAAAGAATTCACAGCTCCAGGGTCTCTTCCACAGAGAAAAAAATGCAGTAGTTTGAATCACAATCACCCCCCCTAACTGGGGGCAGGCTTGGACTAGAATCTAAGCTCGTTGAGCGGGGATTTAACCCAGAGGCTCCCATTGAGTCTTCTGGGAGAGCATAAAGGCTAGTAAAATGCTCCACCCATCTTTCTGGTTGAATGTGGATGGCAGGAGATGTCCTGCCTCCTGTCTGCCTTTTGGTCAGGAGTTCCCAGAAGAGCTTGTTGTCATTTGCTCGTGTAGATTCTAAAAGTTCCTGCCACATAAAATCTTCCCACTTTTTTTTTGCCTGGGTTGTGATTCCTTTATAATTGCACCTTGCTTGCTGTATCTCCCCCTGATAACCGCTAACTACTGCATCTTTTAACCTGATCTTGGCTCTTGAACAAGATTAATTAAACCAACCACAGCCTCCCTTGTCCTTTCCATGCGACCCAAATCTCCTTTCTTTATAAAAGAACTTCTGTAATTGTTTGGTCAGATTAGCATGCATGTCAAGAATCAGAATATTATCTACAGCCTGATTCTCATAAACTGCCAAATTATCTATAAAGGCCTGGTAGATTCCTCTAATCACAAGGGGATTGGTCATCACTTTAGACCATGTGACCTTAGAAAAATTACTGGTCCATCGCGGTGGGGGGGCCTCAGTTTTTAAAATATTTGCAGTTCTCCTGAACATTTCCCCTGACAATGTGAGTAACAGGGGGAAGTGATCGCTCTCACTTCTGGCTTCCACTTTCATATCCCTTAGATGTGGCCATAGCCTAACGTCCACCAAAAAGTAGTCAATGGTACTTATAGACATGCCCCGTTTAAAGGTCGGGGCAAGGTTTAAATCGGATAAAGTTCTGCCATTGCAAGCCTTTAATCCAAATTTTAAGCAAAGGGAAGCAAGCTGAGTGGCCACACAAGAGCGTGCGCCAAGCCGAGAACTGTTTAGTTGAGGGATACCCCAGAGCTCATCTTCCTCATCTGTTAAACCACCGAGCAAGGGGGAAGGCTCGAAGGTACAGTTCATATCCCCGGCTACAATCAGTAGGGTAGAGGGATGCATGGTCTCCAAGTAACTAATTAGTGCGACTAAAGTTTGGGATTCAGTGTTCCGCGAAACTGATCGATTATACACATTAATGATAGCTATAGTCAAATCTTGTTTGAATTTGATTCGAATACCCATTAAATCTGCAGAGTCTATATCTAATAGCTGGAAGTCACACTGAACATCCTTATTTATGCAAAGCAAAAGCCCACCCTTTGCACGACCCTTCCCCTTCCCCGAAGGAGTCGCAAGGACAGAGAAGGAGGAAAATCCATCTATAACCTTATCTTCCTCTGCCCATGTTTCCTGGAAAAGACATATATCTGTATGTTTGATAAAGACACCCCAATCGGGGTCCTCCAACTTCTTATCAAGACCTGCTAAATTCCAAGACAATAAGATGAGTGGGTTATTACTTTGATCTATGTTACAAGTCAGCCCACCAGAGACCTTCTGATCCATATCAGAACTACCTATGTCCCTCACCAATCCCCTAACGCCCTCCTCAAGATTAGGTATCTCATAATTAATCGTGTTAGATACCTTTGTGGCTATAGGCAGTCATACAGGGATTAGCTGCGAAGGGCAATTGAAATTTCTTGTGGATGTACCATCTCTACATAGATTGCTTAGTGTATCAGGAATTACTGTAGTAGGAGAACTACGAGGTTCTATCATAAGCCTAACCCCCCCTTTCTTCACCTCAAACGATCTGGTCCGCAGATTGAATCCATAAGCTGGGTTGCCAGAAACTTGTTTGCTAGGTATATGGTGATCTTATCCAAATTGGTACCTGGAACACTCCTTCTATCTGCTGCCAAAATGTCCGAACGGATAATAGAAAGGCAATTTAGTCGAATACGTAACCAGTGTGTCACTTTGTTGATCAGGGAATCTTGATTCTCAGTTGAACCCAATGCTAATTTGGGAACACCTACCAAGTGGATAACATTGTCACCTTTCCCCATATCCTGGACCTGGGGCGTGTTTACTACTTCATTTTTCCCTATACACAAGGAAGAGTTATAGTTATGAGGGGGTTTAAGAGGTCTGGTATACAGGAAGGAAGCTGGAGCATCTGTTCTAGCTAAGATCAGTGGGTCATAAACCCTGTCCCCTCCTCTTTCTGCATCACCAACAAGGTGAGCTTTGTTACTTATCCTGGAGTTTAACTTTTGTTATAACTAGTTGTTTTAACAGGCATTTCTTTATAACTTGGTTCTCCAGAGATGTATGAAGAATAGCCCCCATTCCTATCTGAAAAAAGCAAGGGATCACAAACTGTGGGCACTGGCATCCCTTCCGACATATCCCCCATAACTGGATTGGTCGCTACAGGTAGCCTATTCCCTTGGATCTTCCTACTGTCTCCTGAGCATATGCAACTACAGTGGCAAGTTAATTTCCCTTTTATTAAACTGGTTAAGGCCAGAACCAGATCCTTAACTTCATTAACTCTCTGGAAAATTGAGGTCAGATCAGTTCTATTATTATGAGGATCACAAATTTCTGAGTCAAAATGGGGTGTGTGTGACCTCACAGCTGAAATAGCAGATCCAGGCAAACACAGCATTCATTGATCCCCTGCAATGGTTCAAAGCGATTAGAACACAGTATATTAGGAGCCACCTTAATCACAGGACTCAGAGGAGGAGGAATATGCTTGCCAGCCTCAAGGAGAGACTCCTTCTGTGGCTCCATAGAACTAAGTACATTGTCAATGGGAGTCCGCAGAGGGCCCACTGGGGGAGATCTGTAAGTATCGGTACTTTTACCGCCATCAATCTTGGCGATAAAGTCTGAAGGATGACTTTTGCCCTTCGGTTTAAATATTTCTGGGATTTTCCTTGCCCTAGTTTGCCCCTCTTTATGGGGCTTTTGGCTTGTCAAATCAGTGCCTAATATGGACTCGACCTCCTCAAAGAGGAGGTCGATAGCATCTAGCGCATTTTGGCCGCTCAGGGGAGCTTGATTAACATGTTTGCCAGGATGTTTCTTCGCTTTCTTGGTTCCCTTCGATGGAACTAGTAAATCTACAGCCTTCCTCTTCCCCATAAGGTCTAAATGATGGCGGGGCTAGAGTATAAGTAAAAGGCCTTACTTGAGTATCAACGCCACCGAGATGAGCCCTACCCGACTCCCTCCGGGCATTAACGGTGTGGCCCCTGGGCTTGTTGTATCGTATTCAACGGCCTCTTAGTTACAGAATACACCAATAAGGAGGTAGGGCCCAGCCTGGCTTAAGTCGGTCGAAGACGGGCGTAGACGGGCCCGCCTTGGCCCGGTCTTTGCCCGGGCGCGTCCCGCGAGGGGCGCGCCTCTTTAGTACTGGCTGCGGCAGATGGGCGGGTTGGGGAGAGTGTCCTGTTCCCCCGGCAACTTGACTCAAGTGTTCCGCGTCCCACGAGGGGCACCCCTCTTTAGTACTGGCTGCGGCAGGAGGGCGGGCTGGGGAGAGCGGCCTGTTCCCCTGGCAACTTGACTCAAGTGTTCCGCGTCCCACGAGGGGCACGCCTCTTTAGTACTGGCTGCAGCAGGTGGGCGGGCTAGGGAGAGCGTCCTGTTCCCCCGGCAACTTGACTCAAGTGTTCCGCTTCCCACGAGAGGCGTGCCTCTTTAGTACTGGCTGCGGCAGGTGGGCGGGACCCTGCTTAGCTTCCTAGATCGGAGGAGATTGGGCGCATTCAGGGTGGTATGGCTGGGTCGTTACTCTGGCCCCCTTTTTCTTTCCTCCCTCTTTTTCTGGGACGTAAGATGGCTGCCAACACTTTCTGGTTGAAGTGTTGGCAGCCAGTCCGAGCTCTGCAGATCTCTGCATGAGCTTGTTATTATTCACGAAGTTGCGCTGCCACAGATATGCAAATTTGGATTTCCTTAAATTTCTCAACAACAACTGAACAGATTTACAGCAAAAAGTGTAATCTGCGTACCGAAAGCTACCTTTCTGCCAAATCTGGTGTATTTCCGTCTAGCGGTTGTCTGCTGGTGTGTCTAAGGAGCCTATGGGAATTAACATGGGAAATGCATGTTATTTGAGGCCCCCCCCCTTTCATCTGCCCCCGCTTTAAGGATCACCCCGAAACCTTTTGTGCTTAACAAGAATCACTGCACACTTTCTATTGGAAATTTCGTGAAGATTCGTCACACGGTGCCAAAGACAGTCAAAAAGGCTTTTTCTATGGAAACATGGTCCAAACTATAACTACCTACTGCACCCCCCCAGTGGATAATATATAGCTTTATGTATATATACATGTTTAATAGAGAAAGTTCCAGTTCGCAGTGTTTGTGTATTTACATATATAGTTAATAGGTGAAGTATGGTCCTGGATTAAGTCACTGAAATTCGCCAGTTATAGTTAGCAGCACACGCATCCCATCATTTGACACATATTGTTTGTCACTGCATTTATTTCATGTGTATTTGTTTTAACCAAGAATACAAGGGGTTACATTTGTGTCATTCTGTAGTCTGGCAATTAGGAGAGTTGTTTGCCCATGTGAAGTCATTGTTAGACACTATCTCTATGGTGGTAATGAGTGTATTTGTAACTTTGCGTTTGTTGTAGCGAACGCGAATGTAACCTTTGCATTGTAGAAATACACGTATGAATTTGTGTTTATTAGTAGACATGCTTTAAATAGCACGTCTTATTGGGCTACATTTATTTTCACTGTAGTGGCATGTACATCATTGCTTTAAGCGTAATACTGGATTAGACTTGCCTGCAAAGTAATGTCCCTTGTTATGTTATTGTTGCGAAATGTTTCTGCATTTGTGTGAGTCCCGATGTAGTGCTTGCAAAGTAGTGACTTTTTTTTATTTTATTGTGGCGTCCAAGTGGCGGAAGTGCACATTTGGGTCATTACTAAGTCCGGCTTTTGAGAGCTACAACTCTCTGTAGTTGAGCCTTAATGTAACAGGAGGAATCTGGCTTTGTCAACTGCTGTCTCGTTGCATTTTTTCTGTTTCTCAGTTAGGTCAGTCTGTGGTATCTTAAGTTCCTTATCAGAAAACGAGCGTAAAAATAGCGCAGACGGCAGCTGAGAGCAGCGTGTGTGTGTGAGGAATGCTTTAATGATAACTTGGGAGACAGTTTTGAAAAGTATGTTTCATTCAGAATTTGATCTCAGCGGATGCACACCTGCTAACATGGCTGCCAGCAAAGAAGGCGTGAGTATTAGGCAGAGGCTTTACTCAAAACAGCCGTGAAATTCAACAGCGCTTCACTTCATGTTCATCGGACCATGAAGGGTTAAATGAAAGCTATTCAGACAATAGGCAAATGTATATAATTCCTCAAGAAACGGAGTTAGTTCTTTCATTCACACATTGAGTTTCAAGAGGACACCCATAGGGAATTCAAATGTTGGCGGTGTTTAATTTGTGCAGCTTGCAGGTGATGGGCATGAGTGCTCCTAATTTCCGTCTTCACTAGACTTTGATTTGGGGCGAGAGAGAAAGGCAGAAAACCAGATAAAAGATACTAAAACAGTGACACAGATAGACAGGAAATATAGCTTGGTGGAAGGAATAGGCTTGTCATGGATCAAAACTGGGGGCCCTTGGCATTCTGCAGCCCTGGCATTCGGCCACACCAGCAGGCTGCTAAGAAAAACTTTGCTCCCTTGTACTCTTACTGATTTTTTTCATTTTTTAGAAACATTTTATATAGAGGAATCACTAAAATGGTTAGACTATGGCAAATTGAGGCCGCAGACCTGATGTCAGCAGTGACTGAGCTCAGAAATGGCTTCAATTAGTTAAAAGCCAGATAATGTAGTTTAACATATAATAAGCTTCAGGGGCTAGTTGAAAAGTAAATACTTGGCCGTCAGCGTTACTTATGATACCTTGGCTATCTCATGCAAACTTGTGAACGGATTGGAAGATAAGTACAAATGGGCCCCGAGATCAGGTGAAAGAACATGGATATAGGAACGAGTGAAAAATTAAGCTTAATAAGCAGAATGTAAAATCAAAGAGAAGCAAAACGTTGTAGATAACATTTTGCTCTGTTGGGGAAGGATGAGAAACACTTTCCAGTATCATTGCCCTTTCCTCCCACTGAGACACAAATCAATAGGGCCTGTTTCAGTGGACTCTGAGTGGTCGTTGTCTCTTTGGAGATGCACAGGAGTATGGTTCAGTCCTTCATGGTTGCGTCTCACATTCTTCATAAGGCAGTGGTTCCCAACCTTTTGACTTCTGTGGACCCCCATTTTATCAATAATGGACCCCGAGGACCCCCACTGAATCATTATTGGAACACGGGGACCCCCAAGGAGTCATTACTGATAGCTGGGACCAAATATTATTAAATTTTTTTGCAGCCGCGGACCCCCTGAGTAGGCTTCGCGGACCCCCAGGGGTCCCCGGCCCACAGGTTGGGAACCACTGTCATAAGGCATTGTTGGTTGTTTCTTCTTTCTGTCTTGGCTCACTTTAGAAAGAGCCACGTTGCCTCTGTAACATTGGGGAACTGGTTACTTGATAGGATAGGAAGTCTTCCATTGATTTATGGCTTATGATGCAGGAATTCTTCATAATCCTCCAAGGAGAGGATGTAATAGAGTGAAACGCCACATATTACTTCATAGTAGTTTTGTGTGTCGAGTTCTCTTTTCCAACGTGTATTTACATAGTTTATGTTTAGCGTGTGAGAGAGTAAGCAGACTTCCTCGTTTTGTCTCACTTTCATGTTGCTGTAGCATTACCACTTCCTTCAGCCTCCATTCACTATTCTTCAAATGGCTTGTTTTGTGGGTGAGTTTTTTTGAAATTGTTTTACTTGGAAATACATTCTTTCAGGCTTGATATCCTGGCTGTAGGAGTCAGGTGTCTTTATTACAGAAAGTTGTTTCTTGGTAACCAAAAGCAGTAGCTCTTGAGCCTCCTTGCTCAGTTGATGGATCTACTAACTTGTGCCAGGAATCCTTTTACCTGTGAGATCAACCCCTGCTGCGAGAGATCTTTTATCTAGATAGTACAAAGTAATTTTCTTGACATTTTTCTTGGTCCTGTTATGACTGCAGCCTCCTCGTGTACCAGAATTTGGTGAAGATTGCGGAACATTAAGTACCTTGCTCCAGAGTTAGTGTTAAATGGTGCCTATCTGGAAGGTTTCAATGCCAGCCTTCCGATTTCTGCTCCGTAAAGTGCAATGCTGCAGACTTTGGTCCTAAATCTGTGGTTAGTTGGGCTGTTGCATTTACTCCATCTTTTCGTTGACATATACTATTATTTTCGCCATTGCCTGCGCCTTTCTTGATACTAAATCAATATACACTTTCCAACCAGAGGTGAAGGATATTTCCTTGCCATGGTAGAGGAATTGGTTAACCAGTAGTCTTAGTGCAACTGCATCAACATTGCGGTTGGGTGCACGGAAGAGTGCTTGTAAGTACTACTGAGACTATAAACTACAGACACATACACACAGAGACAGTGCAAGCTATTATAGCTCGCCGAGTGGGAACCATGACTCTACGCAAACCCTGTTGCATGAGAACAAGAACAGTCTTTGCAGAACCCACTCAGTGCTTTGAGCAGCAGGATCCACAGATCCTTCGTGACTCCTAGAAACACTGATAAGAAACACAAGACTATGGGGTAAAGAGGTATGCTTACCTGCATGCACCGCTCTTGGTTTATTTATAATGTTTGGGATATTTAATGGTTGGAGGGAAAAAGTGCATCCGAAATTATCTTGACTCGGGTGACACCTTGGGTCATTATCAGTTATGATGTACTGGATAAGTATCTAGCATTTATGGAATTGTTAAAAACATGTTTGATCACTCTGCAACACTATATTAGTGTTGTATTGTAGTGGTGTTCGTTTAGATTCTATGAGTGCTTAGCAACTTGTGGAATGTGGAATAGAATGTGAGGCGGACTCAGTTGGTTGCTGTGATCTGCCAGGGTTGGATGTATACATCTGGACTGGAATAAAGAAGATATATTTAAGGAATACCACGTTGTCGGTTCCTTCAGTGGCGACGAGGATGGGATACCATGTATAAGGATCAACCCTGGCAGAGCGTTTGGTTTTGAAGGATGTCATGTTTTTTTTCCTTTTTTCCTTCTGCTTATTTTGCTGAACGTGTTCAGTGAGCTGTTGGATTTTTTTTTTATGGAATATTCACGGCCTGGAATTGGATTTCGACATTGCAAAGTTCTGAAATGATTGGAGGCAGTGGACAAGCCTGGTGAGGAGCGGAAGGAGCTGTTTGGGCGGCCGTTGTAAGGAAAGCAGAGGAGATTGTGACGGAGATTGTTGACACTATTCCTATGTGATTGACACGATGTTTTATTGGAGCGCGTTGTGTGGAGAAATATTCAATTTTAATCTTTTAAGCTCGCGCGCTTAAGCTTGCGCGTTTGCTGTTACACAGCTCACGCGCATTGACGGTTAATGAGTCACGCGTCTTCCGCGTGTCTCTTACCTCGCGTGTTGACTCTCCGGGTCCGCGTGGGAAGTGCAGATCGGTGAGGCTGTCGTCACAACGCTGCGTGGAGGAACAATCAAGGGAAACCGCCCATAGAAACAGACCTATTGGTTTGTTTTCTTACAAAGACATGGATTGGTTGTTCTAAGTGGAAGAGCACTGTTTTTTTTTGCGATATTGTTTAAAATTATTTTATGCTGATCGCGCATTGAGCTACAAGACGTGGGTGTTATTGAACATTTATGTTACTACAGTTTCATGTGGATTTTTTTTTTTGCGAAAGACAACGGTGACTACATTTTTTATGTTAGTTTGTTGTTTTGTGTATACTTGGTTAAGTCATCAAATTCATCAGTTTACATTACATACGTCATAATATAATATACTGTATAAGTAGGAAAATGCAGTCTATTGCATCTCCACCTGTATTTTTAGGTGCTCCTGGTGAACCAAACATGTCATGGGAGGATTGGAGGGAAACTTTTGAAACTTATTTAGAAGCATTAGGAGGGGCGATTTTTACTGATAAGAGGAAGCTTGCTTTATTAAAACACAACTTGGGGGTGGAAGGTAGGAACATTTTGAAAACATTACCTTCTACAAATTTATCTACTAGCGAAGGTAGGGGTTCAGATGAGGATGAGAATAGTGATGTTGACAATGTGTATACTAAGGCATTGGAAGCTTTAGAAGAACATTTTGGTCGGAAATTGAACATTGTTGTTGAGCGACATCGTTTTTTTTCCAGAACTCAAGCTGCGCATGAATCTGTGGATCAATTCGTAAGTGCATTGCGCACATTAGCGAATACATGTAAATTCAAAGATTTACATGAGGAAATCATTAGAGATCCATTGATTAATCGTACAAAGTGTTCAAAGATTCAGGAAAAGTTATTAAATTTGAAGAATCCATCTTTGGATGAGACAATAAGGGTTGCAAAACGGGTAGAAAGTACATCGAAGTATGTAAGAGAATTGAATGCGAAAGATGATGAGGATGCATTAATACACGCTGTGAATTCTGTTAAAATTTCTAGAAATTTTAATAAGTTGGATGGGAAAAAAAGATGTTATAAATGTGGAAGCATAAGACATTTGGCATCTTCAACAACTTGTCCTGCAAAAGATGTCAAGTGTTTCTCATGCGACAAGAAGGGCCATTTTTCAAAGATGTGCAATCAAAAGAAAGGGTTATACAAAAAAAGAAGCGTGAATTATTTATATGATAGTGCACGAACAAAAGGTGAACATGGAAGTTCCAGCAGTGGTGAGGAGTTAAAAGATGATCATATTGAAATATTGATGCTTGATGTTATGTCTGTGTGTGAGGAAAAAAATATTTCTGCATTGGAACTGACTAAGTACTCACCTCCCAAGTGTGAAGTTTGTGTAAATGGTGTAATAGTATGTATGTGGGCTGATTCCTGTTCGCCATATACTCTTATTGATAAAACTACATGGGAGAAAGTAGGGGGTCAAGAGTTGGTTAAGGCCGATGTGGATTTGCTGGGTTATGGAGGTAACAAAATTCCTGTTTTGGGGTATTTCCAAGGAAATTTAGTGTTCAATCATAGGCAAGTGGTTTGTGATGTGTATGTAGTGGAGTGTGGGCGATGTCTATTGGGCAGGGGTGAACAGAGGAGTTTAAAGGTAGTGTTGGACCCTAATAGTAAAGAACAAGTGGTATCGTTTATACGAGAAGATTCTGAGAAGTGGGGAAAGAGATTTCCAAATCTTTTTAGTAGTAAGTTAGGGTGCCTAAAAATATTTCAACACTCCATTGTGTTAAAGGATGGGGCAGTTCGGAGCGTGCATAAGGTGAGGAGTGTGCCGGTTGTTCTGAAAGAGGCATTGAGAGAGGAGTTAGCAAGGTTATTAAATTTAGGTGTAATTGAGAGAATTGAAGCATCGGAGTGGTTAAGCCCGGTTGTTTTGGCCCGCAAACCGAATGGAAAAATAAGAATGTGTGTGGATTTGAGAGATCTAAATGAAAATATATGGATTGATAGGCATCCAATTCCAAACATTAATGAGTTGTTGTGTGGAATTCAAGGGGGTGAAATGTTTTCAACATTGGACCTTTCAAATGCGTATCACCAGATCATGCTACATCCGAATTATCGTCATCTCACGTCATTTGTTACTCCTGAAGGGGCTTTTAGGTTTGTACGCATGCCATTTGGACTTGCATCTGCCTCAGCAGTTTTTCAGAGAGTTATGCAAGAATTGTTGGGAGACATGAAATGTGTGAGGTTCTTTCAGGACGATGTATTAGTTTGGGCAGAAAATTTGTATGAGCATGATCGCGTCATGAACAAGGTATGTCGTGTTTTGGAGGATGCTGGTTTAACAGTCGAACCTGACAAATGTAAATTTGCACGTCAGAGTGTGGAATATTTAGGACATACGATTTCTGGAAAAGGTGTTAAGCCTAAGGTCAGCTTAATGGAAGCAATTGAAAGAGCACCTAGGCCAATAAATAAAGATCAACTAAGGTCTTTCCTTGGTCTGGCTGAATACTATGCTAAATTTGTAAGGAACTTTGCCGATATTGCACAACCTTTGAGGATGTTGATGAAAAAAAATCAAAGGTATGTGTGGTCTGAGGATTGTCAACAAGCATTTGACAAGTTAAAAAAAACCATTGTGGATGCTGTTGAAATAAATCCATTTGTGTCACATTACCACACGATTGTAGCAACTGATGCTAGCATGTATGGATTAGGTGCTGTGTTGAAACAAGTGCATGGTGGGAAAGAGCGTGTGATAGCTTTTGCTTCACGTACACTGAAGGGAGCTGAAGCAACGTACTCGGTTGTAGAGAGAGAGGCTCTGGCTTGTTGGTGGGGCATTCAATATTTTAGAAATTATGTTTGGGGAAGGAAATTTGAGTTGCATACTGATCATAAGCCATTAGTAGATATTTTTACTACTTCTGGAGCGAGTCGTGCATCTTCAAGGATTGCAAAATGGTTATATAGATTGCAAGAATATACATTCACTGTGAAATATGTTCCTGGTGTAATGAATGTCAATGCTGATTGTCTTTCTAGATTGCCATTAGAAAATATGTATGTAGACGAAGAAGAAGACTGGATTGTGGCGAGTATTCAGGACATGAAGATTAGTGCTAAAAAGGAAGAGGAGTGGGTGAAGGCAGAAATGGAAGATGGGGAGTTACAAGCGGTGAAAAAGTATCTGAACAAATGCTGGTCTGATTTAGGTGATGATGCGGTAAGGAATTACAAGAATGTATGGTCGGAATTGTCGACTCAAAATAACCTGGTTAGAAGAGGTGACAAGTTAATTGTACCTCATGGTTTGAGACAGAAGGTGCTAGAAATATTACAGGATGGGCATGGTGGCATGTCAGGTATGAAAAGGAAAGCCAGGGAGGATTTTTGGTGGCCGGGTATGGACAGGGAAGTTGAAAAATTTGTCAGAAACTGCATAAATTGTGCTTGCAGTGACAAAACACATTTGTGTGAAAAAACACCTGTGGTACCAATACCTTTTCCTAGGAAACCATGGCAAAAAGTGGGAATGGATATGTGTGGGCCGTTTGTTTTTAGTGATGGAGTAAAACAATTTGCTTTACTCATGATGGATTATCACTCAAAGTGGCCGGAGGTGAGTATAGTAAGGAATACTAGGTCTGATATAGTGATTGAATTCTGTGAAGAAATTTGGAAAAGGGAGGGTTATCCAGAAGAGGTTGTGACGGATAATGGCACACAGTTTACGTCACAGGAATTTGAAAGTTATTTAGTGGAGTGTGGTGTCAAGCATATTAGGACTGCTGTAGCACATCCTAGAGAAAATGGACTGGTTGAAAGATTTAATAGAGTTTTAGGTGATAATATTCAACTTTCATTACAAAATAATTTGAACTGGAGATCTGAAATAAAAAAAATGTTATGGAACTATTGCACTACTCCACATTCAACGACTTTAGAAACCCCATTTGTGTTATTAAAGGGTAGGAAGCCTTATATGAAAGCCGTCCCTGGATGGATGGGAAGAGCAGGAAGGAAAATGTGCAATGTGAAGAGTGTTTTGTCACGGGTAGAAAAGAAACAAGGAAAATATGACGAGAGATGTCTGGAAGACTTTAAAGATTGTAATTTTGTGGTTGGTGATTGGGTGCGTACTAGGTTGTGGCAAGGCACGAAAAAGGGTTTGTCTAAGTGGTCTGAACCTAAACAGGTGGTCAAAGTGAAGAAGTACAGTGTGGTGTTGAATGATGGTAGGAAGTGGAACATGGTGGATGTAGTTAAGTGTTGGGCTAAGGAGGTGGAGAAATGGGAGAAACAAGTACAAATGGGTGATGGTCATGCTGATATGTGTCTGAGGAAAGGTTCGCAAAGGGTAACAAAGAGACCTGAATATTTGAAAGATTACCATACTGAGTAAGTAGGATGTTTAAATATATATGTTTTTTTTAGTTAACAGAATTGTTTTGTAGATAGTCAGTGCTATAGTGTCTTAATTTTGTTGTTATTGTAAGGGGGGAGATATGTTGTATTGTAGTGGTTTTCGTTTAGATTCTATGAGTGCTTAGCAACTTGTGGAATGTGGAATAGAATGTGAGGCGGACTCAGTTGGTTGCTGTGATCTGCCAGGGTTGGATGTATACATCTGGACTGGAATAAAGAAGATATATTTAAGGAATACCACGTTGTCGGTTCCTTCAATTAGATGAAACTCTGTCCGATTTTAGTGGGGTTCTTTAGATGTGTTCAACCTGGTTTCAACAGCTGGCATTAGAAGTACATTGGCCAGAAAAGACGAAAAATCCTTAGAGGGCTACATGATCTAATTAAGGATAAGTTGGCCTTAGTAGCTCGACCTGAGACCGTGCAAGGTTTAATGGAAGTTTGCTTTCAGATAGAGCATCGTCTCACAAGCAGGAGGACTGAGTAGAGGCATGGACAATGTGCAATCCCTAGATTGTTGCAATCTTAATAGGAATGAAGAAGTAACCTCTGAAAATAATGAATACTCTGTGCAGTATGGCTCTATTACAGGACCTCTGTCTTAGGAAGGATGAAAGAGATATAGGGAGCATGGTCATGTTGTACGTATGTGCTCTTACAGACAGGGAATCTCCAGTACCTGCCGCTAGCAAGTGAGGTGAGTGCAGGTACTTCAAATTCATTCTCCCTTTCAATAGTCACAAAGACTGGTATTGTTTACACAGTCAGTACTTTCATACTACTGTCCTCTTTGACTAATTCTAGTATTGAGACTTCCATTATGATGCACTGTGGAGCCACAGGAGTATTTATGGACAAGACCAGAGCTAATCAACACCAAATTCTAGTAGTCCTAAAAAAAAACCTGGTACAATTCGAGCAGTAGCTGGATCTATTCTAAGTTCGGTTCCGGTGACTGAGGAATCTGTCCACATGTAGAATGTGTTCTTTGATTTGATTTCCTCTCCTCATCTTATTATCTGAGGATTTCCATGGCTCAGTCACCATAATTCCTATATAAAAGGGACCACTAGAGTATTGATTTTATCTTCAGAATTTTGTGCTTCTCTTTGTGTAAGTTCTGTTCATGTTTGGACTCCTGAGTTACTTTGTCAAGACACCTCTTCCTCCCAGATAATACCACATTTGTCACACTTTCCTGACCACCACCTTGAGTTTCAGGATATTTTTGAACCAGTGGCTACAATCCTTCTGTCCTTACGGGATTGTGATTGACACATTGACGTGCTTCCTGGTCCTGTTGTTCCATTTGACAGGGTGTATACTTTATCAGAACCGAGAAAGAAGGCATTATAAGTATTTATATAAAAATCTACAGAATGGACTTAATACTAAGGGCCTGATTTAAGAGGCCCTAGTGCGACCTTAGCGTCATTTTTTTTATGCTAAGACAGCACTAAAGGGCCTTTTTCCATGTGCTATATTTACAAAGTGGAGCAATGCATGCATTGCAGCACTTTGTAACCCCTTGAGGCACATTATGCCTGCAGCATGCATAATGTATGCAAGGGGGCGTTCCCACGTTACAGTGCGGAGGGGTGTAAAAAGTGGTGCAAGGAAATCTCTGAGATTTCCTTGCGCCATTTTTTTTCGGCATTTTTAACTCCGGCTGAGCGCAGGCATTAAAAGGGGGCACACCAATGTTTACAATGGGCCCCTGTGTACTCTGCAGGAGTAGTGCCAAACGTTCGGTGCTACTTCTGCAGAGTACATCAATAGCGTCAGGAATTCCGATGCAATTTCCCCCACCCTGCGCCACATTTTAAATACAGCACACACATGGCGGCAGTAGGGGGTGCAAGGAACGTGGCCCCTAAGTCTTCTCCAACAGGAGCTACTTTTTTTGTGGCTAATAATGATTCCTCAAAGTTACGGTACTTCCAAGTTACAATTATATAACTCCTAATAAAGTAACCATTAAGGGCTGTTGTCCACTATCCTTAATTCGAGATATTCTAGAGTCTGTTCAGGATATCAACATTTTTGACAAGCTAAGTTTTAGGAGTGTCTATCATCTGCTGAGAATTAAAGAGTGTGATGAGTGAGACATTTTATAATCTTTTTGGGAATAATGAATACCGAGTGATGCCATTCAGACTTTGTAATGCCCCTCCTGTCTTTCAAAGATTTATAGAGGCCATCTTCTCTGATCTACTAAATCATTCTGTGATTATCTACTTTTTTTCAAATTTCTTTATTAGCATTTTCCCAATGTACAATATTACAACTCAGAGTTGTTTCGTAACAGTAACTTAGGACAATGCCTGCTGCATAATATGACCCCAACTTAGAAACTGTACTGAGCTGAATTAGTGCTCTCCACACAGGGTCCTGCATGGGGGTGAAGGTGCATGCATGTAATACTCGTAAGCATACTGTTAAATAATTATTTTGGAGCAGGGAGCCTAACCCTGCTTCGCTTTCCTGCCCACAATAAAGGCACCAACAGCCTATTGAGCAGCCAGAATAAGGAGTTTGGTAGGACACAAAATAAGTTCTGTATAATATAGACACACCTGGGCAGCAATACCATTTTACCTTGGGCAACTCGGCCCATGATGACAGCAGCAGGATGTTCCAGAATTTTACAGACACTGTCTAACACCTGTCCCATGCTAAATTCATATTGCTGCCGTAGCTCATGAGCTATCTCTATCCCTAGGTAGCAAGATAGTACCGTTTCCCAGGGTAGTCCAACATCTAGTACAGTGGTGCCAAACCCTTTGACTTCTGTGGACACCAACTTTATCATTCCTTGAACCCGGGGACCCCCCACTGAATGATTATTGGAATCCGGGGACCTAATCTGTTAATATTATTTAATTTTCTAAGCAGTTGCAGACTAACCACAGGTTGGGAACCACTGATCTAGTAGATCAACCGCCCCTCAGTATTCCAAGGCAGCCAGTGGGAAGAGCACCGTTTTGTGTCTGTTGACATGTAGTCCCGACACTCTCCTGAAGTCTGCCATGAGTGTCAAGAGTCACTGCACCGATCTTTCTGGTGTCATATCACCTACTCGTATCCCCCAGTCCCTGAGTTTGCTTCACAGGTAGGCCGGCCCCGTAGCCAGTGTGAAGAACAGTGAGAACAATGGGCATCCCTGCCACATTCCGCTCTCTACAGCCAGTACATCTGATACTACCTGTGCTGTTCACACCCTGCCCTTAGTTCAGTGTATAAAAGCTGCACCCATAACAAGATCCTCGGGCCTATCCCAATTCTCCACAGCACTCCCCATAGATACTCCCACAACAGGGTACCAAATGCTTCCTTGATGCCTAGGGCCACAACTGCTGCCTCCACAGCTGTACCTTGGGTGGCGGGCATTACATGAGAAAGCTGCCGTAGGTTCATATGGGTGCCCCTCCCTGGCTTAAATCCACACTAATTGCTGTGTATTAAGTGTGTGACTATACGACCCAGACAAGTCGCGTGTACCTTAGCAAGTAGTTTAACATCAAGGTTGAGCATGGACAGTGGTCTGAATGACCCAGGATCTCTTGGGTCTTTACCTGCCCTTAGGAGCATATGTATTGGCAGGATCCTGGAGGGATTCCAGTAATCTAGGGAGCAGTTCATCAGAGAATGTCTGGAAATACTCTGACAGGAGGCCATCAGGACCCTGACACTTCCCGTGTGCCATGTTGCGGAGGGCCTCTTGCAGTTCCCTCTGCCATATTTCATACTCTAGACTTTCCTTCTGCTCAGTTGATAGTCTGGGAATCGTGACCCTATTTAGGGATTCCTCCACTCAATCCAAATGATTTCCCATCGCATAGTTTAATTTCCTGCCTCACCACTGCGACACTATCTGCCGGGTTAGGGAGAGAATTATCTGTGGGGGCTGCTCATGTTTGAGCAGCCAGGCTTAGTCTTCCTGATCTGTCTCCTTCTTCCGGTAGTCCTGTCGTACATGGTAATCCAATCTATTACATACATTTGCGACTTGTCTATGCGCCTCTGCTAATGCCACCTCCCCTGTTGACCGTCCTACTTCTTGCCTTTTCAGGCAGGTCAGGAGATCCTCTCCATCCTGCAGTTCCTGATTTTGTTTTCGTCTGGTGCCATAAACCAGCGTTTCAAGGTACCCATCATCATCCGTATTTGGTGCATATATGTTAAGTAGGCACAGTTCCATACCAACTAACATGAAGTGCTGCAACGCATATCATCCCCCTGTCTGTCGTGTAGCTGCACTGCTGAAATTGGGCCACAGATGCCTCCCAAATAGAGACCCCCCACCCCGGGTATGACAAGTATGTAGTGGAATGGAGTTGACCCCTCCATTTTTTCAGTAGTTTCTGTGCATCCCTGTCCATTAGGTATGTCTCCTGGAACATTGCTATGTGTAATCCCTAACCTTCACAGGTATGCATGTGTCCTGTACTGTTTAACAAAGGAGTTTAGGCCCCTCACGTTCCACGTGAGAATTTGTGTGGTTCCCTTTATCAGGAGTTGTCAAGGTTCAAGCGTCTGCAGACCCATCCCCCTCTGCCTACCCCCTCGACTCAACTACACTGTACACGACCCCTTGCGCCACCCACCTGAGCAAGAGCCATCTCACACTGCAGTAAACATACCCTACCCAACAATCCCCAGGGTATACACATTCAAACCTAATGTGTTTCCCCAGCCATATTCTGTACCCAGCCTTTCTTATTTGAAACCACCACCACTCATGGCATTCGTGATGTGTGGCAGAGCCTACGTTCCTCTCCCCAACTAGTTAAATATGTTCAGGGGGGAGGGTACATGGGGGGGGGGGGTTCCTCCTGGTGATCAACCCAAGTCACAGTCTAGCCCCTGTAGTGTCCCTTCTGTTCCCGCAGTATCTCTCCATATAAGACAATGCCAGCCCTTTCGTTTCCACCCTTGGTTACCCACCGCACCTCATTAGGAGCAGTGTCCCCATACACGGTCTACCCACACCAGTCCAAACTATCATTTTCTGTGGTATGTAGACATTGCTGACAAATGTACAGTACCTTTATAGCCATGCGTCCTTCTCAGGAGGGGTTCACCCCACCCTCCCAAACATGTCTCCCACTCAACTGCAGGCTTGTGTCAATAATCAGCTGCGGTCCATCATGCCAAGTTCTGGTCTGTCTCTGGAATCAGCTTTTCCTCCACCAGCACCAATCTTCTCTCGGTGGAGGTTGCAGAGGTGACCGACTCCACCAGTGCTCTTGCCTCTTTCCTGGCATTGTTGTTGCAGATCCAGTGTCCCATCTCAGTGCACCACCACATTTGTGCTTGAAATTCCTGCGTCTGCTTCTCTACCTTGCCTCGGCTCCCCTTTTGCTGTCTCCATCTGGTCCTTTCATAGGAGTCCCCCATGGTCTGAGCTGAGAAACGTCCATCTCCCCAAATCTCCAGCCATTCCCAGACATTTTCCAGCCTAGTGAAGAAGTCTGAACAGCCATCATGTATTTATTTCAGTTTGGCTGAGGAAAGCAGCATGCACTTGAGGCCCATCCCTTTGTTTTTGTTCAACCTCATTAAATGCCTGCCTCCTGTAGGAGGCTGGCCTGGCTTGTAGTGGGCACCTATGGTACTTACACCAGGTCCAGTTATCCCTTATTAGTGAAATGTAGGCAGTGTCTAGAAGCCAGGCTCTCTAGGGGCAGCTGTGGATGAGCAGCCAAGGCTTATCTAGGAGACTTGCAAAGTTCATGCAAGACCACTGTAGTGACACAGTACTTCCACATATGAAAGAAAATACCCAGTGTTACAAAACTAAAGGTACTTTATTTCAGTGACACAAATACCTAAAATACCATAGAGACTATACTCCCTTAGGAGTTAAGTAATACACAAATTGTAACACAAACCATATACTAAGAAAGTGGAATGTGAATGTCTGCTTCCCACCTAGACAAATGTAGTGTGTAGAGGGTCGCTGGGAGTACTAGAAAACACCAAAGATAACTACTAGACCCCACCCCAGAACCCAGGAAACGAGGAGTAAAACAGAGTAACTTTCCCACAACACACAGAACCACGAGAAAAAAGAAGAGTATGCAAGAACCAGAAGAGACCGCAAGACACCAGCAGTGGATTCCTGGACCGAAGACCTGTGGAAGAAGGAGACCATGTCCAAGAAGCACTGAAGAGTCCAGGGAGAACAGGAGCCCCTGCTAACCTGGATGAAGGTGCAAAAGGAGAACCACCGGTAAAGAAGAACAGTCAGCACTGCACCCAAGTAGACGGATTCGGGTTCCTGGTTGGTGGAAACGACGTCTCACGCCAGATGTAAGATTGCAGTCTTGTTTGCGTTGCTGGAGTCCGCCAACAAGCCTTGGCACACGCAGAGCTCGCTGAAAATGGCACTGCTTGGGACCAGGAATGACCAGATGGACTCTACCCAGGAGGGGGAGTCAGAGGGGGCTCTCAGCAACTCCGTGAGCCCACAGAAGACCAGGCAGCGCACACAGGAGTCCCACAGCATGGGGGCAAAAGAGGTGTAAAAGGAGGCCCATGCAGCACTACGACAAAGGCTCCCACACTGCCGGAGAACCACTCAGGAAGATGTGCGTCGCAGGAGAGAGTGCTGGGGGCCAGAGCTGCACGGTGCATGAAGAACTTTAGGGAAGGATGCCAACAAGCCTTGGCAACTGCAAAACACACGATGCACAGGGGTACTGTCTTGCTTGGGGAGGCAAACTCTTACCCCTGCCAAAGTTGGACAGTAGGACGTCAGGACTACTTCAGTCCACGACCCGTGGTGCAGGATCCATGCAACTCGTCAGGAGAGAGGACCCACACCGCCGGTCATCGATGAAGTGAGGTGCCTTCTGAAGCAGGGGAGTGACTCCTTCACCTCAAGGGAGATTCCTTTGCTCTTCTGGTGCAGTCTGAAGACAGGCAGTCCTCTGAGGAGGCACGATCGGGAAACAGTTGCAGTTGCTGGCAGGAGCTGAAGATACAATGTTGCAGAAGTCATCTTTGCTTCTTTGTTGCAATTTGTAGAATTCCTGGAGGGTCCAGATGCAGTTTCTTCGGTGAGAAGGTGAAGTAAAGGATGCAGAGGATTCCTGCTGGAGTCTTGCAATCCGAATCTGAAGAACCACCCAAAGGGGAGACCCTAAGTAGCCCTGAAAGGGGGAGGGCTCTGAGGTCACCTGCTGGCACTGGCCACTCAGATGCTCCCAGAGTTCCCTGCCAACTTGGAATCCAAGATGGCAAAACCCTGGGACCCTCTGGAGGGGCTCTGAGCACCACCCTGGGGTGGTGATGGACAGGGGAGTGGTCAATCCTATTTTCTTTGTCCATTTTTGTGCCAGAGCAGGGACTGGGGGTCCGTGCAATGGTGCAGACTGCATTATGCAAGGAGGGCATGAAATGTTCCCTTCAAAGCATTTCCAGTGGCTTGGGGAGGCTACCCCTCCCATGCCTGTAACACCTATTTCCAAAGGGAGAGGGTTTAACACCCCTCTCCTAAAGGAAATGCATTGTTCTGCCTTCCTGGGATTGAGCCTGTCTGTGAGGTGGCAGCAGCTGGGACTGGAGTGAAAACCTCAGAAGACTGGAATGGCAGTACTGGGGGTCCATGGTGGAGCTCCCAGGGTGCATGGAATTGTGCAACCAATATTGGAATCAGTATTGGGGTACAATTCCCAGTTGTTTGACACCTTACATGGCCATATTCGGAGTTACCATTGTGAGGCTGTACATAGGTATTGACCTATGTGCAGTGCACACTTAAAATGGCATCCCCGCACTCACGGAGTCTGGGGAAATGGGCCTGGACAACATGCGTGCACCTCTGCTAGTGCAGGGGTGCCCTCACATACAGGTACTTTGCACTCAGCCTTCAGGGTCTGAAGGTTTGACATAGAAGTGACCTGGTGCAGTGAAAATGGCTGTGAAATAGTGCATGCACTATTTCACACAGGCTGCAATGGCAGTCCTGAAGAAGCCTTTGTATGGTCTCCTTATGGGTGGCAAAAGAAATGCTGGAGCCCATAAGGATCCCCCGGAACCCCAGTACCCTGGGTATGTAGGTACCATATACTAGGGACTTATAAGGGGGGGGTCCAGTATGCCAGTTTGGAGTGAAATACTGGGTTACCAGTATGTAAGTACAAATTTGGAACCAGAGAGAGCACACACACTGGAGTTCTCGCTAGCAGGACTCCAGTGGCACAGTTAAGCATACTGACAAAAACAGTGAAACAGACTGACAATTAGGCCACAAACCATGAGCACTGGGGACCTGGCTAGCAGGATCCCAGTAACTCAGTTAAAACACACTGACAAAGAGGCCAAAAATGGGGATAACCATGCTAGAAAGAGTCTACTTTATCACACTACTTTCCTACACCTCTGCTGTTGGACAGTCCGGGTATAATCTGGGAATATGAGTATGACATGGTTCCTAAAGGCGGGGGTGGTTACCTTTTCACCGTACCGCCTGTAATATGGCATCACGGTCTCTGTAGTTGAGGATTTTTGCCATTATAGTCCTTGGGGTATATTCCAGTGGTGGCAGCGGCCGGCCCAATGAGCTTTCTGCACCACAAACATCTGCAACAGGCTTGCATCTGGGATAGTCTCTCTGATCTAGCTCTCCAGAAACAGTTCTGTTGTACTGCTTTCGCCTTTTAGAGAACCCCACAAACCTCAGATTTCACCTGCGGGACCGTCCTCTGCATCCTCCACTCTCTGCTCCAGTTTCTGAAACTGGACGGTGAGTGTTGTCACTGTGGCTTTCAGCATTTACTTCTCTTCAGGGACTTTGGACACCTGCGAACATCAGCCTGCAACAGGTTGGCGTCTTATGCAATGGCTTCAATCTTTGCTTGCACTGTTATGCTTGAAACCTCATTCACCGCTAGGATCTGGGCCCCTTTGGGCCTTGCAAGTCTTGTAGGCCTCCATTTCCAGTTGCTGGTGTGCCCCATTGTATTCCAGAGACCCTGAATGGGTCTATCTTTGTCTGCTGTGTACTTCTAGTCTTTTTCCCATTGTCTGTGTCGGCTTTGCCACACTCGGTCCTCCTGCAGCATGGTTATACAGGGTGTGGGCAAAGGGCAGTTCTATTGTCCCCTGGTTCCAGTCACGCCTGGCATAAATCCGAGGCCCACTGGGTGCACACATCCTGCCAGTCCATGGCCCAGTTCAGGTTGTGTGTTTGCCATTTCCTGTCCTTATGAGCTCTGTGCGCATAGGTCTTTTCATCAGCTGGGTAGGGTGGGTGGAAGGGAGGCCTGGCGGTTGCAATATTCTCCCTGGGAACTCGCCATTCACAACAGCAAGAGTCCCTCCTTGTCTCTCCTGCATGGGCTCTCTCTTAATGTGCCCTCCAACTCGTGACATTTCCCCTACCAAGGGTCGTGGGGAATACCACTGGGTCTCACCTGGCACCCAAATCTGCCCTCACTGCTCCTCCAGGGTCCACTTCTGCAGCCCCACTCTGTGGTCTGTGGGTGTCTGGCATCTCCCCTTCGAGATGCGGGGAGAGTAGGCCTAACGTGCATTTGTCAAGCGTTGCAGTCTATTATGCAGGCCATCTACTCACCAGGCCCTCTTGCAGCGACTTGGCCCTGCTGCTAACTTCTCTTTCAGCTCAATCTATGGATAGGGGGGTTCTGCGTCCCCATTCCTCCGCCGCAGCTGCACACAGCAGGCCTTACTTCTGGGGCCCTCCTGGCAGGACTGCGGGAGGTTCTATAGGCGTTGCAATTCACAACACTTGGAGTCCCCCAGACCGAAGAGCGCACAATGCCCCTTATCCTTTAACCTCAGTTGAACAGGCGCTGGGGAGGGTGAAATTATCTGTGCCATTCCTGGCATCCGCTGAGTTCTGATGGTGGCATAGGTCTGCATGGGAGGCCCCTCCCCGATATGCTGGCAAGTGCTTTCTTGGGCTCCTTACTAACCACCTCCACAGGCGTGGCTCACCGCCACGTGTCCAGGGCTCTTGTGGGCAGAGCAGTGGAGTGGCACTCCACACTTCTCTCTGCTATGCCCTGTTCATCTGCCACAGCTGTGGCATGTGAGATCAATGGCTGGTGCGCAGACCTTCCAATCAATGGGGCCTGGACAGCGAAGCCAGGCCAATGCAGGGTCCACTATACTTCTTCGGCTACCCTTCTCCTTGTCAAATCAGGATTTATAGAGCGCAACTACTCACCCGTAAGGGTCTCAAGGCGCCGAGGGGGTTTGTCCTCTGAGCTTCAGTTGAAGAGCCAGGTTTTAAGGCCCTTCTTGTATTGAAGCAGCGATGGTGACTGCCCGAGGTGCAGGGGCTGGGTGTTCCAGCTCTTTGGCGCGTGGTAGGAGGAGGATCTCCTCTTCCGTTTGCAGGGTACGGTGGCTAGTGCCCGTTGAGCGGAGAGGTCTGGCGGGGGAGTAGAAGGTGATGCACTGGTTGAGGTAGGCTGGTCCTAGGTCATGGAGAGCCTTGTATGTATGACCCTGAAGCCTGTGCAAGGGGCTCCTACCCCTTTCCCACTTGTTTATGGGTGTTTAGGGTGCAGTGAGTCCCCAGGGATGGTCGGATGTTGCTGGATGTATTATATGGGCCAGGCGCCCTTGCTTAGTGTTGCCAGTCGACCAGGTTGCCGGCCACGAATGCCAACCCCACCTTGATCGTCTGCTAAAATGATATTTTCTTCTGAGCCTAAGCAACATATTTTACACATTAGGGGATATTAAAATGTTTAAGATCCCATTAACTATTTTGTAAACCTGAGAAATATATATTTGAAGTTTCCAAAGTGGAATACCTAGGATACATTTTTTCTGCAAATGGAATTTCTGGGGACCCAAAGAAAGTAGCAGCATTAAGAGAATGGCCAACCAGTACGAATTCCAAGGACATTCAATGTTTCTTTCACGTTGCAATCTTAGGTAGGCAGTTTATTAAGATGTTTTCTTAACTTGTTCCACCTACCATAAGAGTTTTGAAGAAAGGTCAAAGTTTTTCATGGCACGAGGCAGCGAATATTGCCTTTAAACATTTTAAAAAGGTCTTCGATCAGCCCCTGTTTTAAGACATCCTAATCCTCTTTTTTTTTCATTCATTCTTGAAACTGATGCTTCGATTAGAGTTATTGGGGCTGTGCTACTACGAAGTCGGCAAGGTGACTTTTGAGAACACCAGTCTGCTTTTTTTTCTTGATCCTTCACTACTCATGAATCTAAATACTCTTCTAGAAAATGAGTAATTAGCCATGAAGGAGGTTTGCACAGGATGTCCTCACATTTTTAGGTGCTATAGATATCCTGTGGAAGTATGCACCAACCACAGTAAACTTCACACACTTCAAAATAAGGCTAGCCTTATATTTTTCTTCATTTCGACCTACCCATCACTTATAGTGCTGGTTCACAGAACACACTTGCTGATGTCTTCCCATGACAATACAGAGACATTAATCATTCAGAGCAGAAGAAATCACCTATTTCACCAACTTGCGGTGTTATGATTGACACTGAATTATTTCTTGACCTGGTAAGAGAAGCATTTATTGCCTTACAAAGAGAAACTTCAGCTTTACCCTAGAAGTAAGGAATGGACTTCACTTTGTTAACAAGAGAATATGGGTACTGTTTATTGAATTACAAGATCAGGTTATAGGCCTCCAGAAATCGACTTGCCCGCTCGCTATGGCAAGTCAGATTGTATGGCTACTGGCCCTGGCTGAGGAGAGAGCTCCAGCTGGCAAAGAACATGTGTTCTGTCCATTCAGAAAGTGAATGGGCAACAAAGATGCCCTTAATTCTTGATTTTATCTTGTCACATTGGCTGTGTTTGAAAAGACAGGCGTCAAATGTCAGCTTATGTCTTCCTCAAATTGCTGCTTATTTGATCCTGGAGATTGATATTTACTTTTTGTTTCTCTGACAGAACAGTTAAAGGATTTTGTGAAGTCTACAAATCAGAATACTTTTTTGGGTGATGTGCGAATGATAAACATTTTCTGAAACCTTATTTCCACACATTGCTCTAACTGCTCCATAGTTTTCAGCGAGAACATTTGTGTCATTTCAGTGGAAACTATCTGTAAATGACAGAGCGCTTCCACGTCATACTTTAGTAAAATTAATGTATTAAAAGTGAGAGTTTTCATATACGAACTGAGAAAGATTCCTGCTCCCACACTGATGACAAAGCCATTAGTGAACTGAGGCAAGTCAGTGGTTGTGCACCCGGTATATGGGCTGGATTTGTGTTATACATGCAGTCAAAGTTTTGTCTAATAAATCAAACAAGTGTTTTTTCAGCAGACATGCTGCACTCACATATTTAAAGGTGTGTTTTATGTGATATTGAAAGAAAAGGTCTCTGTGTGAAATAAAATATTTGCCGAGGATCACACAATTTTAGACAAGTTTATGGGTCAAGTGAATTACACTTAAGTAAAGTAGGTTATGCATTCCCTAGGCCTGCAGGTCTGGTAACATTTTTCTGATGTTTTTTGGTTTGGGTTATGAAGTCCTATCTTGATTTACCATTTTCAATTCACAGAGTGAAGACCACTATTGAGTGGGTTATTGGGCTTTTTGGTGGTCTTACCATGACAATATGTTAAACATTTTGTAGTCTCTTACTATCTATGTGCTCAAGCAAAGAGCTCACATCAATTACCAGCTGGGTAATACAGCTGGCAGAGATTCCAGTTGACTTTTGGTCTTGTATACTCACAGATTGTATTGTGAAAGTACCCACATCTGATAGGTGCACTGAGATTACACTAAATGTGTATATATACACACGCTAAGATGGCAAATGTTAGCCTTTTGGTAGAATTACTGCTCCAGAGATGGGAATACATTTTCCTTAGATATATAGTTGGTCTCCACAGCTTACCTCACAAGATTATGTTTGACAGAGAGTTCTCTCATCTTTGGAAAGCAGTGTGCAAGGGATTGGGTATACAACAAGCATTGTCTTCCAGTTATCAGTCTCAGTGCTGTGGTCAGACTGAACGAGTGGACGAGATACTGGAATGGTTGGTTTGTCAATGGAACTCAAGATAATTGGAAGATACTCTTGTCATCAGCAAAGCTGAGCTGTTCATTCTGCCACGGGTATTTGCCCTGTTTTTTGCTTTATATGTTATGCACCCCTTTCTATTGCATGCATCCCTGATGTTTTTACTTACAGTAACTAATCTTTTTTCACCTTATAAAAAGTTTGTCAGGATCTAACCACTGTTCTTCTGTGCCCCAGAGGATTGGGCAAAGGATGTTCACTCCTCTCTTGAATCAAGTTTACAAGGCCTCACTGACCCCCAGACTCATGGAGGGGTTCCATCTTATGCCCGATTTTCAAACAAGGAGATCTGACAATTCCATCCAATTACTGACTAATATCCTTCCTTCACCTAGAGGCCAAAGCCTACGCCCACTACCGTTCAGTTGTTTTATGGACAGTGCTGCATTTGACAAGGTAGACCACAATTTGTTATGGAGGAGACTAAACACACGGGGATACCCCGGCGACTGCTCAGCGCCATCATCACCCTGTATTCTAACACCCTCACATGAAAACAGGCCCTGGTACAGCAACCTCTAAAATTGCAACTGAGGACGACCTGAAGCAGGGGGTGTGTCCTGGCCCTTCTTCTCTTCAACCTATATATCGCCAACCTGGGCAAATTTCTGGAGAGCGGGTGCCTGTTACCACCACATCTCGGCCATTCAAAACATTCACATTTTACAATACGCATGTGACATTGTCGTAATGGATCACTCAAAAGTGGGTCTCCAGCAGGACCTGGAAAAATTGCAAGAATACAACGAGCAACCTTCCTGTCAACGAAGATAAAAGTAAAGTCTTTATCTTTGGTCACTAATAAAAGAAAGAATTTCAGACTTGACATATGGGGGCTGTCACCATGAAAACAACCACAAAATACAGCTATCTGGGGGTATGGTTCCATGAGGTCTCCAGTCCAAAGGTCCACTTACCCGCCATGAAACCTAAAGCTGGAGCCATCAACTACAGCCTGACCTGCCTTAACAAGACCTTGTACAGTGGTTTGGCCTATATTGAAGGTCATGAAGGCCGCACTTCTCCCAGCTGTACACTCTTGGCCTTCCCTGAGGCTTGTGGCCCCATTCTAGAAAACTTTCAACACACCGCCTATAAGAAGGTGTTCAAATTGCCCAGATATATAAGGAGAACCAGAATACACTTAGAATTTGCCCTCCCAGGATAATCACTCACATGTGAGGCTGATACCCTGAAATTTTACTGAAGGATCCTTAAAGTTCCTCTAAATAAGCTTAAAGCTTGTCTAAAAGAGACATTTGAAACCCCAGGTAACCCTTGGTACCGACAAGTTCAAAGAGCTTAAGCATCTCTTCAGATAGTGTCCCGCATTGAACTCTGATATTAGTTCTTACTCAGTTTGGAAAAAGGCTATCAACAGGCAGCTGAATTCAAACTCTTATTTGCTGGATATTCGTGCTTTAAGTCTTCAAACCTTATACAGTATTTCCCCCTGAGGAACTCCTATCTGAAGGGGAAGGCACAACCGTATCTCTCAGACGGCATAAACATAGGACCCCACAGAAACGTCTTCTTCATGCGTCTGCTAGGTCTTCAAGTGGTGGATGTTAACCCATGGGTTCAACTGGACAAGGGGAGGGCCCGCAGACTTTGCAACAATAAGAATGAGTCTTGGCTACATCTCCTGTGCTGTTGCCCTGAGCTTGATGCACCCTGGAGATCCCTCCTGAAACCAATTTTCTTACAGAAGGGAACTCATTCCTGCTTGGAGGCTTCTTCGCTGTGCTTCTCCCACATAGAAATAAGATTCCTATCGAGGTGCAGCAAATATGTCAGAATCCTCAATGATCGACTTTGACCTTGCTCAGGAGAGCCCCCTTCAATTACCTTCTCTCAAAAACTGATGACGGATTATTTTAGGGCGAATGTTCAGAATTAGGTCTCGGCGCGACAAGGACCCCTTGGCTAAACTTAACACACTAACAGGGGGAGTGTCTCGCTTTGACGTCCTTCATGATTTGTATTTCCAACATGCTCTTTGTGAAGGTTAAGTGTGACGTCCCTATAACCCGCTTCCATCCACTTGGACACATCTACAAACGTTCACTGCATTTAAATTGTTTCACTTACAAAGTAGAAGCAGACCAGCTTGGCCGCCTGTTTTAATGCAAATTGTTATGGTTTTTATTAACTAAACAATAAATGTATTCATTCATTCAAAAGGCTCAAAAATATGTACAAAGATCAGCTAACAAGAAAAGAAGGGTATCCTGTGAATCTCGTATAGGAGATAAGAGGCGGCTGTCTACACAATTTCTACCTACTAGAGGGATCCTTAGAAATCTTAGCCCACATAATTCGGATCCCTCTGTGTTTCAATTAATGCAAAGGCAGTTAAGCTGCAATGTCATCCCAGCTGGAAGATCCAACCAGTAGTTCACATTTCACAATGAAAGCCTCCTTCCTTGTAAACAGTCTGTTGTGTCACAGAAAAGGCCCCTTTCCTTCCTCAACTGTTGGTTGATGGTCATGAAGAGTTTGAAGTGGCTGAAATTTGTGCATATTGAGTATCCCAAAGTGAGCTTAACATTTTAGTTCCCTGGGAAGGATATGAAGTCTATGAACTAAGTAGTGAACTTCATACTCCTTGTTTATTGTGTCTTTTTGTACTGTCTGGCCCTGAGGCTTTAAACAAACGTCTTGTCAGATACTTTTTACAGAACTTCGGTGGAATTACAGATCATCCATCATGAGTGAGTGAATCATAAATAAATTTAAAAAATTGCCTGCATTATTCTAGTGAACAAATGGTTCCCGCATTATTCAAGTACGCAAATGTTTCCCACATTATTCAAGTGTGCAAATGGCAAATGCGTTATACTAGTGCACACATGCGTGATAACACGTCATCATGCATGCATGCGTCAGTGGAATGACAAAGTGAGACCAACTGGCTTTGCCAGTATATTTTAGGCATGTTGGCCGCCCGCATCTGTCAAAAGCTTTTCGTGTTTTGAAGATGCGTACCTCTGTACACCTGTGGATGCGGGTGTGCTCTTTTCACCACTGAATATGAGCTCCCACCCCTGTGAACATTGCAGGTATCCTGGGTCAGGTGGCAGATTCTTCATCCATTCTAGGTCTGGTGTGGACCTCCTGTAAATCTGGACATCTGGTTGCCTCAGAAATTGAAGGATCCCGGTCAGGTGCCGGGAGTGGATCAGGATATGACATCATCAAGGTGGCGACCCGCCGCAGGGTTGGCTGTTATGGGATTTAAGATTGTACTACTATAAGGATGCAGTGATTCCTATGTGTCCCCTGCATTGTATACCTCAGCCCAGGAGGCCCTCTCTGGGGTTTATTATGAATCATTTCACTATCACTGCAGCTCGGTTTTAGGCCAAAGCCTTCCAGAGAGGACAGCTGTCTCATTCAGCTTAGTGGGGATCTCTGGATACCTGGCCCTGAAACCCACCCATGCGTTGCTTTCATTGGCTTTTTGTATTGTCTCTCTCAATTATTGCTTTCTATTTATTGGTTCATTTCTTATAGCCTATGTTTCTAGTCTTTGTCCATCCCTTGTGGCATAGTCTGGTTCCAGTCTCTCCGATTGGCTCCTTTTATTCTTCCACAAGTGTCTCTTTAACACATCAGGACAGAATTGTACTTTGTGAACTCTCTTACAATTAAAGTAGGAAGGCGTCTTACATTGTGAAGTCTAGAGAAATACAGTAGGAAGGGCTTTTACATTGTATATTCTTGACAAACACCATAGGACGTAGCTTCACATTTTTTCCTACCTGGACCCTCAAGTCACCTTCACCTCCCTTTCCTTCAACCCACCCGACCAATCATGTCACCCCTATCTACCTTTCCCTCTACCTACTCGACCATTCATGTCACCCTCACCTCTCTTTACCTCTACCCACCTGGACCCTCAAGACACCCTCATGTCCCTTTACCTCTACCCACCCTGGACCCCCAAGTCACCCTCATCCACTTTTCCCTCTACCCACCCCGGACCCTCAAGTCACCCTCACTTCCCTTTACCTCTACCCACCCCGGACCCTCAAGTCACCCTCACCTCTCTTTACCTCTACCCACCCCGGACCCTCAAGTCACCCTCACCTCTCTTTACCTCTACCCACCCCGGACCCTCAAGACACCCTGAGGTCCCTTTACCTCTACCCTCCCCGGACCCTCAAGACACCCTCACTTCCCTTTACCTCTACCCACCCCTGACCCTCAAGACACCCTCACGTCCCTTTACCTCTACCCACCCTGGACCCCCAACTCACCCTCATCTACCTTTCCCTCTACCCACCCCGGGCCCTCAAGACACCCTCATCTACCTTTCCCTCTACCCACCCCGGACCCTCAAGTCACCTTCACTTCCCTTTATCTCTACCCACCCTGAACCCCCAACTCACCCTCATCTACCTTTCCCTCTACCCACCCCAGGCCCTCAAGACACCTTCACTTCCCTTTATCTCTACCCATCACTATCTCCTGAAATCAGTTTTTTTAATAACATAAAATTATGGTATGTACAAAAATACATTTAGGTGTGAGGTAAAGCAGTGTGAGGCAACATTACAAATACATATCTGCCTGCTAAAGACTGCGTGGTTAAGGTCCTGTGTGGTAGAGGGGATGAGGTGAAGGCTGATTCCCCTCAGGCAGGACGAATCCCCAACCCTTCCTTAAACACCTTTCTGCCTTCACCCTAGTGCCCCTAAATGTTTTGTGGGCTCTGTGAGTTGTTTTATGCCTTTTTAGGGTCGAGCCTGCGTTGCATGCGCTCGCGCATGCGTATCGCAGCGAGACTCTTTAGTGTTTAGAAAAGGGCTCGGAGCCCTGTCAACATCATGTCAGTGTTTTTTATTGGTTTGTGGGCTTGCTTAATAAAATCTGCGTGCTTTCATTAGTCGAAGGCACGCATACGTCATGCCTTTTCCGGTGGCTAGCCCTCCTCGAGCGCAGCGACCAAGTACAGAAAACATGCGAGGCTCGCTGTTTTCCATCGGTCTCGTGGACTTCATTTTTTCTAATTTACGAGCCCGATCTCGCTTGGCAGAAGTCGAGCGCTTTACATAGTTAATTGCACTTTTTCGGGTTAGGTATATAAATGCACTTTTGCCCGATAGGTGAAAAGTCGGGTTAGGAGTTTACAACGCGATCAGCTCTAACATGAGCAAACGCGAGACCCGTTGCATTGCAAATGCTTGTTTTGTTTATGCCCTTGAGTATGTTTGGCAGGCACCTTCATCTCTTGGACCATTTACCCTGCACCCCTCCACCCCCACCCTATGCTTGTTGAGAGACATTCTGTCTTACAGGGCTTAAAGCCTGCTCATTGCTGACCATTCGTTGGCTTTATGCCACTCTCATTTCCTTGCTTCTCTTTGGTCAGCTAGTGCCCACTTAACTTTTTCATTGTTTCTACTATGGAGCATGGCCCAAATACTGCTTCCCTTGCTCAGTGTCCCTACACTGTTCACTTATTTTCCTCCCCTTCATCCCACCCCCTCCTGCATTTGCGCTTGTTCTGCCCTCCCCAGCCTCCTCCTGAGTTATTGCTTATATGGTCCATGCTCCCTCGTTGTCGCTTGCCCCGTCCACCCTCTGCCCCCTCTCCCTTTGTTGCTTGACCCCTCGTGTCCCACGAGAAAAAAGCACCTAAAATTCACACCAGTGGTTTCAAGATGCTACAGAGATGCAGACTGCTGTGCACTCGCAGCCCTGCAGGGTTTTTTGATGCTGACTTCGTGTAGGGTCAACACGGCGAACTTCAGTTCAGATGTAAGATAAAGTTTTTATTTTTGTGAAGATTGAGAATAAACCGTAGTAAGAGAATGCTCCCGCGTCAGCACTAGCACATCATAGTGCTCTTTTTTACCTAACTTTCAGGCACACTGCACTGCAGTGCAATAGGGCTAAAAGAAATTGGCAAAGCCAATAGGTCTTCTTTAGGGGAGACTTGTTGGCTTTGCCAGTGCTTGTTTAATGGTATCATAAGCATTCAGAACGTGCAGATGTACAGTGTGGCAGTCACAGTGTGTTGAGACTGAATTACAGAATCAGAATGTGCTGGGAAAGCAGTGCAGTGTGGTGCATAGAAGGCCGAGCACTGCACAGCGTATTTTATGCATTTCACACGCATCTTTGCAATCTCAGGCACAAAAGGATGGAGTAATTTCCAGTGGTAGCGATGCCATCTGGATGCTGGCTGTGTGTCTTTCTCATTGTGTGATGCATGGACACACGTACACATAGATGATAGAAACACCCTTCCTGTTCAGTGGTGACATTGGAGATTGGCACGACCAGGCCCGAGCCCGCCCTCAGCCATTCATTGTGGTAGAAATGACCATTAATCTGGTGATACACACCTACACCTGCCTCTCTCCCTGCAGGCTTGTGCATTAAACATACACACACCCGTATGTACACACACACACCTACACCTGCCTCTCTCCCTGCAGGCTTGTGCATTAAACACACACACACCCGTATGTACACACACACACCTACACCTGCCTCTCTCCCTGCAGGCTTGTGCATTAAACACACACACACCCGTATGTACACACACACACCTACACCTGCCTCTCTCCCTGCAGGCTTGTGCATTAAACACACACACACCCATATGTACACACACACACCTACCTCTCCTCCTGCAGGCTTGTGCATTAAACACACACCCACCCGTGTATATACACACACACACCTACACCTGCCTCTCTTCCTGCAGGCCTGTGCATTAAACACACACACACCCATATGTACACACACACACCTACCTCTCCTCCTGCAGGCTTGTGCATTAAACACACACTCACCCGTATATACAAACACACCTACACCTGCCTCTCTTCCTGCAGGCTTGTGCATTAAACACACACACACCCATATGTACACACACACACACACCTACCTCTCCTCCTGCAGGCTTGTGCATTAAACACCCACCCACCCGTGCATATACACACACACACCTACACCTGCCTCTCTTCCTGCAGGCTTGTGCATTAAACACACACACGTCTGTCTTCCTGCAGCCTTGTGCATCAAACACTTGACTTGGAAGACACACACACACTACCCCTGCAGCCTTGTGCATTAAACACTTGACTTGGAAGACACACACACACTACACCTGCAGGCTTGTGCATTAAACACTTGACTTGGAAGACACATGCACACACACACACACACACACAAACACACAAACACATCCCCCTCCCTCCTCTGGCACAGACACACAGGCCCGCCTCTCCTCCCGCAGCCGTGCCAGCATCACTTCCACGCTTGTCTTGGGCGCCCCTCATGCGCTATTCATGGTGGCAGAGGTGCCCGTCAGGAGGATGCCCCAGTGCCCCCCTCATTGTCTGGCACATTTGCTCTGACAAGCTGTGGAAGATTGATGATGGGGGCACAGATTGGCCTGTGCCTCAGTGAGCAGCCCTCCCACATTATTCATTGCATGATCCCCTCCCAATCCGCTCATCAATTAACCCCCCCGCCGCACTGGTGAGTCCCTAAACACGGGGACCCCCTCCAGCCGCCCAGGCTTACCTTGGTTCTACTTCAGTAGAAGGGGGGGGGAGTCTCCTTGACTGCTTCCGCCCCCCCCGCGAATCGTCTCCTTTGTAGGCAGGCCCCCAGTTCAGATCAGGCAGTGGGCAGTGATGAGAGAAGATTTAGGGGTATATTTATGGGGGGGGGGTCTTCTTTGTAGGCAGGCCCCCAGTTCAGATCAGGCAGTGGGCAGTGATCAGAGAAGATTTAGGGGTATATTTATGGGGGGGGGTCTTCTTTGTAGGCAGGCCCCCAGTTCAGATCAGGCAGTGGGGAGTGATGACAGAATATTTAGGGGTATATTTCTGGGATTTGGTGTAGGGCAGCGCCTCAAGTCTCCTGGCTGCGCCGCCGATGCCTTGTGAAAGGGCAGGAATGCACCGTAGTTATGAAATGTGGTGCGTTCGGGTCTTTTCCACCTGCGCTAGCGCACAATTGACTACCTAGCACCAACGCAGATACCCTTGCTGCACGCAGGATTGGTTTAGCGCAGGAGGGGGCACCTTCCTGCACAAAAGCAATCCAGAGAGGCGGTTTCCTCTTTCTATGTGGGCTGCAGAAAGCAGAAACAAGGAGAAATACCAATTTTCCTCCACGTTACGCCACCCCTGGGGAGGCGTGCGGTTTTGGCATTTCCCTAGGGTTAGTACATAAGTAAATCTGAGGGTGCGTCAAATTTCATGGGTGTTGCGTGGAAGCACCTATCACAACGCCCATGGAACCCCTCCCGGGTGAAGAGTAAGGCAACAGAGAGGTTTGCTCTGTTTTGTCTCACTCCATATCTATGAGGCCGTTCAAAGCCACGCAAAGTGGCTTTACACTGCCACACGGATAAGGTTGAAAGGCTTGCTCTGCTGGGTCACAAAAAGTGACACTGTGACGGCTCATGGGGTTTAGTTCTCCCTCCTTCATGACCTTCACCATGCACTCTCTTTCCTTCGGATTTGTGGTTGTCTCTTTTTTTTTAACTCTCCTTGAGCCCACTGTCTGTTCTCTGCTCTCCCTTCCCTTCCTCTGTCTCTTCCTAGATATTCTCTCCACCGCCATAACCCGGTCTCACTTTCTGTCCCCCCTCCTCCCGCCACTACTCAACCAGGTGATGGTGATAGACTTTTTCATGCCCTACATTATATAATAAAGGAGGGTGAGCACAAAGCAATTCCCCTCAGTGAACATGTCAATTGTTGACTGACAATCCCTGTTGTGGTGGTTGAGGGCATTTCTTCCAACAAATGAAGACAAAATGATATTCCGAGAAGCTTTTCAACCCTTTCATCAAAATTAGAAGTGGAAAACATTGCAAGTGGACTCTGTGGGGTAAGAGGGCACCTCCTGGAAGTCCAAATAATGCCAGTGTGTGAATTTACCAATATATTGCAGTCTAGGTAATTAAACCATCCAAGGTACTTTAGGACAGAGGACAAATCTTCCAAGAAACGTTCACAATAATATATATCTCTTATCTTCCTCACTTAAAGATATCCAACATTTGCCACCTGGAGCTGATGCAAAAAGCTTCTGCTAATATCGAGCTTTACCGAACAGGCCAGCTTGGCCCCCTGTGAGGGATCTTCATCCATTCTGGTTGGAGGAACCTGGTTTCCTTAAGATACCTTTCCTGCCCTCCCCTTCCATTAGAGAAGTCAAATCAAATCAAATCATTAACATTTATAAAGCGCGCTACTCACCCGTGCGGGTCTCAAGGCGCTAGGGGAAGGGGGGGTTACTGCTGCTCGAATAGCCAGGTTTTTAGGAGTCTCCGGAAAGCGGAGTGGTCCTGGGTGGTCCTGAGGCTGGTGGGGAGGGAGTTCCAGGTCTTGGCCGCCAGGAAGGAGAAAGATCCCCCACCCGCCGTGGAGCGGCGGATGCAAGGGACGGCAGCGAGTGCGAGACCAGAGGAACGGAGGAGGCGGGTGGGGACGTAGAAGCTGAGGCGTCGGTTGAGGTATTCCGGTCCCTTGTTGTGGAGGGCTTTGTGTGCATGGGTGAGAAGTCGAAAGGTGACCCTTTTGCTGACTGGGAGCCAATGCAGGTGTCTCAGGTGTGCGGAGATGTGGCTGTTGCGGGGTACGTCGAGGATGAGGCGTGCCGATGCGTTTTGAATGCGTTGCAGGCGATTTTGGAGTTTGGCTGTGGTCCCGGCGTAGAGGGTGTTGCCGTAGTCCAGGCGGCTCGTGACGAGGGCGTGGGTCACGGTTTTTCTAGTGTCGGCGGGGATCCAGCGGAAGATCTTGCAGAGCATGCGGAGGGTGAGGAAGCAGGCGGAGGACACGGCGTTGACTTGCTTGGTCATGGTGAGAAGAGGGTCCAAGATGAAGCCAAGGTTGCGGGCGTGGTCTGTGGGGGTCGGTGCGGTGCCGAGGGCCGTGGGCCACCAGGAGTCGTCCCAGGCGGACGGGGTGTTGCCGAGGATGAGGACTTCCGTTTTTTCAGAGTTCAGCTTTAGGCGGCTGAGCCTCATCCAATCTGCGACGTCCTTCATACCCTCTTGTAGGTTGGTCTTGGCGCTGGCGGGGTCCTTGGTGAGGGAGAGTATAAGTTGGGTGTCGTCGGCGTAGGAGGTGATGATGATGTCGTGCTTGCGAACGATGTTGGCGAGGGGGCTCATCTAGACATTGAAGAGTGTCGGGCTGAGCGGTGAGCCTTGAGGTACGCCGCAGATGATCTCGGTGGGTTCTGAGCGAAACGGAGGGAGGTAAACTCTTTGGGAACGGTTTGAGAGGAAGGAGGCGATCCAGTCCAGGGCCTGGCCTTGGATCCCGGTGGAGCGGAGGCGGGTGATTAGGGTGCGGTGACAGACGGTGTCGAAGGCAGCCGAGAGGTCGAGGAGAATGAGGGCGACTGTTTCACCATTGTCCATCAGGGTTCTGATGTCGTCAGTGACTGAGATGAGGGCGGTTTCCGTGCTGTGGTTGCTTCGGAATCCGGTTTGTGAAGGGTCGAGCAGGTTGTTGTTTTCCAGGAAGGTGGTCAGCTGTTTGTTGACGGTCTTCTCTATTACCTTGGCTGGGAAAGGCAGAAGAGAGATGGGGCAGAAGTTTTTCAGGTCGCTCGGGTCAGCCGTAGGTTTCTTTAGTAGGGCGTTGACTTCGGCGTGTTTCCAGCATTCGGGGAAGGTAGCAGAAGAAAAAGAAGAGTTGATGACGGTCTGGAGGTGCGGGGTGATGATGTCGTCGGCTTTGTTAAAGATGAAGTGAGGGCAGGGGTCCGAAGGGGCGCCGGAGTGGATAGAGTTCATGATGGATTTGGTTTCTTCAGTGTTGATGTGGGTCCAGTTGTTGAGGGTAATGGCCGGGGGTGCGGGTTCGGTGGTGTTATGTTGGGTCTGGTGTCCGAAGCTGTTGTGGAGGTCGCTGATCTTGCGATGGAAGAAAGTGGCGAGGGATTCGCACAAATCCTGTGAGGGCGTGACGGCGTTGGCGTTGGGGTTGGAGAACTCCTTGACGATGCTGAAGAGTTCTTTGCTGTTGTGGCTGTTTTTGTCCAGTCTGTCGGTGAAAAAGGTCTTTTTAGCAGCGCCGATCAGGCGGTGGTGTTCGCGGGTAGCGTTCTTGAGGGCGGTCATGTTGTCAGCGGTGTGGTCCTTGCACCAGGCCTTCTCGAGGGCCCGACAAGTTTTCTTTGATTCTTTGAGGGTGTCAGAGAACCAGGGAGGTTTTTTGGTGTTGGTCTGTCGATGCGTGCGTTTGAGGAGAGCAAGGTTGTCTGCGCAGTTGGAGATCCAGTTTGTGAGGCTGAGGGCTGCGTCGTTGGGGTCGGTGGTGAGGGTGGGTTGGTTGGCGGCGAGTGCTGAGAAGAGTTGCTCTTCGGGGATCTTGTTCCACTGTCGACGAGGGATGGGTTGAGTGCGGAGGTGGCGGGTCTCGCGTCGGAATGTGAAGTGGACACAGCTGTGGTCGGTCCAGTGTAGAGCGGAGGTGTGGCTGAAGAAGACGTGTTTGCTGGCGGAGAAGATAGGGTCAAGCGTGTGTCCGGCAATGTGGGTGGCGGCGTTCACCAGTTGTTTGAGGCCGAGGTTGGCGAGGTTGTCGAGCAGGGTGGCGGTGTTGGGGTCGTTGTTTTGTTCCAGATGGAAGTTGAGGTCGCCTAGGAGGATGTAGTCCGGTGAGGCGAGGGCGTGTGGGGAGATGAAGTTGGCGATGGCGTCGCTGAAGGGGGCGCGCGGTCCGGGAGGACGGTAGACGAGGGATCCTCTGAGGGTGGTCCTCGGGTCGGTGCGAATCTGAAAATGCAGGTGTTCGGCGGCGAGGGGGGTGTCTTCGGTGGAGGTGGTGACGCTGATGGAGTCTTTGAAGACGATGGCGATACCTCCTCCTACTTGGTTGGTGCGGTCTTTTCTGGAGATCTTGTAGCCTTCAGGGATGGCAGTGGCGATGTCTGGAGCAGAGGAGGCGTTCATCCAGGTCTCCGTGATGAAGGCGACGTCCGGTGCTGTGGAGTCCAGGAGGTCCCAGAGTTCAACGGCGTGCTTGTGGACGGAGCGAGCGTTGACTAGGATGCACTTGAGGTGGTTGATGGCGCGTGGGCTTGTGGTCGTGGTTGTTGCGTGGTGGAAGATGCGTTTGCAGGAGTTGCAGGTGAAGGGTCCATGGGTGCGTTTGGGGTGAGCTTGGAAGCAGGTGTTGGAGCGTCCTCGGTTGAGGGCGAGGAGGGTCGTGGGGTCGTTGCGGATCAGCGGGGTTTGGGAGAGCTGGGGACCAGGGGTCGTGGCGCTGGGTGCGGGCCAGGCGCGGACGGGCGCGGACGGGCGCAGACGGGCTTGCCTCTGGCGCGCCAGCGGCGCGGTCGCGCAGCGGCTGCCATATGAGGCTGGAGGGGGGGGAGGGGTCAGCTAGGGCGAATGGGAGCTGGGGGGCGGCGGCGTGCAGGAGGTCGCGGCGGGAAAGCGCAAGGGAGGGGGGACAGGTAGAGTGAGAAGAGCTGGGGGAGGGGGCTTTAAGGGTGGAGGGGGAGAGTGTTAGGAGGTTTGGGAGATTAGGAAGAGAGATAGGAGTTGGGTTTTGAAGATAGGGGAGGGGGGGTTGTAGAGGTGGGTGAGGGTGAGAGGTAGAGTGAGAGGATAGGTAGATATGTAATAGAGGGGGTGGCGGGAAGGGCGGGAGAGATAGAGAAATAGCTAGAGAAAATGGATAGATAGAGAAATCGATAGATAGAGAAATCGATAGATAGAGAAATCGATAGATAGAGAGATAGGTGGATAGGAGGAGGTGGGGAGTGAGGGAGTTAGATAGTGAGATAGAGAGATAGAGAGATAGGTGGATAGGAGGAGAGAGGGAGGTAGATAGCGAATGGGTTAGATAGGGGTGATAGAGAGGGGGAGGCGAGTGAGGGAGGGGGATGAGGCAGGAGCAGGAGGGCAGGCGCGGGGAGAAGAAGACGGAGGGGGCAGAGGAGCCGAAGACAGAAGATAGAAGACAGGAGAACAGAAGAACAGAAGAACAGGAGAACCGAAGAACAGGAGAACCGAAGAACAGGAGTCCAGAAGAACTCAGAAGAGCGGAAGTTCACAGAAGAGCAGAAGATCACAGATGAAGATACGAAGAACAGAAGGCAGAAGACAGGCAGAAGACCTCAGAAGAAGCTGAAGAAGAAGAGAGGCGACAGGAGAGGCAGAGAAGCACACAGAAGAAGAGAGAAGACTGGGAGCAGAAGAGTACAGAAGAAGATTACAGGCGAGGAGGAAGAACAGAGAAGAAGAAAAGAAGAAAAGAAGCAGGAGAGAGGGTGAGTAGCGCGGGGCAGGGCGAGGGGTTGGGAGGTGGGGGGGAGGTACTTACTGTGAGGTGGGTCCCAGGAACTCAGGAACCTGGAGGAGCTGGAGCAGCTGCAGCGGCAGGGGGAGCGACCTACCCTTGGAGAAGGGGCCAGCCCCACAGTTTAAACTCTATCAGAAAGGGGGAGCCCCACAGTATAATCTCTACTATCACGGAGGGGCCAGCCCCACAGTATAATCTCTACTATCAGGGAGGGGCCAGCCCCACAGTATAATCTCTACTATCAGGGAGGGGCCAGCCCCACAGTATAATCTCTACTATCAGGGAGGGGCCAGCCCCACAGTATAATGAGCACTTGTGGGGATATGGCGGTCATACAAATTAAACTCTATCAGAGATGGGGGCAGCCCCACAGTTTAAACTCTGCTATAAAGGAGGGGGCAGCCCCACAGTTTCAACTCTACTGTCAGGGAGGGGCAGCCCCATGAAGTACTGGGTTTTTCAGAACCCAGCGGTGCCAGGGAACACACCCTAAGACTTCGAGTCCTTCCTGTTTCAGACTACAGAAACACAGAGTCTTCTTGGTGAAGTCAAAGATCTTGTTTATTGGCTGCAGCCAGTAACAGGTATCCTAGAAGTACAACACGGTGTATATTCTCAGGAGACTGCTGCCTTTGCAAAGCTAACCTTCTCTTTTATACAAAATATTATGCTTTAGGCAAACATTCCTTATTTTACAGTTGACCATTCACATATTTTCACTACAAAGAAATAGCAGGGTTATGATGACAAGCCCATATTTCAATTTGTCCAGCCCTCAATCAATTACCCGGCAAGGCTTAGTACTTTCATCAGATATCGACGGACCCCCAATATAAATGGGCACCTCCTCCTTGTAAAGCAAGTCATAAAGAAAGAAACAGGGACAGGTGCGTGTAAGATTAGGCATGGTTTGTGTGTGATGAAAGGTTTATGATGTGTTGTGCCTTGATACTAATCTCATTCGGCCACTGGGAAAGAAACTGGCTGAACAGGTTTGGCTTCAGGCAGTGGAGTCAGCTTGCCCAGGTCACAGAGGAGTCAGCAAAGATGTACGTGTCCTTCAGACTCGTTTTCAGCATTAGACATTGGCCTATGTGAGGGCAATCACAAAATGGCTGTCGTTTAAATGGAACATGAGGGTTCAGGACGGAAACTCTGATATTCGGGTGATTTCGTTACCCGAATATGAATACAATACTTGTGCATACTATTCTTAGTCATTCTCAATTCTGCTGATACCAAAATTGTTGTGATACGACGATGTTTATAACACGGGTCCAGAATTTTCAGTACCACACCCACAGTATAAACTCTACTGTCAGGGAAGGCCAGCCCCGCAGTGTAATGAGCACTAGTGAGAGATGGCCGGTCACACAGTTTAAAGACCACTATCAGGGACATGGCCAGCCCCACAGTTTAACCTCTACTGTCAGGGAGGGGCCAGCCCCACAGTTTAATGAGCACTTGTGGGGAGATGGCGGGTCACACAAATTAAACTCTATCAGAGACGGGGGCAGCCCCACAGTTTAAACTCTGCTATAAGGGAGGGGGCAGCCCCACAGTGTAATGAGCACTAGTGGGAGATGGCCGGTCACACAGTTTAAAGACCACTATCCGGGAAAGGCCTTCCCCACAGTATAAACTCCTCCATCGGGGGAGTGAGCCTGTCCCGCAGTTTAACCTCCGCTATCAAGGAATAGGGCTGCCCCACAATTTAAAGACCGTATAATTCATTTCATATTTATTAATCTTGTTACAGGCACATCGTGAGGTTATCTATTGCACTTAAGACTAGAGTTGTGCAAGCCCTGCAAACTTAGGGCCTCATTCAAAGTCTCTTGGCGCAGGCCAGCTCCACAAGCCATCTTCTTGCGCTGCCCTGCATCGAAGGGAAGAGGCAGGAATATGCCATATCTGTAAGATACGCTGCATTTCTGTCCTCTCCCCCCTGTGCTGGTGCACAATTGGCTGCCATGTGCCAACGCAGGCACCGTTGCATGGTGCAAGGGTGTCTGCGTTGTAGGTATGATTGTTTTTGGATAGCTTCCTGCACAAAAGCAATCAATGGAGGCATTTTCCTCCTCCTGGAGGAAAAAACGAGGCAAAATAATGTTATTTCTCCTCGTTGCGCCTCCCTTACGCCTCTCCTGGGGAGGCGTGCACTTCTTTACGCTCTCAGGTTTACAACATGTTGTAAATCTGGGAATGTGTCAAATGCCATGGGTGGTACGTGGGAACACCTATTGAAATGCCCATAGCCCTCCTCCCTATCGCAGTGTGAGGTAACGCCGCGACTTGTGCTGGGTTGCGTTACACCATATCTCTAAGGCCATGGAAAGCCACGCAGGGTAACTTTACGTCGCCTTGTAGATATGGTTCTGAAGTGTGCCCCACAGGAGCATCAAACAACTGACTCTCCAGTGGCGCACGGGGCTTGTAAATAAGCCCCCCAGGCTTCACAAAGAAGACACCTCGGATCGAGAATGGAACAACTGCTTCCAATTCCTACTTACCATAAAACCCACAGAGGAGGGAGATGCTCCTCAGTAGAGATGCAGTCAGCTCGGTGGAAAGGGCTATAAAGTTCTGAAAGTTCTGGTTTTTCCATAATCTGTCAGTCAAGTGAGCCAAGGTCACAACCTTGACTGAGTTATATATATATATATATATAAATATATACATATGTGTGTGTGTGTGTGTGTGTGTGTGTCGTGTGTAAGGTGCAGCCTTAGGAGCACTGAAGATTCAAGGTGTCCACAAGATTGCAACCTCTGCACACTGCCCACCCACATTATATGCAGGGAACCTGCTCATGGGAGTGAGAAGGTAAATACATGTCTTCTGTGTAAAGCCATTAATTCTTCCGCTGCTGCTAAGATCATCCTTTTCTTGCTAAACAGCTCTTAATGAATGACCACTTACAAACACACAGACTGGCAGTGATGGGTAATGTATTTTGAAAGTGGTAGGGGCGTGAAAACATTCCATGAACTGGACTGGCTGTGCACCAAAGCGAGAGAGGCTGTTCCTCTTAGGAGGGGCGTGTCTGAAAAATAACAAGTGGTACAGTCAATTGTCATATAAATTGTCTCAAAATACAGATATTCAAAGGGTGCGCTAATCAAATATTCAATCTTTTTGAGGTTTGCAAGGTAAGCCTTAACCTGTGACATGCACTTTCAGGAACAAGATAAACTTTGGTATAAATGGAATCCAATTTGTGGAATTGACAGTAAAAATCTTCTAAAAATTGGCTAAACAGCTACATGTATTACACACTGTTTTAAACAGTGCAAACTCGCATGGCCTTTCACATTTTAAAATGCATCTAGCGTCTTTCTTCATAATCTTGCACCCTGTCTCCTCCAAGTAGATTCTCAGTCAGCCGACAGGTTGAAAACTTTGAAAGTTGCACAGATCTCACAATCACACTCCATAGACAGCAGAGCTAAACAAATTTGAAAGGTTTGTTTGTTGTCACAAACTTACGTAGAGTTGAGATCAGATCAGTCTGGTAGAGACTTCTATCCGCAGATTCATTACCTTAGAATTACCCCCAGGTGTTAGACTGTATTCGGAAGATTTTTGGTGAGCAGTACCCCTGTGTCCCAGTAGGTGGCATTGTTCAGCTCTGCATGGTGTTGTCCACACCGGAGGTGATATTTCTCATTGCCTGTATAGGTGACACCCAGACACAGTGATGCCAGTTCTTTTCTTCCTGCGCCAATCAGCGCAGATCTGGAGAGAGAAACCCATTTAGTCATTTTTGACTTTGACTTTTTGTTGGTGTGGCAGGGGTGTCCTCCAGAAAGACCGGATTCAAGTCCTGAGGAGCCTGTCACCTCTCAGTGTCAGTGACGGACCCTCATCTTGTTTGTCTTTGCTGCCTCGAGGGCGACAGTAACGGGAAGGCCTCCACCCATTGCTGTGCCATGAACCCAAAGGCCTTGAGAGAATGATCCCTCAAGCTCCTTGTGGCTTAATTTGTGACAACGCTGATCAAGATCCCGGTTGGGACAAAGGTCCCGGGAGTGGTCACAGAGCCCAAGATCTTCGTCACACTCAGGGGCATATTTATACTCCGTTTGCGCCGAATTTGTGTCGTTTTTTTCGACGCAAATTCGACGCAAAACTAACTCCATATTTATACTTTGGCGTTGGACGCGTCTAGCGCCAAAGTTCATGGAGTTAGCGTCATTTTTTTGCATGAACACCTTCCTTGCGTTAATGATATGCAAGGTAGGCGTTCCCGTCTTAAAAAATTACTGCGATGCATATGCGTCGTATTTATACTCCCGGGCAAAAATGACGCCCGGGAATGGGCGGGACTAAAAAACCCGCATTTGCGCCGGATTTTAGCGCCTGGGTCAGGGCAGGCGTTAAGGGACCTGTGGGCTCAGAATGAGCCCAGAGGTGCCCTCCCAAGCCCCCAGGGACACCCCCTGCCACCCTTGCCCACCCTAGGAGGACACCCAAGGCTGGAGGGACCCATCCCAGGGAAGAAAAGGTAAGTTGTGGTAAGTATTTTTTTAATTTTTTTTTGTGGCATAGGGGGGCCTGATTTGTGCCCCCCTACATGCCACTATGCCCAATGACCATGCCCAGGGGACAGAAGTCCCCTGGGCATGGCCATTGGGCAAGGGGGCATGACTCCTGTCTTTGCTAAGACAGGAGTCATGTTAATGGCATCTGGGCGCCAAAAAGAAATGGCGCAAATCGGGTTAAGACGATTTTTTAGCCTCAGCCTGACTTGCCCCATTTTTGGACGCCCAAACGCCATTTTTCCCTACGCCGGCGCTGCCTGGTGTACGTGGTTTTTTTTCACGCACACCAGGCAGCGCCGGTCGGCTAACGCCGGCTAACGCCATTCAATAAATACGGCGCCCGCATGGCGCTTCAGAATGGCGTTAGCCGGCGCTAATTTTTTGGGCGCAAAACTGCGTTAGCGCAGTTTTGCGTCAAAAAGTATAAATATGGCCCTCAAAGTCATTGGGCTGCCTGGGTAAGTCCCACCAATCCAAGAAGAAGGAGAAATCGAAGAGGTCTTCGACTTCACCTTGTCCATGGGGAGACGAGGGAGTGTCACTCATGTAGGCCTGGTTCTACGGTTGAGCCTGCACCTGGACCGTCTGCTCCTCCCTGAGTTTCCAAGAACCGGAGTGATCTCCGCCCCATTTTATAAGACCATGCACCTCATATTTGGGTGAGCTGTTCCTTCCAGCATGCATTTGGGGCCCCAAGGGTCTGGAGGGGTACCCTTCTGCTTCTGAGCCAGTGGCTCCATCCCCAGCTCCAGACGGGCCCCCAGGATCCGTCCTCAGATACCACTGTGGTGGTTGTGCCATGTCGACCTTCTCCAGCACTGGCCTGATGTCAACACTCCTAGCTCTGCCGGTGCCCTCCAGAGGCGCCTCCCCCATTCTCATAACTGACTCCAATACCCGGATTGGCTTGACCAATACTGACTGGCTTCAGGCGGGCCTCCAGGATCTGTCTTCGGATTTGGACTGGTGGCAGTTGTGCCATGTCGACCTTGTCCAACACTGGCCCGATGTCAACACTCCTGGCTCTGCCGGTGCCCTCCAGAGGCGCCACCCCCATTCTCATACCCAACTCCAATACCGAACCGGATTGGCTCGACCGACACTGACTGGAGCCAAGCTTTTTAGGGCGCAATAAGAGCCCTGTTCCTTTGGGTTAGGACTCAGAAAGGTATTGGAGGGTTCATTGCGCCCTGAAGAATACCAGCAATATGATCCTAACATGAACTGGGTGATGCCGGTGGAACAGACATCTCTTCAGATGCTGGGATGCTTTCTCTCCTTACCTTGGCTACAGAGGAGGGAGTGCCACTCACCATGGTGGTGAAGAGGGCGGCTGAGGTCCTCAACCTTTAGTTGCTTTGGTGGCAGTCAAGACTGTTGTCTTGACAGGTGCTGCAACCAGGAGTCTCCCCTTCGAAACCCTTCCTGAGCCACTGTTCAGTTCAGTGAAGCCCTCACGGAGGTCCTGCTTGGTACTTGGTCAGTCGCCAGCAAAATTACTTGTTTTCTGTATAAATGTATCTATGAGAAAGAATGAAATGTTTGATGATTCAGGATACTTTTGAGATGTGAATAAGCCCTAACGCATTGCAATGCAAGCATTCCATAGTCATTAGATTTGAGTGAGAGAATAGCGCCCCTGTGGTGGAGAAAAGGCCATTGTATGTATATTCTAAAGCATTTGTAACAAGAGGTCAGCAGACAGATCCATCCAGCCAGATCTCAAAAGTGGGCCTGGGCGGAACTTGCAGATTTTCACTCTGCAGAGTTACGTAAAAAAATCCCCAAGGTCCCGCAGAGTTAACCTGGGCGTGTTGTGTTGCTCTCATTGGTTTTTAGTGCTGGGAGTTTGTTGCGTGCTGTAAAATCAACGCATACGGCACCAAGAGGCGGGCCAGAGGGCGCTGCTTATTTCTGCACCTCGAGTAGATTTGCTACGCGCACGGCAGCTTTCTCAACACAAAACGTCATGACCCTGGTTGGGAAATGTCACTGGCGGCATTCTAGCATCCAAAAATCGCACTAGGGGATGCAAATTTTCACCTGGTTCACCAACTTAACGTTGGCAAGCCGCGCACAAGAAAAAACTCTGCCACCCGGGGCTGATGAAGATTTGCCGGAACTTTGCGCTCCAAGTAGACTGCGGAGTGAGTAAAACTCTGCGAACTCTGCGACATTTTTTAGCCCACCCCTACTTAAAAGGGGTGCTTTGGCTATGCATATGTGAAATAATACTTTTGAGATGTCGGGGTGTGTTTTTCAGTTGTATTACAGCCCCTTATGCATTCCAGTGGAAGTACACTTTCAAGCAGCCAATAGAATGAAGGTGAGAATAAAACTCCTGTATGTCTGTAGCCAATGCCAGAAGGTTCCTGAGCCAAAGCAGCCAATGACAAAGCCCCTTGGTCTGTAAAGAATACAATATGTTCGCCACTAGTGGTGGACGCGCCATTACACATGAGAGGTATCCATCAACACTGAAGATTTCCGCCATTGGAGTCTGATGAAGCTGAAATGAAGGTTTTACATTTATTAGCGCATAAACGTAGTACTGCAATAATCGAGTGTGACTTTAATCGAACTAAATAAAGATTGTACGGGGACAAATGTGGCCTTAGCGTAGTTTGCCAACATTTATAAGCGTGCTTCATATAATGTGATGTATTAGAATTGTACTAGTTTGACATAATCGTAAACGTGTGTCATGATTTGCTAGTTAGAAATGCTTTAGCTTAGCATAACTTTAGTGGAGGCTTTGGCCTAGCTGCCATGTCTCACGATTTAGATGCTCGTATTTTTCCAATGTGCTAATGAAACGTGTATTCTTGCTTGAAGCTGTACTTTTCCAGTGAGATCGTTCACATGCTTATCTTAAGGTTTCGTGCCAGCCTGGCATCTTTTTTTCTTCACTCCAAGGTCAATCTGCAGGTGCAGACAATGGACGCTCTGAAAATGAGTTAATTGGTAAAATATGTTGCAACTTACGTTCCCGACTCCAAGGATAATGTATGCTTAAGTAAAAGCTTGAGAACTGTTGTTTTTGATTGGACAATTTGAAGCTAACCTATGAACCCTCCAATGGAAGACCCTACTGGATTTGAACCGTTGTCTATTTAAACCAGGTGCACAAGGAGAAAGTAGCGAGAGCGCGCACCCATTACGAACTTTACCAGCCATTTTGAGAGACATTACGAGAGACTTCGCCCCTATACCCGCCATTTTGCAGGACATTGGCCATTATGGCCCATCTTGCTGACTTCGTCATTTTGCCGTCTTCTAGAGACTTTTAAGTAATTCTCGCCCTAGAGACTTTAACTTTGATTTGCCCTTTGCATGAAGTAGTAGTTTTATTTTGCCGCTGTGAGGCAATTGCCCCGTCCACCCTGCCCCTTTGCCCCCGTCCCATGCTGATCGAATCCGGTACCTGTGAGACGAAGACTTCCTTGAATGCTGATTGAATTTGGTAAATATGAAAGGAAAAATGTACAATTGCATTGTGTTTTCTTTTTAGGTAACCAACTGCTGATTTTTTGATAAGGGCCCTAGTTAGGAGTTTTCTAAATTAATGTTGCTAAATTGTTTTCGCATGAAGTCCCACATGCTGATGCTAATTTGAGGTTAGATGAGGATTCATTTGATGCACGATGCAATTTGAGACCTTGTTATGCTGACTAAATGTATGCAATTAGCCCATTACAGATTATAGTTTTAGTGGTTTGTGTTGCTATTATCGAATGCATTGTTATTCAAATGCTGCATAGATTGCATCTGTTTCGCCGTTATGGACAGCTATTAATGTTCATTTACATATATCATTTGGTGTTGAGACACATTTATATTGTGCTAGCTTTGTTAATATAGGGAAATAAATTCATTAACTTTGCATAAACTGGTGTGGTTATTCATGACCGAAAGGTCATGGTTTCGCTGAAATGTATTCTGGATTAATTGTGAAGTGTTATGTTGATCGGGGAATTGCTTATGTTCGTTATTGATTATTGATTACTGATTTTGATTGATTACTTCTGGGTAAAGAGGGTCCCACTTGATCAAAAGATTCATCGACCCAAGAGCGTCCAACTACAGGTAAATTGTTAGGCTGGCAACGCTCTATCAAGTCTCTGAGGGCGCTGTGGAAATGTTCTTATTTTGTCAACGAATTGTGAATGTTTATTACTTTATTTGTTTGCTGAGTAAAAGATTGGCTTGTGGCAGTTGTTGCGTTGCCCAGATGAATGTTGTGCAGCTGATGTGCCAGCACCCCCCCCCCCATGAAGCCACAGCAGAGTGTGGGAGAGTGCAAAGCTCAAGCAGGGAGGCGAGATCTGAAGTGGGGGGGTGCATTTGTTGGTCGTTGCTGCATTGTGCTGCCTGAAAGATTGATAAATCTGCACCCTGGTGTGAGGACGAGAAGTCAAGCCTTTCACCTTCTACATAACACGTATTTATAAATCACACATTCACTCAAGCCTTTGGTGTCTTTGCGCTGAAATTGTTACCAAACTCAACGGCACTCATTTTATCATCCTTGGGAGGATGAAAGGCAGACTGAACCCACCAGGCTGCAAACCTCCAGTTCCAACACGGATCCCTGGAGTGGATGCATTACTCCACTGGGCCTTGGTCTTCCAATGGGTGTCACTCTTTCTGAACACCAGTGGCTCGGCAGTCACCTTCTGGCCTTCACCGCCTTCATTACATGTTGCCCAGATTTATCAAACTTTCTCACAGCACAACGTCTTGCTGAGGTTTTGGAGGGCTGTACTTTGATTTAGTTTTCTTTGCTGCATCCCAGCACATTGTTTTTTTGGGATAATCAGTGGGAACCCCTCTGCCCGCAGAGAGACCCCCCCCCTTAGAGTGAATTTTTGAGCTAAATGGAACATTTTGGCCAGTGTGTGCCTCTCAGCCCACCATGCCAAATTGCCAATCGCTGGCACGACTTCTGTCGAAAGGAGCTATCTGATGGGGGCTGATAAGCATCTGTCGGTGACACTGAGAAACAAAGAAACATGCATCTGATTAGAGATGAGGAAACATCTTCCTGGAGCATCTAATGCAAAGCAGACTGCTTGAATGGTATGCTGGTCCTGGCCTAGGAGTTGGGTTTTGTGTCTCGGAGACGGGCCTGGCGCGCAGGACGGGCCCCAAAGGCACATTCCGGGCAGGGTGAGCATCTCCAGCGACCGGGCAGTGGGTGGACAGCATCCATCCACCACCGACGCTCCCGGCCAGTTGTTTTGAGTTAGCCCTCATGTCCAATCGGCAGCCCCCGCTGATGAGGCTGGCCACGGGGGGCGTGGGAGGGATGATCGGAGAGGGACCTCAGTCTTCCTGGCCTGCTCTTTGTAATCAGTGCCTCGCAAGCCCCCGCCTGACAGCCCGGGCCTCGGCTGCTCCATCCGAGCGCCAGACCAAGTGTTGAAAGATGCTCCGGCGGAGTCCTCATCCGTCTTCGGGCCTCTCACCTCAGTCATTCGCCCCGAGGGAAGGGGGGGAGATCTGAAGCTTATTCTTGAATTAAACGGGCTCGCAGCGCCTACTTCTTCTGCTCTCTCCCCCAGGACCCTGGGGGCCCCCCTTCCCGCTGGAGGGCCACAGGCCCACTCTCTTGTTGAGGAATCCCCTTTAATGTCTCGCGAAAGTACATTTCCCATTTTCTCTATAGGCCATTTAATGGAGACGCGACCCGATGTCAAAGGTATTTATTTGTAGCGCTCACAGATTAGGGATCCCTTTAATTGGCGTACACATAACGCTGCGTTGTGCGAGAGTCTGCAGCGCTGCGTGAGAGTCTAAAGCGCTAAATTGTGCGCACAGCAAGAATCGTCACAGATGTGGAATTCCTGCGTTGTGCGCCCATCCGTCGTGCCTCTAAGCGCTGCACTGAGGTGTGAGGGAGGGCCGTTGGTTCAGGTACGCCTGCTACCGCCCGAGGGTATCCGCGTTACAAGTGTAATTTCGCATTAATTCCAAATTAAATGAGGGCTGTCCAGGTATCATTCGGTAATCCCTTGTGTACACCTGGTTTCATATCGCTCCAGGGTTTTAGCTAAAGTCAGTTCACAGGATTTGAATACAGCTGGCTCTGGTGATGCTAAACCCAATTTGCATAAATTAGAGAGGGTCTGGCGCTGCACTGACGTCATCCACTGTAGCAAACACTCAAGAGGGGTGTCTTCTTGGGGTCGCCCTCACTTTCAACAGCAATTGCCTCATACGTCTTCGGACTTTCACTCCTAAGAAGAAGATTAGTCGAGAAGTTTCCAAGGGGACTCACTCTTTCTGAACACCAGTGGCTCAGTAGTCTTACTATGGGTCTCACTCTTTCTGGACTCCAGTGGCTCCGTAGTCTTCCTATGGGTCTCACTCTTTCTGAACACCAGTGGCTCAGCTGTCTTCCTATGGGTCTCACTCTTTCTGAGCACCAGTGGCTCAGCAGTCTTCCTGTGGGTCTCACTCTTTCTGAACACCAGTGGCTCAGCAGTCTTCCTGTGGGTCTCACTCTTTCTGAACACCAGTGGCTCAGCAGTCTTCCTGTGGGACTCACTCTTTCTGAACACCAATGGCTCAGCAGTCTTCCTGTGGGTCTCACTCTTTCTGAGCACCAGTGGCTCTCACTCTTTCTGAGCACCAGTGGCTCAGCAGTCTTCCTGTGGGTCTCACTCTTTCTGAACACCAGTGGCTCAGCAGTCTTCCTGTGGGTCTCACTCTTTCTGAACACCAGTGGCTCAGCAGTCTTCCTGTGGGTCTCACTCTTTCTGAACACCAGTGGCTCAGCAGTCTTCCTGTGGGTCTCACTCTTTCTGAACACCAGTGTCTCAGCAGTCTTCCTATGGGTCTCACTCTTTCTGAGCACCAGTGTCTCAGCAGTCTTCCTGTGGGTCTCACTCTTTCTGAACACCAATGGCTCAGCAGTCTTCCTATGGGTCTCACTCTTTCTGAACACCCATGGCCCCGGAGTCTTCCTGTGGGTCTCACTCTTTCTGAACACCAGTGGCTCAGCAGTCTTCCTGTGGGTCTCACTCTTTCTGAACACCAGTGGCTCCGTAGTCTTCCTGTGGGTCTCACTCTTTCTGAACACCAGTGGCTCAGCAGTCTTCCTGTGGGTCTCACTCTTTCTGAACACCAGTGGCTCAGCAGTCTTCCTGTGGGTCTCACTCTTTCTGAACACCAGTGGCTCAGCAGTCTTCCTGTGGGTCTCACGCTTTCTGAACACCAGTGGCTCAGCAGTCTTCCTGTGGGTCTCACTCTTTCTGAGCACCAGTGGCTCTCACTCTTTCTGAGCACCAGTGGTTCAGCAGTCTTCCTGTGGGTCTCACTCTTTCTGAACACCAGTGGCTCAGCAGTCTTCCTGTGGGTCTCACTCTTTCTGAACACCAGTGGCTCCGTAGTCTTCCTGTGGGTCTCACTCTTTCTGAACACCAGTGGCTCAGCAGTCTTCCTGTGGGTCTCACTCTTTCTGAACACCAGTGGCTCAGCAGTCTTCCTGTGGGTCTCACTCTTTCTGAACACCAGTGGCTCAGCAGTCTTCCTGTGGGTCTCACTCTTTCTGAACACCAGTGGCTCAGCAGTCTTCCTGTGGGTCTCACTCTTTCTGAGCACCAGTGGCTCTCACTCTTTCTGAGCACCAGTGGTTCAGCAGTCTTCCTGTGGGTCTCACTCTTTCTGAACACCAGTGGCTCAGCAGTCTTCCTGTGGGTCTCACTCTTTCTGAACACCAGTGGCTCAGCAGTCTTCCTGTGGGTCTCACTCTTTCTGAACACCAGTGTCTCAGCAGTCTTCCTATGGGTCTCACTCTTTCTGAGCACCAGTGTCTCAGCAGTCTTCCTGTGGGTCTCACTCTTTCTGAACACCAATGGCTCAGCAGTCTTCCTATGGGTCTCACTCTTTCTGAACACCCATGGCTCCGGAGTCTTCCTGTGGGTCTCACTCTTTCTGAGCACCAGTGGCTCAGCAGTCTTACTATGGGTCTCACTCTTTCTGAACACCAATGGCTCCGTAGTCTTCCTGTGGGTCTCACTCTTTCTGAACACCAGTGGCTCTGTAGTCTTCCTATGGGTCTCACTCTTTCTGAGCACCAGTGGCTCAGCAGTCTTACTATGGGTCTCACTCTTTCTGAACACCAGTGGCTCAGTAGTGTTCCTATGGGTCTCACTCTTTCTGAACACCAGTGGCTCTGTAGTCTTCCTGTGGGTCTCACTCTTTCTGAACACCAGTGGCTCAGCAGTCTTCCTGTGGGTCTCACTCTTTCTGAACACCAGTGTCTCAGCAGTCTTCCTATGGGTCTCACTCTTTCTGAGCACCAGTGTCTCAGCAGTCTTCCTGTGGGTCTCACTCTTTCTGAACACCAATGGCTCAGCAGTCTTCCTATGGGTCTCACTCTTTCTGAACACCCATGGCTCCGGAGTCTTCCTGTGGGTCTCACTCTTTCTGAGCACCAGTGGCTCAGCAGTCTTACTATGGGTCTCACTCTTTCTGAACACCAGTGGCTCCGTAGTCTTCCTGTGGGTCTCACTCTTTCTGAATACCAGTGGCTCTGTAGTCTTCCTATGGGTCTCACTCTTTCTGAGCACCAGTGGCTCAGCAGTCTTACTATGGGTCTCACTCTTTCTGAACACCAGTGGCTCAGTAGTGTTCCTATGGGTCTCACTCTTTCTGAACACCAGTGGCTCTGTAGTCTTCCTGTGGGTCTCACTCTTTCTGAACACCAGTGGCTCTGTAGTCTTCCTATGGGTCTCACTCTTTCTGAGCACCAGTGTCTCAGCAGTCTTCCTGTGGGTCTCACTCTTTCTGAACACCAATGGCTCAGCAGTCTTCCTATGGGTCTCACTCTTTCTGAACACCCATGGCTCCGGAGTCTTCCTGTGGGTCTCACTCTTTCTGAGCACCAGTGGCTCAGCAGTCTTACTATGGGTCTCACTCTTTCTGAACACCAGTGGCTCCGTAGTCTTCCTGTGGGTCTCACTCTTTCTGAACACCAGTGGCTCTGTAGTACTCCTATGGGTCTCACTCTTTCTGAGCACCAGTGGCTCAGCAGTCTTACTATGGGTCTCACTCTTTCTGAACACCAGTGGCTCAGTAGTGTTCCTATGGGTCTCACTCTTTCTGAACACCAGTGGCTCTGTAGTCTTCCTATAGGTCTCACTCTTTCCGAACACCAGTGGCTCAGTAGTCTTCCTGTGGGTCTCACTCTTTATGAACACCAGTGGCTCAGTAGTCTTCCTGTGGGTCTCACTCTTTATGAACACCAGTGGCTCAGCTGTCTTCCTGTGGGTCTCACTCTTTATGAACACCAGTGGCTCTGTAGTCTTCCTGTGGGTCTCACTCTTTCTGAACACCAGTGGCTCTGTAGTCTTCCTGTGGGTCTCACTCTTTATGAACACCAGTGGCTCGGCAGTCTTCCTGTGGGTCTCACTCTTTCTGAACACCAGTGGCTCTGTAGTCTTCCTGTGGGTCTCACTCTTTCTGAACACCAGTGGCTCGGCAGTCTTCCTGTGGGTCTCACTCTTTCTGAACACCAGTGGCTCAGTAGTCTTCCTGTGGGTCTCACTCTTTCTGAACACCAGTGGCTCAGCAGTCTTCCTATGGGTCTCACTCTTTCTGGACTCCAGTGGCTCCGTAGTCTTCCTATGGGTCTCACTCTTTCTGAACACCAGTGGCTCAGCAGTCTTCCTATGGGTCTCACTCTTTCTGAACACCAGTGGCTCCGTAGTCTTCCTATGGGTCTCACTCTTTCTGGACTCCAGTGGCTCCGTAGTCTTCCTATGGGTCTCACTCTTTCTGAACACCAGTGGCTCAGTAGTCTTCCTATGGGTCTCACTCTTTCTGAACACCAGTGGCTCAGCAGTCTTCCTATGGGTCTCATTCTTTCTGAACACCAGTGGCTCTGTAGTCTTACTATGGGTCTCACTCTTTTGTCGTAGTTTGGACTCTTGCTCTGGGCAAGACTGCTGGGTAAAGGATGACAGTACTTTTGTTTGTAGGCGACTATGTCTTTCCTACAACAAGTCTCAACTGTTGTCCCAACCGCTCACTAGCAGCACCTCACCAGAAACACAAAAGTAAAAGGTGATTTGTGGCAGCCTTTACGCATGGACTCGAGAGTGCGACATCTCAGGGAGTGTTGTGGTTAAACGGAGATTACCCCTTTCTCACAGATATATCATGTCTCATACAAACACAGGCAATGACAAAGATGCAGTTAAGTTTCAATAGTTTTTATTTAACAGAACTGCAATTTGTGATAAGTCGCATGGGCTGCAATGATTAGGATAATGAATAATGCAAGAAACAGAATTGTGAAGACGAGAGTCATTATTACAAAGACCCCACCATCTTGCAATGCGTAGAAAAGACATACGAGATGTAATATGCCCTAAAACCCTAATGTGAAAGGCCTAACCTCCTACCTAAAGGAGAGCTGGGTTTGTTAACCCTAATCTGCCAATGCCGTGTCCATGAGAGGAGCCCCCAGCCCTCGTTACCTTGGAATGAGGTCTCTATCTCAGACTCCGCAGGGACACGAAGACTGGGGCAGCATCAAGACGACTGCAGCATCGATATCAGCGATGGTGGCGATGCCCTCTGGTCGAATCCCTCTGATTATCTGTCTAAAAGTGTGTTGTATTTATACAGATCTACAAGGAACCCTGACGTAGGTGTGTTCCTAAACAATAGATAACAGACATGCGTGGGACGGCAATTAATATCAACAATCCCTCAAAAGTATAGAGAGGGAAAATCCCTAAGTGTGAACACCTACTGTTTGTTTGTCTTTGTTGCTTGATCTTGGTGCCTTAGCGCAGTGACACTGATAATGTAACTCATAACAAGTGGCCTATCAATAAACAAGGCAGCCATCTTAGAAGAAATAAATAATTAAATGGGCTAAGACAGAGCAAGCTAAGTAGGTTAAAAGTCACCAGGTGACGGGGCACGGGTCTGCAAGCCAAAGGCTAAGCTAACTCCTGTTATCCCATTAAAATAAACTAGGATTCGCTGCAATCCTAACACTCGGGCACTGGTGACATTAGGAACCGGTATTAGTCAATCAAATCACATGATATTAGGAACAAGCCAAATTTCATTAAAGCACATGATGCTAGCAGTGTTAACTAAAGCTGTTCTCCTTCAAAGCTCACCCGGATAGCAATGCTGGGAAATAGTGAGTCTTCATGGAATTTAGGAGCTAGATGTTGTCAAGTATCCCCGAAGAAGATCACCCAACATTACTAATACTTTAAGCCAGGCTTTAACAAACTGGTGCAGTCATCAGCATTATCAGAGGCACACGGCTCACCAAAGTCTCCCCTCACCCAGTCACCTGCGGTCCCATCCTGCTCCACAGTCACACCTGTGATGTTTAGTCTGTCCTTAGATTACTACTGGTTCAGCAAGGCATCTCCCTTCACTAACACTCTGACGAGCGAGTGCAGTGCTTAAAAGCGATCATTGCCAATGACATCCAACGCCTCCCAGCCTACCTTGACACCACTCAAACCTGAATATCGACCATCCACTTAAAATGAGCCCAGACGGGCACAGTGCTTGAACTCAACAACAGTTAAAGTCCCTAGGCAGATAATTGGAAGCCAAACTGAACCTTGGCAGCCTCTCTCTCAGTCCCGAACCATGGTCAGCCTCTCCCTCAATCTCATTCCTTGGGAAGTGTCTCCCTTGGCTCCAATCCTTGGGTAGGTAAATCTTTCAGCCCTAACGTTTGGGAAGCATCTCCCTCAACCCAATCCTTGGGAAGCGTTTTTTCCAGACCCAACATTTGGGTAGCATCTCTCTCAGCTCACGGTCTTGGACAGTGTCTCCCTCAGCCTCAATCCTTGTCTAGCTTCTTCCTTGGCCCCAGTCTTTGAGCACTATCTCCCTGCGCTTCCAAATACTGGGCAGTATCTCCCTCACCCCAGTCCTCGGGCAGCATCTCCTTCAGCCAAGTTCCTGGGCAGCTTTTTCCTCAGCAAAATCCTTTTACAGAATGGTTAAGGTAAGAAAATACCATCTTTCTAAAAGGTGGCAGTTTCAGACCTGCTATCTAAAAACAACTTTACCAAAAGATGTATTTTAAATTATGAGTCCAGAGACACCAAAGTCCATTTTTCTATCTTTTCCCAATTGGAAATTACACTTTCAAGGTAACCCCAATGTTAGCATATGGGAGAGATAGTCCTTGCAATAATGAAAACAAATGTAAGAGTTTTTCACTATCTGGGCATTTTAAACTCAAAAGTATGTCCAGCCTTTTAAATACACTGCACCCTGCCCTTGGGGCTAACCAGGACCTACCTTAGGGGTGCCTTACATGTAAAAAAACGGTTTGGGCCTACACTTGCCATGTCAAAATGGCAGTTTAAACTGCACATACATGCTCTGTAGTGGGTGCACATACAGGCTACTGTAGTTGGTGGCACAATCAGTGCTGCGGGCCCACTAGTAGCATTTGCCCTGGGCACACATGGTGCACTTTACTAGGGACATACAAGTAAATCAAATATGCCAACCATGTAGAAACCAGTTACCAATACCATTTACACAAGGAGCACTTGCACTTTAGGACTGGTCAGCAGTGAAAAAGTGCACAGAGTCCTAAAGCCAGAAAAAACGAAGTTCAGCACACAGTGAAAACAGGAGGTCAGAAAGCAAAACGTCAGAGGAAACCACGCCAAGAGATGGCAAGTCTAACAGCCCTCAATCCTTGGTCAACCTCTTTCTCTGACCCAGTCCTTTGAACACATCACGTTGGGCAGGGTCCCTTGGTTTCCTAATGTCCTCTTCATGCACTTTCTGTAAAAAAGCCCAGATAGAATGATGTGAGCTGAGCATCCTTCAATGTCCAGACTCTAGTCGTCCCCCTCGATGGTGCGAAGCCCTTCTCATAGGACTCCTAGATATAACTCTGGCTGACCGGAATGCAGCCTCCCACCTGATTATCGGCCAATAAAACCTCAGCCACATCACTGCCACTTTAAAAGAAGTCCACTAGCTTCCTCTCTATACCAAATTCAAGCCATACTGCATGATCTGGAAATGTGTCAATGCAAATCTCACTACTTTCCTTACAAGGATTACTTCTCTGCCTCCTCTCAACATGGAGTGCACCTGTTGCAAAGCTGAAGATACAGAGCCTGTAGATTGAACGCACAAGCAGGTACACCTTCCTGATCCACGCACCCATGCTCTAGAGAACAAGCTTTCATCCACTACACCTCTGGATCCTTCCCCACTCTGAAACAAATCCAGGAAGAATTTTGATCCTGCCTCTTTTGAAGTCTGACTTCCTTACCTGCCCTCAGGTACCCCCTCACCCGTTACACCCTCTCCTATATTTCCATCCTCCACTGTATTGATTTATTCCTTTAATAAACATATGCCACACTAATGTCAATATCTTTGTACGCCCTCCGTGTCCTTGTGCATCTGGGAGGTAACAACATTAAAAACTAGGGACCTTATGTAAAATGCCCTTTTGCAGTTGCAAACCATCCGATTTGAAAAAAACATGTGGTTTGTAACTGCCAAAGAGCCTTTTTAAATATACAAAAGCTCTTATGTAAATCAGAAAAGTCTTTCCTACTTGTAAATAGTTTTTGCCACCTTTTCTGAATGGCATGAAAGGGGGGGGGGGTCCTCTTCTTTTATATAACACTCAAAGGTAAATACCAATGATTTGTGACCACAGTTGCAGTTGGAAAGCATTGAACAGTTACCAACCCCTGAATTGGAATAGCAACCGGTTCCTCATGGGAAGTTGCCCCCGCGAGAACCAAAGGGGGGCAGGCAGTGGTCTAGGGGACCGCTGCCTGCTCCCATGATGTCTTTCAAACAGGAAACATTTCTTTTTTTTTTTTTAAATCAGCACCAGTCCCTTTGATGGACATTGCAGCTTTTAAAGAAATGTTACCATTTGTGAAATTTTGGGGTAATGGGTGGAGATGTGTATTAGCACTTAAATATTGAACTAAACTACGTGTGTAGTAATATAATTATTTAAATTATAATGTATATTTTATTTTAAAATATAAAACATTTATTTGTAGGGGTTTGGAAATAAGGTATCTGGGGTAGTGGGCAAAGATGTGAATTAATACCACTTATTAATTACACACTTATTAATTAAAATACTCGTATATTTATATTTTAAATTCATTTACATTTATTTATTATAAAGCATTTTTAAGGAACAGCATATTTGGGATTATGGGGCAAAGTGTGTGGAACTGCTCTACTCAGGTATAAAATTAAACACTCATGTATTAATATTTTTTTTCAAATATATATTTGTTTAAATTATACTGAATATTTTAAAATATTATGCAAAATATTATTATTGGAGGGGGATGCAAGGGATCTAGGGACAAATGGTAAGGACATGTAATACTCAGGTATTCATTAAAATACTTGTGTATCAATTTCTTGTAAAATGTTAAAATTATGAATTGTAAAAAAGTGAAAATGTTTTCAATTATTTTAAATAAACAATGAATTATTAAAATTAAAACATAAATATGTATAAAATAAAAAATGCACACAATACCATTTTTGTAAAAAAACATACTAAGCAAATTAAAATATGAAACAAGTAATTTCAATTGTATATTTGTTTACAAAGTACATTTTATTTTTACAATATTTGATAAAATTTTTTTACAAAATATAATAACATTAAATGAACATTTTAAAAGAATATCTAAAACTTTCCCATTCATTTCAATGGCAGAAATTGTCCTTTTTCAGTTTTTCCTTTGCAGCTTGACATTACCGGTTGTACGTCTGCATCTACAGTAGATAGAATGTCGCGGTCAAGATCGGAAGAAAAGAGAAGCTGTGGTCAGGTAAGAACAATCTGATTTTGTTAAAATAACATATAATTTAGGAAATGTATTGTAAGGGGAGAGGTAGGGAGGTAGAGTTATGGTAAATAAAAATGTATTGTTTGTATTCCATGTTCTAATTATAAAAAAAAATCAACAAATGTGCACACATCGGGCCAGTTGTCTTTTTTGTTTTAAATGTATTTTCAAGAGAAGGATTTCAAATTGATTTTTAATGCAAATTATTTTAGAAACAAAACTATATGACAACTAACATTTTTCTGACAGATTTTTGTTTGGTTTCCGACTTGAAAGGAAAGAAGGTTCAATGAAGGAAGATGATTCTGTGAGAGGGTTATTTTACTCCTGTTTCGCAGGAGTACACTTTTTATTTTAAAAACAACAGCTTTCTGGTTGCTATAAGGAGGGAGCAGATGTGAAGAAGGAAGATTGAAACTAGGATTTAGTTTTGCTTTTTTAAAACAAAAACACTGATAGGTTCTAGGTAGTTTTTACAACTGTACATCAAAGTGAAAAGTTGGTCTGAAAAAAAACCAGCGCAATACATATATACATTTTCCATGTGGAAAATGTGATTTTTAGTTTTTTTTTAGAACAGAAATACTCTTCCAGAAAATGTAAAAGTTTTTAATGTTGTATTTGAGTAACATGTTTGTAGATTGTTGGATTACCTGTGACTCTTGATGAGAGAATTAAAATAAAACACCAACAGTTGAAGAAGGAAAACATCAAAAGTTAGTATTATTGGATTTTAATTTTGAAAAAACAACTGTTTTAATTAAAAAAAGCTAATCGACTGTGATAATGAAAGCAGGAGAGTAATGAAGTATTGTTAGAAATGTTATTTGTAGTGTATGATGTATGTAATATTGTCCAGATAGCTAGCAGCTTCCAACGATTGAAAACTGTTGGATTTTAGCCAATAGTCTTTCAGACATTTCTTTACCTTTTCTAAAACTTGAGAATGTAGACTACCAGTTTATGATTGCGCCTGTCTCATTTCCTGTAAACTTTGCTCTCTCATTAACATTTCCAGAAAATGAAACAGATTGGGGTGACCTTTTCCAATTGAGCTGTTATATGAGTTATGGCAATCCTCGATGGAATTGTTATTTTTTCTAAGCAGGCCGATTAGCAGTTCCACCACTCATTTGGAAAATGTGGCTCCTTCTGTGCCCAAACTCTTTAGATGGTCAATCCATGTCTCTTCAAAGTTATTTAAAAGTGGGGCCAATTTTGCCTCATTCTGCGTAAAAACTCTGACTGTAGAATTGAAGTGGAGATGCCATCCACACAGGCAGAAGGTACAAAGTAGTTAGTTTTCTCAATTCAAATTGCAGTTTACTATTTGACAAATAATCCTCAACTAATTATGTTTTGGGGATTTTATGAATATGTCTCTGAAAAGGGAAAAAAGTCATTCAATTTGTACGTTGGGATACATTCTGTAATTGAGTTATTATCTGAATTTCCAAGTTAGTTTTGACTTTCCTAGACCTTTTATTCATTGTTTTGGATTTTATCACTAACACATTCAGGTAGTCATTACGAGGCTGATGGTCTTTAGACCGCCAGCCTCACGGCAGCGGTCTCCCTGCCGTGGACCCAGCGGTGAAGATTGGTGCATTATGAGATAGGCGGTTTGCCTGTAGCCAAACCGCCACAATGCCACCAGTCCCCCTAGAACGGTCGGACCGCTGGGCCAGAGGTGAGTACCTCCGGCCCGGCGGCAGCCGTGAGACTGCAGGCGGTATCATGACCCGGCAGACCTACAGGCTTTCTCTGGCGGTCGCACAGCCGCGAAAACCCTGGCGGTGACGCCTCTGGCAACAGGAATCTCCATTCCTGTTGCTGGCACCCTCTCCCCACCACGTCCACACACATACACGCACCAACCACTCCACTTCCACGCACATGCAAACACCGTCCCCTCCACTTCCACACAAATGCATGCACACTCGCCACCCAACCGCACACAACTATACATACACCCCCAGTCTCACTCACACATCGCACCCCCCTCTGCAATCATGCACACTACAACCCCATCCATTCACGCACTCCCCCCCAACTCATCCATTCACGCACCCAGACACCCCCATTCGCACACATACACACACCCAGACCACACACATGCACCCCCCCTCCGGACAATCAACTTACCTTTTCCAGCAAGGTGGTCGTCCAGGAGGGAATGGGTCCTGGTGTTTTCCACTGCCAGCACCGCACCGCCGACAGGACTCCGCCATGCCGTATTACGTATCATAATACAGTGGGTGGAGTCTTGTTGGTGTGGCGATGCTGGTGGCGGAACCGCCCCTCTTCCTCCGTCTGCCAGGTGAACGGGGTCGGATTTCCACCCGTAAACGGGCAAAAATCCTACCTTAGTCAAAAAAAATGGCAGTCTGTGGCATCGGCGATCTTGGAAAAAGACCGCTGACGTCATAATGACCACCTCAGTGTAAGCTGAGAATTGTTTGTGAAGAAGTAAGTCATAATTTAAAGGAATTGTTGTGTCATTCATGTTAGCAGGAACTGTGTAAATTTGGCAGAATATATGGGGAATGGATTTAAAAGTACTATCCATCATCCAAATGTCACAATTTTCGAGGTTTACACTATTGTGAAGAGAAGCAAAAATACCTATGTATTTCTGAGGGTGTTTATTATTGTAGAGAAGGAAAGTTCATGTTAAAAAGATTCAGTACATTTAGGGGAGATGTTAATATCAGAATAAGTTTGATTTGTTTTAAGATGTAGAGTACTTGCCTGTTTTTGGCTTTATACCATTCTTCTTAAATGTGGGTTGTAGGCATACTACTGGAAACATGTACAAAATATTCTGAGCTACGCCCCTCAAAACTGAGCCACAGAAGTTGTTGAAGGTGGCCCAGGTGTAATGATATATTGCACATTTTCCCTAAACTTTAGCTCCATTACAGAGGCAGAGCAGTTATGCTCGGTGGCCCCCTTAACAATGTCACCAACAGGAACCGTTCTACCTTTGTAATGAGTTGAGAAATAATCAACACACCTCTGATGACTCCTGGGCTCAGTTAGTCTTTCTTTACCATAAATGTACCCACCAGGTTTAAATAGCCTATTTCCTCTTTTTGAAAGAACATAGTAGACTTGGCTAAGATTCATGTAGGAAGTTGGCTCTGTATATACTATTTCAAAGTAAGAAATAGTGTGCACAGAGTCCAAGGGTTCCCCTTAGAGGTAAGATAGTGGCAAAAAGAGATAATTCTAATGCTCTATTTTGTGGTAGTGTGGTCAAGCAGTAGGCTTATCAGAGGGTAGTGTTAAGCATTTGTTGTACACACACAGGCAATAAATGAGGAACACATACTCAAAGACTTGCTCCAGGCAAATAGGTTTTTATATTGAAAAATATATTTTCTTAGTTTATTTTAAGAACCACAGGTTCAAGATTTACAAGTAAAAGGTATTTCACTTAGATACTCTAGGAACTTTGAATGAACACAATATCATGTACAGTCTTTGTAAAAATGGCCATAAGCTATTTTAAAAGTGGACACAGTGCAAAAATCAACAGTTCCTGGGGGAGGTAAGTAAAGGTTAATTTTGCAGGTAAGTAAAACACTTACAAGTCTCAAAGTTGGGGATTAGGTAGCCCACCGTTGGGGGTTCAAGGCAACCCCAAAGTCACCACACCAGCAGCTCAGGGCAGGTCAGGTGCAGAGGTCAAATAGGTGCCCAAAACACATAGGTTTCAATGGAGAACAGGGGTGCCCCGGTTCCAGTCTGCCAGTAGGTAAGTACCCGCGTCCTCGGGGGCAGACCAGGGGGGTTTTGTAGGGCACCCGGGGGGACACAAGAAGGCACAGAGAGTACACCCTCAGCGGCACAGTTGCGGCCGGGTGCAGTGTGCAAACAGGCGTCGGGTTTTAGATAGGAAGTAATGGAGGTACCCGGGGGTCACTTCAATGATGCAGGCAGGCACAGGGGGGGCTCCTCGGGGTAGCCACCACCTGGGCTAGGTAGAGGGTCACCTGGGGGTTGCCCCTGCACTGGAGTTCGGTTCCTTCAGGTCCTGGGGGCTGCGGGTGCAGTGTTGGTTCCAGGCTTCGGGTCCCTTGTTACAGGCAGTCACCGTCAGGGGGAGCCTCTGGATTTCCTCTGCAGGTGTCGCTGTGGGGGATCAGGGGGGTCGTCTCTGGCTACTCACGGGTTCGCAGTCGCCGGGGAGTCCTCCCTGAAGTGTTGGTTTTCCGCAGGTTGAGCCGGAGCGTCAGGTGCAGAGTTGAAAGTCTCAGGCTTCCGGCGGGAAACGTGAAGTCTTTACAGTTGTTTCTTTGTTGCAAGAAAGTTGCAGGTTGTTGAACAGGATCGCTGTTCACAGGAGTTTCTTGGTCCTTGGTTGCAGGGCAGTACTATGAGGGTTCAGAGGTCACTGGTCCATGTTGAATGCATCGCTGTTGAAGTTTTTTTCGAAGTGGGGAGACAGGCCGGTAGGGCTGGGGCCAAAGCAGTTGTTGTCTCCGTCTTCACTGCAGGGCTTCAGGTCAGCAGTCCTTCTTCTTGTTAAGGTTGCAAGAATCTAGCTTCCTAGGTTCTGGGGAGCCCCTAAATACTGAATTTAGGGGTGTGTTTAGGTCTCGGAGGGCAGTAGCCAATGGCTACTGTCCTTGAGGGTGGCTACACCCTCTTTGTGTCTCCCCCCGTGGGGAAGGGGGGACATCCCTAATTCTATTGGGGGAATCCTCCACTCACAAGATGGAGGATTTCTAAAAGTAAGGGTCACCTAAGCTCAGGACACCTTAGGGGCTGTCCTGACTGGGGAGTGACTCCTCCTTGTTTTTTTCATTATCTCCTCCAGCCTTGCCGCCAAAAGTGGGGGCAGTGGCCAGAGGGGCGGGCATCTCCACTAGCTGGGATGCCCTGTGGTGCTGTAACAAAAGGGGTGAGTCTTTGAGGCTCACCGCCAGGTGTTACAGTTCCTGCAGGGGGAGGTGAGAAGCACCTCCACCCAGTACAGGCTTTGTTCCTGGCCACAGAGTGACAAAGGCTCTCTCCCCATGTGGCCAGCAACATGTCTGGTGTGTGGCAGGCTGGCCAGAAACTAGTCAGCCCACACTGGAAGTTGGATATGTTTTCAGGGGGCATCTCTAAGATGCCCTCTGGGGGTATTTTACAATAAATTACACACTGGCATCAGTGTGCATTTATTGTGCTGAGAAGTTTGATACCAAACTTCCCACTTTTCAGTGTAGCCATTATGGAACTGTGGAGTTCGTGTTTGACAAACTCCCAGACTATATACTCTTATGGCTACCCTGCACTTACAATGTCTAAGGTTTTTCTTATACACTGTAGGGGCATAGTGTTCATGCACATATGCCCTCACCTGTGGTATAGTGCACCCTGCCTTAGGGCTGTGAGGCCTGCTAGAGGGGTGACTTACCTATGCACAGGCAGTGTGAGGTTGGCATGGCACTCTGAGGGGAGTGCCATGTAGACTTAGTCATTTTCTCCCCACCAGTACACACAAGGTGTGAGGCAGTGTGCATGTGCTGAGTGAGGGGTCCCCAGGGTGGCATAAGACATGCTGCAGCCCTTAGACACCTTCCCTTGCATCAGGGCCCTTGGTACCAGGGGTACCAGTTACAAGGGACTTACCTGAGTGCCAGGGTTGTGCCAATTGTGGAGACAAAGGTACAGTTTAGGGAAAGAACACTGGTGCTGGGGCCTGGTTAGCAGTGTCCCAGCACACTTTCAAGTCATAACTTAGCATCAGCAAAGGCAACAAGCATTTGCAATGCAACGGGTCTCGCGTTGGCTAATGTTAGAGCTGATAGCGTTGTAAACGCCTAACCCGACTTTTCACCTATCGGCAAAAGTGCATTTATGTACGTAAGCCGAAAAAGTGCAATTAACTATGTAAATCGCTCGACTTCTGCCGAGTGAGATCGCGCTAGTAAATTAGAGAAAAAGTAGTCCACGAGCCGGACAGAAAACAGCGAGCCGCGCATGTTTTCTGTACTTGGTCGATGCGCTCGAGGAGGACTAGCCACCGGAAAAGGCATGACGTATGCATGCCTTCGACTAATGAAATCAAGCAGATTTTAATAGGCAAGCCCACGAACCAATGATAAACACTGAGGTGACGTGGACAGGGCTCCGAGCCCTTTTCTAAACACTAAAGCGTCTCGCTGCAATACGCATGCGCGAGCGCACGCGACGCAGGCTCAACCCTAAAAAGTCAGGGGGTAACCATGCCAAGGAGGCATTTCCTTACAATTCTCCATGTCTTTCAACTCTAGAAAAAACAACCATTAGTTAAGCGAGATTATTTTACGTACACTGAGAATTGCTAGTTAGTAACAACTCACTGGTGTCTATTTTTGATGAAGGCAAAGATTTCCAACCAGATTTCACTGCATTACAAAACCCTGTGTTGCTACAGTAAATGTGACAAATACTATTTACCTTTTTTAGTAGCTGAGTGTTTTGTTGATCACTGGTAATTCTTACTAAAAAGTTGTTATTTCATGAATCATGGTTTGGGAGGAATGTCCTAGACCTATATTGTGGAGAATTTTTTTTTAGTGTTGCTTCACAAGATACATTGATTTGTTTTTTTAAAGAAAAAGGAAATAAACAAGGTTATTAAGACCAGGAAAAATGTTGGACGAAAACTGTCAAACATATTTCAAAAGCGTTTTTTTTTTTCAGCAAAAAATGTTTTGAATGACATTATACACCACTTTATTAGACACACTTAAAATTGAAGTTGGAAATGTTAAAATGCCTCATGCAATGTCCAGCACCTTCCCTGCGACACCGTAGACAGGGGTAGGAATAATAAATCTACCCACTACGGTGCCCAGCCCCTTCCCGGAACTGACTTAATTTAGAATCAGGATAGCAAACCTGCCTCCTTCAGTGTCCTTCAACTTCATGAGATAACCTACATTGGAGTAGTAATAGTGAACCTGTCCCTTACAGAGTTCAACAGCTCCCGTGAGATTGCATAGACTGGGGTAGGAATAGTAAATATGTCCTCTTCGATTGTATGACAAAACCGCGAAAGCATGTCTGATGCATGCCGTTAGAATGCGTTCTAAACAACAAACTTCTAAACAACAAACTTGTTCTTACCACACATTCCTTTACCACGCAAGTCATTTCAACGACGTGCTTTAGGGAAGTGCTGGACTTTGGAATAGTATATTTTACTATTCAAACTCCAGTCTGCGTAAGAGTAGGGAATGTGTTGGACTAAAAATCCAGCACCAGTCCAAAAACGCGTTCCCTGAAGTAGTCGAGGTAAAGACTTCTGTGGTTCAGGAATGCATAGTAAAGACGCATTCCTTGTTGAGACTGTGTTCTAAAGGCACTGCGTGGTTTCTGCTGCGTGGTAAAGGCTATTTCCCACCTCTTCAGTCTTCAGTTCACATTTGAGATTTTTTTACTTTTTTAATAAACGTACTTAAAAAAAATCGTACAGCTTTCAAAGTATTAATAATTCTCTGTGGTACAGTCCATTCTCACAACTTGTTTCAAAATTTACAAAACATTAGTTATGGAAAAAGTTATAATACGTCTGTGGAGATAATGGGCCTCATTATGACTTTGGTGGTCTGACAGCCAGACCGCCATGGTGGTGGCCGCCAAAAGACCCCCGTGTTGGCGGACATACAGACTGTCATATTTCTAGTTACACAGCCAGGACCACCCAAAACCAGCCAAAATTCCGACACCACCAGGACTCTGGAGGGCGGGAAAGAGGCGGTTCCATCATCAGCACCGCCAGCCCATCAAAAATCCATCAAACCTATTACAACCCACAAATCACCATAGCGGTTCTTCCATGGCGGAAAACCAATGGCGGTGCAGAACACGGTGGTCAGTGGTCACCACAGTAATACACAGTACCATATTGGATAGTTTGAATTCCACACAGATGACACACATCCACACACCCGACACATCTACAAACTGACCTATAAAACACACACCTTCACATACCACAATCCTTTGCAATCAGAATGCCAAACGCTGCAGGATAGAGGTCGCAAATGACAAAAATAAGAACCGTAGATTAGGCACCCCTCCACACTTTAAATACCACTCATCCCACACCTGCACAACATACACAATACACAAATTAGTGTTCTACACATCAGATACCAGCTGTCACCCACTCACAACACAGCATCCACACCTCATCACCCTTTTTTTAACTTTTCGTGTCATCCACCACCAACATGTCCCACAAAAACATCCCTGTTTCACTGACGATGAGTTGAGGGTCATGGTGGACGAAATCATCAGAGTAGAGTCACACCAATTTGGAGCCCAAGTCCAGCAAACGTCTATCGCCAGGAAAATGGAGATGTGGCAAAGAACAGTCGAAGGGGTGAATGCTGTAGGCAGCTATCCAAGCACAAGGGAGGACGTCAGAAAGAGGTGGAACCACATCAGCGGGAAGGTCTGTTCCATGGCAACCGGGCACCAGCTGGCGGTCATCAAGACTGGCGGTGGGCCTCCACCTCCTCCCCCAACGTTCTCATCATGGGAAGAGAAGGTCTTGGACATCCTGCATCCTGAGGGCTTGACAGGAATAGCTGAGGGAGTGGAGTCGGGTAAGTCACAACAACAAAAATGGCACCCAAAAGCTTTGGCTTGCATGCTCACTGATCACCTTCTGATATCTTAACAGCCAACCCACTCACCACCCCAGTGTCCAATTGTCTGAATACCCCTGTCTGGCATCCCACATGTTATCTAAACTCACCTAGGGCCATGGTGTCTGTGTATGGCGTGAACAGTACAGAGATTGACAGCACTACAACTCCCAGCAGGCACTGTACCACCTTTAAGAAAGCCAGAACAGTGTACCACAATGCCAATTGCCTTACATGCCAACTAAACAATTGACTAAACCCACCTGAATGATCCACAATTGTACAGTCTATGGCAATGATAGCAATGCTATGGGCATCTGGCAGTACAGTATCACCAACACACAGCTACAGTTGTGTCCTCAGCTAAACATGCCCTGCTTCCTCCCATCACCTATTGAAGTATACTCAACCGGGGGAAACACACATATATGCAGTGTGCTGTACTTGGTGTAATCTCACACTTATGGGCAGGTGGAATGGTTACTCCTAAATTGACATTGTGCAGCTGTCTGGTGACTCAATACTGAACTACTGCTATCTGGGTGGTAGCATGAAAAATAGACAGCTGCACAGCAGTCAAGATATGAGTCTATGAGTCTATGAACAGACATCCAACTGCAAAGATATTTTAACATCCTGTAGCAAGGTATATGAGATAGGAATTCCCTGTATCCCATATAGCTGCTCCCCAGAATTTTAAGCAGGTGTCACTGTCATATCAGGGGATCAGGTAAAGCCTTTCTGTACATGGCTCAATGCATATCTACCAGTCAAAGTTTGTAACTACATGTGGCATTACATGTTGCGCGCGAGCCGCTGTGGCGCAACCCAGCCGATCCGCGGGGGAAACCGCAGCAGCCCGAGAGCGGGCCGCGGGGGAAGCCGCAGTCCAGGTCAAGGGTCGCGGCACCCGCGGCAGCCCTTTTCTCCGGCCGTGCGCTGTAATTAGAGCGCGGCAGGGCCGGAGACCCAGAATTGGGTCGCAGTCCTCGCTGTGCTCGGCGCACGAGGTTAATCTTGTTTAAGGATGCCTGGGCCCCCCTCCATAACACCACTCACCTGCCACACGCTTGGAGACCTTCCTCGGTATACATGCTTAGTTTTAAAGCATGCTTTCTCCTTCCCAGCATGCTGTGCACTTCCCTTCTTCCCTGCATGCATTTGTTCCTCTTACACAGGGGCATGTTTTCTATCTTTAGTTATGGCTTCTTCCCAAACCAAGATGGTGGTGTTGCTTCTTCCTGTTTATCACTTCCTGTCTAGGGGTATATAAGGGGAACCTTTTCTTCTTCTCATTGCGTTGCAACACTTCAGCGGTGGTGGTCACGCTCCGGCTGGTGTTCATTTGAGACGCCAGTCGTTCTTGTCTGTCTTCAGTCGTCCAGATTTCCAGGATCTTGAGTTCTAATCCTTGTGTCCTCCATCTGTTTCAGGGAGTTCCTGTTTGAGGTTTTTTCCCCCTTGGGGTTTTTCCTCTGGGACTCCTTCTGGAGGGCACGGACTGTAGTGGCTTACTGGTGTCAAGCAGCACCGTGGCTACCGGAAGGGGTCGCCCCTACCTCAACCAGAGCAGGACCTGCAGGAACCGGGGCCGCTCACCATCCCTCTCCAGTATCGACGGCAAGCCCAGGGTGAATCGTGACATTACAAACTGTAACTGTCTGTTCCACTTCTTCAACAGGTCTACTTGCCATTGGAATCATCCTGACAATGAGGGACCTGGCACCAGTGGGAGAGGGCAAACTGTACCAAGGGCATAGGCACATGGAGGTAGGGTGCATGGGAGGGGTGGTGTGGACCAGTGGCTTGAGGCTGCTAGAGGGACAACTGGCCAGGACACCATCTCCCAAGTCTTGGGAACTTACCAAGAGTCCCAAGGCGTGATGGGCCAGGTACTTGCCATTATGGGGGAGATATAGCAGCTTCAGAGGGACCACAACCAGGAAGTCATGCAACAGTGTGAGGTCCTCAATGCCAAGATGGTCTCCCTAACAGGGGTGCTGAGAGACATTAACACCACCCTGAGCAGGTTATGTCCACAACACCAGACCTCTTCCGTTGGCCATGTAACATCAGCCCCATCTTCATCTGTGGCAGCCAATGGAATGGAAGCTCTGCCAGGGGGAGTACATGCCTCAGTCACCCCTGCCTCTGTAGCTGAAGAACCCTCCCCGCAAACGTGGACGTCTACCCAAACAACCAAGAGGAGCAGATGCCAAGAATACAAGAATTGCCAGGAAGTGATCCTCTACTGAGTGGTTCCCCTTGTGTGCTACTGATACACCCTGTATGACCACTCTCCATTTTTCAGGGATAGTAGGACACTGGACTTGAGACTACAAATGTTGTAGCAGCTACCCTGATGATAACATCCACCATGACTGAACCCTTCACTGTTTGCATTTTATTGCTTTTATCCCATTCATAATATGTTCCTAGGCACTTGTAAAGAAACACAACTAAACCACAACACATGTTTCAGGGTCATATTTCATCTAGTTTGAAAAGTTAACTGTGAAATGTCTTGCTTACACATGATATACACAAATGTAGCAAATGTGGGAAGGGGCAGGTCACATGTACTATTGATTCTGGGTTCAATACATAAACAATGAAACAAGTGGACAATCATCAATCCCCATTTATAGCACAGTGCTGAACATAGGCTGACCACATGCCAATGATCACACAGTGAAGTACATCTTCACAGTTTAGTGCATCAGCATAGGTGTTAGTAACTAACATCCCACAGACCTCTGAAGTAAGGGACATGTCAGACTTTGTCTATCCAAATGGGCAAACAGATAGATGCAGTGTGTCATCAGCTAAACCCTTATCACATACCCATACCATACCTACCAAATGATCATACCCCATAGTACAGACAGAGGTCAGTACAACTTCCCCCAGTCAGAGAGCCTTCCACCTACCATGGTCAGGTATCGATAGGCATGCTACTCACCCATGTCAGTTTTGACACACATGCACAGTGGCCTGCGATAGGAAACACAGTGACAGCTACATGCAAGTAAGTTATTATCATTATCAAACCAATGAAAAAGTTGAGGGAATGGATGGCACAGGAAGACGTGTCATAGACACATGATCACACACATCATCATTGGACCAACATACCATGGAAAACAGGTCTGTTGTGTGGGACAGAACACTGCCATCCCACGGTCCTGAAAAGCCTGGGCATGGCACTCAGACACCACCAATATAGTGTCATACAGTACCTGGATCAATCCATGTCCACTTGACATGTCAGACCTGCTAAACCCACCTGCCAGTGACACAATTCAGAAACGTCCACATGAGGATGACCTCGTGAAGAAACCTGGAATGTAAAAATGTAGAAGAAAATGCATGTCCCAAATACGATGATAACTTTGATTGTCCATCGTGACAAACACTAACAAAGGAGATCACCACATTTGTCACAACTCCATGCCCTATTTTGCATGAAAACCTGAGCTGTGTACAGCTAAGCCACTAATAACCTGTCTGATGGTCATACAAAGACCCTTCTCAAACATCCATAGCCCTCCCAATACACCACTGAGTTAAATATTCCACAGAACAACACAGACCTACAGTCAGGTGAAGTACTGATTGATGAGATCTGCCCATATGTCTTCACCTTCATCCCCATCACTGTTACCCTCACTCGGTGGAACTGCTGGCTCCCCCTCATCTGGGATGTATGGGATCTGGCGTCTCAGGGCGAGGTTGTGGAGCTTGCAGCAGGCCACAATGATCTGATACACTTTGGCGGATGAGCAGAGGAGGGCTCCACCAGACTTATCAATGCTACGGAATCTTGCCTTCAGGAGTCCAAAAGTCCGCTCCATGACACGCTGTGTCCTTCCATGGGCCTCATTGAAGGAGACTTCCCCTGGCGTCATTGGGCACCTGTCAAGAACCAGGGACGGTTTAGGTATGCAGAGTCCCCTGTAAGGAATCGTTACATGTGTGCAAAAATAAATCTTGGACATCCTTATATTTGGCAGCAGACATAGGATACTGACACACATGACATGTAGGACTTACCAACCAGCTAGGCCCTCTATGTGTACTGTTGTGTCATCAGCTGTGGGATAGTGCTGTTCCATATGATGAAGGCATCATGGACTGAACCCGGATACCGTGCACATACTTGGGAAATGTAGAGGTCTGCCAAATAGGCTTCTTGGACATTGATGGAATGGAAGTTCTCCCTGTTCCAATACACCTGTTCATTGCCGGGGGGGAACCAAGGCTACATGAGTACCATCAATGGATCCCACTACATGTGGGATGTGTGCCAATCCATAAATAGCAGCCTTCACATCGGCAAATCCTCACGTTTTGGAAATCTGAGGAAGCTGTTCAGATGTTTCAACAATGCAGACAGTACATCCTTCAAGACCAGACTGAACATAGGCTGGGACATCCCTGCATTTGGGGACCACTGTATTTTAGAAGGAGCCTGTGGCCAGGAAGGGAAGCCAAGTTACTTGTACAATGGTTGGTATGTATTTGGATGACGAATGGCAGGCATTAGATCTGGCTCCAACTGACAACAGAGATCCATGATTGTCTGCCTGTCCAGACGGTAGATCTGAATGACATGTCTGTCCTCCATGGTCTGCAGGTCATTCCAGGGTAACTATGTGACACGAAATAAGAAGGTATGTGTATCAGTCATTGTGTCCCTTGTAAGTGTCAAAATATATGTGCCTCACATAATTATCAGGCATCCTATATGATCCGTAGAAATATAGTACACAGCACATAGCTATGGAAAAATTGGCATATTAGTGACATATCATCCTCTTCCCTCAATTTTAACATGGGAATGTAAACACATGCCTCAGCTAGTCTCTGTGATGTTGACATCTGACTATGCTTTTTTCATTAATTAGACACAAGCACCATCTATCCAATTGCCAAGAGGGTGCTGACTGTGCCACTAAAGACATGTCTCTTCATTCTGAGAATTCATACATGGTTGGTCAATTCCAGCACTAAAGAGTATGCAGTAGATATGTTTCCCACCTTGTGACGCATCATTAAATGAACTTTTCTGACCATCTAAGGGACTTAAAATGGTAACGGCCTGACCTACTGTACTGGACAATAGGAAATGACCTGCGACCGCCAGCGGAAGTCTTCATGGCGGTAGGCATATACTCCCATGGTGGACATTGCTGTTGGAACATATTGCTGTCTTTGGCGGTCTAGGGCCATTGGCGATGTCCACCGGTGGTGACAGTCTTCTACATGGCGGATGTGACCGCCATATCATACTTCATCTCTCACTTGACTCCTGACACTGCTGCCAGCAAGGCCTCCACGACCTGAGCTTCTGTGTACTGCCTCTGGGAGCAATCATGGGAGCTACAGGTGATAGGGCCCCTGCCTTCTCACCTGAGGAGCTAGAGAAGCTGGTGGAGGAGGTCCTACCCCTGTATGAACAGCTCAATGGTGCACAAGAGGAGCAGGTAAGTGCACCGTGTGCACATATATCTCATTAGCCTGACTATTCTATGCTATGCTAAGCAAAGGTTGACGGGCAATGCTTCTGATTGTGTCCTTGAAGTCTTTTGGGTGCTACAGTTGTGCTAGCATGGGTTACATCCGGGGCATGTACTTATGTTTGGTGAGAGAGTTAGAGTCCTGAGCCATTGTGGAGAGTGTGTCATGTACGTTCCCTGCCCCACCTTGTGACTGTTGCCCATGGTTACTGGAGGGTGTATGCCATACTCTGCCAGATTAATCCCATCTTTATATGTGTTTGGTGTCTGCTCATATGTGACAACATGACTTCTGGTGTTGTAGATGCATCTTGTCTGCCTGTTTCCAGCTCACAAAAGCCCTCCCTGTATATGCTCTTCTATCTGTGGCGAGGATGTACAAGACCGTCTGTGTTTGGCTTGCTGTACTAAGTTTGCCTGTTTTAGTGTGGTATATGTGGACATGACATTCTTTATTGTCTGTCATCCATGCAGGTCAACGCCCATCAGAAGAAGGGGATTTGGCGTACCATCGCCAAGAGTTCAGACCCTGGGGGTCCACAGCCGAAGGAGTGCCCACTGTTGAAAGAGGTGGGAGGACCTGGGACCCTGGGCCCTGATGTCCTCCCAGTGAGGACGGGGGTGCGCGTCGGACCCTAACCCCCCTAACAGCCCGCACTTTGGCAGTGGCCTGCCTTGAGTTGGATGGGCGTTTGAAGGTAGCACAGCAGCCACAAAGGGGTAAGTACAGAGATACCACATGTTTGCCCCTTTAGCAGGTGGTTGAGTGATGTAATAGAATGTCAGCTCTGTCAACATGGTAAGTGCAAAGTGTCATAGATCTCCTGTGAACACATTGATGTACAGTAACCAGGTGGGCACATATAAATGTATTTTGAGTCATGTTACTCTATTATGTTGTCCCCTCAGTACAATGGCACAAAATGGCTGGCATGTGACTGTGTCATATGTGTAGCAATATACAGCTTCTTTTACCCTGGAGATTGTTACTTCCCACCAACAGATCAATCCTCCCAATGTCCTAACGGTAATGTGTGCAGGGCCTTGCTCTCTGTCCTCTGCAGTGTCAATGTGCAACACAGAGTCAGACATTGAAGTCGTCTCCAGTTTTCTAAGGATTTCTGAGAAGTGACAGCATCACGTGAGGCTATGATATCCATCTGACATGTCACATGACATACAAGATTGACATTCTATTGCAGGATAATCCCCCTTGGTAAGTGAGGGATGTATATAGACAGTGTGATGTCACATCAGAGCAGACAATATGCATTGACATTGAGATGCTGCAATATTTCTATAGGCACACATATATTGGTATCAGAGGTAGGAATGCAACTACCATGCTAATGTTCTGATAGTAGAAACTGGTCACACAGCTTTGTCCATAGGCATACTGTTGTAGGTACGATAAATAGGCAATGGTAGCCTATTCACAGCTGTGTCCCAGACAGTAACTTTTCAACATCATGTGTCAATGGAAATGCTCAGTAATGACTGAACATTGGTATTTGTTATGTGTACCTGCTGTTGCTATGAAGGATATGTCAAATGAGGCCAGGCTGTTTTGGAACCTCATGTTTGCCATGTCACCTATTTGGTGCAGTTATGCTAGTTTATATACACCTGTGAGTAGGTTTGTAAGTATGTCCAGGCTGTTGGCTTTCATCATGGTTGGTGAAGCAGTCATGTTAGCATCACATATGCTTTGGCTCTAGGATTCCTCCACAGACAGATGTCAGGCTTGCCATGTCTGATGTGTGGGTAGTGATGTTGTCACTTAGTCAGTGGCCTATTGATGGGCTAATTGCTTAGTTACCAAGGTCTGGATCTCACCTTCCTGCATACTATAGCACTCCATTTGTTACATACACTTTATTGCCAACTTGTGATTGTGTGTGGGACATTGGTCTGAGATGACTTGGTCCTTACATGGCTGATAATGTTCGTTTTCTGGAGAGCAATGTTCTAGATGCCTTGGTCCACATTGGGCCTGATTACAACTTTGGAGGAGGTGTTCATCCGTCCGAAATGTGACGGATATACCACCAGCCGTATTACGAGTTCCATAGGATATAATGGACTCGTAATACGGCTGGTGGTATATCTGTCACTTTACCGTCACTTTTGGGACGGATTAACACCTCCTCCAAAGTTGTAATCAGGCCCATTGTGTTTTAACTCCTTGTTACATCACAATTGATGCATGTGTGTGTGACATGTTTTCTTACACCTTGACCTAAATTTGACATGTGTGACAATTTGAGATGTTACATGTTGGCATGTGTCCATAGTGTATGGTAGTAACTATGACATGAAGAAGGTATGGCTTGTTTGCAAAAGGCTTGCTTGCCTTTACTTTACAGCATGTGTCATTGCCTGGTACATGACATCAGGGTAAAGTATTTGTGTGTTAAATATGTGTATTGGAATTGTGTAACACTATATCAAATTTCTGAACTATTGCTTGATTGGTGCTTGACTATGTTGTTCTGGATAGAGAACCCTTTATCATGTGGCAAAGTCACCTTGTCATGGTACGGCCAGTGTGATTGGTCAGCTTAAATCATCGTAATGTAGGTGTCTGTTGGGTAGCTTTGCTGGTGTGTCACAAAGTAGATTTTGAGGGACATACATTATATTTTGTTGTGACATGATGTTGGCACTATACTGGCACTTCCTGAGGGTGTTAGTGAACAGGATGTTATGAGACGTAAGTGTATTGTATGATGGAAATGTTATCTTGTGAATGTGATGACCCTACTTCACTATCTATTTTCAGCATCAGCACCGGCAGGTGAAGGAGATGGGGTACAGCAGAGTGGGGAAGTTTCTGGCCACAGGACCTCTGTAGGAAGGTGGCTCTGTATATACTATCTCAAAGTAAGAAGTCGTGTGCACAGAGTCCAAGGGTTCCCCTTAGAGGTAAGATAGTGGCAAAAGTAGATAATCCTAATGCTCTATTTTGTGGTAGTGTGGTCGAGCAATAGGCTTATCAGAGGGTAGTGTTAAGCATTTGTTGTACACACACAGGCAATAAATGAGGAACACACACTCAAAGACTAACTCCAGGCCAATAGGTTTTTATATAGAAAAATATATTTTCTTAATTTATTTTAGAACCACAAGATTCATGATTTGAGGTAAGTGCATAAAATGCAAGGTACTTCAGACAGGTAAGTATAGAACTTTGATTTAAAACAGTAGTACACACGGTTTTAGTTAAAATGGCAATAAGCTATTTTAAAAGTGGACACTGGAAAAATCAATAGCTCCTGTGGAAGGTGAATCTGGTTAGGTTTCTCAGGTAGGTAAAGCACTTTCACAGTCAGTCTCCTGGGCATAGGCAGCCCACCGTTGGAGGTTCAAGGCAACCCCAAAGCCACAGCACCTGCAACAGGGCCGGTCAGGTGCAGAGGTCAAAGGAGGGCCCAAAACACATAGGCGTCTATGAAGAACAGGGGTGCTCCGGTCCTAGTCTGCTTACAGGTAAGTACTTGCGTGCTCGGGGAGCAGGCCAGGGGGGCATTGTAGAGCACTGGGGGAGACACACAAAAGCCCACAAAACACACCCTCAGTGGCACAGGGGCGGGCGGTAGCAGTAGACAAAATAGGCGTCGGAGTTGCTATTGAAAGCAATGGAGGGACCCGAGGGTCACTTAGGCGATGCAGGCAGGGCACAGGGGGGCTTCTCGGGCCAGCCACCAACTGGGCTAGGATAAGGGCCGCCTGCTGGTCACTCCTGCACTGGTAGGTGGTTCCTCTCGGTCCTGGGGGCTGCGGGTGCAGTGCTTGGTCCAGGCGTCGGGTTCCTTTGTTACCAGGCAGTCGTGGTCAGGGGGAGCCTCTGGATCCTCTCTGCAGGCGTCGCTGTGGGGGTGCAGGGAGGTCGACTCAGGGTGTTCACGTCGTTGAAGTCGCCTGGGAGTCTTATCTGCAGTGTTGGTTCTCCTGACCTCGAGCCGGGGGCGTCGGGTGCAGAGTGTGAAGTCTCACACTTCCGGTGGGAAGGGAGAGTCTCTTTAAAAGTTCCTTCTTTGTTGCAAAGTTGTTGCAGGTTCTGAACAGTGCTGCTGCTCTCGGGAGTTTCTTGGTCCTTTAGGCTCAGGGCAGTCCTCTGAGTCCTCAGAGGTCATTGGGCCCTGTCGGATGCGTCGCTGTTCAGGTTCTTTGAGTCTGGAGACAGGCCGGTAGGGCTGGGGCCAATTCAGTTGGTGTCCATCGTTTCTGTGGGGCTTTCAGGTCAGCAGTCCTTCTTCTTTCTTCAGGTTGCAGGAATCTGATTTCCTGGATTCAGGGTTGCCCCTAAATACTAAATTTAGGGGGGTGTTTAGGTCTGGTGGGCAGTAGCCAATGGCTACTGTCCTTGATGGTTGCTACACCCTCCTTGTGCCTCCCCCCTGAGGGGGGCACATCCCTATTCCTATTGAGGGACTCCTCCAAACTCAAGATGGAGGATTTCTAAAGGCAGGGGTCACTTCAGCTCAGGGCACCTTAGGGGCTGTCCTCACGGGTGGGTGACTCCTCCTTGTTTTTCTCATTATCTCCTCCGGCCTTCCTGCCAAAAGTGGGGGCCGTGGCCGGAGGGGCGGGCATCTCCACTAGCTGGGATGCCCTGGGGTGCTGTAACAAAAGGCCTTTGAGGTTCACCACCAGCTGCTACAGTTCCTGCAGGGGGAGGTGAGAAGCACCTCCACCCAGTACAGGCTTTGTTCCTGGCCACAGATTGACAAAGGCACTCACCCCATGTGGCCAGAAACTCGTCTGGTTGTGGCAGGCTGGCAGAAACTGGTCAGCCTAGCACTAGGAGTCAGACTGGTATTCAGGGGGCATCTCTAAGATGCCCTCTGGGAGAAATTTTACAATAAATCCCACACTGGCATCAGTGGGCGTTTATTGTGCTGAGAAGTTTGATACCAAACTTCCCAGCCATTATGGAACTGTGGAGTTCGTAATTGACAGACTCCCAGACCATATACTCTTTATGGCTACCCTGAACTTACAATGTCTAAGGTTTTGCTTAGATACTGTAGGGGCATAGTGCTCATGCAACTATGCCCTCACCTGTGGTATAGTGCACCCTGCATTAGGGCTGTAAGGCCTGCTAGAGGGGTGACTTACCTATGCCACAGGCAGTGAGAGGTGGGCATGGCACCCTGAGGGAAGTGCTATGTCGACTTAGTCATTTTCTTCCCAGGGGTCCCCAGGGTGGCATAATTCATGCTGCAGCCCTTAGAGACCTTCCCTGGCCCCAGGGCCCTTGGTACCAGGGGTACCATTTACAAGGGACTTATCTGTGTGCCAGGGCTATGCCAATTTTGGGAACAAAGGTACAGTTTAGGGAAAGAACACTGGTGCTGGCGCCTGGTTAGCAGAATCCCAGCACACTTTCAATCATAACTGGCATCAACAAAAGGCAAAAGGTTAGGGGGTAACCATGCCAAGGAAGGCATTTCCTTACACAATGTCCCCCCAAACGAAAGAGGATGAGACTAACCTTTCGCAAGAGAGTCTTCATTTTCTAAGTGGAAGAACCTAGAAAGGCCATCAGCATTGGCATGGGCAGTCCCAGGTCTGTGTTCCACTACAAAGTCCATTCCCTGTAGGGATATGGATCACCTCAACAGTCTAGGGTTTTCTCCTTTCATTTGCATCAGCCATCTGAGAGGTCTGTGGTCAGTTTGAACTGTGAAGTGAGTACCAAAAAGGTATGGTCTCAACTTCTTCAGGGACCAAACCACAGCAAAGGCCTCCCTCTCAATGACACTCCAACACTACTCCCTGGGGAGTAACCTCCTGACAATAAAAGCAACAGGCTGGTCAAGGCCATCATCTTTTGTTTGGGACAGGACTGCTCCTATCCCATGTTCAGAGGCATCACTCTGCACAGTGAACTGTTTAGAATAATCTGGAGCTTTCAAAACTGGTGTTTTTCACATAGCTTGTTTCAGGGTGTCAAAGGCCTTTTGACAGTCCAGGGTCCAGTTAACTTTCTTGGGCATTTTTTTAGTGGTCAGTTCTATGAGGGGTGTCACTATTGATCCATATCCCTTCACAAACCTCCTGTAGTATCCAGTCAAGCCAAGGAATGCCCTGAATTGAGTTTGGGTTTTTGGAGCTACCCAGTCCAGAATTGTCTGGATCTTGGGTTGGAGTGGCTGAACTTTGCCGCCACCTCCGAGGTGTCCCAAGTGAACCACAGTTCCCTGCCCTATCTGACATTTGGATGCCTTGAGAGAGAGGCCTGCTGCTTGCAGGGCCTGCAAAACCTTCTTCAGGTGGACCAGGTGATACGGCCAGTTGGAGCTAAAGACAGCAATATCATCAAGATAAGCTGCACTAAAGGACTCCAAGCCAACAAGGACTTGATTCACCAACCTTTGGACGGTGGCAGGGGCATTCTTTAAGCCGAAGGGCATCACAGTAAACTGGTAGTGCCCATCAGGTGTAGAGGATGATGTTTTCTCTTTTGCTCCGGGTGCCATTTTGATTTGCCAGTACCCTTCGGTCAAGTCAAAGGTACTTAAGTATTTGACTGCACCTAATTTGTCTGTGAGCTCATCTTCCCTTGGGGTTGGGTGAGCATCTGTGTTGGTGACAGAGTTGAGCCCTCTGTAGTCCACACAAAACCTCATCTCTTTCTTGCCATCCTTGGTGTGAGGTTTGGGGACCAAGACCACTGGGCTAGCACAGAGACTGTCAGAGTGCTCAATCACTCCCAACTCCAGCATCTTGTGGAGTTCCACTTTGATGCTTTCTTTGACTTGGTCAGACTGTCTAAATATTTTATTATTGACAGGCATACTGTCTCCTGTGTCCACATCATGGGTATACAGGTGTGTGTGTGACCAGGGGTCAACTAAAAGAGCTCAGCAAACTGCTGTAGGACTTGCATGCAGTCAGCTTGCTGTTGGCCAGAGAAGGCATCTGAGTAGACAACTCCATCTACTGAGCCATCTTTAGGGTCAGTTGAGAGGAGGTCAGGGACAGGTTCACTCTCTGCTTCCTGGTCCTCATTAGTAACAATTAACATGTTTACGTCTGCCCTGTCATAAAAGAGTTTAAGGCGATTTAAATGGATCACCCTCTTGGGGGTCCTGCTAGTGCCTAGGTCCACCCAGTAGGTGACCTGACTCTTTTTCTCTAGCACTGGGTAAGGGCCACTCCATCTGTCCTGAAGTGCCCTGGGAGCCACAGGCTCCAGAACCCAGGCTTTCTGCCCTGGCTGAAACTCAACCATAGCAGCCTTTTGGCAATACCACAACTTCTGGAGTTGTTTGCTGGCCTCAAGGTTCTTGCTTGCCTTTTTCATGTAGTCTGCCATCCTTGAACATAGGCCTAGTGCATAGTCCACCACATCTTGTTTAGGCTCATGGAGAGGTCTCTCCCAGCCTTCTTTCACAAGAGCTAGTGGTCCCCTAACAGGATGGCCAAACCGAAGCTCAAAGGGGGAAAACCCTACTCCCTTCTGTGGCACCTCTCTGTAGGCGAAAAGCAGGCATGGCAAGAGGACATCCCATCTCTTTTGAGTTTTTCAGGGAGCCCCATGATCATGCCCTGGATGGTGTGGTGTGGTGAATTTATAAGTCACCCCACACTCATTCCACATGTGTTTTATTGAGCTGACATGAAGTTGGTACCTCTGTCAGAAACCACCTCCTTAGGAAATCCCACTCTGGTAAAAATACCTATGAGTGCTTTAGCTACTGCAGGGGCAGTAGTGGACCTAAGGGGAATTGCCTCATGGTACCTGGTAGCATGATCCACTACTACCAAGATATACTGGTTCCCTGATGTTGTGGGAGGTTCAAGTGGACCCACTATGTCCACTCCCACTCTCTTAAAGGGGACCTCCACCACTGGAAGTGGAATGAGGGGGCCTTTGGATGGCCACCTGTCTTACCACTGGCTTGACAGGTGACACAGGAGGTGCAAAACTCCTTAACCTTCTGGGACACATATGGGGCCAACATAAGTGGTTGACTTATCTCTCCCAAGTCTTGGTTTGTCCCAAATGCCCAGCAAGGGGAATGTCATAGGCTAAGGTCAGAATGAACTCCCTAAACTCCTGAGGCACTACCACTCTCCTAGTGGCACCAGGTTTGGGATCTCTTGCCTCAGTGTAGAGGAGTCCATCTACCCAATAGACCCTGTGGGTTCCACTGACAGTTCCTTTTTCTTGCTCAGCTGCTTGCTGTCTTACGCCTTCAAGAGAGGGACAAGTCTTTTGCCCCTTACACAGCTGTTCCCTTGAGGGTCCCCCTGGGCCCAAGAGCTCAGCTGGTAAGGCTCCAGCTCCATGGACCAGTTCCCTCAGGGGATAGAACTTCTTCCTCAGAAGAGAGGTTATTTTTCTGTGCTGAAGCAGGTTCCCCAGTCTTCCTTCCTTTCCTCTTGGAGGGTGGGAATATTATTCCAGATTCCAACACTGTTTTTTCACCCGAGCCCTGCACTGTGCCCTTGTCTTGACACACACAAGTTGAGGGATGCCCAACATGGCTGCATGGGTCTTGAGCTCTACCTCAGCCCATGCTGAGGACTCCAGATCATTCCCTAGCAGACATTCTACTGGAATTGCAGAGGAGACTTCCACCTGTTTCAGGCCAGTGACCCCTCCCCACTGTAAAGTTACCATTGCCATGGGATGGACTTTAGTTTGATTGTCAGCATTAGTGACTGGATATGTCTGTCCAGCGGGTACTGTCCTGGGGAAACCCGTTTGTCTGTCACCATGGTGACACTGGCACCTGTATCCCTCAGGGCTTCTACTCTATTCCTATTTATCAAGAGCTGCTGCCTGTATTTTTGCATATTAGGCGGCCAGGCAGCCAGTGTGGCTAAATCCACTCCACCCTCAGAGACTAGTGTAGCTTCAGTGTGGACCCTGATTTGCTCTGGGCACATTGTTGATCCCACATGGCGACTGGCTATTCCAGTACTAACTGGAGTAGTATTTGTTGTGGGACTTTTCTTTGGACAGGCCTTGTCTCCAGTTTGGAGTCCATGCAGACTACAGTTTCGACACCAGGCCTTCTTGGGATCAACGTTTTTACCCTTATACCCATTTGTGGACTGTAAAGAGGCTCGGGCCCACCCTCCTCAGCAGGTTTTTGGGGCCCTCTAGAAGACTCTTTACCTTTGCCCTTGGATGTCTCACCACTCTTCCCCTGGGGAGGCTATGTGACCCTTTTCTTTTGGTCACCCCCTGTGGAAGTCTTGGTCACCCTAGTCTTGACCCAGTGGTCTGCCTTCTTTCCCAATTCTTGGGGAGAAATTGGACCTAGGTCTACCAGATGTTGATGCAGTTTATCATTGAAGCAATTACTTAACAGATGTTCTTTCATAAACAAGCTTTACAGCCCATCATAATCACTTACACCACTGCCAGTTATCCAACAATCTAGTGTTTTGACTGAGAAGTCCACAAAATCAACCCAGGTCTGGCTCGAGGATTTTTGAGCCCCCCTCAACCTAATCCTAAACTCCTCAGTTGAAAATCCAAAACCCTCAATCAGGGTAGCCTTCATGAGGTCATAAGAATCTGCATCTTTACCGGAGAGTGTGAGGAGTCTATCCCTACACTTTCCAGAGAACATTTCCCAAAGGAGAGCTCCCCAGTGAGATCTGTTTACTTTTCTGGTTGCACAAGCCCTCTCAAAAGCTGTGAACCATTTGGTGATGTCATCACCATCTTCATATTTAGTTATAATCCCTTTGGGGATTTTTAGGATGTCAGTATGTCTCTGACCCTATTTAAGTTGCTGCCACCATTTATGGGAGTTAAACCCATCTCTTGTCTTTCCCTTTCGATGGCTAGGAGCTGCTTCTCCAAAGCCAATCTTTTGGCCATCCTGGCTAGCAGGAGGTCCTCTTCATTGAGGCTGTCCTCAATGCTTCTAGAGTTGCTGGTCTCCCCTGTGGAAGAACCATGTTCTCTGACTATGATTTGTGGAGCCAGAGTTTTGGGAACCCTGTTCTCCCTAGTTAGGACAGGAGGGGGGAGTTCTTCCTCCTGTTCACTAACTTCACCATCTGAAGGAGTATCCTCAGAGGAGTGGTCCCTTGTAAACTCTGCCAAGAGCCCCTGGAGCTTACTTTGGTAGGATTGGACCCAGTTTTTATGTTTTTTAGCTTGCAGAGAGTCCTTAACTCTGACATCCCTAGATGCAGGTAAGGGGTGAGGTTGAGTTCCATCACCATCTCATCTGTGCTAGACATTATCACTCTAAACGTTGGGATTATTTTTTAAGAATCTAAAAACTATTTCTAGAACTTAAATCCAAACTTTTGCAAACTTTTAAACTGTAAAAGAAATGCTAACAGGGACTTACACAAGGCCCTAGCAGGACTTTTTTTTTTTTTTAAATATAGTCAAATTGCAAAAATCAATTTCTAATGCCAGTTTTTGGAATTTATTCATGTGATCTGTTATTGGCTGAGTAGTCCAGCAAATGCAAAGTCTTAGACCCCACCGCTGATCCACCAATGTAGGAAGTTGGCTCTGTATATACTATCTCAAAGTGAGAGATAGTGTGCACAGAGTCCAAGGGTTCCCCTTAGAGATTGATAGTGGAAAAATTAGATAATACTAATGCTCTATTTTGCGGTAGTGTGGTCGAGCAGTAGGCTTATCAGAGGGTAGTGTTACGCATTTGTTGTACACACACGGGCAATAAATGAGGAACACACACTCAAAGACAACTCCAGGCCAATAGTTTTTATATAGAAAAATATGTTTTCTCAATTTATTTTAAAACCACAAGATTCAAGATTTGAGGTAAGTACATAAAATGCAAGGTACTTCACACAGGTAAGTCTAGAACTTTGATTTCAAACAGTAGGACACACAGTTTTGGTTAAAATGGCAATAAGCTATTTTAAAAAGTGGACACTGTGCAAAAATCAATAGTTCCTGGGGAGGTAAGTTTGGTTAGGTTTCTCAGGTAAGTAAAGCACTTACACACAGGGCCGGTCAGGTGCAGAGGTCAAAAGAGGGCCAGAAACACATAGGCGCCTATGAAGAACAGGGGTGCTCCTGTCCAAGTCTGCTTACAGGAAAGTACCTGCGTCCTCGTGGAGCAGACCAAGGGGGTTTTGTAGAGCACTGGGGGGGACACACACAAGTCCACAAAACACACCCTCAGCAGCACAGGGACGGCCGGGTGCAGTGGACAAAGTAGGCATCAAGTTTGCTATTGAAAGCAATGGAGGGACCTGGGGGTCACTTAGGCGATGCAGGAAGGGCACAGGGGGGCTTCTCAGGCCAGCCACCGACTGGGCTAGGATGAGGGCCACCTGCTGGTCACTCCTGCACTGGTAGGTGGTTCCTCTCGGTCCTGGGGGCTGCAGGTGCAGTGCTTAGTCCAGTCGGGTTCCTTTGTTACCAGGCAGTTGCGGTCAGGGGGAGCCTCTGGATCCTCTCTGCAGGTGTCGCTGTGGGGGTGCAGGGAGGTCGACTCAAGGTGTCTATGTCGTTGGAGTCGCCTGGGAGTCCTCTCTGCATTGTTGGTTCTCCTACACTCGAGCTGGGGGCGTTGGGTGCAGAGTGTGTAGCGGGAAGGGAGAGTCTCTTTAAAAGTTCCTTCTTTGTTGCAAAGTTGTTGCAGGTTCTGAACAGTGCCGCTGTTCTCAGGAGTTTCTTGGTCCTTTAGGCTCATGGCAGTCCTCTGAGTCCTCAGAGGTCACTGGGCCCTGTTGGATGCGTCGCTGTTCAGGTTATTTGAGTCTGGAGACAGGCCGGTAGGGCTGGGACCAAGTCAGTTGGTGTCTCCGTCATCTCTGCGGGGCTTTCAGGTCAGCAGTCCTTCTTTCTTCAGGTCGCAGGAATCTGATTTCCTGGGTTCAGGGTTGTCCCTAAATACTAAAGTTAGGGGTGTGTTTAAGTCTGGGGGGCAGTAGCCAATGGCTACTGTCCTTGATGGTGGATACACCCTCTTTGTGCCTCCTCCCTGTGGGGAGGGGGGCACATCCCTGTTCATATTGGGGGAATCCCCCAAACTCAAGATTGAGGATTTCTAAAGGCAGGGGTCACCCAGCTCAGGGCACCTTAGGGGCTGTCCTGATTGGTGGGTGACTCCTCCTTGTTTTGCTCATTATCTCCTCCGGCCTTGCCGCCGAAAGTGGGATGCCCTGTGGTGCTGTAACAAAGGGGGTGAGCCTTTGAGGCTCCCCGCAGGTGTTACAGTTCCTGCAGGGGGAGGTGAGAAGCACCTCCGCCCAGTACAGGCTTTGTTCCTGGCCACAGAGTGACAAAGGCACTCACCCCATGTGGCCAGAAACTCGTCTGGTTGTGGCAGGCTGGCAGAAACTGGTCAGACTGGCATTCAGGGGGCATCTCTAAGATGCCCTCGGGGTGTATTTTACAATAAATCCCACACTGGCATCAGTGGGCATTTATTGTGCTGAGAAGTCTGATACCAAACTTCCCAGATTTCAGTGTAGCCATTATGGAACTGTGGAGTTCGTAATTGACAGACTCCCAGACCATATACTCTTTATGGCTACCCTGCACTTACAATGTCTAAGGTTTTGCTTAGACACTGTAGGGGCATAGTGCTCATGCAACTATGCCCTCACCTGTGGTATAGTGCACCCTGCCTTAGGGCTGTAAGGCCTGCTAGAGGGGTGACTTACCTATGCCACAGGCAGTGAGAGGTCGGCATAGCACACTGAGGGGAGTGCCATGTCGACTTAGTCATTTTCTCCCCACCAGCACACACAAGCTGTGAGGCAGTGTGCATGTGCTGAGTGAGGGGTCCCCAGGGTGGCATAATTCATGCTGCAGCCCTTAGAGACCTTCCCTGACCACAGGGCCCTTGGTACCAGGGGTACCATTTACCCTGAACTTATCTGTGTGCCAGGGCTGTGCCAATTGTGGGAACAAAGGTACAGTTTAGGGAAAGAACACTGGTGCTGGGGCCTGGTTGGCAGGATCCCAGCACACTTTCAATCATAACTGGCATCACCAAAAGGCAAAAAGTTAGGGGGTAACCATGCCAAGGAAGGCATTTCTTTACAACCTCCATTCATGACACCATAGACACTGAGGGACTCAGTGGCCCGGAATGCGAGTGGAGTGACGGAGGGGAGACCTGATCCCCTACATCTTCTTCAGAATCCTCCTCCAGTGGCCACTCCCTAGTGGCGGCAGACCCATATGTGACCACCCCAGTACCACCTCTGGCCACCAAGCCCCTTTCTATCACCACTCACCCTGTATCTGCCCACCCAGATGGCCGTGCCTACCCATCCAAGAGGGTGGGTGTCTCCTTTGCCACAGGCACCACTGCCCCAGCCTCTGTTTGCCCTGCTGCCTTTAGTGAGGAGGCTGTTGACCTCCTGAGGTCTATCTCTGTGGGTCAGACGGCCATTGTGAATGCCATCCTGGGACTGGCAAGCCAGATCCACAGAGCCGTGTGTTCCTGGAGGGCATTCACGGTGCAGTCTCTGGCCTACAGAGATAATTTCAGGCTCTGGCCTCCACACTGATAGCAGCCAGTCACCCGTTTGTCTACCGTCTACCAACCACCTTCCTCTTCCCAGTCCAAATCCCCCCTTCCCCGATCCAGCAAAAGCACACAAACAGACAGGCATGCATCCACCTCAACATCCAAGTTTAGCGCAGACAAACATAATCACCAGAAGACACACCACCGGCACGCACACAGACAACATCCACCTGCAGACACAGCAACAGTCAAAACCTGCCCTGACACCCCTACCACCCCCAGCATCACAGACACAGCACCAGACACACCTGCAGACACCACACCAACCTTCAGTGATCCAGCTACCACACCTTTCCTACAGCAGACAGCTCGCCAGCAGACCCTCAGACATCCACCCCAGTCACCACACCTGCAGACACCACAACCACTGACACGCCTACATGTAGCACATCATACCTGCAGTCACCACCCCTTTAGGCAGCTACCCACCCACCATGGCATCCCCCAGCACCTCCACCCCTCTCAGACCAAAACACATAAACGCCCTCACTCACCCACCCAACATACACCCACCATCCAAAAGCACACCTCCCACAAACACGCACCTAAGACATCCACACATAAATGTCAAACAACCACTCCCTCACCCTCCACACCCAAACCCCCTTCTGATGACCATCCACGTGTGTCAAAAAAAGTTTTCCTTCCTAATATTAACATTTTCGCTACTCTCCCCTCAGTGACACCGTCCCCAAGGCCATCCCTTACACCTCCAAGACCTGCCCTACCCCGAGCCAGCACCCATGCCCCTCTCCCCACCAGAAAGAAGTCCACCCCTCCCAAAATGGTCCAACCCCCTCCCAAACCAAAGCCCCTCCCCCCAAGCTGAGACCCCCTCTCCCCTTCCACCCCCCCAAGAAGCCCTGAGGTGCCTGCCTGCCCCTTGATGCCCCTACCTGTGGAGGTTACATGGCAGTCAGGATTCAAGTAGGGGCACCATTGTGTACTTAGGGTTGTTGTCGTCCTCGTCAGTGAGGATTCCATTGTCTTTCTGCGGGCAGCGGGATGACGTCTAGTTGTGGTTCCATGGCAGCTCCGGACATGTATGGCTTCCTGGAGGTGAGTGTCTCCTTTTATACTGTTTGTTTCCGCCTGGTGTTCCGTGGTGGTTCGACCACGGTGGTTATGTTGGAGGTTGCAACCTCGTAATGAGTCTTGCAGAAATATGGTCTCCGCCGGACTGTTTGTGCCTCATTCGACCGCGGCGGTCTGTCCTGTCTGGTGGTGGCGACGGTGCTTTGACGCTCTACTGTACGCCCGACCACCAAAGCCATAATTTGGCAGTCTCTCCGCCAGCCTGTTAGCGTTCGGACCACGAACATGGCGGTCACAGGACCGCCAACGTCGTAAGGAGGCCCTATGTGTATAGTAATACTTATGTTTTCAGATAGGTGGAAGTGTCTTCCTTATCTCATTCTGGAAGTCTCTCCACTTCACTCGAGAGCAAGTGGTCACTGATAACAAAATGGTGGGAGTCTGTTTTTAAAGTAATTTTGGGCTGAACCAATAATTTTAGACAAAATACGCATTTGAATGCTTGTAATTTGTGAAATAAATACATGTCTGAACCTTTAATTTACGTGCAGGTTGATTTTAGATGTTTTTCTTCTGAACTTCTCAGATACAGATGTCGGCCAGCGTGGTAGGGGCACCTTCTAAAAATGTTTTTAAAATGCCTTTGATTCTTTATAATGTTCCATTACTAAATAATTGTTTGTTTTTGTAAAAAATAGAATTCTAAAAATACTTAAAATAAAATGTGTGGTCCTGACGTGTGGTAAAGGCATGCATGGTAAAGGCATTCGTTGAAATATTATACCTTTACGTATATGCAATGAAGCCTGGCTGCTGCCTGCAAAGACACTACTGCAAAAACAACTAAGTGATAGGTGAAGTTCTTGCATTAATGTCAGCCTCTTCTAATTGCTCAGACCGGCATGCCAGACTATAGTTTATTGCCCATTAGACCACTGTAGATATTGACCAACCATATGCAAGTCAGTGTTTGTTCCTGCTCCAATAGGTAAAGTCCATCCTAAACTGCCAAGCCAGATCCCCTCCACAACGGAACACAAGCAAACCTATACCGGTTTCGACTTACTTGGGTTGAAACTGATCTGGGATTGTTCACAGGGGAGGGGCTCTAGCAGTTTGGCAGGGACAGTTCCTATTGGAACAGGACCAAGGGCCTGGTTTAGAACGTGGCGGATGAGTTACTCTGTCACAACAGTGATGCATATCCCGTACATTGAAATCTCATGGGATGTAATGGGATTTAGATTTCAGCGGTTGTGATATCCTTCACCATTGTGACGTAGTAACGCATCTTCCAAGTTCTAAATCAGGCCCCAAGTCTGATTTGAATATGAGAGGTTCCTGTTTTAGGTGCAGTGGTAGGCAAAGCAATGGAATAGTAATTACCAGTGACAGGGATTATTTCAAGCTTGCCACCAATCAGTTTGTTTTCTTCATTACAAACTTAAGAATCAGTACATTACCCTTTAATTCTCCAAAGAGCTTTAAGCCTGGCTGACCTCTGCTTCCACCAGAAACTGAGACTGTAGAAACTTAGCCTGGAACATAAAGTCTCTTCTGAATTTTGAAATGTCAGCACTTAAATAAAATGCCAGGAGAGACATTACAGAAACAATGCACAGACAAAAATGCTACTTAAGTATTATAAATAGAGACAATGGCATTTTTGTGGCAGAGCAAAACATGGATTAATTTCACACTTTATTTGTGGTTTCAAAGCACTGTTACTCAAGGCCCAGTTAGTGAAGCCATGATGTGTGTGTAACGTTCCCAAAGGAATAGGGCTGAGAAGCTGAACCTGGTAAAGAGATTTCAGCTCAGAACTCTTCCTATGAAGATCTAGTAAGTTCTGTTTTTACTGTTCGTCTCCAAGTTATGTGCATTATTTAGTTTAGTGTTTGCCAATGTCCCTTTCATTAACAAAAAAAAAACTCTGACTGGACTCCCTGATTAACATGGCTTAAAGGGCATTCCACCAGTTAAACCTTCTGAAATCACTCAGTACTTCTACACCAGTGTCCTGGTTTTATCTGGCTTTATACATGGCATAGCAGCTGTCAATGGGCTCCCTGCCATCAAGACCACCCCTCAAACAGCTGTCATCATCACTGGCACATGAGTGTTCACTGACACAGGGAAATCTGAAAACATCTCACCAGTCCTCATCAAACTGAAATGACTCCTTCTTCAAGCCAACTGCACACACAGATCAGCCTGCGTGAGGCACTGAAACTAAGCCTCACCTCACTATCCAAGCAAGAACTTACCTCTTCAGGTCAACACAGACAACACCACAGCACACATCATCTTCTCACTGATATTAGAACATTGGAAGTTGGCAGCTCCATTGAAAACAATACTGGCCGGTAAAAGCCTGCAGCACCAACATTCCAATGGGCTTTGTTCACAGCAGCAGCTGTGAACAAAGCCTCACGGAGCCCGAGGGGATTCTAATCCCCTCGGGCTCCGTGAGCAATTAGTTTTTTTTAAGAGAACATTCTGCCCTGAGTGGCAGAATGTTCTAATAGCCTTAGAACCCGCCGTAGCGGGCTCTACCGGCTATTAAAGGCCCTTTCCCTTGTTAAATGCCCTCGGCTTCGGCTCGGGCATTTAACTCGGGAGCGGGCCTTTAATAGCCGGTAGAGCCCGCTACGGCGGGTTCTAAGGCTATACTAAATGATGCAAAAGGAGCTGCCAGAGTCTTTTCCTTCACTCCCAAGGACAGGGACATCTTAAAGATTTTGGGGGCCCTGCGCCAAACCTATTTGAGGATCCCTGTTTGGAACAGCTTTGAATTTATGATCCATTTTCAGCTCTTTCATGCCCTCTTTGGCCATGTCACTGACAGCGCACAGACACCCTCGTCCACAGTCAAAGTGTGTTTGCATTTAATATTCAGGGATAGTGGGGTGTGTTTTTAATATTGTAACACAGCACCGGCTCACTGATATTACTGTAAATAATCCCTGTGACACTCCGCCATTTCTCATATATGAGGCCATGTTTTGAGCTAAAATAAACTTTTTTATGTATGTTGCATAAAGCATAAACTCAAAATTTCATACATGACCTATATTAAAAAATTAATTAAAGGCAAACGGTATTTAAAACAATCTATTTAAGAATTATTCACGATCATCAGGACAAGACTCTCAGTACAACAGAGCTGGCTCTATCGTGGCCCCTGAAGGGCGGGGCCCCAGGGGCAGAGCCCACTTTGCCCAGGTCTTAAAACGTCTCTGCCCAAGAATTGGACCACCACCACCATCGGAATAAGACAGGACCCTTTATCATACCCTTGAGAGTGCAAGTGAAATGCCATTTGCTCTGGACACAACACAACACACTTTAAAATGAACTTGCTGTCAAATACATTACTATAAATGTATATGTTCTCTCTAATATTCCTATAGAAGAAACTGCATGTGAATACCTTGGCTTTATCGCGAGAGCTGACACCATTTTTGCTTATGCATAGTGCCCTGATGGCACAGGCCTTGCTGCTTCTGAGATGCTGAGCTTCCCTCTCATGCTTGGCAGCTTTAGTGGTGCACTCACAGCTTCACAAGTAGTCAACGCAGCATCCAGAAGTGTATATTTCTTGTATCTTTTCTGTGCCTTTGTCATGAAAACGCTGTACATATGAAATGATCTAACAGTTTCAAGGCGTCATTTACGAGGCCGTAGCGGCACACTGCGCCACCAGAGCGTAATCTTTTTGGCGCTCCCGTGGCGCAGTGTGGCAGTCCATATTTACAAGCCCCCTAAAGCCACCTTCCATGGCGTTTCATGGCCTCGTATATATGGGCTGTTTTAACGCGTAACTGAGTGAAAAGGGCGTTCCATGAGTGTTGCTGTGGATGGTACCACGCAACGACCATGGAATCCCATGGAATCTGACGCATTCCCAGATTTACAGAGAAAAGTACAGGGTTGCTTTGTATTTTTGTAAATACGACACATCCCTGCGCTTTCGAAATTAGACAATGCGCAAGCTGGCTTGCTGAGCCACACTGCGTCATTTCCTACTAAATGAGGCCCTCAGGTTGTGTCACGTGTTCAGGTGGTGCAAGTATGCAAAAGTCTAAAACCTTCAAGTATTGAGAGAAATTTAGCATTAGGTGGTTACTCCGACATATTCATTTTTGGTTAATACACATGTTCAGACCTAAAGTAGGTGCAATAATTGATTTTTCCTTGTCACTGTTACTAATGTTTCTTTTTCAATACTCAGACGTATTGTAAATAAGCTGTTCATATTTCAGAACCTATGTTAGGCTACAAAATGAAGGATTTCTTCTTCCTCTTCTCTATGAAGTGATCAAATGTCCACCAGTATAGTGCCTGCAGAAAGAATAACTCAAACAAATAAAAAAATAGATTGACATTCATTTATTCAGGGATGTTTGCGGGCTTGCTGAGTTCCGATTGGCCAGCCTGAGTAAACTTTAAACAGATCTGCCTCGCTATCCAGAGAGCTAACTGATAAAGAGATGCACGTTGTATTCAGTTTGAGTCCAGTAACAAAAAGGCTCCACCACTTTAAAGGTTTTTACATTTAGAGCCCGGTAATCAGTGCTTAATTTGAGCCGGTTGCTTCTGGAGCTCAGCACCAGCATTTTATTGTCCACACTGGCTCTTAAGACAGCTGCCACATGGTGGCACTGTTTGTCTTATTTTTTGAGGAGCACAACAGCTGTTGTTTAATAATTAAATATACATAAAAATCACTAACACCTGCCACTTAATGCTAGCAGAATAACTGGGCAGCATGTGCTAGCCGTTTTAATGTATATTTAAAGTCTGAATTGTGACACGTGTATGAGGCTGGTAAGGACAGGACTGTTGTTGGCAGAGCTAGCGGGAGCAATGGGTGGGGCGAGCAGCAGTGGCCGCCGGACAAGGTCCCTGGCACTTTCTATTATTCATTTACAAATTAAAGACTGCCAGTGACCCCTCTTTGACCTAGGATCTCGTATTCCATGCATCTTCACTGTGTTGGATGTATGTTTTGTGTAGTCTTGGGTGAGCGGTGTAGGCCCTAAAATCTTCTGATGGCTCTGGTCTGACAATTGCACAACAACGCCATTCTGAAATAACATGGTAGGTAGGTTCTACAAGCCTCGAAGCAAGCAATTCTTCGGGAGCCATTTTGGCTCGCCAAGGACGTGATCCACGTGCAGCACGTCGGACCTGATCAGGAATCGCATTGTGCTCCTATTAACTACAACCTCCCAGTGAAAGGCACCCAAACGAATGTTATCAACACAGCGAGTAGAGGTGAGAAGACATCTCTCCACACTTCTGGGAGATGCAACCTCACTGCGACTGCATATCTCTGTGATTTACTTTCAAGTTTGGCATTAGTGAGCATCTCAGGTACTGTAAACAGAAGAAAGTTGACAAATGATGGGCTTTCCTGGATGAACAGTATATCTGATAGAGGCTTCTAGCTGCAGATTCCTTACCTTAGAATTCCCTGGCATCAGCTTGGAATCTGGAACTTTTGCTGAGCAATACCCTTGCACGCGCCATTGTTCGCATTTGCGTGGCTTCGTCGGTGTCATTGGAGCTGTACGTGACGTCACGGTCGCCTATAAAGGTAAGGAATCTGCAGCTAGATAGAGTCTCTGCCACATAATGCTTTTTCGAAGGTAAGTAACTTGTTCGTTAAGTACAATCAGTTGTAACAATTGAGATTGATGTGGTGTATTAGTTGCTTTTACTCATGATTTCAGCAATCCGTTTTCCCTATAGGAACCTTGTAGGGAATCCCAGGACAGACAGGATTACTGTGTGAACCACAGACTTTTCCACTGATGTCCTCGGCCATATCCTTACTTCTGAGCCCCAGACTGAGCACCAAGTACAACCCTTTAGCTCTTCACCCTCAGGGCAGCCAGGTCAAGCACTCCAGGGCTTGCTCAGGGAGGTGGTTACAGAACCAGAACTCAATAAACCAGCTATCCTGAGTCAAGGAAACAACTTTCAGGCAACATTTAGTTTTTGAAAAAGAGAGCATATTTGACATAAATCACATACAATGTCATACTGTACACACTTGTTCCGATGTAGCAGTGTGTATTACGGATACCATTAAGTCATTACTGAGGAGAGACAGCTTAGGGTCTGATTTAGATGTTGGAGGAGGGGAATACTATGTCCTAAACGTGATGGATATCCCGTCCTCCGTATTACGATCCCATCATATCCTATGGATAACGTAATACAGCAGACGGGCTATCCGTCCAGAATATTAGATCCGCTGAAGACAACCTCTGAGCTTCCCTTTGGCAGGCAGGTGGATATGGAAAGTGTTTGGGGGGGCTGCCCCTGTTGGTGTGGATTTCAGCCATCCTTTTGGGTTGCGCAGTACCTTTTGTTGTTAGTTTGATTGTTGAGTAAACCATGCAGTGTCTATGTTTTCTGGTGTTTTGCCAGGGACACCCTGCTCAACATGGTCTGCACTGCACTGTTGGGGTCAGCGTCAGAATCAGCGCATTGTTACAGAGGCGTGGAGACAAGGCGAGCACAAGTTGAAGAGGCTGTTCTGTTATCACAGTGGTCACGGCTCCTGGGATCTTGTCGCTCAGCATCAACCTTGGGCCCATACACAAAACCCACCACCCACACAAACTGGTTGCCCAGCCGTGGGGTACTCACATACTAATGCAGTTCCCTTTCTCAGCGTTTCTCCTCTGGTACTCATTTCAGGGGACAACAGTGGCGTAACACTAGCCCCTGCAGCCCTCGCTGTGTAGGGGGCTCCTGAGCTCCAGGGGGCCCTTTCCCACTCTGGTCAGGGGTGGTGGCCCCTGGACTAGGAGCTCATGACTGGGTCACTAGGGTGGGGGACCTCCTCCACGTGTTTTGCAGGGGGGCTCACTCAAGATTCGTTACGCCATTGGGGGACAACAGTATTGAAGTTTCTGATAGCATCGATGGTGCTCAAGTGCTGACAAGGAACGTCACAGACTTGGGTTACTCAGTACACTCTACGCTGTGGAGACAGCCTGGAGACCCCTAGGTCTCACCCTCACATAGGGGTGCGGGTCCTCCTCTAGCGCTGCGGTGGGACGGTGTGGATCGTTCCACCTCAGGACCTTCCTGTCTTCTCTCTTTCTGAGCAGCATCTCCCTCGTGCGAACACCTCCAATGCGGCTCCTGGGCAGTCAGGAAGCTCTCGCCCTTGAAGCAGAGATTAGGCAGCCTCTCCCGGCATTCATAGGGCCTGATTTAGATATTGGCGGACAAGTTAATCCGTCACAATGGTGATGGATATCCCGTCTGCTGAAATCTAAATCCCATAGGATAGAATGGGATTTAGGTTTCAGCGGACAGGATATTGTCACTGTTGTGACAGAGTAACCCCTCCGCCTAACTCTCGATCAGGCCCTTAGTTGAGAATTCAAGGTTTCTTGTCCCATACCTGGCAAGCCCCAACCCTGGAGTGCAGAGAGTTTCTTGTTGCTATCTCTGTGGAGACCCTAGTTTCTGGTAGAGAAATCTTGGAACACTACACAGAAGTCTTGTCCCATCTTTATACTAGAATTGCAGAAGATAGTTGCGTAGTCCGTCAGCCATCTCTGCTCCCGGATCTGTGCCTTATTTGTAAAATAACAGGTGCCGGTGCCCAAAGCAATGCTCGGGCACCTACGGCTGGCGCTATAAATTGTCAGAGCATGAATAGCAAGGGTTTGCAGTCCTGAATCCACCTAAGGCCTCCTAATTCACTGCCAGGCACTCCCTGCCCTGATATGTCGATCTTAAGGGATTCTGCTTTCTCCCTTGGTGATGGATTTCCTGTATTTCTTTTCCTTTCATTTGTTTTTTCCTCTATTGGTCTTGGGAAATGTCTGATGTGGAGAATTAAGTGCTGATCCCCAAACAAAGTGCCGGGGGCCCCCACCGGCAACCACCGGCTCAAATTAAGCGCTTACAAACTGGACTCCAGTCTGGCTATGGTGAATGCAACACACTTCCTCTACAGACAGATCAGTATACACATGTGTGATCCATCTCTCACATGAATGTGCAAAGCACGCGTTGCAGGGGGATGGTGGCACAGTTTGAAAAGGCACGAGGGGCCCTCACAGGGACGGGTAAAAACACCTGCCTTGCACGCTGCCACCATGGTTGATCCTCTGCAGGCTTGAAACACCAGTCGTGCTTGAATACCTGGGTCACACCGTGTGCCCCTCCATATCACATAGCCCTGTTCTGGGCATCAGTCTGTGCCACTAGCGCCTCGAGCGCACACACCGTGTGAGCTGAGGGCATAGTCAAAGGGCCAGATTTACAAGGCCCTATCGCCACTGGAGTGTCACTTTTTGTGACGCTATGGTGGCGCTATGCACTGGCCTGTATTTACAATGTGGCTTTAAGCCACTTTTTGTGACACTCTGGTGGCGCTATGTACTGGCCCCTATTTACAAGGTGGCTTTAAACCACTTTTTGTGATGCTTTGGGGGCGCTATGCACTGCGCTGTATTTCCAAGGTGGCGTTAAGCCACCTTTTGCGGCTTAATGTCACCTTGTAAATACGGCCCCTTGACGTGCCATACTTTGAATGGAAGGGACGTGCAATGGGTGTTGCTGTGGGAGTTCCAAAGCAACACCCATTGCATTTTGATGTTGCCCCAGATTTATGAGTTTTCATAAATCTGTGCCACCGCAGGGCTGGCATTAGCATGGCAAAACAAGAAGAAATGTTTCCATTTCTCCTCGTTTTTTGCGCTTTCTATGTGTGCTGCATGTTGCAGCACACATAAAAAGAGTAAATCACCATTGACGATTCTTTTTGTGCAGGAAGGTGTACCTTCCTGCACAAAAACAATCTTCCGTGCAGCGCAGCCATCCTTGCACTATGGCACGAGGGTGGCTGTGCTGGCGCTCGGCTGCAGATATGGCGCCGGCGCAGGGGAAAACTCAGAGATGCGCCTTATTCTCATGAATACAGCGCATCTCTGCATTTTGAAAATGACTGAGCGCAGCGCTGCCAAATTTGGCGCGTCGCGCTCTGTCATTTTCTTGTAAATCTTGGCCAAAGTGTACAACTTGCTGCGGTGAGCTGGAGGCAGGAGCACACACGGTCCCGAGCCATGGAGGTAACCTTTCTTTGTCCCAACAGCTACATTTGTGCCCAGGAGCAAAACCATCTTTCTAGGATATGAAAAGGAGCACATTCTGTATTAGTTCATGTGAAAAAAAAGATGTGCCCCGCTGTTGTACCCCGCGCAAGGGCTCGCTGATGTGGCTACATTTCTATGAGGTTGTCTGTTCCGGCACCTTTGAAGCTTCAGTACTTTGATAGCATGTCAACCACATTACATGTGCTTGTGTCACTGAATGTCAACAGCTTCTAAGCGCTGCACACATTTAGGGGCACATTTTTTGGGGAATTGGTGTAGGGCAGGAATGCAGTCTATTTATGCAATATGGTGCATTCCTGTCCTTTCCCCTTGTGCTGGCGCTGTTTTGGCAGGCTAGCGCCAACGTGGGCTACCTTGCTCTACGCTGCAAGGGTGCCTGTGTTACCGCCAGGATTGTTTTTCCTGGAAAGAGCAGAAAATGAGGAAAAATAAAAATATTTCTCCTCACCTTGGTGGGGGCGTAATGTTTTGGCGTGTCCCCAGGTTAAGTCTGTGGCAGCGTGAAAAACCATGGGTGTTGCGTTGGAAAACTGCCCTCTAAACCGCCATGTAACTCCCCCATGACGCAGAGTAAGGCTACGCAGCGACGTGCGCGGCTATGTCTTACTTCATATCTATGAGGCCATTTAAAACCACGCAAAGTGGCCTTGCGTGGCCCCATACATGTCCTCTCATGACTCTGCCCCTTTGTAGCTTGTTTCTGCAGTGAGCAGGTTGGAAGGGGAATAGCTGGTCACTACTGCAGAAAGAGTAGTTTCTCGTGTTTAAGGCATGCCTCGATGGCCCTGGTGTGTGCAGCACTAATGAAATGTACCCCCCCACACACACACAGAGGAGTGGTGCCTCCATGGCCCTGGTGTGTGCAGCACTAATGAAATGTACCCCCTCCCCCCACACACACACACAGAGGAGTGGTGCCTCGATGGCCCTGGTGTGTGCAGCATTAATGAAATGTACCCCCCCCACACACACACACACAAACACACACACACACACACAGAGGAGTGGTGCCTCGATGGCCCTGGTGTGTGCAGCACTAATGAAACGTACCCCCCCCACACACACACAGAGGAGTGGTGCCTCGATGGCCCTGGTGTGTGCAGCACTAATGAAACGTACCCCCCCCCCACACACACAGAGGAGTGGTGCCTCCATGGCCCTGGTGTGTGCAGCACTAATGAAACGTACCCCCCCACACACACACACACAGAGGAGCGGTGCCTCCATGGCACTGGTGTGTGCAGCACTAATTAAATGTACCCCCCCCCCCACACACACACACAGAGGAGTGGTGCCTCCATGGCCCTGGTGTGTGCAGCACTAATGAAACGTACCCCCCCCCCACACACACAGAGGAGTGGTGCCTCCATGGCCCTGGTGTGTGCAGCACTAATGAAACGTACCCCCCACCCCCCACACACACAGAGGAGTGGTGCCTCGATGGCCCTGGTGTGTGCAGCACTAATGAAACGTACCCCCCCCCCACACACACAGAGGAGTGGTGCCTCCATGGCCCTGGTGTGTGCAGCACTAATGAAACGTACCCCCCCCCACACACACACACAGAGGAGCGGTGCCTCCATGGCCCTGGTGTGTGCAGCACTAATTAAATGTACCCCCCCCCCCACACACACACACACAGAGGAGCGGTGCCTCCATGGCCCTGGTGTGTGCAGCACTAATGAAATGTAACCCCCCCCACACACACACACACACAGAGGAGTGGTGCCTCCATGGCCCTGGTGTGTGCAGCACTAATGAAATGTACCCCCCCCACACACACACACGCGCAGAGGAGTGGTGCCTCCATGGCCCTGGTGTGTGCAGCACTAATTAAATGTAACCCCCCCCACACACACACACGCAGAGGAGTGGTGCCTCCATGGCCCTGGTGTGTGCAGCACTAATGAAATGTACCCCCCCACACACACACACGCGCAGAGGAGTGGTGCCTCCATGGCCCTGGTGTGTGCAGCACTAATGAAATGTACCCCCCCCCCCACACACACACACGCAGAGGAGTGGTGCCTCCATGGCCCTGGTGTGTGCAGCACTAATGAAATGTACCCCCCCACACACACACACGCGCAGAGGAGTGGTGCCTCCATGGCCCTGGTGTGTGCAGCACTAATGAAATGTACCCCCCCACACACACACACGCAGAGGAGTGGTGCCTCCATGGCCCTGGTGTGTGCAGCACT